>NC_050104.1:72806877-73431877 GCF_902167145.1 Zea mays | reverse complement strand
GTGAGCAGGTGTATGATGTACATGTATCGCACTGCTTCGCATAGAGATTTTTAGTGGTTTAGAGGATAAGAAACAACTAGCAGTCAAGCACAGTATGTCGTAGCTAATCTTTGTGTAATGGGCTAATGGCTGCTTACTCATTGTCATAGTTAGTTTATCGGTTTTGCTACTGCAGGCCTCCAGCTCAGGTGTTTCTGAATGTTGTTACATGTAAAATCCAGTTTCTTTATCCTATTTATTTGGTAATTTCATTTACTTATCTAGGCCTGGGACATGCAATTATGTTGTTTTAAAAATGCATCTTAATGTTCAATTTATTACATAAAAGATATCTATTGAATTGATATTCATTAACTGAACATTCATCATGAAGGAGCGCAGATTGTACATTGACTTCCTTTACTTCCACTTAGTGCCTTTATCTTCATATTATTTTCTTTCATGCAGGTGTATGATGTACATGTATCGCGTTGTATTGTGCACTTTGTCTTCTAAATTCATATCAATTTCTAATATCGTTATTTTCCATAGGTTGGAAGAGATCCAGGTGACGGAAGCCATACTCGCTTTCGGCCTCCTCCAGCAGCGCTGCAAAGACGAGGTGCTCGAGGTGGCCTATTGACTGCTGGTGTGCATCAGCACCGTCAATGTTGTTTTAAAAATGCATCTTAATGTTCAATTTATTACATAAAAGATATCTATTGAATTGATATTCATTAACTGAACATTCATCATGAAGGAGCGCAGATTGTACATTGACTTCCTTTACTTCCACTTAGTGCCTTTATCTTCATATTATTTTCTTTCATGCAGGTGTATGATGTACATGTATCGCGTTGTATTGTGCACTTTGTCTTCTAAATTCATATCAATTTCTAATATCGTTATTTTCCATAGGTTGGAAGAGATCCAGGTGACGGAAGCCATACTCGCTTTCGGCCTCCTCCAGCAGCGCTGCGAAGACGAGGTGCTCGAGGTGGCCTATTGACTGCTGGTGTGCATCAGCACCGTCAACCTTCGTGCATCCCCCAGTTCGTGTACCGGTACTTTGGCCGCGGCAGAGTCGACATCTGGTGAGCCCCCATGCCCCACGGTGATTTAGTCGGCGCAGTTGTAATTCATATTACAATCTGCTTTTTGGTGATGTTGAACAAAAAGATTAAATGTGATACCATGCCATGTTTAATAATTTTGACATGTCAATATCTGTTATTTGGTTTGGGATGGATTTTTTTTGAGAAATCTCTGTTTGTGGTCCAAACACCTTTGCTTTTTGAATAGGTCACCTTTTTGCGATTGCCTCCAATTCTGTATGTTTGGCACATATGCACAAAATTTTGACATTTTTACCTTTAAATAATTGACCTCTCAGAGATATATGAGGCCTTGGAATTGAGGAATGGTGGATCTGATTATTATGGCAAGGGTGTTCTTAAGGTTAGTTAACCAACCAATGTATATATTTCAGTCTGAGGGTATTATACTAGCTTTATTTGCCATGCACTCGTATTCACCATAGTCATTCATGCATCCAATGTTATGGTTAACTTTATATAATAGAAACCAACATTTCTATCCTCCACCTTTTATGTGCAATAAATTTATTTTGAGAACCTTTTGAAGTATATGCTCTAAACTTCAGTTAACTAAGTGTAGTTTTTGGCTTAGATTTTGAAACCACAGCTAACAGGTTTTTGTGGTTACAACCATTCTGTTTTTATGGGTTATTTTCTCTTTTCATATTGGACTAATAAGTCATATTGTCATTTTCTAGGTTGTGAACAATGTAAATAATATTATTGGACCAGCAATTGTTGGAAAGATTTGTATCTCAATTATAAGGTTACACGATTTCATCGATGTGATATATCTCAATTCTTAAGTGCTTTGTCCGTCTAATTATGATTTTGATGATTAGTTTATCTCTATGATATGCCTTTTAATTGTTTCTCGTTCCTCTAATGGGCACACTCCTGATTGTGTCCTGATAGTATTTATTGTTCTAATTAGTACCTGTAATATACACTGAACTCGTGATGTCCTAATAGCCCTGTCTTGAATGGGCAACTGCCTTCAGTAATATTTCATTATTTTCCTTTCACCTATCTACCATGTGTTCTTATCTGGTCATTTTAAATAGGATCTATGTGAATAGAATCTGCTATCCTTAGTCGTTGTGATCGTTTTTGTGCTGACTTATGCAAATTTTGCAATGATATTGGTAGAATCACCATCCCCAATTTTGGATTAGCGAGCTCAAAGTTCCATGTATAGCTAAGAACATATGTTTGGGACGTCATGTCTGCCCCGATGGCAAGTCCATAGTGCCTGATATTTAGCTGATCTTAAGAATGGGAAATGTTTACAGATAGAATTTTCTTGCTACATTGTATACATGCTTGAGCACATCTTGTTTGAAATATCATGTGTTTGGGACCTATCAGATAATTATCTGCCACACGCATGTCCGCCCTGTTAATGCACTAGGAGCTGCCATTACCATCCTTGGTTATGCTTTTCCTCGATATAATGAAACAATTACTTTCTTTAGAATCGAGTCAAGAGCGGCTGCTGCCGGGACAAATACTCTTCACTGCTCGTCGTGAGGCCGCACTGGCTTGGATCGCAGCTGCCAACGAAGGCCTTTTCTGTGCGCCAGAACGGTGGTGCCTGTTTTGATCTCCTCCTTCCTTACCCTTCAACCGTGAGTTTACCCCCGCTCTTGTGAATGACATTCTGGTTTTATCTATATATATTTTGTTGCTCAGTGGTTCTTTGACTTCGGCCTTACTGATCTTTCATTATATTGCTTGCAGCATTATATGTCGATTCTGAAGCCAAGCACCGTTTGATGACCTGGCAAAGGGTTATCAAACCATAGTAAAAGGATATGAAGATCAACAACAGCATGATGACCTATTTTGTTCAAGCAAAGCTAAATAGAAAGTATGCATATTTATTTCTTTTGAAAGCTCTATGAAAATTTATGATAGATGGGCTATAGAAAGCCACTAGAAACTGTGACATCATATCATTTAAATTGATATTTCAGTCTGCAGCAATTAGTATTTAGTTCTCTCATTCATCAAGCTAATTTTTATTTTACAGAAGAGGAAAATTCTAGATTTAGAAGAGGAAAATTCAAGACAGTAGAGGAATCTTAATTGGACAGATTGTAAGTCCATGTGCCTGGTGTTTCATTCTGTGCCTATACCCATTCGTCTTCTCAAGTATAAGGCTATTGATTAGTTATAATCTATTTGACCGCTACTTATGTCTACAAATTTTAGCTAATTTAATTCCAACCAACTATTGTGAAACGAAATCCATGTAATGACCATTTACTGCTACTATGTCATGTTTTGAGGTTTTTTATTGGCAAAATGAATTCACCTCATCCCTGGTTAGCATTAGAAAGTTGAAGCAAACATCAAGTTTGTGCTTGTTTGACACAGTTCACAAGTTATGAACCTTTTTGCAATTTTTCTTTAATATTTTTTTTCACCCATTGCAGGTTCAGTTTCTCAACTTTGTTCTTTGCCCACAATAAGTGAAATCCATCATGATTGATCTTGGGACAAGTGGGTGGATGGAGTTGGTCTTACTATGGAGGGTGCTGGCCGCGGGGGAGCGATGTCGCTTAGCTTTGACTTTGCGACGGCGCGCTGATATGTTTTTAGAGCTATGGATCAATTTGTTGGCTTTGAAGGACAAGATCAGATTATTGGCTGATAACTTGGCTTTGAATTTGGATGCCAGACTGCATGATCTTCATCCAGCATCTTGGTATGTTCTATGTTCCTTTTATTTGGTGATATTATAATTTAACATGTACATGTATCTAGATTTGCAAAACTTTGTGGGGCGACTTGTGTTGAAAACAGATCTCTCTCTCTCTCTCTCTTCAAATCCAGGTACTGTGTTGCATGGTATCCTATTCCCTTGGGCACTAGATTCATTAGAGCAGCTGGGGCTGCTGTTTTACCAGTCATAAGCCTATAATATTACAATGCCAAAGTAAAGGACTGACATACCACATGATACATAGATGCCAACTAAAATGACTGGTGCAAATTGGTGGTACAACTTGAGGCCTAAAACAAGATATCCCTTCTTATTACATGATTTGAGGTTTACATGCTTCATTTTTCTGTTTCCTGGGATGAACATGCTTGATTTGTGTTTGCAAAGCATATAAATTACTAGATGGGATACTAAAAATGGTTGGAGTTTTTGAGAAACTAAATCATACCACCTACTTGGGTCATATCTGTTAGAGCAGCTCCAGTAGTTATGTAAATTTTAACTCTCTAAATCACAGATTTAAGGAGTTGCTAAATAACTTTGGTAGTAAAAAATTGAGTTCTCCAATAGCTCTCTAAATATATGTTGTAGTTTTGTTTTGAATCTATCCATATAAAAAAAAGTCACACATGTCAACAACCACCTTCATTACCTACATAATGTAAGCATTTTTTTTGTTTAGGAAGTTAGTGAATGTTGCCAAATGTGGATTGCTAAGTTCTTGGGGCCCAGGTGGATTGCTAAGTTATTCAAGAACTATCAGTTGATTATGCATAAGGGCCATATTTATCCTTTGGCTCTGGATTTCTTGGCAACTGAATTGATAAAGTACTTATGTTTCCTTTCTACTGTTTTGTTTGAATGACTGGCCCCTACTAGATTTGCAAGAAGTTGGATATCAAGGTAAGCTAACATTTTGATCTTTTATTAGTTTGTTCTAATGGTGTCTATTGTGCCAAACAGACTGATGCTCATGCTGACTTTGTTCTCATGGATGGCTTTTAGGATCAAGTATGCAAAGTATATCTATCATGTTTCTCAAATAATCTAATACAACACTCATCAATGCTAACTCATTAAGATCTTGCTCTAATCTCTCACCCCCTGCCCCATTTGTGTTCCCGTAGGAATCAATTTCCTCGCGATAGGTCTGGTGTCCTTTATTTCTTGGGTAGAGAACGATTGCCTGATGGATGGTGATGATGGATGGATACAAATGATGTGTTTTTTTGTCAATTTTTTGAACAAGTAAGCATCATATCCTTCAGGAATTTTTTGGCATGGAAATCCTAAATTATGGGCATATATTGGTTGCTTACTTTGTTTCTTAAATGTAAACCTGAACCACCTAGGAGGAACCGTGTTAAGAAAAAATAAGCAACTGAACTTGGGTGGCTTAGTATTTACTAGAGTTCACTATTTTCTTCCTACATATTGTTCCAAATTCATTTGTTTTTGTACCATGATGTTTCACACAACAACCTCAGTTTGATTTAAGTCATCATTCTATGCACGGGACCAATTATGTCCAGTAAAATATCCACTAAATACTTATTTTGATTTTATGCACTGGAACACTATTTGGTCTTTTTAGTCACATTGTGTGTGGGCAGTGTAGCCCATATGTGGTTCTATCATATCTTCTAATTTGTTTGAACCATGGACAAAACTATCAAGCCTATTATTATTTTAGCTTTTCAAATGATAGGCTGGTATTTATGTGCATTATATCTCTCAACTAGGGATGGCAGTTGGACCCGTGGGTATGAATACCCGCGGGTTTCGTACCCGATGGACATGGATACGAGTAGAAAAATTCACCCGCGGGTCTTGTCGGATCGGATACCCGAAATATATCGGGTAGGGTACGGATAATATATTTTATCGACGGGTATCCACTGGATACCCGAAATATTAATTCACATATTGTGTTGTCCGTATTTCGACCCATGAAACCAAAGTCGAAAGAAAACATAAGGCCAAACACACGCACACCCCATCTCCCTGCTGCTATCTCCTAACTTCCTAACCCTGCGCCGCTGTCCCAGGTCTAGGTCCTAGCCCGGCACCCCTGCCCCGCCCAGATTTGCACCGAGCCGCCAACCGAAGGAGCATCCGTCGCCGCCCTAGCCCTCCACAAGTAATGGCAGTCGTCGTCCGCCAGCAATTCCACATCCGCCTGTAGTGGCAGACGCCGTCGCGCTTGCAGTGGCAGCTGCGTGGAGGCCGGTGGTCGAAGCGACGTCGCACCACTGTTGTCCACCTATAGTGGCAGTCACCGTCAATCAACATCCACGCCGAAGGCCATCCGCTAGCATCCCCCATCAATTTACATGTTGATTTATATTTTACACTAGCATATCCACCGGATACCCGATACCCGACGGGTACTCGGTGGGCGCGGGTACGGGTACAATTTTTTGCCCGGTTGGCTTGGTGGGTATGGATATTTGTAGAAGGGTCAGGTATGATATCGGATCGGGTATTGGTATACCCGAACACAACCTGACCCGCTACCATCCCTACTCTCAACTGTCAATATAATGTTAGTGCGCACTGGAACATTGTTCGATCTTTTCAGTCACATTGTGAGTGGGTAGTGTAGCCCATGTGTCAATATGATGTTAGTGATAAGTTAGGACCTAGGTCCATATTCTGCCACCGTTTTGTTCTATCGGTCCTTTATGATTGTTCTAGCTTCCAATTGTAATTGAAAGTGGACGGATGCAAGGATCTTTTGCTTTTCAAAAATTACCTGATTAAGCATGCACATTATGTTTTCATACGAATATTTCCAAATATTTGTTAATATACTTCAATCAATGCTTAACTTTGGTATCTGCAAGTTTGAAGATAACTAGAAGTCACTCTAACATGCTCTTGCGCACTCAGATTAAGTCATTTTTATGACTCGCATGCATTATGTTTCTGCTAGCTTGCCATGACATTCAGTAACCTTTCATGACTGTGTGACATATAAGTAATCAACAAGCAACTTCATTCAATAATCTTTCATGACTGCGTGTGACATATAAGTAATCAACTGCATACTTGTAACAAAAAAATAATGTTGATTATTTACATATACATGTGCTACATTTTATTTGCATAACAGAAATTTATGTACCTATAGAGGAGACATTTATTCATGACTATATTCATCAAATAGTTTGCTAGCATCCTTTTGTGAACAACCACAACTAGCATACACAGTTCTTGCCTGATATTAGCAGTTTCATGGCGGGCACCTAATTAATTACCTAGCAAATATTGCTTGCATTGTAGTGTAAACTTTTTATCTGTTATTGAAAAAAATGAAATGAATGATATCCATGGGGCACTTGGTCCTTCACACAGTTTTAGTTCTTTGTCATGATGGAAGAACAGTTCTCTTGATATGACTAATATTTTACCTTGAATTAATTAATTTGAATAGGACTTTGAATGATATCCATGGGGCACTTGGTCCTTCACTTGCTTCACGCATTACCTGTGTACAATCAGAAGGATAAATGGAATGCTATAAGCTAAATATAAACAATTTGGCATTGAAAGATGCAGAGAATGGGAAGGGAATCATTGGGCACCAAAGCTGAACTCATACAAGACAACTTTTGTTCTCCTATTACTAGGGGTGACAATAGGCTCTAAATTTTACACTATAAAATTTAAGGATTGGTTCAGGTTAGGATCGGGCTCTATTTCTATTCTTTTTTCAACTAAAAATAATTTAGGATCCTAACAAATTGTGAAGAAATATTTAGATCACAATTCATTAACACCCCTACATATTAGAAGAAATGCATCTAGCAGGAAAACCAGCATGTCAATGATGAACAAGTTAACAAGATTCAGGTGGCCTCATAGGTTGAAGAGCAGAAATATCCCTTATAACTTCCTTTGGAGCGGAGCGAGCAAGCCTGCCCCATCGACGCCGTCCTCTCAGACAATAAACTGGTATGATTCGTCCTGCTCTTGAGTTCTTCTCTCCCTCTGCTATATGACAGTGGCAAACAAAAATAGGAAACTGTTATACATAAATCTCAAAACTAATATTGATCATGCATCAGTACCACTATCCAATTTTGGCAAACAAAAAAAAGAAACTATTAATACATAATCCACTTTTGCAGAATGGGAAAGGTGGATCTTAACGTTTAGTTTGTTTCTATGTTGTTTTACCTTCAATTTTGAAGTGTCCAGTCTTCTGTTTGTGGAATCACTGGCTGGAGTTGGATGGTATTATTCAAACACTTCATCAGACCGGTCAGTTGCTCTGATAGTTTATTGATCATAGTGAATTAAGCTAGAATTCTGGATCTCACTGTTCTTCAATTTAAGTGTGCAGCCACAAGGAGACCATCGTCTGGGTGCTCACGCATGTCGTGCAGCCAGGCGGAAGCATCATACTTCTTGTCGTCGTACTGTCACATTGCTCTGGTTTTTTTGCTTTCCAGTTTGGTACATCAGGATATCAACAAGTGCTCATGTGCACATTTGCTTGTAGTACTAATCATTTCCACTTTAGTTACAATGATCATCTAAATCCATGGTTTTTATTGCCTAGAGTTGGTATTGTTTCTTTGGTTTTGCATTAGTTGCTTGAAAACTGAAAGTATATGCATGATTCTCTATTCATGAGCCTTTGCTGCACATGATGGATTTGTTCGATGTGTAGGGATTTTAAGGTATGTAAAATATCTTAACTTTTAAAAGATGTTAACAAGAACATAAAATAGTAATTATTATTTTGAATTTTAATGTATCTTATCATAACATGTTCGCTCCGTAGCAACGCACGGGCATTCACCTATTAAGCATGATGGCTCATATGAATCAGATCCTGCAGTTGAGGTAATATTTTTTTCCTGTAATCCTATGCATTTGTGATTTGGATTTGTAACACTTATTTAACTTTGTTCTATGATTTTAACTCATACAATTAAATCTGTTCATATGTACCCTATAAATTTATGACTATATTTTCTCAATCAATATAAAGCCTAATCACTTACTCTGTTAAAACACATGTATTTTCCATGTTCAGAATGTTTAATCTGGTATGTAGTATGAATATGTTAGATCCATGAAAAATTACATTCAGCCTGTTCTCTGTTCTAAATGTTTTCCCATTCAGTTCCCATCAATTTTGAGATTGATTTGTATATAATTCCCAGATTGTTCGAGTTGAACTCCAAGGTGCTGCTGCATTTCTTTTATTCTCGTCTGGTACCTCTTGTACTTCTTCTGGTTGAAGGTAACTGAAGGTTTTGAAATATGATAGTCTGTTTTACTCAGGACTTCTATTTGCTTATATCATTGTACTCTAGGTTCCACGCCTATAGATATTGGAGAACATGGATGTGAAATGCTTCTGGTAGTAAAGAAGGCAACACAAGAGTCTGGTTCAAAATTTGAACTGCTAGGTTTTGCAGCTGTGCATAACTTCTATCATTATCCTGAGAGTATTCGCTTACGAATCAGCCAGGTTGGTCCTCTTACAGCTTTACTTTTTGTTTACATTGTTATGGGGTGTCCTATATTTAGTCAATTTCTTTGAAGTTATTCCATGGCACTGCTAGGTTCTTTTTGCTTTTGCACCCATGGACAGTCTGTTTTTTAGATGTTAAACTGACATTGACAGAGTTGTCTGGTGATGCTGTCTGAAAGAACTTGGTGTGGTGGTTTACAAGAGGGCGAAGCTCCTTAGTGATTAGGGGCCAGGGGGTGCTGCACCCCCTCAAATAGTGAAAAACAGTGATTAGCACTAAAAATTCACCATATATGCATCCTTTCTAAATTATAATACAAGTCTATGCACTCATAAGACATCTGCACCCATCTCCAATTCGCTCTAAGCTTAGCTACTAGCTTACAAGCCTCTTGGGCCTAATTTCCTGAATAAACCTGAAGTATCAACTACTTGGTTCTGGCATACCATTTTTTTTATATGTTATGTTGGCTAAATGCAAGTATAACACTAACAGGTTGCTAAAATCAGCATGTTTGTCTTCATTCTTGGTCCTGCTAGCATGTAATCGAAAAGCATCTACTTTTTTTTTCTTCAAATAGACCCCCTCTCTCCCCCAAATTTTTTTGTGATGTTTGGAACTTTGGATTGTATGATTATCGCTGTGGTGACCATTTGTAGTAGAGTTTCACCCAACGAATAAGCAAAATCATTTCATTTGGATCTTTCAGGATGATCAAGCTGCTGAGATCCAGGCTCAAGGATTATCTAAGGATTTTGTGCAGTGGGTTAATCAAGGAGAGGCATTTTGGTACTGATATTCCAAGATGGGTGTACCATGTAAATTCAAGGCACATGATGGTTGCACTTGCAAAAGGGGGGAAAATAAGGGAGAAGTCTACATGATGGCAGTCCAGACCTCATTTCAAAGCATATTAACTCTTAAAGACCATTGCAAGGAGGGACCATCAATGTGCATGAGATTGTTTGTCAACCATCAACAATTCAGCATTCTCTTTGCGGTATACGAATATGATGATGGGCTGAGTCACACGCACTGTTAGAAGACTTGTGTAGGGAAGTGTACCATTCTGTTCATTTATTGAAGCTTGCTCACCAGGCTGGTAGATAGTGCATTGTTATTATTTTTCTTAAAAGGAATGAAAGAATTTAGGTAGTTTATTCTTTTTAAGATGTACCATTGTCCAGGCATCATCCCCATCTCTCTATCGTGTAAATATATATGTCCCAAGTGTTCCACTTTTTCCTTTTCCTTCCATGAGAGTTGAGGTGGGCATGAAAGCATCATTTTTCCCTCAGTCTCTTTGTAT
Organism: Zea mays; assembly: GCF_902167145.1. Classification (NCBI taxonomy): domain Eukaryota; kingdom Viridiplantae; phylum Streptophyta; class Magnoliopsida; order Poales; family Poaceae; genus Zea; species Zea mays. Next base: position 73,421,272 of record NC_050104.1, on the reverse strand, counting down.
AGGTCTTTTGAAATCATGTACATTTATATTTTGTGGCAAGCAGAGAGATTGTTGTGTAATTTCCATTGTACCAAACGTCCAAACCCCTCTTACCAATAGAAGTTCCTTGGACTGTTTATCACATTGCAGATTGATTTAATACTTGTTTTAAACTATCTGATTCTGTGCAAAATCTTCGTGTGATTTCTTAGGGTCCCTTTGTCAGGGCTTCCCGGAACTGGTTTCTGTTCTGGCTTCATATTTTACTAGGTGAATGGCCGTGCGTCACAGGTCCGAGTTTCTCTTCGGTGTCATCCCGGACATCTCACATATGTCATTCTCTATCTCATAATTATATAACACATATATGCATATATAAGGTATCAAGATATTATATGTCTCCGTTGCAACGCACGGGCACTGACCTAGTTTTTTTAATAAGACGAGTGATTAATTATATTTTAAAAAGTTAACGGAGAGAATATTAATTATTAACCGGTCACAACACACGAGCAGTCTCTGCCGGCGGTTGCCAATTGCCATGTCCGCAGCTACGCCGCCTCCGTTTCCGCATACGGCTCGACCACACCACCGCCGGTGTTGCACGGAGCCAACCGTTTTCCTTTTTTTTCTTTTCTCGACTTAAAAAGGGGAGAATAGTAACAAGCTTTGCCAACCCACGACTCGGTGGTTGTTGGGCACGATCGCACGAGCACGTACGCGACGCGCAAAGCGACGAGCGCCTATATATACATCTTGCAGCTCAAATATCCAAGTTAACTTTATTTACGTATGGTCATGCTACGAAAAACAAATTATATACACTTTACTTAGCTAAAAATACAAGTAATAAGCTAAACGAAAGTCGAAAGGGGGAATGAAAAATATTTTGCCGAATTGATGTACAGCGTGGGGAACCTCGACGAGCGATCACGGTTGATATAGATATAAATGGCGGATTAATATTATCGGACTTAATTAATCGATTAATTCCTCTCTCTCTCTCCTCGTCTCACCACCTCCACCTCGCGGCCTCGCTAGTCGCTCCCCACCTCGTTCCTTCCCCCTCCCCACCCTTCTCGCTCCGCCCCACCCCACCCCACCCCCGTACCAGGTACCACCACCCACCCAAGCGTCGCCGGCCGCCGCGGGCGAATCCCCGCGCTGGAATCGACACCCCGCCTGTTCGCTGGACTCGCTGCCTCGGCCCTTCTCTTCGCACCTCTCTCAGCCTCGCCACCCGGGTTGGTGCACCCCGCCTTCCCTCGTCTCAATCTCCCCAGCTGGATGCTGGCGCCTCGGTTCCTGGTCCTGCGAGTTTTCCTCGCCCCCGTCGTTTTTTTGTGCTCCTCGTTTGCACCCGTTGCGGAGGTTTTTTGGGCAGCTCATTCGGTTTGCGCTGTTTTCTCTTTCCACGGGTGAATTAGGAGGTAATGTGTCTGCAATACACGCGGTTATAATTTGTGCGTTGTTTTAGCGGATTCCAGGTTTCCATGGCGTGAGATTTCCATGTCTGCAACTTCCTCTTGTTTGATTTCTTGGTCTTTCATTTCTTTGTTTCTTTTTGTTTCTGTTTTTTTATTCGCTGACGAGATCACGAACTGAGTCCCGAAGTTGCAGGTCCAATTCGCCCCGCGGTATAGGAATCCCATCCTAGATTCCATCGAGGGGCTGCAATGCCGGCACCTGCCTAGCTGGAAATCGGGCGCTAACGGACACCGGGCGCCGAGATGGGCCGTTCCGGCCGCCGCAGGCGGGACCGCATGCGGTGGAGCAATCTCTACACCTTCTCCTGCTTTCGCGCCCAGCACGAGCACGCCGGCGATGCGGGCCCCTCCTCCGACGGGGCTGGCGCCGTCGGCGGGCCGGGCTTCTCGCGCGTCGTGTACTGCAACAACGCCGCCCTGCAGAAGCCGCTCAAGTACATCACCAACTACATCACCACCACCAAGTACAACGTCGTCACCTTCTTCCCCAAGGCCATCTTCGAGCAGTTCCGACGCGTTGCCAACCTCTACTTCCTCCTCACCGCCATCCTCTCTCTCACCCCGGTGTGCCCCTTCTCTGCCGTCAGCATGATTGCTCCGCTGGCATTTGTCGTTGGCCTCAGCATGATGAAGGAGGGGTTGGAGGACTGGCGCCGCTTCATGCAGGACATGAAGGTGAACAACCGCAATGTCAGCGTGCACAAGAGTGATGGCGAATTCGACTACCGGCACTGGGAGGACCTTTGCGTAGGCGATGTGGTCAGGGTTGAGAAGGACCAGTTCTTCCCTGCTGATTTACTGCTACTGTCCTCAAGCTATGAGGATGGCATTTGCTATGTCGAGACAATGAACCTCGATGGCGAGACAAACCTTAAGGTGAAGAGGTCACTTGAGGTTACGCTGCCGTTGGAAGAAGACGAGTCCTTTAAAGATTTCCAGGCAGTGATACGCTGTGAGGATCCCAACCCGAGCTTGTACACATTCACTGGTAACTTTGAGTATGAGAGGCAGGTTTACGCCCTTGATCCGTCTCAGATACTTCTGCGGGACTCAAAACTAAGGAATACAGCCTTTGTCTATGGAGTGGTCATTTTTACCGGTCATGACAGTAAAGTCATGCAGAACTCAACTGAGTCGCCATCCAAGAGGAGCAGGATTGAGAGGAAGATGGATTTGATCATATACATCCTGTTTACTGTGCTCGTGTTGATATCACTCATTAGTTCAATTGGATTTGCTGTGAGGATCAAGTTAGATTTGCCCCGCTGGTGGTACTTGCAGCCACAGAAAAGCAATAAGTTAGATGATCCATCACGCCCTGCTCTTTCTGGGATATTCCATCTAATCACGGCTCTCATTCTTTATGGGTATCTGATTCCAATCTCGTTGTATGTCTCGATTGAACTGGTGAAGGTATTGCAAGCACATTTCATTAACCAGGATATTCATATGTTTGACGAGGAGACTGGCAATACCGCTCAGGCGCGTACATCAAACTTGAATGAGGAACTTGGCCAAGTTCATACAATCTTGTCTGATAAAACTGGTACACTGACCTGCAATCAGATGGATTTCCTGAAGTGTTCAATTGCTGGAGTATCATACGGCGTGGGTTCAAGTGAAGTTGAACTTGCTGCTGCAAAGCAGATGGCGTCAGGTGCTGATGACCAGGATATCCCTATACAAGATATATGGGAAGAGAACAATGAGGATCAAATCGAGTTGGTAGAAGGAGTTACCTTTAGTGTTGGCAACAACCGAAAGCCCTCCATAAAAGGCTTCAGTTTTGAGGATGACCGTCTCATGCAAGGGAACTGGACCAAGGAACCAAATTCTTCCACAATTCTACTCTTCTTCAGGATACTTGCTCTGTGTCACACAGCGATACCAGAGATAAATGAAGCAACTGGTTCTATTGCCTATGAAGCAGAATCACCTGATGAGGGGGCTTTTCTCGTGGCAGCCAGGGAATTTGGATTTGAATTTTTCAAACGAACACAATCAAGTGTCTTTGTCAGGGAGAAACACACTTCTTCGAAAGGCACAATTGAGAGGTTGCATATCAGTATTTGTTACTCCATTTGCACGTATCTGTTCCTTTTTCTTTTTCTTATTATTTTGTCTTAATGCATGAGTATGCTTTCAGGGAGTTCAAGATTCTCAATCTATTGGAATTCAATAGCAAAAGAAAACGAATGACTGTAATTCTGCAGGATGAAGATGGTCAAATTCTTCTTTTGTGCAAAGGAGCAGACAGGTAGGATTTGTACCATTTTTTAATTTTTTTTGGTGATGCTCTTTGAATTTATTATTGGCTAAGCCTGTACATCAGGCCATCTGCACTCAGATTTTGATATTTTTTATTAGCTTAAAAATGTTAATAAGCAAATTTTACACCTGATTACTTGGTGCTGCCAACATGCTTGGCTTGTTTGCTCTATCTTTTTCAATGCCACTACTTTCTTTGGCTTCAACTTGACTATCCTTGACCGTTCTTTGTTCCCAACCAAGCAGCATCATATTTGATAGATTGGCAAAAAATGGAAGGATGTATGAAGTTGATACAACTAAGCACCTGAATGAATATGGTGAGGCAGGCTTGCGAACATTGGCACTATCGTACAGGGTGCTTGATGAATCAGAATATTCTTCTTGGAATGCTGAGTTTCTTAAAGCAAAGACCTCTATTGGGCCTGATAGAGAGTTGCAACTTGAACGTGTCTCTGAGTTGATTGAAAGAGAGCTGATCCTTGTTGGTGCAACTGCTGTAGAGGACAAATTACAAAAAGGGGTAAAACAGTGTCTGACTTTTCGTATTGTTAAGATATGAATCTTGGTTCCTAGTATTATGCTAGTAACTATTTTGAGTTATGCTAGTAACTATTTTGAGTTGTTCTGACTCCTAAGTTATGTTTTGTGCTCTATCAGGTTCCTCAGTGCATAGATCGTTTGGCGCAAGCAGGTCTCAAAATCTGGGTTCTGACAGGTGACAAGATGGAAACTGCAATTAACATCGGGTATGCTGTCAAGTAGAAATTCTTAATATGTGGGAAGTAACTTTTTGTACCTTGTTAGCACATCACATCCATCAACATCGTGTGATGGCTCTATTTCTTTTGCAGGTATGCATGCAGTTTACTGAGGCAAGGCATGAAACAAATATGTTTGTCCATACCCACTGGTGAGCAGGTAGCCCAGGATGCAAAGAAGGTACCTTAACTTTTTTCTCTTTTACTATACAAGAAGTTTAGATAGTAATTATCTTAATGGTAGGCTTTACTTTCATCTTTGACAACTGAGCAGGCTGCAAAGGAGAGTCTCCTGTCGCAAATCGCCAATGGGTCACAAATGGTCAAACTCGAGAAGGATCCAGATGCAGCATTCGCTCTAGTTATTGATGGAAAAGCTCTAGCATTTGCTTTGGAGGATGACATGAAGCATATGTTCTTGAACCTGGCAATCGAGTGTGCTTCTGTTATATGTTGCCGTGTGTCACCGAAGCAGAAAGCACTGGTAGGTTTGCCTCTATCCATTGGATTATCTGTAGTTTCTCAATAAAGCGTTGTTGAGTTTACTCTTCACTTTGTAGGTGACTCGTCTCGTCAAAGAAGGTATAGGACAAACCACTTTAGCAGTAGGTGATGGTGCAAATGATGTGGGCATGATTCAAGAAGCTGATATTGGAGTTGGTATAAGTGGGGTAGAGGGAATGCAGGTGAGTTGTTCAGATTATCATGATCTAATCCCTATCTAGTGTAGTGCTACTTTCATTTAACATCAAGGATTGGTGATTAGGTATGAGTAAACTTTTTTTGTCCTTTACCAGGCAGTGATGGCTAGTGATTTTTCCATTTCTCAATTTCGGTTTCTTGAGAGACTTCTTGTCGTCCATGGACATTGGTGCTACAAGAGAATCGCCCAAATGGTGCTGCTCGAAGCACTTCTACTCATTCTATTGCATCTGATTCTGTTATGTTTTAACTTCACTAAATTTTCTTTGTTCTTTTGTTAAATTGCAGATTTGCTACTTCTTTTACAAGAATATTGCCTTTGGACTTACAATATTTTACTTTGAAGCATTCGCTGGGTTTTCTGGGCAATCTGTATACGATGATTGGTTTATGCTGCTTTTCAATGTTGTTCTTACCTCGCTTCCTGTTATATCACTCGGAGTTTTTGAGCAAGATGTTTCGTCCGAAATCTGCTTACAGGTATATGACAGAACATCAAACTTAGTTTAACCACACTGCTTATGATAAACTAGGCATGTTTGGAATAAAGCTTTGTCATGGAATGTGGTGTGTGTTCTCATGGTAAAAGTTTTTGTTGTGTTGTGTCCATATCATTATGCTTCCAGCAAAGAAGCTAATGAATAAGCGGATACGCAAAAGATCATTTGTTAAACCTTTGTTTCATGAGGAGAACGACACTCCCCATGCAACCACAATCATTAGCAACTGGGTGTAGATCAGAACTATACTGTACTTAGATGTCTGTCAGGTATTCCTTTTTAGGCTACTTTGCATGGAGTCAAGTACAACTACACAACTATCTGGCATGGTTTATAATATATCACAAAACTAAAAGGAACCATGAATATTGCCTCAATGTACATATCTTAGTTCATGCTACTATGATTTGTATTGACCATTTGTTGTGGTTAGGCATGAACTTGTATCTACATTTGCCTCTCCGTTCTTTTTCTCGAACACGCATATATTAAGAAGAAAAGGTGGGGGTAACGAATCCCAGAGTACAACAAGCAATTACATACGCGTATCAACCAAGCCGCCATACGACCCAACACCAAAACACTAGCTCCAGGTAGTATCTGTAAGAAATAGGACTCTTACTCTCATCGAGAGGATGACACAATGAGTTGTGACGATTTTCTGTTTATTTTGTCAAATACTACACAATGCCATACTCTTAGAAGGGTTGGGGACACATATTTATAGCCCTAGGGCTACACTTCACTACACACTACACTACACACTGCAGCACACAGGTGCACACTACACTACACACTGCAGCACACAGGTGATGTCCTATAGATGCTATCCTATAGATGCTAAAGTGCAGTCAAAAGACTGCTACTGCTGCTGTCCTACAGCAGTCAAAAGACTGCTGCTACTGCTATCCTACAGCAGTCAAAAGACTGCTGCTGCTGTCCTATTCACCACAAAACAGAGATGCTGTCCTCCACACGAAGACCACATGACTTATTCTATCATTCTCCCCCTAAGTATTGTGCGTCGTCTTGTGGGAAAGTTGAGCCATCCCGAACCTGGAACAAAGCTCAAGGAACTTGATCCTCCCAAGGGGCTTGGTGAGCAGGTCCGCAAGCTGATCCTTGGTGTTGATGTAGCGTGCCTTGATGCTTTCTTCTGCCAAACAATCACGGATGAAGTGGTACCTCACCCGGATGTGCTTGCTCCGTTCATGAAACACGGGGTTCTTGGCCAAAGCCAGAGCGGACTAGCATGCCGCCGACGATCATGGGTGAAGGAGACAACAAGGCCTCGATAATCGGGAGGCAATCACAACACTAGGGAACACATGCAACCTAGGAGCTTGGTGGCCCGCCTGAGGGTGAAGCTCGATGCAATCACAAAGAATAGGGTTCTAGACCCGGTCAAGGGCCACGAGTGTGCCCTGGAGAAACTGGCTGTTGGCCGTGCGAAGGGAGACACGCACACGATAGGGAGGCACAGGAACCGCGGCGGAGGTAGGGGTCGATGAGGTGGCACAGGGGGCCGGTGGCGATATTAGGGAAGGGAAAGGGGGGTGCAGGCATTGCCGACGTTGTGGGAGGAGAGGTCACGTTCGGCGGGGCAGGAGCTGTAGGCGGCAGCAACCAGTGGCGTGCAACGAGGAAGGAGGCCGCTACCGCTGTAGGGAGTGCACGGGGGTCTGCGCGGGCCGTGTTGTCGGGGGAAGTGGCTGTGGCTGCGCCGAGCGCAGGGAGGCACAAACGAGGAGTTGCAGGGTAGGCAGGCCATGGTGAAGGAGGTGTCGACCACGGATGATGCCGATGGCGGGTTGACGTAGCCAAGAGGAAGGGCGGCACGACTATAGCTGGCCGACGGCGGGTGGCCGGCCAGGAGCGGGCCGACTGCAACCGCGATATAGGGTGGCAGGCCGACGTCCATGCTATAGATGGGGAAGACACTAGGAGCAGCGGGCGGAGGGAAGGTGTGAGGCGCGGCCTAGGGTCCAGTGGCTGGACACAACCCGGGCGACCAGTGGGAGGGGCGCCTGCCGTGCCGCCAGGGAAGGAGAGGAGGCGCCAGGCGGGCCGGAGTTGGCGTCCGCGCTGTGGGGGCGACACCCATCACCAGTGAAGAGGGAGGAGCGCTGGGGAGGGCCACCTGCGGGGAGGGTTGGAGCTGGTGGTGAGGAGGCCACCCGACGCGAGCCCGAGGAAAGAGGAGACGTGCAGTGCGACACGATGCTGGGTCTCCCCAACGTCAGCGACCAAGACCTGAGAGAAGAGGGTGATGGAGACTAGCCCATCGACAGCACTCTTCTAGGTAGAGGCAGTGGGGAGCGAGCAGGAGATCCTCCAGGTCCGGCGCTGGGTTAGGGGCCGGTGGCTGTGGGTGCGAGGGGACGCCGGCTGGGTTGGGAAGGAGAGGAGAAACCTAGCTGTGGTACCAAGTTGAAATGTTTGATACCCTAATCCTAACCCTACAGGAGTCTAACATCTACCCCTGGTTGTAGAGTCAAATCTGATACCCTCTCCCACAGGAGCAAAAACTCAATGATGATCTCAGTTGATAGAGCTCCTTGAGACCCAAGTGTTGTCTGATAGGGCTTCCAAGACTTGTCCTTCTTTCAACCTTCCTTTTTGGCACTTGATAAAATACTTTGGGGGCCAAATCTGCAATGGATTGGGCGATTGGCCATGGATCCATTTATCTGTCCAGAAGAGTGTAGATGCCCCACTACCAACCTCCGAAATTATTGCGATGGAGAAGAAGGCCTTACCACAGGGAGGAACTTGGATAGAGAATGAAAGACCATGAACGACTGGAGTTTGTTTTTTTCCAACCAGAGCCGTCTCAATTGAAGGGCCCAGCTCAGTTTTCGAACATTCGCAATTCCAAGCCCCCCTAGTTCCTTTGGTAGACAGACTTTTGGCCAGGTCACTATACAGTGTCCCCCTGGGCATCTCTTCTCTCCAAAGGAAAATCAGCTACGTCACAAGGTAAAAGGTCTTTTGACTAGAGCCTTCTTTATCAGAACAATGGATTGGCAGCACACATAGATGTGAGGACAGACTGGACTAACACCCTTCTTTCCTCTTTAGACAGGAGGTCAGCCTTCCGACTAGGCAGCTGGCTAGCAATGTAATCAACAAGGAATTGAAGTTGATTTTTGGAAAGCTTTCTCAAGGATAAGGGGACTTCCAGGTACTTGCAAGGAAAATCAGCTACTTCACAATGTAAAAGGTCTTTGAGAAGAGCCAAGTATTCATCAAAACAATGGATTGGCAGCACACTGCCCTTTTGAATGTTAGTCTTCAATCCTGATGCCTCCCCAAACAACTCTAGAATTTGAAGTGGAAGACTGATGTCATCTTCTGTTGGCCAGAGGAAAATTGCCAGTTTGCCACATCATCAACATATATGGAAATTATGTGCTTCAGGGACCTAGAGGAGAGCGGTTGCAACAAATTCTCTTCCGCTGTCTTATTGGACAGGAGAGAGTCAGTACATTCATAACCAAAATGAAAAGCATTGGGGAGAGGGGATCTCCTTGTCACAGGCCTCGCTGGTGGAAAATAACACTGTCTGGAACACCGTTCATCAGAATTTGAGTGGAGAAGAACCCAGAAGCCCACAGATAATGGCTCTCCAGATTGGCCCAAAACCCAGCTTTTGCATAACCTCAATAAAAAAACTCAGGCAACCGATGAACTGAATCAAAGGCTTTGGTAATGTCGAGCTCCAAGAGAATCCGGGGTTGTCTCTGTTGGTGAAGAAATCTAGCTGCCTGCTGAACAAGCATGAAATTATCGTGTATGAACCTCCCCTTAATGAAAGTGCTTTGATTGGCAATTTTAATAGGCAACTTATGCACAGTTTCAGAAGGCTCATCAATGATCTCGGCATAAAAGAATTGGCTCTTCACGGGAGGAAATTCACCTGGTCTAACCGTCAAGACACACCCACTCTAGTTAAACTTGGCAGAATGTTTTGTTCTCCAGAGTGGGAGCAGCTTTTTCCCAACTGTCTTCTTCAAAGTGCTAGCACTGATGGATCTGATCACTGTCCTTTGCTTTTGGGCCTCCATGACTTGAAACCTGGTCGTCGCTGGTTCCACTTTGAACCCACTGGACTAAGCTTCCTGGTTTTCTTGAGGCAGTAGAGATCGCTTGGAACTCGGTTTCTCCCTCCTCTGACCCTTTTGATACCCTTTCTAGAAGGTTTGGAGCCACTGTCAGACATCTTCAAAGATGGTCTCATAAAAGGGTAGGGAATATTATATCTCAGCTTGGGATGGCGCGTGAAATTTTGCATAAATTCTAGATTGCCCAGGATAAAAGGCCATTATCGGTGTTAGAAAAGTGGCTGCTGGATCAGCTTGATAGTCACACCGTGGCTCTTTCCTCCTTGCAGCGCTCTATGGCTCGGAGCCGCTCTAGGATCACCTGGATGGCAGAGGGGATGCTAACACTGCTTTCTTCCACCTGCATGCTAAATATCGCAAAGGCAAGAATTTTATTGGTAATCTATTATCCTCTGATGGTCTCATTTTGTCCAGACACGGGGATAAGGAGGTGTTGCTTAATGATTTCTACTTCAATCTGCTGGGTCGTTCAACTAACAGAGAGCACTCTATAAATCTGGAACACCTGCACATCCCTTCTCATGACCTTCCAATGCTGGACAGTCCCTTTACTGAGGATGAAATCTGGGAAACCATCTTATCCCTGCCTTCCAATAAGGCTCCTGGCCCTGATGGGTTTACAGGAAAATTTTATAAATCATGTTGGCAAATTATAAATGGGGATATTTTGGCTGCTGCTATGGCAGTCTGGAATAGGAGGCTGCTGAATTTTGACCTGTTCAATTCAGCCTATATTATTCTTCTTCCCAAAAAGGAGGATGCCTCGCTCGTAAAGGATTTTCGGCCCATCAGCTTGGTTCGTTCTTTTGCTAAGCTCATCACCAAGCTTTTGGCTAACAGGTTGGCTGGTCATCTTGATAAGTTGGTGTTGCATAATCAAAGTGCCTTTATTAAAGGTAGATCCATCCTTGACAACTTCATGCTAGTTCAACAGACAACTAATTTATTCCACCAGAAAAGACTTCCTCGGATACTTCTTAAGTTGGATATCACAAAAGCCTTTGATTCGGTCTCGTGGTCTTTCCTGTTAGAAGTAATGAAGCATTTGGGTTTCGGGCAAATTTGGTGTGATATTGTGAGCAATCTCCTTGCTTCTGCATCAACTCAAGTGATGCTTAATGGTGAACCAGGTCAAAAAATTCGCCACAGAAGGGGCCTTCGGCAGGGGGACCCACTCTCTCCCCCATGCTGTTCATTCTGGTTATGGATGTTTTATTCTACCTGTTAAAGAAGGCAGCTGACGACGGTCTGCTGAAACCTTTATCTGCAAACTCAGAGCTCAGCCGCACTTCTCTTTACGCCGATGATGTGGTGATCCTCCTGCACCCTGTTGCTCTGGATCTCGAGGTCACTACGGATATCCTAAAGATTTTTGGTAAGGCATCAGGGCTAAAAACAAGTATGGAAAAAAGCAGTGTATTTCCCATTCATTGTTCGGAGGAAAATGTATCTACCATCCATAATCTCCTTCCATGTCTTGTTGCCAATTTTCCTTGCAAATACTTGGGGGTGCCTCTTTCGCTGAAGCGACTTGGTAAACATCACATTCAGCCGTTCATTGATAAGATCGCCGATCGCTTGACTAGTTGGAAAGCCGACCTGCTATCTAGAGCTGGAAGGCTGATTCTTGTTCAGTCAGTTCTATCTTCGATGATGGTTTATTTAGCTATGGCATTGAACCTTCCTTCTTGGGCTTTAAAGGCTATAGACAAAATTAGGAGAAATTTCCTTTGGAGAGGAAGAAAAGAAGCTATGGGTGGCCACTGTTTGGTGGCCTGGATCAAAGTTACTAGGCCAAAAGAGCTTGGAGGCTTGGGCATCTCCCACCTGCAACATATGTGTTGGGCCCTCAGACTGCGTTGGCTCTGGTTAAAAAAACTGTCCTTGATCGGCCCTAGTCAGCCTTCAAAATTCATGTGCACCCTTCAGTTCTTGCCTTCTTTTCTGCGGCAGTTTCTTCTGTAGTGGGCAATGGCAGGAATACTCTATTTTGGACAGATAAATGGTTTAATGGCCAAAGCCTGCATCAGTTGGCACCTCATCTTGTCAGGTTGGTCTCTTCAAGGGCTAAGAAGAGGAGTGTTCATGATGCCCTCACTACTGGAAGCTGGGTACAAGACATAAGAGGGGCTATTACTGTTAATGTGTTGACTGATTTTTTTAGAGTCTGGGACCTTGCTGCAAGCTGGACTTTGCACCCGGAACAGGAGGATAAGCATATATGGCTGCTCTCCAGCTCAGGAAAATATACCGCCAAGTCGGCTTATGATGGTTTCTTCATTGGCTCAACAACTTTTAGGTCATGGGGGAGGATTTGGAAAAGTTGGGCTCCTAGAAAATGTAAATTCTTCATGTGGCTTGTGGCGCACGGGCGTTGCTGGACCGCTGACCGGCTGGCAAGGAAAGGCCTGCCTCACCCTCAAAGCTGTCTGTTATGTGACCAGGAGGAAGAAACTATGAATCATCTGCTAGTTTTCTGCGTATTCTCAAGGGAAGTCTGGTTTAATATCCTGAAATCTGTCGGTTTGCAGCACCTCACTCCTAGTCTAAATTCTACTTCCTTTGATGATTGGTGGGAGGAAGTTAGCCTGACCCTTATTGGCCCTTCCAATAAGAAGCTGCGCAAGGGGCTGAACTCCCTTATCATATTAGGGGCTTGGGCCATTTGGATTCATCGCAATCGATGTGTCTTCAACGGAGAGCAGCCTAGGGCTAGCAAGGTCATCAATTGGGTCATGGATGAGTCTCATCTTTGGTGTAGGGCTGGGGCTCGCGGTTTATCTGATATCCTTTCACCTCAGCATACTAATCGGTGATTTGGTCTCCAGTCTGCTTGGTGTAGGGCCCAGTCGTTCCCTTGTACAAGTGCTCCTAGTCATTTTCTTTTTTGTGTGGTGTGTAGAGTTGGTATGAGGTTCTTTAACACCTCACCCCCTTTTTCTACTTAATATAAGCGTATCCGAGAAAAAAAAAGATTCTGAGAGATCTTCAGGTCTGAAGCTGTAAACAAGACTAATTGGCTTGAAATCCTTGACCTCAGCAGCATCTTCTTTCTTGGGAGGAGAGAGATAAAGGGAGTATTTACTTGATCAAAATTCCTGAATTTCCAGCTCCAAACAGCTGAAATAGCAACCATAATATCACCTTTCATTATCGAACAGCACGATTGGTAGAAGCGGATGGTTCAGGTCTCAGGGCTTTGTCCGGAGGTAGCTGCTTAACCGTTTTCCACATTTCCTCCTCAGATATCGGAGCTTTCAAATCTAAAAGATCATGGGCCACAATGTGCAGTTCATCCAGGTTGACTGTCCTTTCCCTGCCCATGCTAGTCCCAATAAACGAACTATAGAAATCAAAGATCACCTTTTCTTTCTCATCATGGCTGGACAGGACTTGCCCCCCTTCTACCAGAGAGCTGATAATTTTTTTCCTGTTCCTATTGCACACTTGATTCTGGAAAAAATGCAGTGTTAGTGCCTCCCTCTTTCAGCCAATCAATTCTAGCTCTGCTTTTGGTTATAGTTCTTTGGAGAGAAAAAAGGGCAATGTTGTGTTTTTGAGCCAGTTTAACAGCCATTTTTCCAAGACCGAAAGCGGCCGCTATCTCAAGTTGATGTAGAATCACCCTGGCGATTTCCAGTTGAGAGCTGACGTGTCCCACGTTTTCCTGACTCCAACTTTGGAGGGCTGTCGCTGCAGCTTTAGGTTTCTTGCTCAAGGATACAAAGTGGTAGGAGCAGGCCTGAACAGAGTTCCAAGCCTCCTCAACTGTCACCATGAACCCCTCCAATTTTGTCGAAAATATTTCAAGATGAAATATTCTCTTGTATAGTCCTAAATTATTGAGACCCAGGATGAGAGGGCAGTGATCTGAATCTTTAGAAGCCCTGCTTTGCAAGACGGAATTTGGGAAGAGTTGCTCCCAGTCAACACTGCACATAACCCTGTCCAATTTAAATAGAGTAGGCAAATCTTGATTGTTGACCAGGTGAGCTTGCAACCTTGCAGTGGTACCTCCTTTAAAGCAAGATCAGAAATCAGCCTTCTGAAACGACCCATCATTGCTCTATTCAAATTACCATTATTCTTTTCATTCTCGTTACAGATCAGGTTGAAATCTCCCACAATGACCCAGGGACCAATGCAACAATCTTTTAAGGTTCTCAACTCTTGCAGGAACAAGATTTTGGTTTCATCTCCCTGCAGGCCATACACACAGGTGAGCCACCAAGCTATGCCACAAGACGCCTTCAACCGAACCTAAACACTGGTTATCTACTCTTGATTCCAAGGCAGGGCCAAGGGAATGACGCCAAGTAATCAGAACCCCTCCGCTAGCTCCTGAAGAGGGGAGGATCACAGGACTATCAAAATCGGGCCCAAAAGATGAGAGGAACACTCGAAACCTCTGCCATCTTAGTTTCTTGAAGACAGACCACATCAGCCCTGACAAAGTTCACCATAGTTCTGACAGAATCTTTTTGAGCCTTTGATTTGAGTCCTCTGCCGGCCTCTACGATTCCAAACTATTTTTTTGTGGTTCATTGATAAGAGAGGGGCAACTAAAGGGAAAAAGGGGAACATATCAGGCTAGGGTGGGGGGGGGTCGATGCACGTATTCTTGGACAGCTTGTTGATAAAAAGAGGGGGAGAGGCCTCACAGCCCAAGGTAATAACTGTCCGTATTCTCCTAGAGTACATCTTGCTGAAGCAATTTGGTTCCCAAACAGACCTTTTAGGTAAAGGGATAACACCTTTCCCATGCAAAGGTGGAGTCTCAGCTGTGTGCGGGGGATGGGGGTTGATCCCAATACCCACGAACGAGACAGCAGTGCTGGTATGGGATTGGAGTGGATTTCAGCTGTCATTGCCTCTCCTTTCATGCAAATCACTTGTATGAAGCAACATATTATTGCCATTAAAAGGTAGTTTCAGAATTAGGAACGATTTGGTCTGTCTTCTCCATTCCACGTTCCATTAGAATTCTATTCAGTCTCTAGGCTATCTGTTTCAGGTATTCATTTACTGAAATGAAATTTGCAAGTCAATTTATGTGGATACTATAATGTTCCATTTAAGGGTGGTAATGGATCGTGATCCAAATGTTTCTTCACAATTTGTTTGAGCACTTAACTAATTTTAGTTTAAAATTGAATAGAAATAGAGCCCGATCTTAATCTAATTCGACCCTTAAATTTTATAGTGTAAAGTTTAGTACCACACCTAGTTCCATTAGAATGCTATTCAGTCTCTAGGTTATTTGCTTCAGGTATTCATTCACTGACATGAAATGTGCAAGTCACTTTCATGTGGATACTATATAAAAATACAGTGGTTCGAAATATAGAATGAGTATTGGGAAAGATAGTGGTGTTAGTTATCTCAGTTGTGATATTATATGTTGGGAAACATGACTGACCTTTTTTGAACACGTATCAGTTTATTAGATAATGCAGTGCAAATTCATCCACATTGCTGCTTCTAACCTTTCATATATTTATGACATGGCATGACTTGCATGTTGCAGTTCCCAGCATTATACCAGCAAGGGCCAAAGAACCTTTTCTTTGATTGGTACCGGATCCTTGGATGGATGGGGAACGGCCTCTTCTCCTCTCTAGCTATATTCTTCCTCAATCTCTGCATATTCTACGACCAGGCAATCCGTGCTGGAGGGCAGACTGCGGACATGGCTGCGGTGGGAACTACCATGTTCACCTGCATCATCTGGGCTGTCAACATACAGATTGCCCTAACAATGAGCCATTTCACATGGATTCAACATCTCTTTGTATGGGGCAGCATAACAACTTGGTATATCTTCATCCTCGCCTACGGGATGACATTGAGGTCCGGCGACAACTACCAGATCCTGTTAGAAGTCCTTGGGCCAGCTCCCATATACTGGGCAGGGACGCTTCTGGTGACTGCTGCTTGCAACATCCCCTACCTGATACACATATCCTACCAGAGATCGTGCAATCCACTTGATCACCATGTGATTCAAGAGATCAAGTATCTAAAGAAAGATGTCGAAGACCAGACAATGTGGAAGAGGGAGCGGTCCAAGGCCAGGCAGAAAACAAAGATTGGTTTCACTGCGCGGGTTGATGCAAAGATCAAGCAGATTAAGGGAAAATTGCATAAGAAAGGCCCATCTTTAACAATCCAAACGGTATCTTAGGAATCTCGGTGGCCTGACAGGCTCGTCAACAGTAGTTGCCACTTTGTTGTTTGCTTCTGCAAGGCAGTGGTTTTAGCTTCTCAGGGCAATATAGCAAAATTCTTTTCTTTTTTTTCCTTATTTCTTTATTCCCCCCGGGAGTCTTTTTTTTATCTTCATTTGTGTAAGAAATGTTGGGGTGTAATCGGTGGTGTTCATCCTAGTAGAAGCTTCATAGCCAGCCGTGTAAAAAATATAGCTCATTTCAGTTGGAAAAACAAGCTATTGATATAGCTGACAACATATGTATATCTGCAATTTTGATTGTTCCCTATCGATATTTACGGCGGTGTTGGTAATGGTAGCTGTTTTTTTTTCTATCTGTATTTGAATTTATTTGTCGGCGTTTCGAGACCGGGGGTCCCTAAGCCGACGAGTGAATGTCGCTGCGTGCCCCTAGCCCAGATGGGTCGAGCGCGTGGGCGAGCGCGAAGGGGGGAAGCGAGGTGGCCGGAGATGGGCGTGAGAGGTGGAAATCCCGCGACCTTCGTGTTCGTCCCGCGCCCAGGTCGGGTGCGCTTGCAGTAGGGGGTTACAAGCGTCCACGCGGGTGAGGGAAGCGAGCGGCCCCAAGAGAGCGCCTGTCCCGTCCTCGTCCCCGCGCGACCAACCCTCTCTAAGAGGGCCCTGGTCCTTCCTTTTATAGTCGTAAGGAGTGGATCCAGGTGTACAACGGGGGTGTAGCAGAGTGCTACGTGTCTAGCGGGGGAGAGCTAGTGCCCTAAGTACATGCCGATGTGGCAGCCGGAGAGATCTTGGCACCCAGCTGGTGTGATGTCGTGGCCGTCGGAGGAGCAACGGAGCCTGGCGGAGGGACAGCTGTCGGAGCGGTTGAGTCCTTGCTGACGTCCTCCTGCTTCCGTAAGAGAGCTGAGAGCCGCCGTCGTCACAGAGCTTGCGGGGCGCCATCATTGCCTATCTGGCGGAGCTAGCTAGATGGGACACCGGTCTTGTTCTCTGCGGCCCGAGTCGGCTCGGGGTAGGGTGATGATGGCGCTTCCTGTTGATGTGGCTGGCCTGCGCCCTAGGTTGGGCGACGTGGAGGCTCCTCCGAAGCCGAGGTCGAGTCTGTCTTCCGTGGCCGAGGCCGAGTCCGAGCCCCTGGGTCGGGCGAGGCGGAGGTCGTTCGGCAGAGGCCGGGGCGGAGTCCGAGCCCTGTGGTCGGGCGAAGCGGAGTTCGTCGTCTTCTGGGGCTGAGCCAGAGTCCGAGCCCTGGGGTCGGGCGGAGCGGAGTTCGCCGTCTTCCGGGACTTAGCCCGAGTCTGAGCCCTGGGGTCGGGCGGAGCGGAGTTCGCCGTCTTCCGGGACTTAGCCCGAGTCCGAGCCCTGGGGTCGGGCAGAGCGGAGCTTCCTATGGTGCCTTTGGCAGGGCCTGACTGCCCGTCAGTCTCACTCTGTCAAGTGGCACTGCAGTCGGAGTGGCGCAGGCGGCGCTGTCCTTTTGTCAGGCCGGTCAGTGGAGCGGCGAAGTGACGGCGGTCACTTCGGCTCTGCCGGGGGCATGTGTCAGGACAAAGGTGTCAGGCCACCTTTGCGTTAAATGCTCCTGCGATTCGGTCGGTCGGTGCGACGATTTAGTCAGGGTTGCTTCTTAGCGAAGGCAGGGCCTCGGGCGAGCCGGAGATGTGTCCGCCGTTGGAGGGGGGCCTCGGGCGAGACGAAGTTCCTCCGGGGTCGGCTGCCCTTGTCCGAGGCTAGGCTCGGGCGAGGCATGATCGAGTCGCTCGAACGGACTGATCCCTGACTTAATCGCACCCATCAGGCCTTTGCAGCTTTATGCTGATTGGGGTTACCAGCTGAGAATTAGGCGTCTTGAGGGTACCCCTAATTATGGTCCCCGACAGTAGCCCCCGAGCCTCGAAGGGAGTGTTAGCACTCGCTTGGAGGCTTCCGTCGCACTTTTTTGCAAGGGGACCAGCCTTTCTCGGTTGCATTTTGTTCCGGTGGGTGCGCGCGAGCGCACCCGCCGGGTGTAGCCCCCGAGGCCTCGGAGGAGTGGTTTCACTCCTCCGAGGTCTTAATGCCTTGCGTAATGCTTCGGCTGGCCTGGTTGTTCCCTCATGCGAACTGGCCGTAGCCCGGGTGTACGGTCGGGGCCCAAGTTCTCGGGCTGGTATGTTGACGCTGTCAACAGTTCGGCCGGAGCCGGGTTTGCGAGAGCAGCCCCCGAGCCTCCGCACAGGGCGAGAGGACGATCAGGGACAGACTCGGCTTTTTACATACGCCCCTGCGTCGCCTTTCCGCAAGGAGGAGGGGGGAAAGCGCCATGTTACCCTCGATGGGCGCCGAACATGGTGTCTCCGGTGAGCTGCAAGCGGGTAATCCGACTGGACGTCCGTGCCCCGTTCGTTAAGGGTCGGCTAGGGGCCCAGAGGCACGCCCAAAAGTACCTGCGGGTGATCTGCCGGACCCGGTCCCCTGGCGACGGGGTCCGAGGGCTCGATGCCTCCCTCTGATGGGATTCCGTTACAAGATCGCTCTCGCTGGTCTTGGAAATGTCCTAGGGTACCTCGGGAGCGCAGCCCGAGCCTTGGTTATGTATCGAACGTACCCCTGGTCATCCCTCGCTCGGCGTCTGAGGCGGCTGTGAACCCTTCGGGGGCCAGCCTTCGAACCCCTGATCAGTAATGGGCGCGGAGCCCGAGTAGCCTGAGGCGGCCGTGGAACCCTTCGGGGGGCCAGCCTTCGAACCTCTAACCAGTAGTGGGTGTAGGGCCCACGCGATCTGAGGCGGCTGTCGAACCCCTCGGGGGGGGCCAGCCTTCGAACCCCTGATCAGTAGGGAGGCTCGGAGCCCGGTTCCTTCACGGGGAAGGATCCTTTTCGGGGTATCCCCCTTTCCCGGTCCCTGTTGCAAGAGATAGAGAAAGAGGAAAAAAGGAAAAGGATACGAAATCGAACGACGTGGCGTACCTTTTTTGGCGCGGTTATTACGGCGAAGGCAAAGCGTCGCCCGCCTCTCCCGCCAGAAGCGCCGCCTGTCCCGCCGCGGAGTTAATGCGACGGGGCGAGTTGTTGGCCGGGCGTTGCGCGTGCGCGAGTCGTTCGAGGAACGGCTGTTTCGCTTCGTGTTTTTTGAATCCCGCATCCGGTCCGGGCGGAACGCTAGAAACGGTTTCGCCTTGGTCTTTATATACCTGGGAGAGGGTCTGGTGACGGTTCTTCGCTCCGCTTCCTGCCTCCTCCTTTAGGTTTTCGCAACCCGAGAGACTTTAGCCAGAGAAGAGAAAACCGCCCTTCCTGCCCCTTGCGCCGCCATCCCTTCCGTTTTGGTGATGGCTGACCGGGTGACCATCATCTCGCCGCGCGATCCATGGCCCTTTTCCACGGTGACGGCGAGCGATCTGGAGGAGCTGGTCGGCGAGGGTTTGCTTCGCCCTCTCACCGATGAGCAGCGACCAGAATGGATTCCTCCCGTGGGCGGAGCCGCTCCATCCCCACCGCCGGGGTACGTCGTGAGCTTCGTCTCCTTCCACGAGCGGGGATTCGGTGTGCCGGCGGGCCGCTTTATGCGGGCGATCCTGTACCACTATGGGGTGGAGTTGCATAACCTCACCCCCAACTCCATCTCGCAGGCCGCTCTCTTCGTAGCGGTGTGCGAAGGGTATTTGGGGATCGCCCCCCATTGGGATTTGTGGACTCATCTTTTTTTCGCCGAGCTTTTTGCCTCGCCGACGGGGGAGAGGAAGGTCCGCGCAGCGGTGCGAGCCGGCGGCTGCACCCTCCTGCTGAGGCAGTCGCGGGCGTCGCAGTATATTCCTGCCATCCTCGCGTCCTCGAACAAGGGGTGGCAGCGCCGGTGGTTCTACCTCCGGAACGACGGTGAGTTGCTCCCGCCGTTCTCCCAGCGAGTAGTCACCGCCGCCACCGACGCCTGGCGTCACGGGACCCCGCACGAAAGACAGAAGAACCTCGGACCCCTTCTCCAGGCCTTGGAGGCGTTGCGGGAGGGGGGACTCACCGCTGCGGGAGTGATTGCCGCCATCCACCGTCGGAGGGTGCTTCCCTTGGCGGAGCGACGACTGTCGCTTTGGGAGATGACCCCGGAGGCTGACTGGGAGGGCTCACGGATGTCCCCTGATCCTCTTCCCTTCGACGCCCTCCAATGGCGGGTGTCGGCTGCGTTGGGGAAGCCGGACCCCCACGCCTTCTCCCAGCTTCGGATGCGCCCCGACCAGGGGTGCGTGACTCTGGTGAGTGTTCGCTCCTTCCTTCTTCATACATTGGGTTGCTCCTGGTTCTTACGATCGGGCTTCTTTCCCCCCTTTCTTCAGGAGGTGGGGTGGCACAAGCCTTCCCGGCCACGGGTCCCGGAGGATGCGGTGGACCGAGCAGCGCGGCGGGTCGCCGCGGAGGAGAAGAAGAAGAAGAAGGACGCGGAGAAGTCCCGGGCCCGTGAGCGGAGGCGGGCTCGGGACGCCTTGGAAAAGCGCCATCGCCAGCAGGAGAGGGAGGGACTCCTGAGGGAGCCGTCGCCGGAGACGCCCGACGACGACGACGACGATGATGATGATGATGAGGAGGACGACATGGCCGCCCGTCTCGGCCTCAGCCCCGGCTTGGGGTGCGACCAGGAGCCGTCGAGCCAGCCCCCGAGCGGGCCGACGCCGTCAGTCCCCAGAGTCGGGGCGTCGGGGTCCTGGCCCAAGGCACGGGGGCAACCCGAGAGGGCACCTGACCCCTCGACCGGAGGAGCTGAGGTGACTCCGGGGGGCCAGGTCATGGCGTCTGCCCCCAAGAGCCGCCGCTCGTACCGACAGCGCATGGAGGTGACCCTCAAGTCATCGCGATAGTGCCCGGGCAATCTGCTCCCCGGGTGTCCAAAGCAAGGGTGGCACCGAAGTTGCCGACGAAGCGGACCTCGGCGGCTGTTCCGGGAGCTGGGATCCAAGAAGCTTTCCCCCAGGCGCGGTGGATCATGGCCCGGAGCGGGTAAGTATCTCGGAATGTCTTCGTCTTGGCTTTCCATTCATATGTCTCGGCCGTGATTTTCCTTTTTCCCTCAGCAAGCGAAGCCATGGCCAGACCGACCTGGCACCCCGGAAGGCCCTTAAGACGGCACCGGCCTGCGCGGCCAGCGCCGCTCCGGGCCTTGTCGTTCAGCCGACCCTTTCGCAGGGCGTTTCACCGCAGGGGGCTCGGGCGGCACCTATCGCTGGGGAGCAGGTTCCCGAGGCTGGCTCTTCTGCCGAGGCGGCCATCGTGATAGGGGAGGCGGCTGACGCCGACGTGGTCCCGAGCCCGCCTGTCGTGCCGGCCATGCTGGCGCCTGCCGCTACCGAAGTCGCCGTCGTCCTAGTCGGAGAGCGGCCGGTTGCTGCCGGCGTCGAGACGGCTGATGCGTCGGCGCCCAGTGCCTCGGAAGAGGTGGGCGTGGAGGCGCGACCCGTCCAGCCGGGCGGCAGCCTCATCGCTGTGCGGCGGAGCCCCGGGGCCCGGCGCCAGTTGCTCCGGTTTTGGACCCGCGAGGCCTCGGACCCTGTCTTCATTCTCGACGATGAACAGGAGGACCAGTCCTAGGACGAGCTCCGCGAGTGTGCTAAAGCAACAGTGGGGTCGCTCCGGTCGTCGCTGGAGGTTTTCTGCAGGGACGTCCCCAAAATCCTCCAGGTAACGGTTTCAAGCATACCTTTTCTTTTCTGTGAACGAGGCGTTCTTCGTGACGCCCCGTTTCCTTCCCCAGGATCTGACGGATCGGAGCACCGCCAAGTCGTCGTTCATCCGCCGCGAGGTCGATGTCTGGGGCTCGCTGCGATCCCTGAGGACCTCGCTCGCCGGGGCTACTGCGCGCCTCTCTCAGCAGGGTGCCAAGGTAGTGGACCTCCAGTTGCTCTGCACTGACCTGAGAGCCGAGGCAGCAGCAGCGCGCGGAGGCGGCAGCGGCGCGCGCAGAGGCGCAACAGCAGCGGTCGGAGTTCGTCCAGGTCGTCGAGGAGCGGGACCAATCTCGGGACCGGGCTGCCGAGGCCGAAAGCCGGGCTGAAGCCCTCGCAGCCGACTTAGCCGCAGCCCAGGTCGCTGCCTCGGAGCAGCGTGCCCGAGCCGGAGGTACGCCTTGGCCGTCCCTGGTTCTTGTTCTTGTCTGTTTCCTCTGCTTGTGTTTGAGATCTTTCTTTTGGCTATTCGCAGAGCTCGAGTCCGCCCTTGATGAGTCCGCCAAGGCGCTTGCCGAGGCGCTTGCCGGAGCTGCCGAGCAGAGGGAGGCCGACCTCGCGGCCATGTCCGAGGCCGTCTCGGACGTTTATCGGATCCTTGGCTTCGGCGACGTCCCTTCAGGAAGCTCCCCTCAAAGCCGCCTTCAAGCCTTGGGTGATCACGCGCGCGGCAGAGTCCGCGAGGCGCTACACCACGGCGTCAGGCGGGCCTTTGCCGTGCTCGCTTCCCACTACGTTGTGGACCTGGAGCGGGTTAGTGAGGGGTATTGTCTTCCTGACGAAGACGAAGCTGCCCTGGCAGAAGTTCAGCGGCTCGACGCGGTCGCCGCGGGTCCGAGCGCAGTGCTGGCGACCACCTTTGAGGCGGAGATCCTTCCCCCTGCGCCGTCGCCGGAAGCTGAGATGGACCTTACCGAAGGCGGGGACGGAGCTGAGGGCGCGACTCCTTCCCAAGGCGGCGCCTAACTCTTGCTGAAACAGTTTCTGTTGGATGTGCGTGTGTCTTACTGCGGCCGCTGAGGCCTGAACACTTTGTTTTCATTGCATGAAGTCGTACTCTTCTTCCTTTTATTTTGCGTGTCCGGTTTAGCCTGTCAATAATAGGGTGGCTTCCCGAGTTGGGTCATTTTTCGTGGCGGGTGATGAGTGAGGTGTCCCTAACCCGGAGGCATAGGAGTTCCTCGGCTCAGTCGGCCTCGCCACTTACATGTACCCACGTTCGCTTCTCGGGGCCCTGCTTCTGACATAGCCGGGAGAACGCAAAAGCCTTTTTTGATCGAAAATTTTGGATGCGGAGAGGTACACCCAATCTTGACGCAGAGGGGTTCCCCCTTTTTAGCCCCCGAGGGAGGGTCGGGCTCTGCCGAGGCGAGGCCGACCCTTCCTTGACGACTGAGACTTGTGTGGGAGCGAGGTATACGAACAGCTCGAAAACTTCTTAAGGGTAGAAGCAACGTAGCTGTCGGACGTTCCAAGCGTTGCCGTAGACCTCGCCTTGACCGCCGGCCAGCTTGTACGTTCCGGGCTCCAGAACGTCGGCGGTGACAAGCGGCCTTTCCCGGGGGTGCGTGTAGCCCCCGGGTACCCCCAGCAAGGGCTCGGGTTGCTGTGCGATGGTCGGGGTCTTCTCCTAGTTGGCTTCGATGCCCCGTTTGGAGATAATGAACTCCAAGACCATGCCCTGGGGCGCCCCGAGGACCCACCTTTCAGGGTAGAGCTTGACGCTTTTCGCTTCTTTTAGCTTGTGGATCTCCTCGCCTATCACTCTGCGCTTCTCCTTGTCGAATCGGCGCAGAGGCTGTTTGACGGGTCGGGCTCCGGCCCGAATATCCAGCGAGTGCTCGGCGACATCCCTCGGTATGCCGGGCATGTCCGAGGGACTCCACGCAAAGACGTCGGCGTTTGCGCGGAGAAAGTCGACGAGCACTGCTTCCTATTCGGGGTCGAGCCCGGAACCGATCCGGATCTGCTTGGAGGTGTCGCCACTGGGGTCGAGAGGGACGGCCTTGACCGTCTCCACTGGCTTGAAGTTGCCAGCATGGCGCTTCACGTCTGGCACCTCTTTGGAGAGGCTTTCCAGGTCGGCGATGAGGGCCTCGGACTTGGCGAGGGCCTCGGCGTACTCCACGCACTCCACGTCGCATTCGAACGCGTGTTTGTACGTGGGGCCGACGGTGATGACCCCGTTGGGGCCCGACATCTTGAGCTTCAGGTAGGTGTAGTTGGGGACGGCCATGAACTTCGCGTAGCATGGCCTCCCCAGTATCGCGTGGTAGGTTCCTCGGAACCCGACCACCTCGAACGTCAGAGTCTCCCTTCGGAAGTTGGAGGGCGTTCTGAAGCAGACGGGAAGGTCGAGTCGTCCGAGGGGCTGGACGCGCTTCCCGGGAATGATCCCGTGGAAGGGCGCAGCGCCTGCTCGGACAGAGGACAGATCGACGTGCAGGAGCCCGAGGGTCTCGGTGTAGATGATGTTGAGGCAGCTGCCCCCGTCCATAAGGACCTTGGTGAGCCTGACGTCGCCGACGATGGGGTCGACGACGAGCGGGTATTTCCCCGGGCTCGGCACGTGGTCGGGGTGGTCAGCTTGGTCGAAGGTGATGGGCTTGTCGGACTAGTCTAGGTAGACTGGCGCCGCCACCTTCACCGAGCAGACCTCCCGGCGCTCTTGCTTGCGATGCCGAGCCGAGGCATTCGCCGCATGCCCACCGTAGATCATGAAGCAGTCGCGGACCTCGGGGAACTCTCCTGCTTGGTGATCTTCCTTCTTGTCGTCGTCGCGGGCCCTGCCACCCTCCGCGGGTGGCCCGGCCCTGTGGAAGTGGCGCCGAAGCATGACGCACTCCTCGAGGGTGTGCTTGATGGGCCCCTGATGATAGGGGCACGGCTCCTTGAGCATCTTGTCGAAGAGGTTGGCACCTCCGGGGGGCTTCCGAGGGTTCTTGTACTCGGCGGCGGCGACAAGGTCCGCGTCGGCGGCGTCGCGTTTCGCTTGCGACTTCTTCTTGCCTTTCCTCTTGGCGCCGCGCGGAGTAGACGCCTCGGGAGCATCTTCCGATGGGCGGCCCTGGGGCTGCTTGTCCTTTCGGAAGATGGCTTCGACCGCCTCCTGGCCAGAGGCGAACTTGGTGGCGATGTCCATCAGCTCGCTCGCCCTGGTGGGGGTCTTGCGACCCAACTTACTCACCAGGTCGCGGCAGGTGGTGCCGGCAAGGAACGCGCCGATGACATCCGAGTCGGTGATGTTGGGCAGCTCGGTGCGCTGCTTCGAGAATCGCCGGATGTAGTCCCGGAGAGACTCTCCCGGCTGCTGCCGGCAGCTTCGGAGGTCCCAGGAATTCCCGGGGCGCATGTACGTGCCCTGGAAATTGCCGGCGAAGGCTTGGACCAGGTCATCCCAGTTGGAGATCTGCCCCGAAGGCAGGTGCTCCAACCAGGCGCGAGCGGTGTCGGAGAGGAACAGGGGGAGGTTGCGGATGATGAGGTTGTCGTCGTTCGTTCCACCCAGTTGGCAGGCCAGGCGGTAGTCCGCGAGCCACAGTTCCGGTCTTGTTTCCCCCGAGTACTTTGTGATAGTAGTCGGGGGTCGGAACCGGGTCGGGAACGGCGCCCGTTGGATGGCCCGGCTGAAGGCCTGCGGACCGGGTGGTTCGGGCGAGGGACTCCGATCCTCCCCGCTGTCGTAGCGTCCCCCACGCCTGGGGTGGTAGCCTCGGTGCACCCTCTCGTCGAGGTGGGCCCGATGGTCGCGATGATGGTGCTCATTGCCGAGGTGGCCCGGGGCCGCAGGCGCGGTGTTGCGCGTGCGCCCGGTGTAGACCGAGGCTTCCCGCATGAATCGGGAAGTCGCGGCATGAGGTTCCGAGGGGTATCCCTGCCTTCGGGAGGCAGAGCTCTCGGCCCGTCGGACCGCAGCGCCTTCCAGGAGATTCTTGAGCTCTCCCTGGATTCGCCGACCCTCGGTGGTTGATGGCTCCGGCATCGCGCGGAGAAGCATCGCTGCTGCAGCCAGGTTCTGACCGGCCCCACTGGATGCGGGTGGCAGCCTGACCTTGACGTCGTTGGCGACGCGGTGCTGGAAACCCTGGGGCAGGTGACGTATTTCTCCGGCCGGGTGTTGACTCGCCCATACCTGCCCGACGTCCCGGCGGATCGGCTCAAGCGCCCCTGCTCCCTCGTCGAGCCTGGCCTGCGCCCCGCGGACTTGCTCGAGCTGTGGGTCGTGACCCCCCGCCAGAACGGGGACCACAGCTAGCTCCCGCGGGATGTCGGCGCGAGGCACCGGCCTAGGGAGATCACCGTCCTCCGGCATGCCGAGATGGTTGCCTTCGGAGGGATCCCCTAGCTCGACGTGGAAACATTCGCGGCTTGGGCCGCAGTCCTCGTCGTCGAGGCTGCGGCTACCGTCGGAACAGTCGGAGAGGCAGTAGTCACATGCGGTCATGAAGTCCCGCATGGCACTGGGGTTGCCAAATCCAGAGAAATCCCAACAGATGTTGGGGTCGTCATCTTCCTCGGACCCAGAGGGCCCATAGGTCGAGACGTCCGTCAGCCGGTCCCAAGGCGTCCGCATGCGAAACCCCAGAGGGTTTGAACTCGCCTCTACGAGAACGCCCGCCAAAGCAAGGTCGCTAGGTGGGTTGAGGCTGAGTCGAAATGACGTAGGATGGGAATCGGTTGGTACCTTTCGGTCGGCGAGCAGCGACATAGTCACATCGGGGACTTATTGCACCGCCGTCCTAGGTATGAGGGCGACGTCCTGCAAGCTCTCCGCGAGCGCACTGGCGTCGTCCACTTGCTCGGGGTTGGCGTGTCGCGGGGAGACGGCGCTCGCCTTCGTCTCAAACGCGAGGTCGACGCCCGATGCGCCCCCCGTTGGGGCGCTGGGGACGTCGACTCGCTCGACAGCCGACGAGGCGCAACCTCCCGCTTGGCCTTGGTTGCCCCGCCTCCTCCTCCGTTGGCGGGGGAGAGGACGGGGCAAGCTCGGATGTTGTTCTTCCACCACGCGGGGAAGACGTCGTCGATTCCGCCGCCGGCGGGCGGGCTGCCGGCCGCCATTGTCGTTGTCGCGCGGCGGTGGAAGGAGTATCATGTCGTAGCTGCCGTCGAAGGACATGAACTCAAGACTCCCGAAACGGAGCACCGTCCTGGGTCGGAGAGGTTGCTGGAGACTGCCCATCTGGAGCTTGACGGGAAGCTGTTCGTCAACACGCAGCAGGCCCCTACCTGGCGCGCCAACTGTCAGCGTTTCGAGACCGGGGGGTCCCTAAGCCGACGAGTGAATGTCGCTGCGTGCCCCCAGCCCAGATGGGTCGAGCGCGTGGGCGAGCGCGAAGGGGGGAAGCGAGGTGGCCGGAGATGGGCGTGAGAGAGGTGGAAATCCCGCGGCCTTCGTGTTCGTCCCGTGCCCAGGTCGGGTGCGCTTGCAGTAGGGGGTTACAAGCGTCCACGCGTGTGATGGAAGCGAGCGGCCCCAAGAGAGCGCCTGTCCCGTCCTCGTCCTCGCGCGGCCAACCCTCTCTAAGAGGGCCCTGGTCCTTCCTTTTATAGTCGTAAGGAGTGGATCCAGGTGTACAACGGGGGTGTAGCAGAGTGCTACGTGTCTAGCGGGGGAGAGCTAGTGCCCTAAGTACATGCCGATGTGGCAGCCGGAGAGATCTTGGCACCCAGCTGGTGTGATGTCGTGGCCATCGGAGGAGCAACGGAGCCTGGCGGAGGGACAACTGTCGGAGCGGTTGAGTCCTTGCTGACGTCCTCCTGCTTCCGTAAGAGAGCTGAGAGCCGCCGTCGTCACAGAGCTTGCGGGGCGCCATCATTGCCTATCTGGCGGAGCTAGCCAGATGGGACACCGGTCTTGTTCTCTGCGGCCCGAGTCGGCTCGGGGTAGGGTGATGATGGCGCTTCCTGTTGACGTGGCTGGCCTGCGCCCTAGGTTGGGCGACGTGGAGGCTCCTCCGAAGCCGAGGTCGAGTCTGTCTTTCGTGGCCGAGGCCGAGTCCGAGCCCTTGGGTCGGGCGAGGCGGAGGTCGTTCGACAGAGGCCGGGGCGGAGTCCGAGCCCTGTGGTCGGGCGAAGCGGAGTTCGTCGTCTTCTGGGGCTGAGCCCGAGTCCGAGCCCTGGGGTCGGGCAGAGCGGAGTTCGCCGTCTTCCGGGACTTAGCCCGAGTCCGAGCCCTGGGGTCGGGCGGAGCGGAGCTTCCTATGGTGCCTTTGGCAGGGCCTGACTGCCCGTCAGTCTCACTCTGTCAAGTGGCACTGCAGTCGGAGTGGCGCAGGCGGCGCTGTCCTTTTGTCAGGCCGGTCAGTGGAGCGGCGAAGTGACGGCGGTCACTTCGGCTCTGCCGGGGGGCGTGTGTCAGGACAAAGGTGTCAGGCCACCTTTGCGTTAAATGCTCCTGCGATTCGGTCGGTCGGTGCGGCGATTTAGTCAGGGTTGCTTCTTAGCGAAGGCAGGGCCTCGGGCGAGCCGGAGATGTGTCCGCCGTTGGAGGGGGGCCTCGGGCGAGACGGAGTTCCTCCGGGGTCGGCTGCCCTTGTCCGAGGCTAGGCTCGGGCGAGGCATGATCGAGTCGCTCGAACGGACTGATCCCTGACTTAATCGCACCCATCAGGCCTTTGCAGCTTTATGCTAATGGGGGTTACCAGCTGAGAATTAGGTGTCTTGAGGGTACCCCTAATTATGGTCCCCGACATTATTCTACCCGGGCTAGTTATGATGTTGCCAAAGTTCGACGACACATTTGGTTTGGGTCACGAAGTTGTGCCGAATCATTCGATCCAACACCCAGTCTTGCGCGAGACGTTTGGTTTAATTTTTTACTCCTTACCTCCTCTCTGGACTAATCCCCTTCATATTTTTCTTAGGTGCTACTTCACTTAAGCAGTGTAGGAAAAATAAGGTGCTCAGGTTTAATTTTTTACTCCTTACCTCCTCTCTGGACTAAGCCTCTTCATATTTTTCTTAGGTGCTACTTCACTTAAGCAGTGTAGGAGAAATAAGGTGCTCACTGGTTTCACTTATTTACCATTTCTTTTTATTTTCTAAAACAATTAACAAATTCATATTTTAGGGATAAACCTTATTTAATTTCTTAGACTAGGTTGTTGCACATTTTTAAACAAGGTTGAATCAAAGAAGGGTTCTACTCTAAAGTTTTTAAACTCAGTCTAAAAGTATTTCTATTTTTATCCTCATTAATTGAAAATGAGTAGTTTGTTTAATTAAACCAAAAGTCTCATAAAAATACTAAAAACTTGTCGGTCTCTATTTTGTCTAAAAGTTAAGTTCTCCAGAGTATTACAAAATTAGTTCTAATCAATTTGGGTTCATATTTCAGATTTTACAAGTTCTCTGTACACTGTACATTTTAATTGAGTTAAAAGCTAAATAAGAAAAGAAAACTACTTTTGCACTGGGGCCCCTAACCTTTTCTTCCCCTTTCTTATTCAAAATAGGCCCCTCGGTCACTATTCTTCTATGTCTTAGCCTTAATGAAAAACCCCCGTGTCTTTCTCCCACTTAACCTAAGGTCCCCATTGCAGGGAACAGTGATGGTGAAGTTAAGCGAGGCACAGCTTACCGGCAGCGGTAGAGGTCCGAGGAAGAGCTTGGTGAGGTTGGGGAGGTCGAGGCGGTCACATCGGTAGTCATGCCGTCACCGGAGGTCGTCTGGTCCATGCGCGCAGGCAGAGGGGCTAATTGACAGCAAGTGATTTGGCTTGTCGGTAGCAGTAGCGTTCAAATTGATGGGCCGAGGAGCTTCACAAGGTCACGAAGAAGTGGTGGGTGGAAGGAATTGGTTGGCGATGGGCTATATTGGGTTGGCCACGTTCACCAGAGGAAAATGGGCTCCAATGAGTGGTGGCGAGCTCCTGCGGTGGGGAGAAGTGGTCAGGGAGCTTTACTGGACCTCAAGGAGTGCGTCAATGGCTTCGGCCGGGGCAAAGGATGTGTGGTTGGGTCTGGCCACATCAACCGTGTCTCGGAAGGAGAAGGCGGGTGACAAAGCGAGCGAATTCGGTGATCGCCGGCGGGCAACTTGGCAGGGGTGCATGTGAAGACAACCCTTGAGGCCTAGGCTACCCTTTATAGGCACTGGCACTGAGCGAAACACTCAGCCAAGATGACAGCGCACGGGGCGCGTGCCGCGATGGCTAGTGCGTACTCTGCATGTCAACCGAAGCATGAACCTAATTTTTTTTTGCATATAGAGCTTCAACCAGTGTCGATCTTAGCAAAATCTCTATATAAGGTATGTTCCTTACACCTTAAGCTAGAGTATTTGTGTGGGGGTCAAGAGAGTTGGAGTCAGGGTTCAGAAGATCTGGGGTAGGAAAGTGGGGTTTGTCTCACTGAGCAAATCCAAGAGAAAATCACTGTGTTGTCTTGTCAAACAGTGGAGTATCGATTTCAAATTTAACCA
Source organism: Zea mays (assembly GCF_902167145.1). Classification (NCBI taxonomy): domain Eukaryota; kingdom Viridiplantae; phylum Streptophyta; class Magnoliopsida; order Poales; family Poaceae; genus Zea; species Zea mays. The sequence continues at coordinate 73,391,149 of NC_050104.1, read as the reverse complement.
AGGCGTAGCTAAGGTAATTAGGCACATTTTTCATAATTAGGGCTAAGGGATGAGTTTTGCAGCTTAGTGAACATGTGGGATCTTTGTTATAGGGCTGTTTTTGAATTAATAAAAATCCTGATTTTTCTCTTCTTTTCCCACACTTGTGGCATTATTTAGCGTTTTGCCACAACTTTTGGTGTTTAGCCCTTAATAACTTTTGTTAGGCATTTAGTTAGCCACAACCTTTGTTTAAGGGTCCACTTGTGGTTAAGTGATTTGGTTAGTTTTCTTTGACACTTTGTTTTGTGCTCTTATGCATAAGGGGGTGAAGTTTCTCCTCCCTTGATCCTCATGAGATGGTTAAGTAAAGTCCTCTAGGGTGTTTACTACCTAATTAGAAGTATGGTCCCCAACTTTAGTGGCTTTTGCCCTAATTTACTTCACATGTGATAATGGCTCAAGTGGTGTAGTTTTGGGGTAGCACTCTAGCTAACACCTAAGGTGTTACAGCCTACCCCCCTTAAAAGAATCTTGTCCTCAAGATTGGAGGTATACTATGCGGGGTATGGGTTACATACCAACATACTTAGGAAGAAACTCGGGGTAGTTCTTATTCAAATACTCCTCAGTTTCCCACGTGGCTTCTTCAGTATGATGGCTCCACTGAACCTTAAACATTTTAAATGCCTTCCTACGAGTAGTTCTCTCTTTGCAGTCCAAGATCTTGGTAGGATGTTCCTCATATGTCAAGTTTGGTCCTATAGAAATATCTTGCTTGACCATGACTTCTATCGGTACTCGGACACACTTCTTTAGCTAAGACACATGGAAGACATCATGTATTGTAGACATCTTTGGTGGAAGCTTGAGCTTATAGGCCACTGGTCCACGAAGTTCTATAATCTCGTATGGTCTAATGTAGCGAGGGGCTAATTTTCCTTTGACCCCAAATCTTTGTACACCTTTGATTGGGGAGACTTTAAGGTATACATGATCTCCCACTTCAAATTGTAGGGGTTTTCTTCTCTTATCGTGATAGCTCTTTTGTCTAGCTTGGTTAGCTTCAAGATTCTTCTTGATGACTCTGACTTTATTTTCAGTCTCAATCACTAGATTAGGACCAAATATCTCCCTTTCTCCATCCTGTGACCAACTTAGCGGGGTTCTATATCTTCTGCCATACAAGGCTTCAAAAGGTGCCATTTTCAAGCTAGTCTGATAGCTATTGTTGTAGGAGAATTCTTCCACAGAAAGACAATTACCCCAATTTTTACCATAGTGTATCACACGAGCCCTTAACATGTTTTCAAGGATCTGATTCACTCTTTCTGTCTGCCCATCGGTCTGTGGATGGTAAGCTGAGCTTCTAAGTAAAGTGGTACCCAGTGCTTCCTATAGTTGCTCCCAAAAGCGTGCCACAAACTAGGCTCCTCTGTCTGAGATAATGATTTTAGGTACTCCATGCAAACAAATTACACGATCGATGTACAACTCTGTATATTTTTTTGCCCTATAGGTTGTATGCACTGGTAGGAAATGAGTGGTCTTGGTTAACCTATCCACAATAACCCTTATAGATTCATGGTGCTAGGAAGTATTGGGTAAACCGACAATGAAATCCATGCTTATATCCTCCCATTTCTAGAATGGTATAGGGAGTGGTTGCAGGGTACCAGCTACCTTCTAGTGACTTGCTTTGATACACTGGCAGGTATCACATTCTAAAACATATTTGTCAATTTCCCATTTCTTCCTAGTCCACCAATACAGTGATCTCAAGTTATGATACATCTTGTTGCTCCCCGGATACATTGAAAATTTTGATAGGTGTGCCCCATCCAAGATCTGTTTTTGGAGTCGGACCCTTTGGAATAACAAGTCGATCTTCAAACCATAAGATTCCCTTGTTGTCCTAGCAGAAACACTTATATTTCTTCACCTTTTGTGGAAGCTTTTCTTTGATAATCTTAACTCCCTTGTCACTAAGCTGAGCCATGATGATATGATCTTGCAATGTGGACTCCACATAAATGTGGTGCAGCGTTCTCGGAGGAACTATCTCCATACTCAATCTACTTAGCTCATCACACAAGGCGGTGGTACTGGTGTCTATCTCCAAGCAATCACATTGAGCATTGCGACTCAACGCATAGGCTACCATGTTGGCCTTCCTAGGGCGATATTTGTCACACCCGGTTCCAGGGGGTAGAACCGAGCGCATACCATATGTGTGCCAGGATCCATTTCCACACATATGTTGACGTCACAAGTGTAATATATCAAAAGACAATGCAATAAAGGCGTAAAGAGAGTATAATACTTTATTACATCACCTGAAACATTGTATCTTTAACAAGTATCACATCAAAGTAAAGCGGAAATAAACAACTAGGCAATCTTCCACAGGAAGTTGACCGGCGTATCGTTAGACTTAGAATTCCTCGTCGTCAAAAACTCCATCAAAGTCTCCAGCATCACCCTCTGATCAAAATATTAGCAAGGGTGAGCTCACTTATGGTCGGGGCTCAGCAAGTGGGGGAAAAACTAATGCAGGTATAACAAGGTGAGGCTAAGGTTGAGCAGTAAGCTTTTTAGTTGGTCAATATTTTATTAACAACACCTGTCTTACTAATAAGTGTGAATCCCAAATATCCCATTTAAACAAAGGAATATGAGTATAACAAAAACACTTAAGTGAAATCACTTAAGGAAATTATTGGCAGATCATCGGATCTTAATTTAATTCCATCTTCAAGTTCAATTATCATGTGAGGAGTCCAGGTCGCTCTTAACCGGGAGCACGGCTGATATATCAGTTTTACACTCTGCAGAGGTGGTACAACTTTACCCACAAGCCATGTATCCCATCTAGCCCGGGTTGATCGGACCCTTAAACACTGCCGAGGTGAATGGCTAGGGATCCATTATGAGGCTTTCACAAAATACCTTAATACGAAGCAACCCGCTAAGGTTTCTAAAGACGATGGTGGTGGCCCCCTGGGTGAAGTACCTTAGCCAAGAATACGACCCCATGTTAACGTGGGCTGCCAGCACCTACCACTCCCCCTCTTGCCCATATTTCAGGTAAGGTTGCCAGGCACTAAGCATATAAAGCTAATTACCAAAGCTAGAGCCATGATAGCATTCGTGGTTGCACTGTTATCATGGGTGGTCACTCCATGTTTCAATTAATTTGAAATAATGTTATCTTAACCATCGGGTTAATGTCATAATTGCCAATTTCAATTTTTTGGAACATTAATAACAATTAATGAGTGAAATTAAAATCATTAAGTTGAGCGGTAGCACAAATTTTGCACAGCTTAATAATTTTTCCAGGTTAAACAAGGAATACAGGTAGTAAATCTAGGAAATTCTTAATTAGGTTAACCCATCAAATTATGCAATATATCAAAAGTGTCGGCGTTTCGAGACCGGGGGGTCCCTAAGCCGACGAGTGAATGTCGCTGCGTGCCCCAGCCCAGATGGGTCGAGCGCGTGGGCGAGCGCGAAGGGGGGAAGCGAGGTGGCCGGAGATGGGCGTGAGAGAGGTGGAAATCCCGCGGCCTTCGTGTTCGTCCCGCGCCCAGGTCGGGTGCGCTTGCAGTAGGGGGTTACAAGCGTCCACGCGGGTGAGGGAAGCGAGCGGCCCCAAGAGAGCGCCTGTCCCGTCCTCGTCCCCGCGCGGCCAACCCTCTCTAAGAGGGCCCTGGTCCTTCCTTTTATAGTCATAAGGAGTGGATCCAGGTGTACAACGGGGGTGTAGCAGAGTGCTACCTGTCTAGCGGGGGAGAGGTAGTGCCCTAAGTACATGCCGATGTGGCAGCCAGAGAGATCTTGGCACCCAGCTGGTGTGATGTCGTGGCCGTCGGAGGAGCAACGGAGCCTGGCGGAGGGACAACTGTCGGAGCGGTTGAGTCCTTGCTGACGTCCTCCTGCTTCCGTAAGAGAGCTGAGAGCCGCCGTCGTCACAGAGCTTGCGGGGCGCCATCATTGCCTATCTGGCGGAGCTAGCCAGATGGGACACCGGTCTTGTTCTCTGCGGCCCGAGTCGGCTCGGGGTAGGGTGATGATGGCGCTTCCTGTTGACGTGGCTGGCCTGCACCCTAGGTTGGGCGACGTGGAGGCTCCTCCGAAGCCGAGGTCGAGTCTGTCTTCCGTGGCCAAGGCCAAGTCCGAGACCCTGGGTCGGGCGAGGCGGAGGTCGTTCGGCAGAGGCCGGGGCGGAGTCCGAGCCCTGGGGTCGGGCGAAGCAGAGTTCGTCGTCTTCTCGGGCTGAGCCCGAGTCCGAGCCCTGGGGTCGGGCGGAGCGGAGTTCGCCGTCTTCCGGGACTTAGCCCGTGTCCGAGCCCTAGGGTCGAGCGGAGCAGAGTTCGTCGTCTTCCGGGACTTAGCCCGAGTCCGAGCCCTGGGGTCGGGCGGAGCGGAGTTCGCCGTCTTCCGGGACTTAGCCCGAGTCCGAGCCCTGGGGTCGGGCGGAGCGGAGTTCGCCGTCTTCCGGGACTTAGCCCGAGTCTGAGCCCTAGGGTCAGGCGGAGCGGAGCTTCCTATGGTGCCTTTGGCAGGGCCTGACTGCCCGTCAGTCTCACTCTGTCAAGTGGCACTGCAGTCGGAGTGGCGCAGGCAGCGCTGTCCTTTTGTCAGGCCGGTCAGTGGAGAGGCGAAGTGACGGCGGTCACTTCGGCTCTGTCGGGGGCTTGTGTCAAGACAAAGGTGTCAGGCCACCTTTGCGTTAAATGCTCCTGCGATTCGGTCGGTCGGTGCGGCGATTTAGTCAGGGTTGCTTCTTAGCGAAGGCAGGGCCTCGGGCGAGCCGGAATGTGTCCGCTGTTGGAGGGGGGCCTCGGGCGAGACGGAGTTCCTCCGGGGTCGGCTGCCCTTGTCCGAGGCTAGGCTCGGGCGAGGCATGATCGAGTCGCTCGAACGGACTGATCCCTGACTTAATCGCACCCATCAGGCCTTTGCAGCTTTATGCTGATGGGGGTTACCAGCTGAGAATTAGGCGTCTTGAGGGTACCCCTAATTATGGTCCCCGACAGTAGCCCTCGAGCCTCGAAGGGAGTGTTAGCACTCGCTTGGAGGCTTCCGTCGCACTTTTTTGCAAGGGGACCGGCCTTTCTCGGTTGCATTTTGTTCCGGTGGGTGCGCGCGAGCGCACCCGCCGGGTGTATCCCCCGAGGCCTCGGAGGAGTGGTTTCACTCCTCCGAGGTCTTAATGCCTTGCGTAATGCTTCGGCTGGCCTGGTTGTTCCCTCATGCGAACTGGCCGTAGCCCGGGTGTACGGTCGGGGCCCAAGTTCTCGGGCTGGTATGTTGACGCTGTCAACGGTTCGGGCGGAGCCGGGTTTGCGAGAGCAGCCCCCGAGCCTCCGCACAGGGCGAGAGGACGATCAGGGACAGACTCGGCTTTTTACATACGCCCCTGCGTCGCCTTTCCGCGAGGAGGAGGGGGGGAAAGCACCATGTTACCCTCGATGGGTGCCGAACATGGTGTCTCCGGTGAGCTGCAAGCGGGTAATCCGAGTGGACGTCCGTGCCCCGTTCGTTAGGGGTCGGCTAGGGGCCCAGAGGCACGCCCAAAAGTACCTGCGGGTGATCTGCCGGACCCGGTTCCCTGGCGACGGGGTCCGAGGGCCCGATGCCTCCCTCTGATGGGATTCCGTTACAAGATTGCTCCCGCTGGTCTCGGAAATGTCCTAGGGTACCTCGGGAGCGCAGCCCGAGCCTTGGTTATGTATCGAACGTACCCCTGGTCATCCCTCGCTCGGCGTCTGAGGCGGCTGTGAACCCTTCGGGGGCCAGCCTTCGAACCCCTGATCAGTAATGGGCGCGGAGCCCGAGTAGCCTGAGGCGGCCGTGGAACCCTTTGGGGGGCCGGCCTTGGAACCTCTGACCAGTAGTGGGTGTAGGGCCCACGCGATCTGAGGCGGCTGTTGAACCCCTCGGGGGGCCAGCCTTCGAACCCTTGATCAGTAGGGAGGCTCGGAGCCCGGTTCCTTCACGGGGAAGGATCCTTTTCGGGGTATCCCCCTTTCCCGGTCCCGGTTGCAAGAGATAGAGAAAGAGGAAAAAAGGAAAAGGATACGAAATCGAACGACGTGGCGTACCTTTTTTTGGCGCGGTTATCACGGCGAAGGCGAAGCGTCGCCCGCTTCTCCTGCCAGAAGCGCCGCCTGTCCCGCCGTGGAGTTAATGCGACGGGGCGAGTGGTTGGCGGGGCGGTCGTCGCGCGTGCGCGAGCCGTTCGAGGAACGGATCACGGGCGCGTCGTCTTCATGTCGTGAGAGGGGGTTCTCTTGCTGCCCCCGGATTGGACGTGAGCTTGGCTGACGACGTGACCGCTGCTCCCGCCCGCCTGCCACCGTCATTACTGCCGGCCCACTTTTGGCCGCATTGACCGTCGCGCCAGGCTGGCGCTGCTGGGCCGTGCGCTGGGTCGCCTCGAGTCGCGGTATTGGTTCCGCAACCGAAGAGGCGCGGTGATGGCGCAAGTGGCGGTGCAGTTGCTTGCATGCAGCATCCGGCGCGCCGGTTGCGTGACGTGTGGGCCTGGGCCTCCAGGTCGGGCGCGTTGGGAGTCGGAGAAGCGCGTCCACTTGGCGCGGTTGCATGCCGCCTGCATGGCTGCCCGCCTCTCTCGCCCGTTGGTCTGGGCCAAAGTGGAGGGTCACTTGTAACCGCTGGGCGGTTAAGTGCACCACGCGCGGCGGTTTGGCTTCTTCTGCTCCGAGCCGGTTTGCATGACATGCGGGACCCAGCCCCCGCGCTGCAGGGGAGGGCCTTGGAACGTGTTGGAGAAGACTCAGCCCGTGACGGTTGGGGGCGCAAGTAGGGAGAGTTGCCTTTAAAAGGAGGGCGACCCCTTTCGGAAGGCGACCATGTCTTCTCGCTCCCTTATGCATCGCGTCTCTCCACCTTCCAAGCCCCCGGATGGGGGATACCCGCCGTCTTTTCGCTTCATCGTTGGAGGAACGCAACTCCGTGGGAGTTGGTACCTTTCAGCCATCGTTCGGCTTCAAGGATTTTCATCAGCCAGCCCGGCTGTACCCCCCCGCCGGCGGTCACCCAAGACGGTGACCACCAGTTCCTGGGTGGGGAGAAGTAAGCCGGGCTGCGATCTTGGTCCCACCCTCAGCTTCAAGGATGTTCATCATCCTCGCTGGGGTGGGGGCCGGGCTGAGCCGGCGCTCTACCTCCCGCGCGGGTTCGTGGGTCACCCTCTCCCGCGGCGCTCGAGGGAGAGGGCGCTCACTGGCCTTGCGGGCGGCCCGGACTTCGACAACGCGGGGCTGGTCGACGGCGAGCGTCGTCACCTCCAGCGTGTCTGGCTCGTCGGCTTGGCTTCCGGCGGCCCCTCCTGCCGGAGGGCGGCTACCGCGCCGCGTGCACGGGAGGACCACCCAAGATGCCGCGCGCTGCTAGGGCGGCGTTCGTGTTCTGGGGTGGTCCTGCCTTTGCACCGGGATGGCGCCTCCACGCAGAGGCCGATGCCCCACTCGCCCGGGAGGATTTGAGTGGGGATCTGCCGGAGGGCTGATGGCCCCTGCCGTCGGCGCCGAGGCGGCGGCGGTTCGAGAAGTCCCCGTCGACGGGGTCACCGCCACCATCCGCGCTTCGGGCCTCCGGCTCTTTGTGCTTGTCCTCGCCCTTCGAGCGTCGGCGTGGGCGAGGGCAAGACTACAGCAGCGCCCATCCTGAGGCCTGCGCTGCTGCAGTTCGGCCACCTGGAGCGGGGGTCGTTGTCGTCGTAGTCAGAGCGGGCGGCAGCGAGCCGCTCGTCAGTCTTCTGTTGCTCCGTAGGCCCTCCCCCATGGAGTGGGGTTGTTCGTACCTGTGGAGGGGGAACCGGAGTTCCGTTTGTAATGGCACTCTGAATGCCAGTGTTTTTGTTCATTATGGCTGTCGAGGCCTGAACATGTATGTAATTTTGGCACGGAGCCGTGTTTTTTCCTCATTTTCGAGCACTAAGACTCGCCTGTTGATTATCTGAACCGCTTCACCAAGCATGAGTCGCCCTGTGTCAAGGTGACGAGTGAGGTATCCGTATCCCAGAGGCGTAGGAGTCCCTCGGCTCGGTCGGCCTTGTTGTCTGAGGCTCCTCTAGCTTAGTTAAAGGGACCCCTTGGCCGCTCTTCGACGAGCCGAGGCCAGGGGTAGCGATATCAGCATGAACAGAGGCGGAGTTGGCTCGAAAATGAAAACCTGGTTGGCCGGAGCCTGGCCGGGTTGTCCGTTAGCGGGACCGATGCCGGAGTTGATCAGCCGAGGCCTCGGGTCGGGCTGGCGCCCTTGGAAGATGGTTGGCCGAGGCCCCTGAGGTGACCAGCCGAGCCGCCTGCTCGGGCCGGATTCCCGGAGAAGACCCTGGCGGCGATGGCCCGGTCGTGGTGATGACGTCGTCCTTCGGAGTGGAGGTCTTCGGACCGCGTCGCCGTCCGAGGCTAGGTCGAACCTCGCCGAAGTTGTCGTCGATGCCGAGGGTGCTGCTGCCCCCTTCCAGCGTCAAGACCCGAGCCTGCAGGATCAGATTGTCTTGTAGCGCGTGCCTTCTGCGGCCGCCGAGGCCAGAACACACACCCTTGCTGCGTTGTAAAGCTGCGTCTCTTTTCCTCTTGTTTCGAGTATCTGGACTTTTTTGTCGGTAACAGGGATGTTTGTGCGAGCGAGAGTTGCTTCTCGCGGAAGGTGATGAGTGAGGTATCCGTATCCCGGAGGCGTGGGAGTCCCTCGGCTCGGTCGGCCTTGCCGCTTACGCGTACTTTCACCCGTCCATGAGGCCCTGTCACCGACTCAGTCGAGAAGGCTCGAAGGATCGCTTCGGCAGAAGAGCTTCCGAACGTAAAGACTTGTTTGGTCCGCGGAATCACTTTATCCGAACGCGAGTTACTTATCGCAGAAGGTGATGAGTGAGGTATCCGTATCCCGGAGGCGTAGGAGTCCCTCGGCTCGGTCAGCCTTGGCTGCTTACGTGTACTCCGTCGTTTTCAGGATCCACTTTTCGAAGTACTCAGAAGGCACGAAAGACATTCTGGCAGAAGAGATCTTTTTTCGAGGAAAATTTCAACGCAGAGGAGGTTCCCCCCCTTTTAGCCCCCGAGGGAGGGTCGGGCTTTGCCGAGGCGAGGCCGACCCTTCCTTGATGACTAAACTTTGCGTGGGTGCGAGGTATATGAACAACTTGAAAACATCTTAAGGGTAGAAGCGACGTAGCTGTTGGATGTTCCAAGCGTTGCCGTAGACCTCGCCTTGACTGTTGGCCAGCTTGTACGTTCCGGGCTTCATAACTTTGGCGATGACGAATGGCCCCTCCCAGGGGGCGTGAGCTTGTGCCTCCCTCGGGCGTCTTGCCGCAGCCGAAGCACCAGGTCGCCCACCTGGAGGCCTCGGGGCCGTACCCCTCGGGCGTGGTAGCGTCGCAGGGACTGCTGGTACCGCGCCGAGTGTAGTAAGGCCTTGTCCCGAGCTTCTTCCAGCTGGTCCAGCGAGTCTTCTTGGCTAACTCGGTTGCTTTGATCGCTGTAGGCCCTCGTCCTCGGGGAGCCGTATTCCAGGTTAGTGGGCAAGATGGCCTCGGCCCCGTAGACCAGGAAGAACGGCGTGAAACCCGTGGCTCGGCTCGACGTTGTCCTCAGGCTCCAGACCACCGAGGGGAGTTCCTTCATCCATCGCTTGCCGAACTTGTTGAGGTCGTTGTAAATCCGAGGCTTGAGCCCTTGTAGAATCATGCCGTTGGCACGCTCTACTTGCCCATTCAACATGGGATGAGCCACGGCGGCCCAGTCCACCCGGATGTGGTGATCCTCACAGAAGTCCAAGAATTTTCTGCCGGTGAACTGGGTACCGTTGTCGGTGATGATGGAGTTCGGGACCCCGAAGTGATGGATGATGTTGGTGAAGAACGCCACCGCCTGCTCGGACCTGATGCTGTTCAGAGGTCGGACCTCGATCCACTTGGAGAATTTGTCGATGGCGACCAGCAGGTGCGTGTAGCCCCCGGGCGCCTTCTGCAAGGGGCCGACGAGGTCCAGACCCCACACAGCAAAGGGCCAGGTGATGGGGATCGTCTGCAGAGCCTGAGCGGGCAGGTGGGTCTGCTTCGCATAGAATTGGCACCCTTCGCAGGTGCGGACAATTCTAGTGGCGTATGCCACCGCCGTTGGCCAGTAGAAGCCTTGTCGGAAGGCATTCCCGACAAGAGCTCGAGGCGCTGCGTGATGGCCGCAAGCCCCCGAGTGTATCTCTCGCAGGAGTTCCTGACCTTCGGCGATGGAGATGCATCGCTGGAGGATGCCCGAGGGGCTGCGGTGGTAGAGCTCCTTCTCATCGCCCAGCAAGACGAACGACTTGGCGCGTCGCGCTACCCGCCGAGCCTCGGCTCGGTCGAGGGGTAGCTCTCCTTGGCGGAGATATTGCAGGTACGGGGTCTGCCAATTTCGATCGGGCGTGGCCCCGCTTTGCTCCTCCTCGACGTGCAGCGCCTCGCCCTCGGAGGCCGAGGGTACCTCGGGCTGAACCGAGGGCGCCTCGGGCTGAGCTGAGGGTGCCTCGGGCTGTGCCGAGGGTACCTCGGGCTGGACTGAGGTCGCCTCAGGCTCAGGCGAGTCGTCGATCTTGACGGAGGGTTGATGCAGATCCCGGGAGAAGATGTCCGGGGGAACCGTTGTTCGCCCCGAGGCTATTTTCGCCAGCTCGTCCGCCGTCTCGTTGTAACGCCGAGCGATGTGGTTAAGCTCGAGCCCGTAGAACTTGTCTCCCAGGCGCCGAACCTCATCACAGTAGGCCTCCATCTTCGGGTCGCGGCAGTGGGAGTTCTTCATGACTTGGTCGATGACGAGCTGCGAGTCGCCGCGGGCGTCGAGGCGCCTGACCCCTAGCTCGATGGCGATCCGCAACCCGTTGACAAGAGCCTCGTACTCAGCCACATTGTTGGACGCCGAGAAATGGAGGCGTAGCACATAGCGTAGGTGTTTCCCGAGGGGCGAGATGAAGAGCAGGCCCGCGCCGGCTCCCGTCTTCATCAGCGACCCGTCGAAAAACATGGTCCAGAGCTCCGGTTGGATCAGAGCCGTCGGTAGCTGGGTGTCGACCCATTCGGCTACGAAGTCCGCCAATACCTGGAACTTGATGGCCTTCCGAGGGGCGAACGAGATTGTCTTGCCCATGATTTCCACCGCCCACTTTGCAATCCTGCCCGAGGCCTCTCGGCATTGGATGATCTCCCCCAGGGGAAGGATGACACCACAGTTACCGGATGAGATTCGAAGTAGTGTCGCAACTTCCGCCTCGTCAGGATCACTGCATACAACAGCTTCTGAACTTGTGGGTAGCGGATCTTGGTCTCGGACAGTACCTCGCTGACGAAGTAAACTGGCCTCTGAACGGGCAATGCATGCCCCTCTTCTTGCCTCTCGACCACAATCGCGGCGCTAACCACCTGAGTGGTCGCGGCGACGTAGACCAAGAGGGCTTCTCCATCAGCTGGAGGCACCAAGATAGGCGCCTTTGTGAGGAGCGCCTTCAGGTTCCCGAGAGCTTCCTCGGCCTCAGGGGTCCAAGCGAAACACTCGGTCTTCCTTAAGAGGCGGTACAGGGGCAGACCTCTTTCGCCGAGGTGTGAGATGAAGCGGCTCAGGGTCGCGAGACATCCCATGACCCTCTGTACGCCTTTTAAGTCCTTGATGGGCCCCATGCTGGTGATGGCTGCGATCTTCTCCGGGTTGGCTTCGATGCCCCGCTCGGAGACGACGAACCCCAAGAGCATGCCCCGGGGCACCCCGAAGACACACTTCTCGGGATTGAGCTTGACACCTTTCGCTTTGAGACATCGGAATGTCACTTCAAGGTCGGAGAGGAGGTCAGAAGCCTTCCTTGTCTTGACCACGATGTCATCGATGTAGGCCTCGACCGTGCGACCAATGTGTTCGCCGAACACATGGTTCATGCACCGCTGATACGTCGCGCCCGCATTCCTCAAACCGAACGGCATGGTGACATAGCAGTACATGCCGAAGGGCGTGATGAAAGAAGTCGCGAGCTGGTCGGACTCTTTCATCCTGATTTGGTGATACCCTGAGTAGGCATCGAGGAAGGACAGGGTTTCGCACCCAGCAGTGGAATCCACGATTTGATCGATGCGAGGCAGAGGGTAGGGAACCTTCGGACATGCTTTGTTGAGACCAGTGTAGTCTACACACATCCGCCATTTCCCCCCTTTCTTTCTCACAAGCACAGGGTTGGCAAGCCATTCGGGATGGAATACCTCTTTGATGAACCCTGCTGCCATTAGCTTGTGGATCTCCTCGCCTATCACTCTGCGCTTCTCCTCGTCGAATCGGCGCAGAGGCTGCCTGACGGGTCGGGCTCCGGCCCGAATATCCAGCGAGTGCTCGGCGACATCCCTCGGTATGCCGGGCATGTCCGGGGGACTCCACGCAAAGACGTCGGCGTTTGCGCGGAGAAAGTCGACGAGCACTGCTTCCTATTTGGGGTCGAGCCCGGAACCGATCCGAATCTGCTTGGAGGTGTCGCCACTGGGGTCGAGAGGAACGACCTTGACCGTCTCCACTGGCTCGAAGTTGCCAGCATGGCGCTTCACGTCGGGCACCTCTTTTGAGAGGCTTTCCAGGTCGGCGATGAGGGCCTCGGACTCGGCGAGGGCCTCGACGTACTCCACGCATTCCACGTCGCATTCGAACGCGTGTTTGTACGTGGGGCCGAAGGTGATGACCCCGTTGGGGCCCGACATCTTGAGCTTCAGGTAAGTGTAGTTGGGGACGGCCATGAACTTCGCGTAGCATGGCCTCCCCAGTACCGCATGGTAGGTTCCTCGGAACCCGACCACCTCGAACGTCAGAGTCTCCCTTTGGAAGTTGGAGGGCGTTCCGAAGCAGACGGGAAGGTCGAGTCGTCCGAGGGGCTGGACGCGCTTCCCGGGAATGATCCCGTAGAAGGGCGCAGCGCCTGCTCGGACGGAGGACAGATCGACGCGCAGGAGCCCGAGGGTCTCAGCGTAGATGATGTTGAGGCAGCTGCCCCCGTCCATAAGGACCTTGGTGAGCCTGACGTCGCCGACGATGGGGTCGACGACGAGCGGGTATTTCCCTGGGCTCGGCACGTGGTCGGGGTGGTCAGCTTGGTCGAAGGTGATGGGCTTGTCGGACCAGTCTAGGTAGACTGGCGCCGCCACCTTCACCGAGTAGACCTCCCGGCGCTCTTGCTTGCGATGCCGAGCTGAGGCATTCGCCGCATGCCCACCGTAGATCATGAAGCAGTCGCGGACCTCGGGGAACTCTCCTGCTTGGTGATCTTCCTTCTTGTCATCGTCGCGGGCCTTGCCACCCTCCGCGGGTGGCCCGGACCTGTGGAAGTGGCGCCGAAGCATGACGCACTCCTCAAGGGTGTGCTTGACGGGCCCCTGATGATAGGGGCACGGCTCCTTGAGCATCTTGTCGAAGAGGTTGGCACCTCCGGGGGGCTTCCGAGGGTTCTTGTACTCGGCGGCGGCGACAAGGTCCGCGTCGGCGGCGTCGCGTTTCGCTTGCGACTTCTTCTTGCCTTTCCTCTTGGCGCCACGCGGAGTAGACGCCTCGGGAGCATCTTCCGATGGGCGGCCCTGGGGCTGCTTGTCCTTTCGGAAGATGGCTTCGATCGCCTCCTGGCCAGAGGCGAACTTGGTGGCGATGTCCATCAGCTCGCTCGCCCTGGTGGGGGTCTTGCGACCCAACTTACTCACCAGGTCACGGCAGGTGGTGCCGGCAAGGAACGCGCCGATGACATCCGAGTCGGTGATGTTGGGCAGCTCGGTGCGCTGCTTCGAGAATCGCCGGATGTAGTCCCGGAGAGACTCTCCCGGGTGCTTCCGGCAGCTTCGGAGGTCCCAGGAATTCCCGAGGCGCACGTACGTGCCCTGGAAATTGCCAGCGAAGGCTTGGACCAGGTCATCCCAGTTGGAGATCTGCCCCGGAGGCAGGTGCTCCAACCAGGCGCGAGCGGTGTCGGAGAGGAACAGGGGGAGGTTGCGGATGATGAGGTTGTCGTCGTCCGTTCCACCCAGTTGGCAGGCCAGGCGGTAGTCCGCGAGCCATAGTTCCGGTCTCGTTTCCCCTGAGTACTTTGTGATAGTAGTCGGGGGTCGGAACCGGGTCGGGAACGGCGCCCGTCGGATGGCCCGACTGAAGGCCTGCGGACCGGGTGGTTCGGGCGAGGGACTCCGATCCTCCCCGCTGTTGTAGCGTCCCCCACGCCTGGGGTGGTAGCCTCAGCGCACCCTCTCGTCGAGGTGGGCCCGACGGTCGCGATGATGGTGCTCGTTGCCGAGGTGGCCCGGGGCCGCAGGCGCGGTGTTGCGCGTGCGCCCGGTGTAGACCGAGGCTTCCCGCATGAATTGGGAAGTCGCGGCATGAGGTTCCGAGGGGTATCCCTGCCTTTGGGAGGCAGAGCTCTCGGCCCGTCGGACCGCAGCGCCTTCCAGGAGATTCTTGAGCTCTCCCTGGATTCGCCGACCCTCGGTGGTTGATGGCTCCGGCATCGCGCGGAGAAGCATCGCTGCTGCAGCCAGGTTCTGACCGGCCCCACTAGATGCGGGTGGCGGCCTGACCCTGACGTCGTTGGCAACGCGGTGCTAGAAACCCTGGGGTAGGTGACGTATTTCTCCGGCCGGGGGTTGACTCGCCCATACCTGCCCGACGTCCCGGTGGATCGGCTCAAGCGCTCCTGCTCCCTCGTCGAGCCTGGCCTGCGCCCCGCGGATTTGCTCGAGCCGTGGGTCGTGACCCCCCGCCGGAACGGGGACCACAGCTAGCTCCCGCGGGATGTCGGCGCGAGGCACCGGCCTAGGGAGATCACCGTCCTCCGGCATGCCGAGATGGTTGCCTTCGGAGGGATCCTCTAGCTCGACGTGGAAACATTCGCGGCTTGGGCCGCAGTCCTCGTCGTCGAGGCTGCGGCTACCGTTGGAACAGTCGGAGAGGCAGTAGTCACATGCGGTCATGAAGTCCCGCATGGCACTGGGGTTGCCAAATCCAGAGAAATCCCAACAGATGTTGGGGTCGTCATCTTCCTCGGACCCAGAGGGCCCGTAGGTCGAGACGTCCGTCAGCCGGTCCCAAGGCGACCGCATGCGAAACCCCAGAGGGTTTGATCTCGCCTCTACGAGAGCGCCCGCCAAAGCAAGGTCGCTAGGCGGGTTGAGGCTGAGTCGAAATGACGTAGGATGGGAATCGGTTGGTACCTTTCAGTCAGCGAGCAGCGACATAGTCACGTCGGGGACAGATTGCACCGCCGTCCCAGGTACGAGGGCGACGTCCTGCAAGCTCTCCGCGAGCGCACTGGCGTCGTCCACTTGCTCGGGGTTGGCGTGTCGCGGGGAGACGGCGCTCGCCTTCATCTCAAACGCGAGGTCGACGCCCGACGCGCCCCCCGTTGGGGCGCTGGGGACGTCGACTCGCTCGACAGCCGACGAGGCGCAGCCTCCCGCTTGGCCTTGGTTGCCCCGCCTCCTCCTCCGTTGGCGGGGGAGAGGACGGGGCGAGCTCGGATGTTGTTCTTCCACCACGCGGAGAAGACGTCGTCGATTCCGCCGCCGGCGGGCGGGCTGCCGGCCGCCATTGTCGTTGTCGCGCGACGATGGAAGGAGTATCATGTCGTAGCTGTCGTCGAAGGACATGAACTCAAGACTCCCGAAACAGAGCACCGTCCCGGGTCGGAGAGGTTGCTGGAGACTGCCCATCTGGAGCTTGACGGGAAGCTGTTCGTCAACACGCAGCAGGCCCCTACCTGGCGCGCCAACTGTCGGCGTTTCAAGACTGGGGGGTCCCTAAGCCAACGAGTGAATGTCGCTGCGTGCCCCAGCCCAGATGGGTCGAGCGCGTGGGCGAGCGCGAAGGGGGGAAGCGAGGTGGCCGGAGATGGGCGTGAGAGAGGTGGAAATCCCGCGGCCTTCGTGTTCGTCCCGCGCCCAGGTCGGGTGCGCTTGCAGTAGGGGGTTACAAGCGTCCACGCGGGTGAGGGAAGCGAGCGGCCCCAAGAGAGCGCCTGTCCCGTCCTCGTCCCCGCGCGGCCAACCCTCTCTAAGAGGGCCCTGGTCCTTCCTTTTATAGTCGTAAGGAGTGGATCCAGGTGTACAACAGGGGTGTAGCAGAGTGCTACGTGTCTAGCGAGGGAGAGGTAGTGCCCTAAGTACATGCCGATGTGGCAGCCAGAGAGATCTTGGCACCCAGCTGGTGTGATGTCGTGGCCGTCGGAGGAGCAACGGAGCCTGGCGGAGGGACAGCTGTCGGAGCGGTTGAGTCCTTGCTGACGTCCTCCTGTTTCCGTAAGAGAGCTGAGAGCCGCCGTCGTCACAGAGCTTGCGGGGCGCCATCATTGCCTATCTGGCGGAGCTAGCCAGATGGGACACCGGTCTTGTTCTGTGCGGTCCGAGTCGGCTCGGGGTAGGGTGATGATGGCGCTTCCTGTTGACGTGGCTGGCCTGCGCCCTAGGTTGGGCGACGTGGAGGCTCCTCCGAAGCCGAGGTCGAGTCTGTCTTCCATGGCCGAGGCCGAGTCCGAGCCCCTAGGTCGGGCGAGGCGGAGGTCGTTCGACAGAGGCCGGGGCGGAGTCCGAGCCCTGGGGTCGGGCGAAGCAGAGTTCGTCGTCTTCTGGGGCTGAGCCCGAGTCCAAGCCCTGGGGTCGGGCGGAGCGGAGTTCGCCGTCTTCCGGGACTTAGCCCGAGTCCGAGCCCTGGGGTCGGGCGGAGCGGAGTTCGTCGTCTTCCGGGACTTAGCCCGAGTCCGAGCCGTGGGGTCGGGCGGAGCGGAGTTCGCCGTCTTCCGGGACTTAGCCCGAGTCTGAGCCCTGGGGTCGGGCGGAGCGGAGTTCGCCGTCTTCCGGGACTTAGCCCGAGTCCGAGCCCTGGGGTCGGGCGGAGCGGAGTTCGCCGTCTTCCGGGACTTAGCCCGAGTCTGAGCCCTGGGGTCGGGCGGAGCGGAGCTTCCTATGGTGCCTTTGGCAGGGCCTGACTGCCCGTCAGTCTCACTCTGTCAAGTGGTATTGCAGTCGGAGTGGCGCAGGCGGCGCTGTCCTTTTGTCAGGCCGGTCAGTGGAGCGGCGAAGTGACGGCGGTCACTTCGGCTCTGCCGGGGCGTGTGTCAGGACAAAGGTGTCAGGCCACCTTTGCGTTAAATGCTCCTGCGATTCGGTCGGTCGGTGCGGCGATTTAGTCAGGGTTGCTTCTTAGCGAAGGCAGGGCCTCGGGCGAGCCGGAGATGTGTCCGCCGTTGGACGGGGGCCTCGGGCGAGACGGAGTTCCTCCGGGGTCGGCTGCCCTTGTCCGAGGCTAGGCTCGGGCGAGGCATGATCGAGTCGCTCGAACGGACTGATCCCTGACTTAATCGCACCCATCAGGCCTTTGCAGCTTTATGCTGATGGGGGTTACTAGCTGAGAATTAGGCGTCTTGAGGGTACCCCCAATTATGGTCCCCGACAAAAAGTAAACATTATTATATGCAATGAGTAGGTACAAATAGAATATGCAGAGGAAGAATCCACTTGCCTTGCTCAAAAGCGTCTTGCGGGTCGTCCTCGAACGAATTCGGATCGCCTACCGCACAATCGGCTTCTAATAGAGTCGCATAACGTACAAACAAAAATAAAACATACACGAATAAATAAACATGCACCACTACATAATTATACACCATTACACAAATAAACACACATCACACTTATCTCGCCTTAAATACGTCCTAAACGTGTAAATACTTATTAATTCAATTATATCTATTATTGTGAGTCCTAATGGTGAATTTATGAGTGGGTGCAATAAACACAGTTTTAACTAGTATTAATATATTTTAACATCATTAATTAAATTAAACGATAATTATCGTCTTTAATACTAATAAATAAATTATTAGCTTTTATCCTTTTTATTTCTAACTCAAATTGAGTATGGCTAAAATGAATCTATTATTTTAAGATTCTAAAAATCTACATAAATTGCTAGTTTGACTTTTTATAACATAATCGGGGTTATTTTGACATAAACTAGTACTCTAACAATTTTAGTGCTAAATTTGTGAACATGCTTATTTGGCTAGTAGAAATCTACTTTCCATACTACCGGTGATATTTTCTCTTTTCTTTCTAAAAAGAAAATGCTAATAAAATAATTAGATAAATCATCTAAAAATCCTATATTATTCATATGACAACTATACCATTTTCCAAATCCAATAAAATGCACCTATAATTCTCCAAATAGTTTCTAAAGTTTATTGCGACCAAATTTAACTACAAAAACTCCTATCTAGTATTTTTATCGCCAACGGGTGACTACTAAATGTTGTCATATTTCTCTAATCCAAAATTCAACGCATTGATTAACATGAATTATCACGGTGCGCCAATAATCGCATATCTCTAACAAATTCCATAACGCACACATATACATAAGTCGCGAATCACATGTGTTCATATTACAACAAACAAAATATACAACTCATGAATCGAATCAAAAGTATTTTATAAAATATACAAAATAATTCGGGTCGTCATCAACCTTGGGTTTGCACGTATGACGGGGAGAGTTCGACGGGGTTCGGCCGGGTGGAGAAAAGCAGGGGCTCGACTACGGACGGCGAATGGCGTGGCTCCAGCGAACTCCACGGGCTCCGGTGACGAGCGGCAAACTCCGGCGACGAACGGTGACGAACGACGGCGTCGAGCAGTGTACTGGCGAGCTAGAGAGATGGAGTGAGCTTGGGTAGGCAGGAGAAAGGAGAGGGTCTCTGCTGCCTTTTATAGAGAGAGGGAGGGGAGAAGAAAGGTCTGCCAGAGAGAGCTTCAATGGAGTGCTGGCTGTCCTTCATGGCCATCAATGGCATTGCAGTTTCTTCTCAGCATCAATGGTGTGAGGAATGGGGGAGGAGAAACGGAGGGATTAAAGCTCCATAACACGCGAGACGAACGGACGGCTTGTCGCGCGGGGTTGCAGGCGTCGCGCTCGAGCTCGCGGCGTGGGCGTCGGGCGCTCGGACATCGGCTCGGCTGCGTGGGCATCGGGCGCTCGGAATGGCTCGGCAGAGGCGCGGCTCGGTCGACTCGGCCGGCCTGTGCAGGGCGGGGCGCGCGGGGAGAGAGAAAAGCGAGGGAGTGAAGAGAGAGAGGGAGAGAGAATAGAGAGAGGGAGGAGTAGTGCAGGCGGCGGCGGCTGGCTGGGAAAGCCAGAGCGCGCGCGACAGTAGTGCTTAGGGTTTGGGGTCTTGGGCCCCTAGTGGGCCGGTTGGGTTAGATTTAGGTTTTTTTCTTTTTTTTTCTAATTCCGAGATGCATTTTTAAAGAGCTCGAAAAATCATAAAAATTCACCAAAAATATTTATAAATAAAAATACTTGTTTTTAGACTAATAATTACTATATTACTTAATTATTATTTTAATTACTAGGATTTCCTTTTAAAAGGAAGTTAATAACAATCATCCGATAATCAATCAAGCGCATACAAAGAAAATGATCAAAATGCAAATAAATAATTAATCACTTAAAAAAATTATTACCGTATTTACTAAATTTATTATTTTTAGTTGATGGCTTTTGTGGTGTTACAAACCTAACCCTCTTAAAAAGAATCTCGTCCTCGAGATTAAGAAACTTCCGAGAATAACTGGGGGAATTCTGCTCTGAGTTCATCTTCTCTTTCCCAAGTGGCCTCATCTTCCGAATGATGACTCCACTGAACCTTGCACATGTTAATAACTTTACTCCGTGTAATTCTGCGAGATGTTTCTAGAATTCTGACCGGGTACTCCGAATAGGTCAAATCCTCATTAACATTCAGTTCTTCCATGGGTAACTGTTCTTCTGGTACTCTTAAGCACTTCTTGAGTTGTGATACGTGAAATACGTCATGCACATCCGATAAACTATCAGGTAGCTCTAACTGATAGGCTACTTCACCTTTTCTTTCCAAAATCTTGAATGGGCCGATATAGCGAGGTGATAATTTTCCCTTAACCTTAAACCTTTTCATTCCTCTCATCGGTGAAACTTTAAGGTATACGAAGTCTCCTACTTCAAACATCAACTCTCTTCTTCTATTATCAGCATAGTTTTTCTGTCTTGACTGTGCTGTCTTCAAATTTTCTCTAATAATCTGCACTTGCTTTTCCGCTTCTTGGAGAATTTCTGGACCAAATACTTGACTTTCTCCAGTCTGATTCCAATAAAGCGGTGTTCTACACTTTCGTCCATAAAGTCCTTCAAATGGTGCCATTTTTAGACTTGCCTGATAACTGTTGTTATACGAAAATTCTGCATAAGGCAAACTTTTATCCCAGCTTCTACCATGCTTTAGAGCACAAGCTCTTAGCATATCCTCCAGCACTTGGTTTGTCCTTTCTGTTTGCCCATCTGTTTGCAGATGATAAGCCGAACTAAAGTTTAGCTTGGTATCCATGGACTCATGTAATCTTTTCCAAAAGCGCGAGGTAAATTGTGTTCCTCGATCTGATACGATCTTCTTCGGTACTCCGTGTAGACAAACAATCCTCGACATGTATAACTCTGCTAACTGGGCTCCTGAGTAAGTTGTCTTCACAGGTATAAAGTGTGCTACTTTAGTTAACTTGTCTACTATGACCCATATTGAATCATATCCATCTCGAGTACGGGGTAGTCCAACTATGAAATCCATACTGATTTCTTCCCATTTCCATTCTGGTACCTTGAGAGGTTGTAGTAATCCTGCTGGTCTTTGGTGTTCGGCTTTAACTCGCTGACACACGTCACATAATGCAACATGAGTAGCAACATCTCTTTTCAAACCGTACCACCAATACTTTTCCTTAAGATCCTGGTACATCTTTGTACTACCAGGGTGAATAGAGTAAGCTGAATCATGAGCTTCTCTCAAAATAAGTTGGCGTAGGTGCTCGATTTCGGGTACACAGATTCTCTTCTTAAACCATATTGTGCCTTGTTCATCTTCCGTGAAATCTGGGGCTTTACCCAAACTAATTTGCGTCTTGATCTCTTTGATTTTCTCATCAGACTCTTGTCCTTTACGAATCTCTTCTTCCAAAGTAGATTCAACTTCCATAACTGTTGCTTCTACATTATTGAGCATACCAAGGTTGAGTTGTTCCATTTCCCAGCACAATTCTTGTGACATCAAATGAGTAGTGATGTTGTTTACTTGACCCTTACGGCTCAAAGCATCAGCTACTACATTTGCCTTTCCTAGGTGATATTATATCTCCAAATCATAGTCCTTAATCAACTCAAGCCATCTTCTCTGTCTGAGGTTGAGTTCCTTCTGAGTGAATATATATTTCAAGCTTTTGTGATCTGTGAAGATTTTGCACTTGTTTCCAATCATATAGTGCTTCCATATCTTCAAAGCATGCACTACGACAGCTAGTTCCAAATCGTGCGTAGGATAATTCTTCTCATGTTTCCTCAACTGCCTTGAGGCATAAGCTATTACTTTTCCTTCTTGTATTAGCACACATCCAAGTCCAAGGTGTGATGCATCGCAATACACATCAAATCCCTTGTGGATGTCTGGCATTACCAATATTGGTGCAGTGGTTAACCTTTTCTTGAGTTCTTCAAAACAATTCTGGCAAGCTTCATCCCATTTGAACTCTTTGCCTTTCTCCAGTAGAGAGGTAAGTGGTTTCACTAACTTGGAAAAACCTTCAATAAATCTTCTATAGTATCCTGCCAATCCAAGAAAACTTCTGATCTTGGACGCATCCTTTGGTTGCTTCCAATCCAGTATCTCACTTATCTTTCCTGGGTCCATTTTAATTCCACCATCGGTAACGATATGTCCTAAGAAAGCAACTTCCTTAAGCCAAAAATCACACTTCGAGAACTTCGCATATAGTTGGTTGTCACGAAGCTTTTGTAGGACTAGCCTTAGATGATCTTCATGTGTTTCTTCATTCGGAGAATATATCAGTATGTCGTCAATGAATACGACCACAAACTGATCCAGATATTCCATGAATACTTTATTCATCAAGTTCATAAAGTATGCTGGTGCATTAGTCAGTCCAAACGACATGACTAAAAACTCATATAATCCATATCTCGTCGTGAAGGCTGTCTTCGGTACATCTTCTGCTCGAATCTTTCACTGATGATATCCCGATCTCAGATCTATCTTCGAGAATATCTTAGCTCCTTTCATTTGATCGAATAAATCTTCAATCCGAGGTAATGGATATTTATTCTTGATGGTTACTTCATTCAAACTTCTATAATCAACGCACATTCTCCTCGAACCATCCTTCTTGTTCACAAATAGCACTGGGGCTCCCCAAGGGGATGAACTTGGGCGAATGAAACCTTTTTCTAGTAATTCTTCTATTTGTTTCTTCAGTTCTACTAAATCTTTGACATCCATTCTATATGGTCTTTTCGACTTAGGTGCGGTTCCGGGTAATAATTCAATAGAAAACTCTATATCACGGTCAGGTGGCATACCTGGTAATTCCTCCGAAAATACATCTGGGTATTCACACACTACTTTGATATTTTCCAAGGGCTTTTCTTCCAAGTGATTGATCACTGTCTTTCCTTTTGCATCTGTTGACTTATCCATGTTAACTTGGATTCTTTCACCTTGAGGACTTGTCAACATAATTGTTCCTTTGGCACACTGTATCACTCCATCACAACTTTTCAACCAGTTGCATCCAAGAATCACATCAATACCGTTGGATCCTAGGACCACTGGGTTGACTGAAAAATCTATTCCTTGAATCTTGATATTAACATGGGGGCATGAGTGTGTGGCCTTCATGTCACCTCCTGGTGAACTAATGTGTAACATCTTCTTAAGAGGGTACTTAGGTATGTTGTGTTTTTCCACAAATGACTCAGTTATAAACGAATGCGATGCTCCAGAGTCAAATAAAACTGATGCAGGTATGGAGTTAACAAGGAACATACCATACACTATGTCGGCATCCTCAGGCACTGATTCCGCAGTGACGTGATTGACCCTTCCTTTGCTATGGTTCTGCGGAGTCTTGTTCTGAGCAGATCCACGAGCGGGGGTGTTCTGGTCATTCCTCTGATTATTGCCTTTCTGGGGTGTCTGCTGGTTGCGCCTTGGGCAGTTGTTGGCATAGTGGCCTTGTTCACCGCACTTGAAGCAGCCATTGGGTTGGACAGGTGTTTTGTTTCTGGCCTACGTGTTACTGGCGCTACTTTGACGGTTCTGTGAATTTCCACCAGACCTCTGGTTGGTTTGGGAGTTGCTCCTTTGCTGGTTTTGATTTTGATTATTTCTCTGGCTTTGCTGTCCAGAGCGTTGCACTTGATAATTGTTTCCGCTTTGATTTCTAGAGCGGAACTGCGAACCTTGAGCGTTGTTCGGGCGAGTGTTCCTGCTGGACTGACCTTGAAACTTCCTTTTATGGTCAGATAGCTCCTTTCTTTTACTTTCAAGGCCAATTGCCTTGTTCAACAGGGTCTGGAAATTCGGGAAAGTATGGCTCTGAAGTTGATATTCAGTGGTCCAATTAGTCCTTCCAGGAAACGCTCTTGGCACTTCTCATCCGTGTCCACTTCTTCAGGGGTGTAGCGTGAAAGCTGAGTAAAGCGATCACAATACTCACTAACAGACATATTCCCTTGAGTAAGGGAAAGGAATTCCTTCTTCTTCAACTTCATAATTCCCGAGGGAATATGGTGAGCACGAAAGTTCGTTTGGAACTCCTGCCAGGTTATTGTATCCGCGTTGGGGTGTGCCGCCGTGAAGGCATCCCACCAATCGGACGCAGAACCCTCGAGTCTTCCCGAGGCGTACAAGACCTTCTCCCGGTCGTTGCACTGAGTGATGTCCAACTTCTTTCCAATGACCTTTAGCCAGTCATCGGCATCCAGAGGATCAACCGCATGAGAAAATGTCGGCGGGTGATGACTCATGAAATCCCGGTGCTTATCTCTGGCCGGGGGTGCATACTGCTGATGTGGCTGGGGTTGCTGATTTTGTTGGTTCTGTTGAATTTGCTGAACAGCCGCAGTGATTCCTTGCAGAATCTACATCTGGGCGGCAATGAACTGCTCCATATTGGGATTCGGTGGTGGTGGTGGTACTTGTTGTCCACGCTGATTCTGGTTGTTGTTGGGTCCTTGACGGGCGTTCACCATCTGATTGGTTAGGAGGTGAAGTCCTTAGAGAAGTGGGGAGTAGAAAAGATTCTAGAGGGAAATTTTCTTAAGTTTATGTTTTTTTAATGCTCTTATGGCCATCAGACCATTGCACTCAAACAAAAATCCAACTCAAACATATCAAACATCACCATCACATTGTTGTTATTATTATAGTATAACACTGTTTTATCGTCTATCGCGTCTAGCTTATTTCAATAAACTATCCTATCAACCTGAAGGAGTATGGTGATAGACTCAGGGGTTTCATAACATAGCCTTCCAAAAAGAATGAGGATAAGGCCGAGAAAGACGCTTCTTCTTCATCATCCAAAGGTGGGGTAGAGGGTGCTGGCCGATCTTGAGCAACATAGTCGATGCTTTTGTAAGCAGTTCTTCTGATAGCAACCTTCTAATAGACGAGAGAAAATCAGACTAGAAGAGTTGAATATAAAGGAGTTGAGTTTTGAGATAAAATAAGTTTTTTTATGGAGGAAAATAACTCAAGTTTTGAAAGACTAACTAGGCTTTCCATTTCTAACTAGTCTAACGACCTAGGGTCAGCATACCTCTGATACCACTTCTGTCACACCCGGTTCCAGGGGGTAGAACCGAGCGCATACCATATGTGTGCCAGGATCCATTTCCACACATATGTTGACGTCACAAGTGTAATATATCAAAAGACAATGCAATAAAGGCATAAAGAGAGTATAATACTTTATTACATCACCTGAAACATTGTATCTTTAACAAGTATCACATCAAAGTAAAGCAGAAATAAACAACTGGGCAATCTTCCACAGGAAGTTGACCGGCGTATCGTTAGACTTAGAATTCCTCATCGTCAAAAACTCCATCAAAGTCTCCAGCATCACCCTCTGATCAAAATATTAGCAAGGGTGAGCTCACTTATGGTCGGGGCTCAGCAAGTGGGGGAAAAACTAATGCAGGTATAACAAGGTGAGGCTAAGGTTGAGCAGTAAGCTTTTTAGTTGGTCAATATTTTATTAACAACACCTGTCTTACTAATAAGTGTGAATCCCAAATATCCCATTTAAACAAAGGAATATGAGTATAACAAAAACACTTAAGTGAAATCACTTAAGCAAATTATTGGCAGATCATCGGATCTCAATTTAATTCCATCTTCAAGTTCAATTATCATGTGAGGAGTCTAGGTCGCTCTTAACCGGGAGCATGGCTGATATATCAGTTTTACACTCTGCAGAGGTGGTACAACTTTACCCACAAGCCATGTATCCCATCTAGCCCGGGTTGATCGGACCCTTAAACACTGCCGAGGTGAATGGCTAGGGATCCATTATGAGGCTTTCACAAAATACCTTAATACGAAGCAACCCGCTAAGGTTTCTAAAGACGATGGTGGTGGCCCCCTGGGTGAAGTACCTTAGCCAAGAATACGACCCCATGTTAACGTGGGCTGTCAGCACCTACCGCTCCTCCTCTTGCCCATATTTCAGGTAAGGTTGCCAGGCACTAAGCATATAAAGCTAATTACCAAAGCCAGAGCCATGATAGCATTCGTGGTTGCACTGTTATCCTGGGTGGTCACTCCATGTTCCAATTAATTTGAAATAATGTTATCTTAACCATCGGGTTAATGTCATAATTGCCAATTTCAATTTTTTGGAACATTAATAACAATTAATGAGTGAAATTAAAATCATTAATTGAGCGGTAGCACAAATTTTGCACAGCTTAATAATTTTCCCAGGTTAAACAAGGAATACATGTAGTAAATCTAGGAAATCTTTAATTAGGTTAACCCATCAAATTATGCAATATATCAAAAGTAAACATTATTATATGCAATGAGTAGGTACAAACAGAATATGCAGAGGGAGAATCCACTTGCCTTGCTCAAAAGCGTCTTGCGGGTCGTCCTCGAACGAATTTGGATCGCCTACCGCACAATCGGCTTCTAATAGAGTCGCATAACATACATACAAAAATAAAACATACACGAATAAGTAAACATGCACCACTACATAATCATACACCATTACACAAATAAACACACATCGCACTTATCTCGCCTTAAATACGTCCTAAACGCGTAAATACTTATTAATTCAATTATATCTATTATTGTGAGTCATAATGGTGAATTTATGAGTGAGTGCAATAAACACAATTTTAACTAGTATTAATATATTTTAACATCATTAATTAAATTAAACGATAATTATCGTCTTTAATACTAATAAATAAATTATTAGCTTTTATCCTTTTTATTTCTAACTCAAATTGAGTATGGCTAAAATGAATCTATTATTATTAAGATTCTAAAAATCTACATAAATTGCTAGTTTGACTTTTTATAACATAAGCGGGGTTATTTTGACATAAACTAGTACTCTAACAATTTTAGTGCTAAATTTGTGAACATGCTTATTTGGCTAGTAGAAATCTACTTTCCATACTACCGGTGATATTTTCTCTTTTTTTCTAAAAAGAAAATGCTAATAAAATAATTAGATAAATCATCTAAAAATCCTATATTATTCATATGACAACTATACCATTTTCCAAATCCAATAAAATGCACCTATAATTCTCCAAATAGTTTCTAAAGTTTATTGCGACCAAATTTAACTACAAAAACTCCTATCTAGTATTTTTATCGCCAACGGGTGACTACTAAATGTTGTCATATTTCTCTAATCCAAAATTCAACGCGTCGATTAACATGAATTATCACGGTGCGCCAATAATCGCATATCTCTAACAAATTCCATAACGCACACATATACATAAGTCGCGAATCACATGTGTTCATATTACAACAAACAAAATATACAACTCATGAATCGAATCAAAAGTATTTTATAAAATATACAAAATAATTCGGGTCGTCATAAACCTTGGGTTTGCACGTGTGACGGGGAGAGTTCGACGGGGTTTGGCCGGGTGGAGAAAAGCAGGGGCTCGACTACGGACGGCAAATGGCGTGGCTCCAGCGAACTCCACGGGCTCCGGTGACGAGCGGCAAACTCCGGCGACGAACGGCGACGAACGACGGCGTCGAGCAGTGTACTAGCGAGCTAGAGAGATGGAGTGAGCTTGGGTAGGCAGGAGAAAGGAGAGGGTCTCTGCTGCCTTTTATAGAGAGAGGGAGGGGAGAAGAAAGGTCTGCCAGAGAGAGCTTCAATGGAGCGCTGGCTGTCCTTCATGGCCATCAATGGCATTGCAGTTTCTTCTCAGCATCAATGGTGTGAGGAATGGGGGAGGAGAAACGGAGGGATTAAAGCTCCATAACACGCGAGACGAACGGACGGCTTGTCGCGTGGGGTTGCAGGCGTCGCGCTCGAGCTCGCGGCATGGGCGTCGGGCGCTCGGACGTCGACTCGGCTACGTGGGCATCGGGCGCTCGGAATGGCGCGGCAGAGGCGCGGCTCGGTCGACTCGGCCGGCCTGTGCAGGGCGGGGCGCGCGGCTTGCGCGCGCGCGGCGCGAGAGCAGGGGCGCTCGGGCGTCCCTAGCGGCGCGGGGAGAGAGAAAAGCGAGGGAGTGAAGAGAGAGAGGGAGGAGTAGTGCAGGCGGCGTCGGCTGGCTGGGAAAGC
This sequence comes from Zea mays, assembly GCF_902167145.1. Classification (NCBI taxonomy): domain Eukaryota; kingdom Viridiplantae; phylum Streptophyta; class Magnoliopsida; order Poales; family Poaceae; genus Zea; species Zea mays. Next base: position 73,363,437 of record NC_050104.1, on the reverse strand, counting down.
CAGAGCGCGCGCGTGGCAGTAGTGCTTAGGGTTTGGGGTCTTGGGCCCCTAGTGGGCCGGTTGGGTTAGATTTAGGTTTTTTTTTTCTTTTTTTTTCTAATTCCGAGATGCATTTTTAAAGAGCTCGAAAAATCATAAAAATTCACCAAAAATATTTATAAATGAAATACTTGTTTTTAGACTAATAATTACTATATTACTTAATTATTATTTTAATTACTAGGATTTCCTTTTAAAAGGAAGTTAATAACAATCATCCGATAATCAATCAAGCGCATACAAAGAAAATGATCAAAATGCAAATAAATAATTAATCACTTAAAAAAATTGTTACCGTATTTACTAAATTTATTATTTTTAGTTGATGGCTTTTGTGGTGTTACAATATTGCACTTCTAGGTCTTAGTCCTTGATTAGTTCTAACCATCTTCTTTGCCTCATGTTGATATCATCTTGAGTGAATATATACTTGAGGCTCTTATGGTTGGTGTAAATGTTGCAATGAGCTCCCATCAGTTAATGCCTCCAAATCTTTAGAGCATGCACTACTCCTGCTAGTTCCAAGTCATGTGAAGCATAGGAAATAACTCGATTGTATTGCATTAGAACACATCCAAGTCCAGTGCCTGAAGCATCACAATATACATCGAAAGGCTTGGCATTGTCGGGCTGAGCCAATACAGGTGTAGTGGTCAGATGTTGTCTCAAGGTGTGGAAAGCATCTTCGCATTTTTGGCTCCATTTGAATTTAACTCCCTTCTTTAACAACTATGTCATGGGTTTGGCGATCCTAGAGAAATCTAGGATGAAGAACGATAATATCCAGCTAACCCTAGAAAGCTCCAAATCTGGCGAACGATAGTCGAGCTTCCAATATGTGAAGGTGCTAGGTAGGCACTGTTGGGGACTTGTTCTCAAATGCTATGAGTTAAGAACAAGGCAACACAAAATGTTAAAGGTTAATACCATTCGTCCTTCGAAGCATTATTTCCCTTAGGATATAATGATCTTCAAACGAAGGTCATGAAGGAAATACCTTCATCTTCACAATATATGTTAATGAAAGAAGAAGCATAAGAAATATGAAAGATAGGACAAATAATCATATAACATCATCCATATAACTTTATTATATCATCATGAATAAACAAGAACAATGTTGAATTATATTTGTACCTTCGGCTTGACAGAAGGCAAAAGTCCAAGCGTGACACACAAACGAATACAAGTCAGCGTCAATAGTACGGGGGTACTGTTCATCTATTTATAGGCACGAGGCATAGCCTGTGTAAAATTACATTCATGCCCTTTATGTTTACTATTGACCTAATGACAATCCAACGAGGACTAGATAGCCTTTTCCCCTTTAAGTCGGTTCCCTTTTCTGCTGTTGAGCCAAAGCTTCCTTGCACATAGCTTCGGAACTAGTTCAACCTTCGTCCCGACCCTGCTTTTTTCATATTGTGTACATCTTTATTCCGAGTCCGAAGGTTCCTGTACATATATTAGACTTGGGAAACATTATTAGACATGTTTTTGAGGACCTTTGGAAGACGAAGGCCCCCAATAGTAGTCCCTCGCAGTATTAATTTGTTATAACAACGAATTCAGACTGCGACATGAACGAAGGCCTTAAGCCAAAGGTCCAAAAAAACACCTTCCCTTTGCTAGAATAGCAATAGTCAATGACAGACAGGGCCCACCAAGTTGCAACGCACTGGGTGTATAAATATAAACCATAGCGGCGTCATTTGATACGCCATTTCCACCATTTGCGTTATTTTCTCAAACTTTTTAGCTCTTGCTCACTAGCTCTCACCTGATTTTCAAGCTTTTCGAGCTTCGATTTAAGGACGTGTTTCACCATGTCTGGGGAGAAGATGACTGAGGAAAAGAAAATGACTGCAGAAACGAAGCTGACTGAGGAGACGAAGTTGTTTGAAGAAAAGAAAACTGCGGATCCTTTTATCGCCGGGTTTGTTGAGTCTATGTCAAAAACAAACACAGAGAAGATTACTAAAGAGATTCTAGAAGGTTTGTCTGAAGATACTGATGATAGTGATAGTTATGATGTGGAGAGTGGAGACTAAGATTCTGAAGATCGGCCCTGGCGACCAAGCTATACTATCTTCGGAAAATCAACTATTAAACAGAGTCATCTTGAGAACATGAGTGGAAGATACTTTCGCGACATGTCTATTGTGAGAGTTGGCGGAGACAACACCACCCCTGCCCCTAAGGAAAATGAAGTTGTTATCTACCGAAGCTTTTTTAAGGCTGGTCTTCGGTTTCCTTTGAGAAAGTTTATAGTTGAAGTGCTGAAGATATACCAGATCTTCCTTCATCAGATCACCCTCGAAGCTATAATGAGGACGGGGATTTTTGTTTGGGCTGTAAGGAGTCAGGGGCTAGAGCCAAGCGCGAAGTGCTTCTGCAGTATGCACGAGCTTTTATATGAGACGAAGGCTACTGGCAAAGAACAGTACCACAACAACTTCGGTTGTTATGGATTTATTGCTCGCCCCAACGCAAGCCACCCGGTGCCTACATTTCGGAAGAGATGGCCCGGAGCCTGGATGGAGGAGTGGTTTTATGTGAAAAATGATTTAAAGGCAAGAGAAGACATTAAAGAAATCATCCAGCGCCCCATCTGGTCCCGCTTCGGCTTCCGAAGGCCGAAGGTGGAAATTGATGATGTTGTCGAAGCGTGTCAGAGGGCTTTCAGCACTATGTGTGCCTTCATTGGCACGAGGGATCTGATTCAAGAGCATATATCCTTCAGGGTATGGCCTCTTGTGGAGAGCTGGGATATGCCGAAGGAGACCACCGCCGACTCCAGTGAGGGTGGTCTGGTCCGACTGAAGTATACCATCAGATTTAGGGAGAAGTTTGATGAGCCAAACAATGACTGGCTGAAGTGTATCGAAGCTACTAGTGATGAGCTGCTTGGAGCATACTCCAAGGCCGAAGATAATGCTCTGTCCACAGCCTTTGGAGGTCGGGGCAAGAAAAAATTAAACAGGGTATTTGATGCTATTGGCTTCGTATACCTTGATTACCGCTACCCGCTGCGAGATCAAGAGAAAAAGAGGAAGATTGCTGCTTCGGTCACCCTAGCTGAGCTTGTGCCAAAGAGCAAAAAGGTGAAGGTTCTGACCCACCGGCCGCGTTATATTGAACCGGCCGTAGTGCATGAACTTGGCGCAGGATCCTCTTCAGCAGCCAAAGCAACACAAACTGCTCCGATTGCACAGAGCGCTGAAGAGCCGACCATAGTGCCGAAGGTACCTATAGCCGAGCCAGTCGAGGCTAAGGTTGATAAGGCTGAAGAGCCAAAGGTCGAAGAAATAATGAAAATGCCAGAAATTTTGAGCCCTCTAATAGAGGCAAAACTACCTAAGGTGCAAAAGGCTTCTGTCGTGACTCCCAAGAGGAGGAGGATGGCCAACATGCTGGATGCTGTGCTGAAGACTACAAAGGCCTTGAGCCCTGCTCCTACAAAGAAAATTGCTGAAGCTGCCAAAGCGTGAGCCGAAGCCGAAGTTGGGCAAGCAGAAGCCGAAGTTACGAAAACTCAGGCTGAAGCCGAAGCTGGGCCTTCAGTGCCCACCAAGATGGAGCCTGCCGCGCCTGAAGAAAAAGCAGCAGAGCAAATTGCTCCTGAAAAGATCGATACTCCCGAAGCTTCGATCGAAAATGTTGACTACATCATTCGACACGCTTCGGGGAAGAAGTTGTCCGAAGAAGAAATTCTAGAAGCCAGGCACTATGCGCGAAAGTTGAAATATCCGAAGGGAGCTTTAGTGTTTAATGGCACTAACGAAGAAGATTTTCTGTACTGTCTCCCAGATAACAAACAAATATCCGTTTGCCGGGAGATAGTAAGAGCATGGGATTCCCAAAGCTGGAAGATGGCCTTTCAATTTTGTCGAAGGATGATCTTGCTGACAACCTAGCATACAACAGTATAAAGGTATAGAAGTTAACTTTTAAGCTAGAAACCAATGTATTCCATTGTCATACCCAATTCTTTCTCTTTTTTTATAGGGCTTGATTCTTAGTAATGCCCTTAGGGCACAGAAGAATATTGAAGACGAAAGCTATACAATGACCCTTAATAACCTTCATTCAGAAGTGATTGAACTAAGAAACGAAGGTCTAGAAAAAGATAAAATTTTGATTTCTTTGGTAAATAAAGTAAAGGAAGACGAAGCTAATTATAAGGCTCAGGCCGAAGTCCAGAAAACGGAAATTGAAGATCTTCGGAGACAGCTGGCCGAAGCTAAAGAGAATTGCGCGCTCGCACAGGCCAACCGAGAGATCAGCGAGTACTAGAAAAATTATCTAGAGAAAAATGTCAATCCAAGGAAAGGTGCTTCGAGAAATCCTTGGATTGTGTGAAGAAATTGAAAACTAGCTTCGCCAAAGTGGGTGCCTACTCTGCCGAAGAAAACTTCGTAGAAGGCGACCCCGAGGGTGTTGTTGAATGGATAAGCGGAGAGGCCGAAGCCTTCAAAGAAATTTTGAGTGACCGCGGAGATGTTTGCGCGTTTTCCAGTACGCGGGGAATTTCAGCCATCTTGGAGAAGGCTGGATGCGATCATGTTAAAACCATGGCCTAGGCCGAAGCTGCCTTCTCCGTAGATGATACGAAGGATCCTTCAGCTGAAGCAACCTTGATGGGCGGAAAATTATACAATGATGTTTGGATGAATGGTGGCCGAGAGATGGCCCATGAGATTATAAAAAGAGTGAAAAAGACACCCATGACGCCAGAGCAGAAGCAAAGCGACCTGAAGAAGTTGCAGAACGTGAAAGGCGTATAGGTATTATTTTTTGGTTTTTTAGCTTCGGTACTTGCTTTCTGGCTTCGAACTAATCAATTTTTCCTACTTCAACTGAACTATCTCCGCCACCAGAACCGTATGATCCCCTAGCTGATCCAAAAATGAAGGAAGCACTGGACATCATAAACATGGCTGAATCCATTGTCGACGAAGTTGTTAACAAATAACTGAACAAAGTTGCAGAGAAGGTTCTTAAAGAGGAATAGGTTTTATTGTAATAATAGTTGGAATGTATGAAACAATTTGAGTAAGATTAAGCTTCTATTGTAACAAAACTATGTGACATTTGATGTATGTAATATTGAATCAAATATGTAAATTATTGTAATTTATTTTCTTTACGATGCATGAAACTTACACACATACCGTTTTTGAGCCTTCGGCGAAAAAACACCTTCCCTTCTTTTCATGCTTCGTAAAGAAAGAGACCCCTTCTTGTGACAACGTTGATAAATATGTAATTCCCGAAGCTTACTTCGTGCCTCAGCACATTTTCATTTTGACGAAGCGTATGCCAAAGATTGGCTTCGTATTCAATTCTTGTGCCGCTGATGCAATATGATGTATGATGTAATGCTATGCGAAATGATGTGATGATATGATGCAAAATGATGAGAATGTCGAAGATACACACCCACACGCCCACACTGAAACACACAAGCTCTGCATCCCCTTAGGAACGACTTTTGAGCTTCTTCACCTTATATTTCGGTGATATAAGTTCTGCATCCCCTTAGGAACGTCTTTTAAACTTCTTCACCTTCTATTTCGGCGGTATGAGTTCTGCATCCCCTTAGGAACGACTTTTGAACTTCTTTGCCTTATATTTCGGTGGTATTTGGCTCTGCATTCCCTTTGGAACGACTTTTGAGCAGAAAACTTACGCTGCACTCCCTTAGGAACGACTTTTTGTAGCTTCATCAATTTTGGCTCTGCATTCCCTTAGGAACGATTTTCGAGCACAAAATTTACGCTGCGCTCCCTTAGGAATGACTTTTGTAGCTTCGGTAATTTTGGCTCTGCATTCCCTTAGGAATGACTTTCGAGCACAAAACTTACGCTGCGCTCCCTTAGGAACGACTTTTGTAGCTTCGGTAATTTTGGCTCTGCATTCCCTTAGGAACGACTTTTGAGCTTCATAAATCTGTGAAGAAGATATATTTCATTCTAATAGAAGCAAAATCATTACAAGAATTTAAAACTATGTTTTCATTACTTGTTCCTTATTCAAAAAGCAAAAATAGCCTAGAAGATAAAAGTATTTAAGAAGCAGGATATTGCTTAGTATATGTGCTATGATTCTGGTACAGTACTATTGATTGTACGAGCTTCAGACTCCTCCCTAAAGTCACATTGTTGTTGGGAGTGTTGGCGCCCTTCTGGCTGCTGGCTTCGGGAATAAGTAGGTTGCAGTGGTGGTGGCGGTGGAAGCTGAGGCTAAGAAGCCTGTGAATGGCTTGCCGAAGCAACAGAGGCTGCAGGTTGATTGCCCACATATTCTGGAATGTAAGGAGAGTGGCACGAAGCAGTGTGTAAGACCTGCTTCGGCTGATTCTACCGAGCTTCTGCTTCGTCAATCTCTTTTTGCTTCGAAATAGTGATCTGGCACGTTCTTGTAGTATGGCCCTTGTCCTCTCCACAGAATAAGCAATAGATTTTCCTGGGCTGATCCCCATATCTTCCTCCGAAGCCCATGCCGCCTCTGCCCCTTGGAGCTGGTGGCCTGAAGGAGCTTTGCTGCTGTCCCGAAGACTGTGAGGTGTGTTGTGGCCTCTGAAGCTGGCTTCCTTTATCATCATTCTGACTGGAGCTATGGATTGATCTGACATGCCTAGGATGGATTCTCCCACCGAAGCCCCTAGTCATCTCAGAAAATCTATAAGCTTCCTCCCTTCTTTGTCGGAAGTCATTATCAGCCTGGATGTACTCATCCATTTTCTGAAGCAGCTTCTCCAGAGTCTGGGGGGTTTCCTGGCGAAGCATTGGGCCGTAGGTCCTGGCCGAAGACCCTTGATCATGGCCTCAATGACGATTTCATTGGGCACTGTGGGCGCTTGTGATCTCAGTCGCAAGAACCTTCGGACATACGCCTGAAGGTATTCCTCATGGTCTTGTGTGCACTGGAACAAGGCTTGAGCTGTGACTGGCTTCGTCTGAAAGCCTTAAAAACTGGTAACCAGCATGTCCTTGAGCTTGTGCCATGACGTGATCATCCCTGGCCGGAGAGAAGAGTACCATGTCTGGGCCACGTTTCGGACTGCCATGACGAAGGACTTTGCCATGACAGTTGCGTTGCCTCCATATGAGGATATTGTTGCCTCATAGCTTATCAAAATTTGCTTTGGGTCCGAGTGGCCATCGTACATGGGTAGCTGAGATGGCTTGTAGGATTGTGGCCATGGGATAGCCTGCAATTCTGCTGCTAGGGGAGAAGCATCATCAAAAGCAAAGGTACCATGATTAAAATCATCGTACCAGTCATCTTCGTTGAATGAACCCTCTTGACGAAGCTCTCGGTGTTGGGGCCTTCGGCCATGATCATCTTGAGTAAGATGACGCACTTCCTCAGTAGCTTCATCGATCTTCTTCTGAAGGTCGGCCAGCCGAGCCATCTTCTCCTTTTTCCTTTGCACCTGCTGATGAATGATTTCTAGGTCCTTGATCTCCTGGTCCAACTCCTCCTCCTGGAGTGTTGGACTGGTGGCCTTCCTCTTTTGGCTTCTGGCCTCTCGGAGAGAGAGAGTGTGTCCTGGTTTGTGTCCAGTGGCTGCAGTGCAGCCCCTGGCGCTGTTATCTTCTTCGGCGGCATGACGAAGGTTGATGCTTTGTCAAAGATTGTGGAAGTGGATACACCGAAGGTGGGCGCCAATGTTGGGGACTTGTTCTCAAATGCTATGAGTTAAGAACAAGGCAACACAAAATGTTAAAGGTTAATACCCTTCGTCCTTCGAAGCATTATTTCCCTTAGGATATAATGATCTTCAGACGAAGGTCATGAAGGAAATACCTTCATCTTCACAATATATGTTAATGAAAGAAGAAGCATAAGAAATATGAAAGATAGGACAAATAATCATATAACATCATCCATATAACTTTATTATATCATCATGAATAAACAAGAACAATGTTGAATTATATTTGTACCTTCGGCTTGACAGAAGGCAAAAGTCCTAGCGTGACGCACGAATGAATACAAGTCAGCGTCAACAGTACGGGGGTATTGTTCATCTATTTATAGGCACAGGGCGCAGCCTGTGTAAAATTACATTCATGCCCTTTATGTTTACTATTGACCTAATGACAATCCAACGAGGACTAGATAGCCTTTTCCCCTTTAAGTCGGTTCCCTTTTCTGCCGTTGAGCCGAAGCTTCCTTGCGCATAGCTTCGAAACTGGTTCAACCTTCGTCCTAACCCTGCTTTTCATATTGTGTATAGCTTTATTCTGAGTCCGAAGGTTCCTGTACATACATTACACTTGGGAAACATTATTAGACATGTTTTTGAGGACCTTCGGAAGACGAAGGCCCCCAACAGGCACCTTATCTGGGTCAACAACTATTCCTTCTTAAGAAACGATGTGGCCTAATAATTTTATTTCTTTTAGCCAAAAGGCACACTTGGATAACTTGGCATACAAATGATGGTTTTGCAGGCATTGATGCACTATGTGAAGGTGCTTGGTATGCTTTGTTTCATTTTCTGAATATACCAAGATGTCGTCATTGAATGCCACCATAAATTTGTCCAACTCGGACATAAATACCGAATTCATGAGGTACATGAAATAAGCAGATGTGTTGGTCAGTCCAAAGGACATCACCAGATACTCATATAGCCCATTGTTGGGGACCTTCGGCATCCGAAGGTCCTCAAAAACAGGATTTAACAGTATTTCTGGAGTATAATGTGTGAACAGGTATCTTCGGATTCAAGTCAGCATCACAGTAGACCAGAGTAATACGAAGGTTGATACAGAGCCGAAGGTGTGAGCAGGAAAGCTTCGGCGTGGTAGCAACAAGTGAAACCGACTTAAAGATGAAAAGGCTATTTAAACCTCGACAGATTACTATAGAATTATTATCAAGTGTAAAGGGCATGAATGTAATTTTGTATGGGTTGTGTCCCGTGCCTATAAATAGGAGAACAGTACCCCCGTACTGTTCAGGCTGACTTGGCATTCGCTTTTTGCGTCACGCTTGTACTATCATCTCCTTCCAGTTGGAGGTACATTTGTAACTCAAAGATGTTTATGTCTATGTCTGATAGTAATATATAATTATTTATGTTATCTTTTATATTCTCTACATTTTATCCTTCGTCACTGTATAATAAATTTATGAAGACATGCTCTTCATTACCTTCGTCCAAAAATCATTATATCCTAAGGGAAATAATGCTTCGAAGGACGAAGGACTTTAGCGATTAACATTTTTTGTGTTGCCTTGTTCTTAACTCCTAGCATTTGAGAACAAGTCCCCAACATTGGCGCCCACCTCCGGTGAACTCACTTCCACTCTGAGTTTTTTGAACACCTTCGGCGATCATAAACCTTCGTTATGGCGCCGAAGAAGGCTTCAGCGACTGGGGCTGCAGCTCTGCAACCACTGGACCACAATCAGGAGACAGTCTCCCTGCGGGAGGCCCGAAGCCAGAAAAGGAAGGCTGTCAGCCCGACACCACCAGAGGACGAGATAGATCAAGAAATCAGAGATATGGAGATGCTTCATCAACAAGTACAAAGGAAGAAAGAAAAAATGGCCAGGCTAGCTGAACTGCAGAGGCAGATAGACGAAGCCTCTGAAGAAGTTCGTCATCTTGCCCAGGATGAGCAGCACCGAAGGCCTCAACACCAAGATCTTCATCAGGAGGGTTTTCCCAACGAAGATGACTGGTATGACAATTTCCATCATGGGAATTTTGTTTTTGATGATGCTTCTCCTCTGTCCGCTGAGCTGCAGGCTACACCTTGGCCTCCGTCCTACAAGCCGCCCCAGCTTCCTGTATTCGATGGCCACTCAGACCCGAAGCAGTTTTTGATGAGCTACGAAGCAACAGTATCTTCGTATGGTGGCAATGCTTCAGTCATGGCCAAATCTTTCGTTATGGCTGTCAGGAGTGTTGCTCAAACCTGGTATTCCTCCCTTCGACCAGGAACGATCACTTCATGGCAGAAGCTGAAGGACTTATTGTTAACTAGCTTCCAAGGATTTCAGACGAAGCCGGTCACTGCTTAGGCTCTGTTCCAGTGCACCCAGGATCACGAAGAATACCTTCAGGCGTATGTCCGAAGGTTCTTGCGTTTGAGGGCACAAGCACCAACGGTGCCCAATGAAATTGTCATTGAGGCCATGATCAAGGGGCTTCGGCCAGGACCGTCAGCTCAGTACTTCGCTAGGAAGCCTCCTCAAACTTTGGAGAAGCTACTCCAGAAGATGGACGAGTACATTCGGGCCGATAATGACTTTCGCCAAAGAAGGGAGGAGGCTTTCAGGTTTTCTGAAATGACCAGGGGCTTCGGAGGGAGGTTCTACCCGAGGCACGTGAGATCAATTCATAACTCTACACAAAATGATGATAGAGGAAGCCAACAACAAAGACCACAATGTTCCTCACAGGCTTCGGGGCAACAGCAAAGCTCCTTCCGACCACCAGCTCCAAGAGGCAGAGGCGCCAGGGGCTTTGGAGGAAGATTTGGCGATCAACCGAGAAGAATCTTTTGCTTATTCTGCGGTGAGAACAAAGGCCATACTACCAGGATGTGCCATGTTACTATTCAGAAGCAAAAGGAAATAGCTGAAGCAGCAGCACAACAAGCTCAGCCGAAGCAGGTCATGCATACAGCTTCGTATCATTCGCCCTACATCCCAGAATATGTGGGCAATCATCCTGCAGCTTCTGTTGCTTCGGCGAGTCAGCCTCAAGCTTCCTGGCAACAGCCTCCGCCTCCACCTCCGTTGCAACAAGGCCAGCAGCCAGAAGGGAGCCAGTATGCTCCACACCAGAGGGACTTCAGAGAGCAGTCCGAAGCTCGTACAGTCAATAGCACTGTGCCAGAGTCAAAGCACATCTATTGACAAATATCCTACCTTAATAGCAATCTTTTTCATTCAGTTTTATTTTCTGTAATAAAGGACATTGTTTAGGTTTCATGTAATTAGTTTTGTTGATTCCTACAAGGAAAATATATTTTCTTCATAGGCTTATATTGATTAAAGTTCAAAGACTTGAGATAACAAAGAGGACCTTCGAACTATCGAAAATTCTTCGAAGCAACAAAAAGTCGTTCTAAGGAACGCAGAGTAAGTTTGCCGAAGTCACAAAAAAAAGTCGTTCCAAAGGGAGCGCAGTGTAAGTTTTCTGCTCCAAAGTCGTTCCAAAGGGAATGCAGAGCATACAGCGAAAAGTCAACGCTGATACCGCCTAAGTAAAAGGCGAAGCGCGAAAAGTCAACGCGAATATCGCTGAAAGTAAAAGGCGAAGAAGCTCCTAAGGGAGGCTTACAGCGAAAAATAAACGCTGATTCCGCTGAAGTAAAAGGCGAAGAAGCTCCTAAGGGAGGCTTATAAAAGATTGTGTTTTATTGCAGGGATGCGTATGTATCTTCGGAATAAACATCATCTCACATAACATAACATCATCGCATCATTTTGCATAGCATAAGCATCATACATCATTTTGCACATGGCACAAGAGGTGGACACATTATCAATCTACAGAAGAACGCTTTGAAAAAAGGGAGAAATCATAGTCACAAAAAGATACATCATTGATCTTCGGAAGTGTAGCTTCGGAAAATATTTTCACGAAGCTTGGATATTATTCATCAGAACATTGGATATTGTTGTGACAAAGAAAAATTCTTCTTCACGAAGCATGAAAAGAAGGGAAGGTGTTTTTTCGTCAAAGACTCAAAAGCGGTACGTATAAAGTTTCATGCATCGTAAAGAATTGACTAACAAAAATAGGTATATTACATTTGGGGTTACAAAATGTTACAGTATATTACATTTCAGAAGTTTTCACAAAAATACTTAATCTTCTCTCAAAACGACTTCTGCAGCCTCGTTCAGGAGCCGATTGACGACTTCGTCCATAATATCTTCAGCCATCTTTTTAATTTCGTCGTCTCCTTTCGGCTGAGGGCCCGAAGATGCTTTAGCAGGATCTGAAGTAAGACAGGATACGGCTACATCGCTATTACAAATCGCAAACAAATCTTAAAGCCTAAGATTACAACACAATAAAAACTATTAGTTAATACCTAATTGACCTTCGGCCTCTGCGCTCTTTTTAGCAGCCTCAGCTACTTCTCTAGCATCGTGAATGCCCTTTTCACTTCTTCGAATAATTTCTCCGGCCATTTCTCGGCCACCATTATCCCAGATATCGGTAAAAAATTTTCCACCAATTATACTAGATTCGGCCGAAGGATCTCTTGCATCTTCAAAGGACAAAGCAGCTTCGATTGTGCTAAAATTTTTACATGTTCGCAGCCCTTCTTCTCTAAGATGGTGGCAATCCCTCTGGCACCAGAGAAGGCACATATATCTCCTCGGCTATTTAAAATTTCTTCGAAGGCCTCAGCTTCGTGGTCGATCCATTCAATGGGACCTTCGGGATTGCCTCTCGTAAAGTTTTCTTCGCTTGAGAAGGCGCCGACCCTGGCGAAGCTAGCTTTTAACTTCTTAACACACTCTATAGATTTGTTATAGCATCTCTTTCTGGACGAACGAAGCTCTTCAACAGTTATTTCTAGGTGATCTGCCCATTGGTCGCTGAGTTCTCGCTTTGTTTCTTCAAGTATGCGTTCTTCATTGGCTCTGGCCAGTTGTTTCCGAAGATCTTCAATTTCGCGCTTCTGAGCTTCAGCTTGACCTTTAAAAGCAGCTTCGTCTTCCTTTATTTTATTTATCAATGAGTTGAATATTTTATCTTTTTCAAGACCTTCGTTCCTCAGTTCAATAACTTCGGAACGAAGGTTGCTCAGGGCTATAGAACACCCTTCATCTTCAGCATCTTTCTGTGCCCTGAGGGCATTGCTAAGTATCAGGCCCTGCAAAGAGAAATATGTGTGCGTCAATAGGTTTAAACAAACGAAAAATTTTGGACTCAACAAAAAATACAAGGATTTCATTTGTCGCACCTTTAAGCTATTGTAAGCCAGGCTGTCGGCCAGATCGTTCTTCGACAGCACCGAGAGCCCGTCTTCTAAAGTTGGGAATCCGAAGCTCTTGCTCATCTCCCGACAGACAGAAATTTCCTTGTTGTCGGGGAGACAATACAAGAAGTCTTCTTCTCCACTGCCATTGAATATTAACGCCCCCTTTGGATATTTCAGTTTTTGGGCGTAGTGTTGGGCCTCTTGCTCTTCTTTTTCTGATAGTTTTTTCCCCGAAGCATGACGAACAATATAATCACGAACTTTGGGGGATGCTTCGGGGGCAATGACATCGGTTTCTTCAACAAAAGTTGGCTTTGTTATTTTTTCTGCCTCACTTTCCAAGGATTTTATCTTTGCAGGCTCTGAGGGCCCAGCTTCGGCTTCAGTCTCTTGCCCTAGAGCTTTAGAACCAGAAATTTCAGTTGTTGTTTCAGGAATGACAGCAGCCTTCTTCGGAGGTGTGCTTGAAGATTTGATCGTTTCCAGTACATCTAGCACATTAGCCATTCTCTTTCTTTTCGGAGTCATTGCTGGCACTTTTTGATTTTTTACTGTCTCAATGTTTGCTGCAGGACTCAAAACTTCTGATGTTTTGGATCCCTCAGTTGCTTCTTTTACCTCTTCCATTTTTTCTGTGGATGGCGCTTTGGCCTTCTCTTTCGTTCCTGATAACAAAATCTTTGATTGTTCCAATTCTGTCTTTGTTGGCACTTCGGCCGTTTCTGCGACTTCTGGCAGCAAGGTTGGCTCGGTTGGTTTTTCAGCTTCGGTGGCCGAAGAAGTTTCTCCGGTAAACTCAGGCACCGAAGCTGGTTCAATATAGCGCGGCCGATGTGTAAGGACCTTTATCTTCTTTCTTTTCGGTTCTGGCTTGCTAGGAGCAGTTGCAGCTTCTTCTTTTGCAGAGGTTGTGTTTTTTCTCTTCTGCCTTCGAATGGGATAGCAATAGTCAGGGTAGACAAACCCGATTGCATCAAATACCCGATTCAGCCTCTTCTTTTTTCGGCCTCCGAAGGCTGCTGACATTGCAGTGTCTTCGGCCTTCGAATAAGCCCCAAGCAGTTCATCACTTAAATTTTCAATACTTTTTAACCAGTCATCATCTGGCTCAACGAATTTATCTCCAAATTTAAAAGTGTACTTCAACCTGATAAGTCCACCTTCGTCGGCCTCTTTTACGGTTTCTTGTGGCATTTCCCACTTCTCCGCGAGCGGCCATACCCTGAAGGCAATATGCTCTTGTACTAAGTCTCTCGTTCCAATGAAAGAGCAGACTGCGCCGAAGGCCCTCTGGCATTCTTCGGCAGCTTCATTCATTTCAACCTTCGGCCTCCGAAGGCCGAAGCTTTGCCAAATAGGGCGCATAATTATACCTTTGATATCTTCTCGTATTGTCAGATCATTCTTCACATAAAACCATTCTGTCATCCAGTCGCCGGGCCATCTCTTCCGAAAGGTTGGCACGGGGCAGCTTGACCCGGACCGAGAAACGAAACTGTAGCAGCCAAAATTATTGTGATACTGTTCCTTACCCCAAGGTTTTGTCTCGTATGATAATTCGTGTATATTACAGAAGCTTTTTGCATCAGGCTTCAGACCTTGGCTTCTCACGGCCCACACGAAGATATTCAGCTTTATAATTGCCTCGGGGGTAAGTTGATGGAGATAGATTTCGAATATTTTCAGTACCTCCACAACGAAGCTGCTCAAGGGAAATCGCAGTCCAGCTTTCAAAAAGCTTCGGTACACTACGACTTCATTCTCTTCGGGGTGTGGGCAAGTTTTTTCCCCTTCGTCCGCCCTCACAATGGACAAATCCCGGAAATACCTTCCTCTCATATTGACAAGATGATTTTCTTTGATAGTTGATTTACCATAAACTGAATGGCTTGGTCGCCAGGGACGATCTTCGGAGTCTTCACCACCACTGTCCACATCATAGCTGTCACTGTCACCAGTATCCTCAGACAAACCTTCCAGAATCTCCTTGGTGATTTTTTCTGTGTTGGTCTTTGACATCGCTATAAGAAACCCCAAATTTTTCTCTTCGTCGAGGCTTAGCTTCGTCTCAGCAGCAGTCTTCTTATCTTCGGACATCTTCGGAGATGCTAAAAAACTATTTTCAAAGCCGAAGCTTCAAAACTAAAAGCTTAGCAAATCTTAGTGCACAAGAGCTAAAAATTGAGTGAGTGGGAGCAGTTGGCCAGAGAGCGTATCAAATGAGTTTGCGGTATGGCCGTATTTATACGCCAAGTGCGTTGAAAATTGAAAGACCCCGCTTGTCAGTGAATGTTGCTATTCTAGCAAAGGGAAGGTGTTTTTTTCGGACCTTCGGCGTAAAGCCTTCGTCCATGTCGCAATCTAAATTTATTATTTTATCATTTTAAACAAATTAATATTGTGAGGGGCTACTGTTGGGGACCTTCGGCATCCGAAGGTCCTCAAAAACAGGATTTAACAGTATTTCTGGAGTATAATGTGTGAACAGGTATCTTCGGATTCAAGTCAGCATCACAGTAGACCAGAGTAATACGAAGGTTGATACAGAGCCGAAGGTGTGAGCAGGAAAGCTTCGGCGCGGTAGCAACAAGTGAAACCGACTTAAAGATGAAAAGGCTATTTAAACCTCGACAGATTACTATAGAATTATTATCAAGTGTAAAGGGCATGAATGTAATTTTGTATGGGTTGTGTCCCGTGCCTATAAATAGGAGAACAGTACCCCCGTACTGTTCAGGCTGACTTGGCATTCGCTTTTTGCGTCACGCTTGTACTATCATCTCCTTCCAGTTGGAGGTACATTTGTAACTCAAAGATGTTTATATCTATGTCTGATAGTAATATATAATTATTTATGTTATCTTTTATATTCTCTACATTTTATCCTTCGTCACTGTATAATAAATTTATGAAGACACGCTCTTCATTACCTTCGTCCAAAAATCATTATATACTAAGGGAAATAATGCTTCGAAGGACGAAGGACTTTAGCGATTAACATTTTTTGTGTTGCCTTGTTCTTAACTCCTAGCATTTGAGAACAAGTCCCCAACACCCATATCTAGTTGAGAAAGTCGTATTTAGAATATCACTTGCCTAGATCTTGATATGACGATAGCCAGAGTGAAGGTCTATTTTGGAAAACACTTTAGCTCCAACTAATTGATCAAAAAGGACATCAATGCGGGGTAAAGGATACTTGTTTTTTATGGTCACCACATTGAGTGACGGTAATCAACACACAACCTTAGGCTCTCATCCTTCTTTACAAACAAGGTAGGACATCCCCAAAGTGAAGTGCTTGGTTGTAAGACCTAAAATTGGTAGGAGAATATATATATATATATATATATATATATATATATATATATATATATATATATATATATATATATATATCATAAAATAATAAAATGAAGAATAAAAAATATATATAATAGTTTGGTGAGAATTTTTGAAGACATTTGGAAATCTATTAGGATTCTTCCTTCTAATATTCAAACAATAATATTAAATTAGTTAAGGTAACTAATAAATTGATAAAGAAAGGTTGATCTCTTGATGATGATTTTGTGGTGATGCATTCTCTGGAATACATAAACTTGACATCCAATTTTGAATAAAAACATAAAATATAAAATGAAAGGAAATGTTTAGGACACCATTTATTCATCCCATAAATAAATGAGTGATAAGGAAAATAATATTAATATAAATAATAGATGTTATATTTTCATTAGGGATATGATTGAAATTTGGTAATTTGGAAACTTGAATCTGAAATGAATTAGAGATTTGGAAAAGAAAATAAAACAGAAAAATAAAATAAAATAAAAAGGGAAGAACCGCCTGGTGGGTCTAAACCCAAGCTCGCGGCCCATTTAGACACTCCCCGTCCGCACGCCATCCATAGTTCCGCATCGCGCGCTCCTGTTTTTCCCGCCGCTGTCGCTTACACATGGGCCCCTCCACTCAGCCTCACCCAGCACCCGCTCGCGTATCGAAAACGCGCACACATCTCTTATTTCTCTGGTTGGTGGACCCACCCATGTCAGCGTTTTCTTCCTCGCTCGGATGGGATAAAATCCATGGCCGCGCGATTCACGGCAACAAATCACCGTACCCACTATGCGAGATTCCGGGTTTGTTTTCCTCCACGCCAACTGTAGGATTTCCCATCCAGGCTATTTATAGGGGTCTTGGGCACTGTCTCGACCATCTTGTGGGCTCCTGCGGCCACCGTACTGAAGACCTATGTGGGCGCCACCGAGAGGAAGGTCCGTCGCATGGGCATCTCGTCGGGAGCTTTACTCTAGGCTTGGTTGACGGTCGAGGAGAGTCTCCAGAGCACACTGAACGCGTCCGCGACCTCATATGGCGGTATTGGGGGCTTGAAGCATGGGGATTGCTCGCCGGAGCCAAAGACCACAGCGACGCCGCCATCCACCGTCACTGGGTCTCTACGCCCTCGCATCCCTTGGTAAGACCCTCCTTTGATGTTCACCTTCGCCTTCTCATCACGTAGCACCCGCAGGATTTGAGTTTGTGCAGCCGTGTGTGGGGGAGGGGGGTCCGGCCATGGAGCACCGCCGTGTATGGCCATCATCAGCAGGGAGTGGTAGAAGAAAAAGGATCAACCGTTAGATCTTTTGATGGACACACTGGATTTGGCCGTGGTAGCGTTTCGCCTATGGTCGTCCAGCACCGTTAATCTGTTAACGGACGACAGTGGTTTGATCCAGGGTTTTTAAATCATGGACGTCTACTCAAAATCGGATGGCTAGAACTGCATACCGGTTCGGGTGCGTGGGATTCTAATCTGAACCCTTGTTTTGCGATCGGGTGGCTCGGATTCCATCTTACCCCTTCGCCGCGGTTATTTTCTAAAAGAGCCCTCGACTTGTTCTGCCGTCCAGCTCGGGTTTGCACTGAGTCTGGGAAAATTGCTAGTTAGCCTTGTACTTGGTAGTATTCTGCGCGCAGCCTAGGAAATAGGGAAAGTAGGAAATTAATATTAGAAATGGATTTTTAATACAAAAATAAATCCAGAAACTTATATAATTCATATTAAATTCATTTTAGCTCCAAATTAATTCATTCGAGAGATATTAATTTTGTTTTAATATCTAGTACCTCTCTTTAGCAATGAAATATGAATTAAAATTATTCATCTGAATTAATCTATACCATATACTCAATAACTCCAGAAATTCATAACTCAATAACCGTAACTCCATTTTGTTCCATTCTAGTTGCATTAGTCTCACAATAATATTTATTATCATATGGTAACTTTGTTTTGTCATGAAATATAGGTTAAAATGTTGCAATTAGTCTATTCTATATTTAACCACGTGGATCTATAGAAAATCATAACTTCATAACCGTAACCCCGAATTTAGCAGTTCTCGAACCCACAATCTCGTAGCGACGCATAGATTATTATTATGAAGTGTATTCTTATGTTTGGTGTGATGTTAATTTTGCATATACCATGTTTTCCTATATTGCTACGTTTAGCAGTGAGGACACGTGTCATCTCAAGAGCAAGTTGGTACCTGAAATCTCAAGTGCCAGGCAAGTTGTGCCCTTGATCACTTCTTTTTACACAGTCATGTTCTGATTAATCATAATGATCTGCATAGGTTAATTTTGATGGGACCCAATAGGTTACCCTAGTTTGACTATCTTTATACCTTGTTTACCACTGAATTTTTGGGTAGTACCTGCTATTGCTTTATGTGGTTTTGGGTATAGAGATACACACTATTCATGATTATACTTTTATTATCAGTTGTTGTCTACTGTTCATGTTAAGATCATTATGTTAATTGGAACATGGAGAACCACCCAGGAAAATAGTGCTACCACAAGGGTGGTATGGGACGCCCTTGGCTCACTAATTAGGAAAGCTAGTGGAGGACTACCTTATCCGAAAGGGGCAAGGGCAGTAGGGTAGTGGTCAGTGTAGGGAGGCCCTTGGGTTGATTTTTGCTGCGATGGCGGTCAGGCGAGGGGTCCCTGCATTGGAGCTTCTTATAAACTGTAGCGGGTTTTCTAAAGCTAGTGGAACTTTGTAAAGGCCTCATAGTATTACCCTGCCTCGCCTCCTCGGTAGAGGTGTATGGGATTGGCCTTCTCTTGGCAGATGAGTAACATGACTTGTGGATAAAGATGCGCAACCTCTGCAGAGTGTAAACTGGTATATCAGCCGTGCTCACGGTCATGAGCAGCTCGGACACTCACATGATTAATTTATGGAACTAAATTCAATTTGTCATATGCATTGCATTGAGGGTGTTGTTATCACTTTTGTTCTACTACTTAATTGGGTTGGTATTTACTTATACTTAGTAATTGCTAATAAAATTTTGACCAAGTTTAAAAGCAATGCTCAGCTTCAACCATCCTCTTTGGTAAGCCTTACACTTCACGTGAACTCCCACCTTTGGCGAGTTCATGCACATTATTCCCCACAACTTGTTGAGCGATGAACGTATGTGAGCTCACTCTTGCTGTCTCATACCTTCCCACATGTCAAGAACAGGTACCGCAGGATGAGGCGCATGGAGGATGCTGTGACGAGTTTGTTAGAGGTCTAGGCCGTCGTCTCCCAGTCAACTTTGGGTTGCTGGATCGTGTCTTCATATGATGTAATCATTTATTTATTTTGTACAGAACCCCTATTATATAGTAAAGATGTGACATTCGTTTCTGTACCACTATTCATCATATGTTTGAGACTTGGTCCCAGCACACCTAGTGATTATTTCGCGCCAAAGTTTTGGACCTCTAAAACCCGGGTGTGACAGAAGTGGTATCAGAGTGATGTTGATTGTAGGACAAAACCTAGATAGAACTGGACAACCATTACTTACTTACCTATTCTACTCTGACTCTTTCCAAACCTTTCTTAATCATTTCTTATCCACTGCTGTTTTACTCTAATTACTCTTACCTTTTCACTTCTAAAGACAAAAGGGGATTTCACACTTTGAAATCCGGTGCCTAAAGTGACTTTTAGGAATAGGAGACCTACTCTTAGGAACAAAAAAAATCAAAACTATTTTTTGTAAATATTTGTATGCTTGAATGTTTGTTCTTGTGATACATGTCTGATTTGGATCTTTGATTGAGTGTGATGAGTTGTGGAGTAATGTCCACAATTGCATCTGCATATACACCTAGGCATAAGGGAGAATATTTATAAAATAACTAGACAACATAGATTATCCCCCATCAAAAATATAATAAGCTTAATAGATACTCTCTTACCTTAATAGATTCATCTTATCTTGAAAATGTTTTATCTTATCCTAATAGACCTACTAACTTCAAAAGCTTCTACCTTATCCTTATGGATTCATGTTGCCCTAATAAGCATATTTATCCCACGCTAGTGTAACAACCATGATCTAATCCAAAGTAATTAGATATTATCTAGTCTAATCTAGTTATATTCAATCTAATCTAGACCCTACCTAACCTAATATGATCCAATAAAGGGAGTTACTTAAACAAGTTAGTTAATATTGGTAACAAAGATTAGACTTTACTAGCCAGGTGTTAACTTAACTTAGCACATTAGACCAACTGTTGGGGGCCTTTGGCTTCCGAAGGTCCTCAAAAACATGATTTAATAGTGTTTCTGGAGTATAATACATGAACAGATATCTTCGGACTCGGATTAGAACCACAGTGTGGAGAAGCACAAAGAACATGAAGGTTGGTGCAGAGCCGAAGCTATGTGCAGGAGAGCTTCAGCACGATAGCAGAAAAGGAAACTGACTTAAAAAGGAAAAGGCTATTCAGACCTCGATGGGTTACTATAGAGTCATTAGCAAATGTAAAGGGCATGGGTGTAATTTTACATGGGCTGTGTCCCGTGCCTATAAATAGATGAACAGTGATCCCGTACTGTTCACGCTGACTTGGCATTTTGCTTTTGCGTCATGCTTGTACTCTTACCTTCTTTCAAGCCGAAGGTACATTTGTAATTTGATATCATTTCTATTTTTCCATAATAATAAAATAGAAATGAGTTGATAATAATATATAATTGTTCATGTTATCTCCTATACTTCATATTATTCCTTCTTCATTATTATATGTTGTGCTGATGAAGGTATGTCCTTCATAACCTTCGTCCGAAAATCATTATATCCCAAGGGAAATAATCATTCGAAGGACGAAGGATTTTAACGTTTAACATTTTTTGTGTTGCCTTGTTCTTAACTCATAGTATTTGAGAACAAGTCCTCAACATTGGCGCCCACCTCCGGTGAACTCTTTTCGACCACCATCGGCAAGCATTGACCTTCGTCATGCCACCGAAGAAAGCTTCAACAACAGGGGCTGCCGCTCTGCAGCCGCTGGACCCGAACCAGGAGACCCTTTCTCTTCGAGAGGCCCGAAGCCAGAAGAGGAAGGCCACTAGTATGATGGGCACTCAGATCCGAAGCAGTTTCTGATGAGCTACGAAGCAACCATATCTTCATATGGAGGCAACACCGCAGTCATGGCGAAATCTTTCGTCATGGCAGTCAAGAATGTTGCGCAAACCTGGTACTCCTCTCTTCGGCCAGGAACAATCACATCATGGCAGAAGCTGAAGGACATGTTGATCACCAGTTTCCAAGGGTTTTAGACGAAGCCGGTTACCGCTCAAGCTTTGTTCTAGTGCACGCAAGATCACGAAGAATACCTCCAGGCGTATGTCCGAAGGTTCTTGCGTCTGAGGGCACAAGCGCCAATGGTGCCCAATGAAATTGTCATTGAGGCCATGATCAAGGGGCTTCGGCCAGGACCTACGGCCCAATACTTCGCCAGGAAACCCCCTCAGACCCTGGAGAAATTGCTTCAAAAGATGGATGAATACATCCGCGCTGATAATGACTTTCATCAAAGAAGGGAGGAAGCCTTCAGGTTCTCTGAGATGACCAGGGGCTTCGGAGGGAGAATCCACCCAAGGCACGTCAGATCAATCCACTCCTCCCAGAATGACGACAGAGGAAGCCAGCAACAGAGGCCACAATATTCCTCGCAAGCTTCGGGGCAGCAACAAAGCTATCTTCGGCCGCCAGCTCAAGGGGCAGAGGCGCCAGGGGCTTCAGAGGAAGGTTTGGGGATCAGCCCAGGAAAATTTATTGCTTATTCTGTGGTGAGGACAAGGGCCATACTACAAGGATGTGCCATGTCACTATTCAGAAACAGAAGAAAATAGCAGAAGCTGCAGCTCAGCAGAACCAGCCAAAGCAGGTCATGCATACTGCTTCATATCACTCACCCTACATACCAGAGTATGTGGGTAACCATCCTGTAGCGTCTGTTGTTTCGGCTAGTCAGCCACAGGCATCATGGCCACAACCCCACCTCCGCCACCACTACAACCTGCATATTCACGCGGCCAACAGCCAGAAGGGAGTCAATAGACCCATCAGCAGAGAGACTTCAGAGAGGAGTCCGAAGCTCGCACAGTCAATAGTACTGTGCCAGAGTCGAAGCATATCTACTAAGAGATATCCTACCCCTGAATCAGTTTTTACATTCACTGTCATTCTCTTTCTTACTAAAGTACAGTTGTTGAAAACTTAGTTTTCTTGGCGTTTTCAATTCCTTGTAATAGCTTCGTTTTTGCCATAGTTAAAATACATCTTTTCCTCAGACATACGGAGTTCAAAAAGTTGCCGAGGCACAAAAAGCCGTTCCTAAGTCACAAGTATCTTCGAAGCTACAAAAAGTCGTTCTACTGAATGCAGCGTAAGTTTGCCGAAGCTACAAAAAGTCGTTCCTAAGGGAGCACAGTGTAAGTTTTCTGCTCAAAAGTCGTTCCAAAGGGAATGCAGAGCCAAATACCGCCGAAATATAAGGCGAAGCGCGAAAAGTCAACGCGAATACCGCCGAAATAGAAGGCGAAGAAGTTCAAAAGACGTTCCTAAGGGAATGTAGAACTTACAGCGAAAAGCCAGCGCTGATACACCGAAAAATAAGCGGTGAAGCCGAAAAATAAACGGCAAAGAGATTGTGTATTCCAATATGGGGATGTGAGTGTGTGTCTTCGACACAAAGTATCATTTTCGCATAGCATAACATCATCACATCATTTTGCATAACATAACATCATACATCATATTGCATCAATGGCACAAGAAGGGGACATAATGTTGACCTTCGGAGAATGCTTCGAAAAAGCGAAATTGTGCTAAGGCATAAAATAAGTTTTGAAGAGATACAGTTTTATCAGTTCTAAAGTGGAGGAGAAAGTCTTTTATTGACGAGGTAACAGTGTTATGGCGACGCTTGGAGCAATTTTTAAAGCATTCTGATATCAAGGAAGAAAGTCTATTACTGACAAAGCATTAATGTTTCTGCGACGATTGGAGGATTTTTCACGAAGCATAAAAACTCTTCTTTACAAAGCATGAAAAGAAGGGAAGGTGTTTTTTCGCCGAAGGCTCAAAAACGGTATGTACAATAAAAATTTCATGCATCGCAAAGAAATAGATTACAAAGTCATTTACACATAACATTAAGAACTCATGAGTACCAATTATTACAAGCATAGTCCAACAAATGTTACATTAATATTTTGGCAATATTTTTACAATATCTATTCTTCTTCTCTCAAAACTTTGTCTGTAGCTTCGGTCAGCAGTTGAGTAACGACTTCGTCCATAATGGTTTTAGCCATGCTAATAATTTCTAATGATTCTTTTGCCTCGGCTTCGGCCAGTGGCTCGAAGGGCTCCGGGGGAGGAGATAGTTCGGCTGTGGTAAAAAACATAAATAAGTTCGAAGTCACAAAAATAAAAAATAAAGTTAAAAGCTATTAAGCAATACCTATCCGTCTTTCGAGTTCTGCAGCTTTTTCAGTTGCCTTCGTTGCTTCTCTAGCATCGTGAGTATCTTTTTCGCTCTTCTTTATTATTTCGTGAACCATCCCTCGGCCTCCATTTTCCCATATGTCAGTAAAGAATTTTCCACCAACTAAGCTTGCTTCGGTCGAGGGGTCCTTCGTATCATCAATAGATAAAGTAGCTTCGGCTTGGGCCAAAGATTTCACATGATCGCAACCTAATTTCTCCAAGATAGCCGCAATTCCCCTTGCGCCTGAGAAGGCGCAGACGTCTCCACGGTCATTTAAAATCTCCTCAAAGGCTTCGGCCTCGCTGCTGATCCATTCAATTGGCCCCTCGAGATCGCCCCGTACGAAGTTGTCTTCACTTGAATATGCGTCAACATTGGCGAAGCTAGTTTTTATTTTTTTCCACACATTTTATGGATTTTTCATAACATCTTTCTTTCGAAGAGCGAAGTTCTACAACTGTTTTTTCCCAATAATTTTTCCAGTAATCACTGGCGTCTCGGTCAGCTTCGGCAACAGCACATTTTAATTTTGCTTTAGCCAGCTATTTCCGAAGATCCTCAATTTCGCATTTCTGGGCTTCAGCCTGGGCTTTGGAAGTAGCTTCGTCTTCTTTTATTTTGTTCACCAATGAGTTTAATATCTTATCTTTTTTAAGACCTTCGTTCCTTAGTTCAATTACTTCAGAACGAAGGTTGTTCAAAGCTATAGTGCACCCTTCATCTTCGGCACTTTTTTGCGCCCTGAGGGCGCTGCTAAGAATGAGGCCCTACGAAGGGAGTGCGGTAGTAAGTATAAGCAAATAAAAATCTTTTGTTTTAAAGTACAAAAAGCTCATTCTCGTACCTTTAAACAATTATATGCTAAGCTGTCGGCCAATTCATCTTTTGATAGCACCGAAAGCCCGTCTTCTAGTGTCGGGAATTCGAAGCTTCTGCTCATCTCCCGACAGACAGAAATCTCCTTGCTGTCTGGGAGACAATACAAGAAATCTTCTTCTCCGCTACCGTTGAATATCAATGCCCCCTTTGGATATTTCAGTTTCCGGGCATAGTATTGAGCTTCTCACTTTTCTTCTTCAGATAACCTTTTTCCTGAAGCATGTCGTACAAAGTAATCAAGTACTTCGGAAGATGCTTCAAGAGTAGGAGTGGCAGTTTTTTCACGCAAAATCTGTTTTGTAGCTTCTTTTTTCGTTTCTTTTTCTCCGATTTCCAAGGATTTCTCCTTGGCGGGCTCTGAAGGCCCAGCTTCGGTCTCGACCTGGCTCTTTGCAGCTTCGGCTTTGGTTACTCTTGCCTCAGACTGCGTCTTTGGAGCTTTGGCAGTTTTCCTTGGAGTAGAGCTTGTCTTTATTGTCTCCAGCACATCTAGTACGTTGACCATTCTTTTCCTCTTAGGGGTCGCTGTAAGACCTTTTTGTGCCTTCGACACTATCACCTTTGCCGAAGGGCTTATAATTTCTGATATCTTTGTTCCTTCGATCCCTATATTATCGGCCTTCGGCTCAGCTAATTTGGCTGAGGATGTCTTCGGCATTGCAGCCGGCTCTTCAATCTTCTGCGCAGGCGTAGGTTCCTTGGCTTCAGTAGACGAAGAGGTCTCACCGCCAAATTCGGGCACTACGGCCGGTTCAATATATCGCGGCCGATGAGTAAGAACCTTCACCTTTTTCCTCTTCGGCGCGGGCTCGCTTGGAGCAGCTGAAGCAACATCCTTCCCGGAAGTTGCACTCTTTCTCTTCTTCCCCCGTGGCGGGTAGCGGTAATCAGGGTACATGAACCCAATAGCATCAAAAACTCTATTTAGCCTTTTCTTCTTCCGGCTTCCGAAGACCGTGGATAACGCATTATCTTCCGCTTTGGAGTACGGCCCAAGCAGTTCATCACTTGTAGCTTCGATGCACTTCAGCCAGTCATCGTCTGGTTTGATAAATTGGTCTCCAAACCTGAAGGTATATTTCAGCCGAACCAAACCACCTTCATTGGGGTTGCTGATGGTTTTTTGGCATCTCCCAGTTGACTACCAATGGCCATATCCTGTAGGCCACGTGCTCTTGGACTAAGTCCCTTGTCCCAATGAAAGAACAAACTATGCTAAAGGCCCTTCGGCATTCTTCAGCTGCTTCATCAATCTCTACCTTCGGTTTCCGAAGGCCGAAGCGGGACCAGATGGGGCACATGATGATCTCTTTAATATCTTCTCTCGCCCTTAAATCATTTTTCACATAGAACCATTCTTTCATCCAGTCTCTAGGCCACCTCTTTCGAAAGATTGGCACTGGGCAGATTGAGCCTGAACGAGCAACAAAGCTGTAGCAACCAAAATTGTTGTGATACTGCTCCTTACCCCAGGGCTTCGTCTCATATAAAAGTTCGTGCATACTGCAAAAACCTTTTGCACTTGGTTCCAAACCTTGACTCCTCACAGCCCATACGAAGATTCCCATTCTTATGATGGCTTCGGGAGTAATCTGGTGAAGAAAAATCTGGTATATCTTTAAAACTTCAACCACAAAACTGCTTAGGGGGAACCAAAGCCCAGCCTTGAAGAAGCTTCGGTAAATTACGACTTCATTCTCTTCAGGAGCAGGAACAGTCCTGTCTCCGTTGTCAGCCCTCACGATGGATATGTCTCGAAAATACCTTCATCTCATGTTATCAAGATGACTTTGCCTTGTAGTCGATTTTCCGAAGACTGCATGACTTGGTCGCCACTGCCGATCTTCGAAGTCTTCGCCCCCACTTTCCACATCATAACTATCACTGTCATCGGTATCTTCAGATAATCCTTCTAGAATTTCTTTTGTAATCTTTTCTGTGTTGGTCTTTGCAATTGACTCGATGAATCCAGCGGTTTTTTCCTTAAGAAGCTTCTCCTCCTCGCTTAGCTTTGTTTCAGCAACAACTTTCTTATCTTGAGACATCTTCTCTTCGGAAATGGTGAAAATGTGCTCTTAAAGCCGAAGCTTACAAAATCTAAAAAGCCAAGCAAGCGTTGGTAGGCAAGAGCTAAAAATTGAGCAAGCAGAGCAGATGGCAAAAAGCGTGCCAAATGAGCTCGTGGTGTGCCCTTATTTATATGCTTAGTGCGTTGCAAGCTGGAGGGCCCCGCTTATCATTGACTGTTGCTATTCTAGCAAAGGGAAGGTGTTTTTTCGGACCTTCGGCTTAGGGCCTTCGTCCATATCGCAATCTGAATTTATCATTTTAACAAATTAATATTGCGAGGGGCTACTGTTAGGGGCCTTCGGCTTTCGAAGGTCCTCAAAAACATGATTTAACAGTGTTTCTGGAGTATAATACATGAACATATATCTTCGGACTTGGATCAGAACCACAGTGTGGAGAAGCACAAAGAACACGAAGGTTGGCGCAGAGCCGAAGCTATGTGCAGGAGAGCTTCGACACGATAGCAGAAAAGGAAACCGACTTAAAAAGGAAAAGGCTATTCAGACCTCGATGGGTTACTATAGAGTCATTAGCAAATGTAAAGGGCATGGGTGTAATTTTACATGGGCTGCGTCCCGTGCCTATAAATAGATGAACAGTGCTCCCATACTATTCACGCTGACTTGGCATTTTGCTTTTGCGTCACGCTTGTACTCTTACCTTCTTTCAAGCCGAAGGTACATTTGTAATTTGATATCATTTCTATTTTTCCATAATAATAAAATAGAAATGAGTTGATAATAATATATAATTGTTCATGTTATCTCCTATACTTCATATGATTCCTTCTTCACTATTATATGTTGTGCTGATGAAGGTATGTCCTTCATAACCTTCGTCGAAAATCATTATATCCCAAGGGAAATAATGCTTCGAAGGACGAAGGATTTTAACGTTTAACATTTTTTGTGTTGCCTTGTTCTTAACTCATAGTATTTGAGAACAAGTCCTCAACACCAATTCAACCATGAACAGAAGAGCTAACCCAACCGTTAGAGTCATGATAGATTGCATAATCTGTCCGTCTCCACCTAACATCAAACCAACTTTTGATTCATCTTGTAGTCTATCTCACCCATATCTATCTTAACCATACTCCGTTAACTTCGATGATATACACTAACCTCGAATCAATGAGACCAAGACTAGAGAAGAAAAGATCGACAAGGAAGGATAAGCACCAACTCAAGTCTTCAAAGACCAAGCTGGATCATTAGATGAATCGAGACCCTCTATGCATGATGGAGTCTTCCCTTGCCAAAATCTTTCTTTCTTGTACTTATTTTGATCTTTCTTACCCCAACGTTCTTACCAATAGCTAAAACATGATTATAAGCTACCCGTGCTATCCTAGTCACCTAAAAGCAATTGAAAACTAGATACAAATCAATCCTTATGTATCTTTTTTCTTACAAATCTCGAGGACGAGATTTCTATTAAGGGATGTAGGATTTGTAAGACCTAAAATTGGTAGGAGAAATATATATATATATCATAAAATAATAAAATGAAGAATAATATATATATATATATAGTAGTGTGGTGAGAATTTTTGAAGACCTTTGGAAATCTATTAGGATTCTTCCTTCTAATATTCAAACAATAATATTAAATTAGTTAAAGTAACTAATAAATTGATAAAGAAAGGTTGATCTCTTGATGATGATTTTGTGGTGATGCATTCTATGGAATACATAAACTTGGCCTCCAATTTTGAATAAAAACATAAAATATAAAATGAAAGGAAATGTTTAGAAAACCATTTATTCATCCCATAAATAAATGAGTGACAAGGAAAATAATATTAATATAAATAATAGATGTTATATTTTCATTAGGGATATGATTGAAATTTGGGAATTTGGAAACTTGAATCTGAAATGAATTGGAGATTTGGAAAAGAAAATAAAACAGAAAAATAAAATAAAAAAAGAAAGGGAAGAACCGCCTGGTGGGTCTAAACCCAAGCTCGCGACCCATTTAGACACTCCCCGTCCGCATGCCATCCACAGTTCCGCACCGCGTGCTCCTGTTTTCCCCGTTGTTGTCGCTTACACGCGGTCCCCTCCGCTCAGCCTCACCCAGCACCTGCTCGTGCATCGGAAACGCGCACGCATCTCCTATTTCTCTGGCTGGTGGACCCACCTCTGTCAGCGTTTTCTTCCTCGCTCGGATGGGATAAAATCCATGGCCACACAATTCATGGCAACAAATCACCGTACCCACCGCGTGAGATTCCGGGTTTGTTTTCCTCCACGCCAACTGCAGGATTTCCCATCCAGGCTATTTATTGGGGTCTCGGGCACTGCCTCGACCATCTTGTGGGCGCAGACGGCCACCGTACTAGAGACCTGTGTGGGCGTCTCCAAGAGGAGGGTCCGCCGCATGGGCATCTCGTCGGGAGCTTTACTCTAGGCTTGGTTGACGATCGAGGAGAGTCTCTAGAGCACACTAAACGCGTTCGCGACCTCATATGGCGGTATTGAGGGCTTGGAGCATGGGGATTGCTCGCCGGAGCCAAAGAACCACCACGGCGCCGCCATCCACCGTCACTGGGTCTCTGCGCCCTCCCATCCCTTGGTAAGACCCTCATTTGATGTTCACCTTCGCCTTCTCATCACGTAGCACCCACGGGATTTGAGTTTGTGCAGCCGTGTGTGGGGGAGGGGGGTCCGGCCATGGAGCACCGCCGTGTATGGCCGTCGTCGGCAGGGAGTGGTAGAAGAAAAAGGATCAACCGTTAGATCTTTTGATGGTCGCACTGGATTAGGCCGAGGTAGCATTTCGCCTATGGTCGTCTAGCTTCGTTGATCTGTTAACGGACGGGCGTGGTTTGATCCAGGGTTTTTAAATCCTGGCCGTCTACTCAAAATCGGACGACTAGAACTGCATACCGGTTTGGGTGCGTGGGATTCTAATCTGAACCCTTGTTTTGCGATCGGGCGGCTCAGATTCCATCTTACCCCTTAGCCGCAGTTATTTTCTAAAAGAGCCCTCGACTTGTTCTGATTCAACCCGCCATCCAGCTCGGGTTTGCACTGAGTCTGGGGAAAATTGCTAGTTAGCCCTTGTACTTTGTAGTATTCTGCGCGCAACCTAGGAAATAGGGAAAGTAGGAAATTAATATTAGAAATGGATTTTTAATACAAAAATAAATCCAGAAACTTATATAATTCATATTAAATTCATTTTAGCTCCAAATTAATTCATTCGAGAGATATTAATTTTGTTTTAATATTGTCTACCACTTAGTACTTCTCTTTAGCAATGAAATATGAATTAAAATTATTCATCTGAATTAATCTATACCATATACTCAATAACTCCAGAAATTCATAACTCCATAACCTTAACTTCGTTTGATCCATTCTAGTTGCATTAGTCTCACAATAATATTTATTATCATCTGGTAACTTTGTTTTGTCATGAAATATAGGTTAAAATGTTGACTTAGTCAATTCTATATTTAACCATGTGGATCTTTGGAAAACCATAACTTCATAACCATAACCCCGAATTTAGCAGTTCCCGAACCCACAATCTCGTAGCGACGTGTAGATTATTATTATGAAGTGTATTCTTATGTTTGGTGTGATGTTAATTTTTCCTATACCATGTTTGTATGTATTGCTACATTTAGCAGCAAGAACACGTGTCATCTGAACAGCAAGTTGGTACCTAGAATCTCAAGTGCCAGGCAAGTTGTGCCCTTGATCACTTCTTTTTACCAATCATGTTCTGATTAATCATAATGATCTGCATAGGTTAATTTTGATGGGACCCAATAGGTTACCCTAGTTTGACTATCTTTATACCTTGTTTACCACTGAATTTTTGGGTAGTACCTGTTATTGCTTTATGTGGTTTTGGGTATAGAGATCCACACTATTCATGATTATACTTTTATTATCAGTTGTTATTTACTGTTCATGTTAAGATCATTATGTTAATTGGAACATGGAGAACCACCTGGGAAAACAGTGCTACCACAAGGGTGGTATGGGATGCCCTTGGCTGACTAATTAGGAAAGCTAGTGGAGGACTACCTTACCCGAAAGGGGCTAGGGCAGTAGGGGAGTGGTCAGTGTAGGGAGGCCCTTGGGTTGATTTTGCTGCGATGACGGTCAGGCGAGGGGTCCCTGCATTGGAGCTTCCTATAAACTGTAGCGGGTTTTCTGAAGCTAGTGGAACTTTGTAAAGGCCTCGTAGTGTTACCCTGCCTCGCCTCCTCGGTAGAGGTGTATGGGATTGGCCTTGTCTTGGCAGATGTGTAACATGACTTGTGGATAAAGATGCGTAA
The DNA here is from genome assembly GCF_902167145.1 of Zea mays. Lineage (NCBI taxonomy): Eukaryota > Viridiplantae > Streptophyta > Magnoliopsida > Poales > Poaceae > Zea > Zea mays. The sequence continues at coordinate 73,332,309 of NC_050104.1, read as the reverse complement.
CCTCTGCAGAGTGTAAACTGGTATATCAGCCGTGCTCACGGTCATGAGCAGCTCGGACACTCACATGATTAATTTATGGAACTAAATTCAATTTGGCATATGCATTGCATTGAGGGTGTTGTTATCACTTTTGTTCTACTACTTAATTGGGTTAGTATTTACTTATACTTAGTAATTGCTAATAAAATTGCGACCAACTTTAAAAGCAATGCTCAGCTTCAACCATCCTCTTTGGTAAGCCTTACACTTCACATGAGCTCCCACCTTTGGCGAGTTCATGCACATTATTCCCCACAACTTGTTGAGCGATGAACATATGTGAGCTCACTCTTGCTGTCTCACACCCCCACAGGTCAAGAATAGGTACCGCAAGATGAGGCGCATGGAGGATGCTGTGACAAGTTCGTGAGAGGTCTATGTTGTCGTCTCACAGTCAACTTTGGGTTGCTGGATCGTGTCTTCATATGATGTAATCATTTATTTATTTTGTATAGAACCCCTATTATATAGTAAAGATGTGACATTCGTTTCTGTACCACTATTCATCATATGTGTGAGACTTGGTCCCAACACACCTGGTGATTATTTCGCGCCCGAGTTTTGGACCTCTAAAACCCGGGTGTGACATTGGTCTGATAAAACCCTTGCCCAGCAACTCCTGCAATTGTTTCTTCAATTCGTCCAACTCTGCTGGTGGCATTCGAGAGGGACTCTTAGAAATAGGTGCAGTATCGAGTTGCAATTTTATAGCAAACTCTATGTCTCGGTCAGGAGGCATACAAGGTAATTCCTTCGAAAAGACATCTGCATACTCATAGACTACTAGGATTCCATCCAAGGAAGACTCTATTGTGGAAAAGGCACATGAGTTTGTGCATCTTTGTTAGGGTAGATATAGGGTAAGATTCCCACAACTTGGGGAGTGGATCTCAATAGCTCGGGCTGCGACATCTATCAGGACCTCGTGTCGGATCATCCGATCGGTTCCCAAGATGATATCTACCTTTTCTAAACCCAAAATAAGAAGGATGGTTTAAAAAAATTTACCCCCCAACTCGATTGGCAAGTCACGATTGAGTTACTTGGTTGCAACTTTACCACTAGGTATTGCTATCATATACGCCCCCTTGGTGTGGCAAAAGGGCAACTAGCATTTAGCGGTAAATTTCTGACTAATGAATGATGAGGACATCACTTCTATACATACAATGAATGGATCGATAACACGATCGCGTGCACGACAGCTAATTCTCCAGGTACGTTCTGCCCTAGTAAATTGTGTTTCAGAGCTTACGCTTGGGGCCATAGATGTTTTGATGATTAGGAACCTTGGCAAGGACCAGCAAGGACTTGAGAAAGGCCTAGGTGTTGAGGAGGAGCAGCAATGGCGCCCACAACAGGAAGGAAATCAAGTCCGACTCGACTGTGACTCCATCTCGGGTTCCAGGACTAGTCTGCACTAAAATGGACGCCCAAGATGCATCTGGACTCTGATTGCGACGGACTTGATATGGTTGGAAAGATAAGGAGATTATCTAACCAACCCAACTGGTTCCACCCTTAAATTCGTTCGGAGTCAACGGGAATCGTCGAAACAAGTCAGCATTTAGATTCTGTTTTGGTGCTGCGACACTGTCTGTTGGGCCGTTGGGCCGTGTATCGCGTCGGAGCCCATTAGAGGCGAGTCCAGGGATCACGCATGCCCTAATACTCTATTTATTCAGCAGCCGCCGCCACATTAGGGTTGGGTTTTGCTTAAGTTTAGATCTGTCAAGAACAGTCGCCGTAGATCGGTTTGTGAGACCCTAACTTGTGAGCTTAATCATTCATCCGCAATATTCTAGATTGTGTTCTTTCTTGTTCTTGCTTGTGTCTTCGATTCTCAGGCAGGAATTAGCCCTCATGGTGAGGTCAATCGTGCAGTGCATGGTTGATAATAGAGGAGAAGTGGTGCTGCGATTGCGGGTTCTAGTCGTGTTGATTGGAAGCCAGATCGTCTGTGTGACATCTCCACCAAATCGATAGTTATCTTCACCTGACGGAAGATCGGGAACCCCCGTTCCTATCAAGTGGTATTCAAAGACTTAGGTATTACCGTCAGGCTTACCCTAGTTTAGTTTAGGTTTTTCATCCTATAACTCCAGATAATTGCCATACAAAAAAAATATATTCTGCTGTCCTAATACCCTTGTTTAGCCTTGCAATTTCATTTTAGATTGCTTTGTTGAGTTTGTGTCCGTGTCGAGTCTTGTTGCTGGTTTAGGTCGTGTCGTCATCGTAGTTCAACCGCTCCATCGCTGTTATTTGTTTCCGCCGCTATCCCATCCACCTTACCCAGATTACAAGTCGAGAAACCACATTACTCGATTTGCCCTCGCTAGCCGCCTTGTGTGAATTCTCGCCACCCTAGCCCTAGATTAGGTTGCAAGCCGCATTGCATTGCAGCCCCTCCTTGTTTCATCATCTGGCGCTTACCTATTGCTTATACCAGGGAGGTTTGTGCCCATGTGCTCTATAGCCGCCGCTACGGTTCCTACAATTTGCGCCCTTGAAAACCATAACTTGAGGTGCCTTCTATAAAACGGGCATAACTTTTTGCTCGGTGCTCCGTTTGAGCTCAAATTTTTACAGCAGATTCCTGACTCTATTCTACGGCCTGTTTGGTTCGGTCAAAAAATTCAAAAAAAATCGGGAAAGATAATTTAAAAAATTGTTTAAGTGTTTTCAAGAATTTTAGAGACCCTTTGTGATTTTCTCTAGGCCACAATACAACTCTGTTTCAAGTGAAATTTTGTGTGCTTCCATCTTTTGTGATTTTGGATCAGTGATAAAAAATTCAGAATATTTCGAGCTCGTTTGCTGTTACTCCCTTGGAAACGCGCCTTTGATTTCTACTAGTGCTCAAAAATCTGCGCTATTTACAGAACTGTCATTCTGCTAGTTTGTTACTTTTATCTTGTTGTGCTTCGATAGGACACGTCTTAGCCAGCAATTGTGACTTGTGCTTTGGACACTTATTAAACTTTGCTAATCTGCACTCGATTTTGTTCCACATTCACATACATATTGTGCCTATCCTACAACTCCACATACTATATCTTCTGATCAATACATATTTGACCGTTGCAATCGCGGTTTCACTACCTCTTGGTAAGTATCACAAACCAGCCTCCGATTGTACCATCCTTTACTTGTATTTCGTCAGACACTTGTAAGAGCTTGGTAAGATACATTAGAGCGTGTTCCTGTGTTCCACATGAGAGGAGCGTGTAGTGAAATTTTGGCGCCTCCACTACATCACGGACGCACACACCTGCCTCGAGTCATACACCTTCGACCACTACAGCGTCCGCGCGACCTCCCTCGACTCCTTTTGCACATGTTGGTAAACTTCCTTTGCAGGTACCCGCCAAGAAACAGAATTCACTAGCACCTGCAGCACCTTCCAGTGGTCGTTCTTCGGGTATTGTTTGCCACCGCTGTCATGGGATTGGTCACGTGAAGAAGGATTGTCCGAGTCAGCGAACATACATTGCTACGGATGATGGCTACATTAGTGCTTCCGATGGTGAGGATGACGATGATGACTCTAGTGATGTTGCTGCTAATGATGATGCTATGCTTGGTGCTGATGCTACGGTGAACCTTCGAAGCATCATGGTGCAGCGTGTTCTTAGTGCTCAGCCTGAATCATCAGAGAAGCAGCAACGCCATAATTTGTTCCAGACTTTCTTCTCCATCGAGAATCGGCGTGCACATGTTATTATTGATGGTGGAAGCTACAATAATTTGGTGAGTTCAGATTTGGTCAAGAAGCTTGGCTTGACCACACGTCCACGGCCACATCCATACCACATTCAGTGGATCAATGATTCAGGCAAGGTTAAGGTAACACACATGTTCCGAGATATTTTTCCCTCTGAGTTACCTCCAGGACTTCCTCCCATTCGTGGGATTGAGCACCAGATTGATTTGATTTCTGGAGCGAGCTTGCCCAACCGTGCTGCATATCGAGCAAATCCTGAGGAGACTAAGGAGATTCAGCGCCAAGTCCAAGACCTTTTGGACCGCGGTTATGTACGTGAGAGCCTTAGTCCTTGTTCTATGTCTGTCATTTTGGTTCCAAAGAAAGATGGTAGTTGGCGCATGTGTGTAGATTGTAGAGCCATTAACAACATCACTATCCGGTACCATCATCCTATTCCTCGATTAGATGATATGCTTGATGAGTTAAGTGGTTCTAAAATATTTTCTAAGATTGATTTGCGCAGTGGATACCACCAAATTAGAATGAAATTAGGAGATGAACGGAAAACTGCTTTTAAAACCAAGTTCGGCTTGTATGAGTGGTTAGTGATGCCTTTTGGATTAACTAATGCCCTTAGTACTTTTATGCGTTTGATGAACGAGGTTTTGCGCCCATTTATTGGAAAATTTGTGGTGGTTTATTTTGATGATATCTTGATCTACAACACTTGTTTATCTGAACATCTTGACCATCTACGTGCTGTTTTTGATGCTTTGCGCGCCGCGCGCTTATTTGCTAACCTTGACAAATGCACCTTTTGCACCAAATGCGTATCGTTTCTTGGCTATGTTGTCACTACACAGGGTATTGAGGTTGATGAGGCCAAGGAGCATGCTATTCAGAGTTGGCCAACGCCATCGACAGTGACACAAGTATGGAGTTTTCTTGGACTTGCAGGATTTTATCATCGTTTCGTGAAGGATTTCAGCACCATCGCTGCCCCATTACATGAGTTGACCAAGAAGGGTGTTTCATTTAATTGGGGGCAGTCACAAGAGGATTCTTTTGATCTTTTAAAAGAGAAGCTTACTCACGCGCCACTACCCCAACTTCCTGACTTTGGTAAAACTTTTGAACTCGAATGTGATGCAAGTGGAGTTGGCATTGGTGCTGTTTTGATGCAAGGAGGTAAACCCGTTGCATATTTTAGTGAAAAATTGAATGGTCCTGTTCTTAATTATTCTACTTATTATAAAGAATTATATGCTCTCATACGATCTTTGCAAACATGGAAACATTATTTGTGGTCTAAGGAATTTGTTATTCATTCTGTTCATGAGTCACTTAAGCATCTTCGTAGTCAAACAAATCTGAACCGTAGACATGCTAAGTGGGTAGAATTTCTTGAAACTTTTCCTTACATCATTAAATATAAAAAGGGGAATGATAATGTGATTGCCGATGCTTTGTCTAGACGCTATGCTATGTTGTCTCAACTTGATTGTCATATTTTTGGACTTGAAACAATTAAGGGACAATATGCTTTTGATGATGATTTTAAAGAGGTTGCATTAAATTGTAAAGAGGGCCATACATGGAATAAATTTGTGCTAAATGATGGATACTTGTTTAGAGCTAACCGCCTATGCATTCCAGTTGGTTCGGTTCGTCTTTTGTTGTTGCAGGAAGCGCATGGTGATGGTTTGATGGGTCACTTCGGTGCTAAGAAGACGGAGGCTGTGCTGTCCACACACTTCTTTTGGCCTCGAATGTGGCGTGTTGTTGAGCACTTTGTGGCAAGATGCACGACATGTCAAAAAGTTAAGTCCCGATTGAACCCACATGGTTTGTATATGCCTCTTCCTATTCCTTCAGTTCTGTGGGCGGATATTTCTATGGATTTTGTTTTGGGATTGCCTAGGACGAAGAGGGGGAGCGATAGTGTTTTTGTTGTCGTTCATCGTTTTTCTAAGATGACACATTTTATACCTTGTCACAAAACGGATGATGCCATTCATATTGCTAACCTCTTTTTCAAAGAGATTGTTCGTTTGCATGGTATGCCTTCTACTATTGTTTCAGATCGTGATGTAAAATTCTTGAGTCATTTTTGGCATACTCTATGGAACAAATTGGGGACAAAATTGTTGTTTTCTACTACTTGTCATCCCCAAACTGATGGACAAACAGAAGTTGTGAATAGAACATTGTCTGCAATGCTGCGAGCAATATTGAAGAAGAACTTGAAAATGTGGGAAGAGTGTTTGCCGCATGTGGAGTTTGCATATAATCGGGCGGAACACTCCACCACCAAGGTAAGTCCTTTTCAGGTAGTGTATGGTTTTAACCCTCGTGCTCCTATTGATCTTTTGCCTCTACCTACTACCGAGCAAGTACATAGTGATGCTAAGGAGCGTGCTGACTTTATTTTGAAACTTCATGCTTCAACTAAAGCAAACATTGAAAAGATGACTGAAAAATATAGAATTGCTGGTAGTCAAGGTAGAAAACAAGTTAAGCTTGAAGTGGGTGATTTAGTGTGGTTGCACTTGAGAAAAGATACATTTCCAGAGTTAAGAAAGTCTAAATTGATGCCACGTGTTGCTGGTCCATATAAGATTTTGGAGAAAATAAATGATAATGCATATAAACTTGAGTTGCCTCCCGAGTTCCGGGTTAGTCCTACATTTAACATTGCAGATTTGAAACCGTATTTGGGGGAAGAAGATGAGCTTGAGTTGAGGACGACTCCACTTCAAGAGGGGGAGGATGATGAGGACATCACTTCTATACATACAATGAATGGACCGATAACACGATCGCGTGCACGACAGCTAATTCTCCAGATACGTTCTGCCCTAGTAAATTGTGTTTCAGAGCTTACACTTGGGGCCATGGATGTTTTGATGATTAGGAACCTTGGCGAGGACTAGAAAGGACTTGGGAAAGGCCTAGGTGTTGAGGAGGAGCAGCAAGGGCACCCACAACAGGAAGGAGATCAAGTCTGCACTAAAATGGACGCACAAGATGCATCCGGACTCCGATTGCGACGGACTTGATATGGTTGGAAAGATAAGGAGATTATCTAACCAACCCAACTGGTTCCACCCTAAAATTTGAAGCATCCCAATCCTTTGGGACTCAAATGTGATACAATTACTAGTCCTAGGAGGCTAGTAAACACATTTATACATCAGATGATTCCAGATCTGCTTAAATGAGACAAACCTATAAAGGTGGCGAACAACTTTAAGAGTTGGTCCACAACTCGGGACATATCATCAGAGTGGGGCTGAAGCAGCCCGATATACGCAGCGAAGCAAATCAGCGGTCCAACAGCCACAGGCAAGGTTGGGAACAGTCGTAACTCTTACCCGATCTCCTTTTTCTGAAAAACAACAAATAAGCAAGGGTGAGTACAAACGTACTCAACAACCCACCTTCACCCGTGGAATGGGGAAATCAGATATAATGCATGGAATATGTGGAGCTCAGGATATTTTGCAGAAACAACAATATTTTATGCAGGGTTGTTTTGAAAAACATTTTGTATTTTTGCAAAGCGCGTCCTCTCCAAAAGGAGCAGGAAGTTTTTCAATATAGAACAAAATCCCCTAGACTAAACCATTCAGGTATCTCAGCAGTTTCCAACTGGTTTTCATTTTCAAAAACAGCTACTGGACTTCCCGTCCACCATAGCTCACGGCTCAACCGTCGTACCTTTTAAAAACCACTTTTCTCAAACGCACCTCTTTTTTTTGAAAACAAAACACTAATTGCCATACCACACTAGACTCGTCCATTCCTGTGGACACAAACTATTCGAATAGGTTTTCAAACTCTACGCAGAGGTGTACACTTTACCCACTAGTCCGGCTCTGCGATCTCATGATCAATGAGATCCGAATCTGAATCCCTTTCCTTCCTCGCACGTCCTAACCTTAACGGTTATACCGGAAGGAGTCAGGCCACCGCCATGTCCAAACCGGACAAAACATTCCCCCTCCTTATTCTCCCGGTGCTCCCCAGCCTTCATAACCCTGGGGTTGGACCGTACGAGTTCAGATTGAGTGACTGCCCACACAGTCTCGAGTGGTTGTCCTTATCATGAGTACGGGTAGTGAAAGATGACAAACCGGTCCTTATACGAGGGGACAATCCTTCTGCTCACGCCTAAACCAGCTAAGCCATCACCTTAGGCCCTCCCCTAAACCAGGGAGTCCCTGATTATCCCTACTCAAAGGTGATAAGGGTGAAAACCCTTCATCATACACATTTTGAAAAGCATTTTCTTTTGAAAACTCACACCTTTTCTCAAATCATTTGTAACAAATATATCAAGGATTGATTGCGGCAAGCGGCTTGGGTGGCCATAATAACTTGTCTCAAAATCATATCATGCATAAAATAACAGGCTGAGGGTTGTGGTTGAAAAATCATAGGTAATTTATGCATCAAAGGGATCGAGTGAGCTTGTCGTGCTTATCCGGCGAAGGGGGAAGGAGAGTTCGCGGAACTGGCTTCTTGCTCCACCGCCTGGCGTAGACTTGCAGATCTGGCCTCCACGAGACGGCACGAACACTCCGATAACTATGCAACATAAGCAAACATACACACCAGCAAGTATACCAACAAATATTTAGTATAGTGGTCAGAATAACGATACATGGATGGGTAGAGTCTTGAGTAGAATCTGTGTCATGTGGTGTTGTGATATTACTGGTGGTGGAGCGGAGGTGCTTACCAGGAGGGAGGACTGGAGGCAAAGCGACACTATGCGTGTAGCCGGAAGAGCGGAGTAACTGAGTGGGTGGGGTGTTTGCCTTGGCTGAGGGTGTTGAGTGTGTGTGGAGAGGGAGAGGGTAGCTAGGTGTATTTATAGCTGAGTGTATGTGGTGTAGCACAGTGAAGTTCACTGTTGGTGAGAATAGTGACGAATGAATCGTCTGACTTAGTATGAACAGGAGAGTTATAGGCAGAATATGGGACAAGAGTATTTTGAGAGTTTTCTGGAACATGAACCATGCTTAAGGGATGACATGGTTGGATAGGGAATAATTCGATAAGAATTTAGAAACAAGAATTATTGGAATCGGAGTTTAGAAGCCTGGTTCGAAGGAATCTCAAAGTTAAGTGTGCTCAACTTGGAGAAACCTGGGATGGGTGACCAGATGGGAAGTTCCCACTGGAAGGAAAATCACAGTCACCGGAGTTCGTATGACTGGAATATGGGTCTGGCTAGTCTTGGGTGGACTGGACAACATGATGGATGAGTAGTTGAAATTGGGGTGACCGGATGATCGATGAATAGTAATGATGAATAGTAATGATGAATAGTGACGACAAAAAGTTATTATAGATATCATCGATAAATAGTAACGGTGAATAGTAACGATGAATAGTAATGGTGAATAGTGATGGTGGATAGTCGTATGAACGAACGATGAACAATGAATAGTGATGATGAACGAACGATGAATAGGAACTATGAACGAACGGACGAACGATCGAATGATCGGACGAACGAACGATCGGAATTTCGGCAGCATAACGGCAGGACAAAGATTATCTGGAAGAACGATGAATAGGGACTATGAACGAATGATGAACGATGAATAGGAACTATGAACGAACGATGAACGATCGAATGATCGAACGAACGAACGATTAGAATTTCGGCAGCATAACGATAGGGAAAAGATTATTTGAACGAACGAACGGACGAGCGATCGAATGATCGGACGAACGATCGGAATTTCGGCAGCATAATGGCAGGACAAAGATTATCTGGAAGAACAATGAATAGGGACTATGAACGAATGATGAACGATGAATAGGAACTATGAACGAACGATGAACGATCGAATGATCGAATGAACGAACAATCGGAATTTCGGCAGCATAACGACAAGAAAAAGATTATTTGAACGAACGAACGGACGAACGATCGAACGATCGGACGAACGGACGAACGAACCATGAATGATCGGACGAACGATCGAACGATCGGACGAACGAACGAACAAACTAAGAACAGGGGGACGAACGATTGAAGAACGACCGAACGATCCTTGTGCTAGTGTGTGCTTGTGTGGAACATGGAGTGTGTGTGTGGGGGGGGGGGGGGGGAGAGAGTTGCCATGAAATGGCTTGGGGTGGGATGAGAGGAGGCCCTTGCCCCTCTATTTATAGCCATGGTGGGGGGATTAGGGGGAGGGATGAGAGGATTAGTGGGAGGATGAGAGGATTAGTGGGAGATTAGCATGTATTTGTCTTGTATAAGTGAGATTAGCTTGTAGAGCTCACCGTATGACACTGGAGGCATACGTATACGTATGAGCATGAGGAAAGTTATGAAGAAAATATTTGTAGGGACTTGAAAAATGATTATGAAGGTATTTCTTAGGAAGAAAATACTTGGAGATATATTGGTGGAATATTTGGGCAATATTTCTAGAAAGAATTTGAGGGGGATCACTAGGGAAATATCTGGACAGTATTTCTAGAAAGAATTTGAGGGGATAACTGGGGAAATATTTGTAGGATATTTGGAGGAGGATTTTGGAGAGAATATAGACCACTATAATTTATTTGTTGATATCAACATGCAAACAAACATTTTGAAATGAAATTTGAAATTCATTTTGAATTTAGAGGGAGTTTGAGAAAATTCCAAGCTTTGAATTTTTGGGATGCTACAAATCTACCCCACTTAAAAGGAATCTCGTCCTCGAGATTCGGCTATAGCTTTACTTCAGCTACATATCTTCACTTTGCAATTCTTCGAGGAGATGGAACTTCAACAAAATCTAGCCTTTCAGGAGCATCCGGTTGCTGATTGCAAACGCTGATTCTGGCTACTCAAAGATCATCTTCAGTCTTCTGGCTTTCGCTTGACAACTAGCTTATTGAAGAAGCATCGATGCCAACACACAAACCTTTCTCTTGCGAACTCCCACATGGATTCCTTCCTTGATTGGTCTTCTGGTGCTTCATCAACGGAACTTGGGTGACCACTTCTCATCTAGAAACTTATATGCTTCGATGATCTGGTCCTCCACAAGCTTGCTACAGGCCTTCTTCTTCTTCTTCTCCATAGCAGGAACCTTACTGGAATACTACCCCACTTAAAAAGAATGAGGGTAGAACTCTTGAATCTTAGGGATTTCAACTCCTTGAAGTACCACATAACAAGGGTGTTACGGGTCCTTCTGCTGCTGTTGCTGCTTGAGCAGGCTGCGGAGAGATGACTGGCACAGGGTTGATTCTGGGAGAACCTTCTTCTTATCTTCTCTTCACTATCTTCTTTTCTCTTCTCACTTTTCACTTTTCACTGCCTCTTTCTTTCTCTTTGCTCTTCCCACTGGAGGATTCTATCAAAGAGTATTACTATCATACACTGGAGGAAACCAAAGACTATGAACCATGTGCAACAGTCTTCAACCCAAGAATCACCAAGCATTGTGATCTTAGGGGCGAGGGAGTGGAAAATGGAGTTGCTTGCGACTTGGCAGAGGGGTTTTTATCAGGTGTGTTTTTGCTTTGAGCGACGTGAGGATTGAGGGAGCTGGGGGGGGATTTTATAGGCGAGCGGTATGCAAGGGTGTGGAGTGGTGGTGATGGAGCAGGTGACATGAGGCAGTATGTGCAACAAGGGGAAGGGGGCCTGTTGCCGGCGATGATGGCAGTGGGTGCGTTGCAAAAGGGGGCATGGGTGGTGGTAGTGCGCTGCAAAGGGGGCGTGGGGCGGCGGTGGTAGTGCGCATGGAGGCGGGCACGCGTGCGGGGGCACGGGTGAGTGGTGGGGTCGATGACCCTGATGTTTGTGGTCTCTGGTTCCAAGAATCTTTGCCTCTCTGTATGGTAATAACTTCTTATGTCCTCTTTTCCTGTTTACTTTGACTCAGGGGCAGTGCTTTGATTTCACGGTCGGTCCTTTTGACTGAGCGGCTGGACTGGTTTCTTCTGTAGCTTGTTCCAGGCTTCAAGGATAAGCTTCCCGGTGTCTTCTTGGGTAAGGTGCTTTTCTCTTGAGATGGGTTAAGATGAGAATGGAAGCATAAGGTCAGGATTAGCTCTAATTTGTGATCTATGTTTTTAGAGAAAACCTTTCTTAAAAAGAAAGAAGACACACAAGCTCAGCAATGATAAGCACAAACAAATCAAATGTTTTGAAATAAGGCAAGAATAGAGTTTTTCCAAAGAACGACTACTCAGATTCGGGGGCTAAGCATAACTACTATTGCTCGGCTCCTGAACTGAGAACTATGCAACTTATGAGCACTAACGTTAAAGCATCACATATGCACTCAAAATGGGAGAAAACATCAAGCAAAATTCATTTTGAAATGCCCTAGGGGGCCAAACAATTAGAGTTTTGCAAAACACGAAACTACACGATTACCTCTCATACATGCAGGGCTCTAGCCAAAGTGAAGAAAAACTTCACTACCCAATGCATGCAGAGGACTGGGCATAACTAACTTCAGACCAGGCAACTTCTCTTCTGGCAAGGCTTGCACACAACTTCAATCTGAGACATCTCCTGGATGGGTTAAGAGGGAGCTGATGTTGATGACTTCTTCTGGCGGCGACTGAGATGGCAGCACGGGGTCAAACTCATCTTCAAGCTGGACTGGCTCTTGTAGCTCCTCAAAGGGCGGCGGTGCTGGTGGGGTGCTTGCAGCTTCTTCTTTGATCTCACGGGACGGTGCTGGAATATTCTTCATGGTGAGGGGCTCACACAACTCCGACGGGGGATCTTGGGAGGACTCGGGGTGCTCTTGCTTATCCATAGCCTGAGGGAAGACTGGAATACCTTCCAAGACTATGGCTCCTTCCGAAAGTTCCCAAGCCTTCTTCTCTCCTTTGATAGAGACCAGGTGACCTTCAAGAATCTGGGGATCTTCGGCTCTCATGGGTTGAACTGGGTTGGATGGAGCGGGCTCTTGGATCCGCAGGGCTCTACGTTGGTTATGGGTTACCAAGTAGGCCTCCATCAACTTCTGGACATGCTCATCCTTGGCTTGCTTCAGGGCTTCAACAACAATGACTTCACGACTTTCCAAGGCAGTTGCACGGGCTTGAGCTGTGGTGAGATCCACATGGATCTTACGGTTGCGCTTCTCTGCATCTTCTGCTCGGGCAATCATCTGACGGTGGTGCCGAGCCAAGAAATCATACTGTGCATCTAGGGTGAGCAGGTATGCAGTGAGGTGCACAACTGTGGGGTCGTCCTCAAGCAGTTGCTTCCCTTCCAATGCACGCATCCTGGCCATCCAAACTGGACGGTCTCTCTAAAAGGGCGGAAAGAATCTGAGCGGTGTGTCAGCCACTTCTTCTTCATAGATCTGACATAGGGCTCTCAATGCCTTGCGAGCGACGACTTGGCAGGTGTCTTTGAATCTGTGCCCCGCATCAGTGACACTCCATTCCACATGGTGTGGACTGGATACAATGTATACAGTCACGACACACTTCTCTGTGCCATGCTCGACGAATTCACGACCATCATACTCTGGCTGGCTCTTGATTCCGAGGCGGACTGTGCATGCTCTCAGCAACTTGGGGAAACCATCTTCATTCTGGCAAAAGCTGGTTTGGCAGCAAACCCTCATCTGACTTTTGAGAGAAGGAAAGGGGAAAGCATTTTTGAAATGAAGGGATGAGAGCAAGAATTTTTTTAAGAAAATAGTTTTGACTCAAAAACTTTTGGATCAGGCTAAGGGCACGTCCTGCGGCCAACCTAACAGCTCTGATACCACTTGAAGCATCCCAATCCTCTGGGACTCAAATGTGATACAATTACTAGTCCCAGGAGGCTAGTAAACACATTTATACATCAGATGATTCCAGATCTGCTTAAACGAGACAAACCTATAAAGGTGGCAAACAACTTTAAGAGTTGGTCCACAACTCGGGACATATAATCAGAGTGGGGCTGAAGCAGCCCGATATACGCAGCGAAGCAAATCAGCGGTCCAACAACCACAAGCAATGTTGGGAACAGTCGTAACTCTTACCCGATCTCCTTTTTCTGAAAAACAACAAATAAGCAAGGGTGAGTACAAACGTACTCAGCAGCCCACCTTCACCCGCGGAATGGGGAAATCAGATATAATGCATGGAATATGTGGAGCTCAGGATATTTTGCAGAAACAACAATATTTTATGCAGGGTTATTTTGAAAAACATTTTGTATTTTTGCAAAGCGCGTCCTCTCCAAAAGGAGCAGGAAGTTTTTCAATATAGAACAAAATCCCCTTGACTAAACCATCCAGGTATCTTAGCAGTTTCCCACTGGTTTTAATTTTCAAAAACAGCTACTGGACTTCCCGTCCACCATAGCTCACGGCTCAACCGTCGGACCTTTTAAAAACCACTTTTCTCAAACGCACCTCTTTTTTTAAAACAAAACACTAATTGCCATACCACACCAGACTCGTCCATTCCTGTGGACACAGACTATTCGAATAGATTTTCAAACTCTGCGCAGAGGTGTACACTTTACCCACTAGTTCGGCTCTGCGATCTCATGATCAATGAGATCCGAATCCGAATCCCTTTCCTTCCTCGCACGTCCTAACATTAACGGTTATACCAGAAGGAGTCAGGCCACCGCCATGTCCAAACCGGACAAAACATTCCCCCTCCTTATCCTCCCGGTGCTCCCCAGCCTTCATAACCCTGGGGTTGGATCGTACGAGTTTAGATTGAGTGATTGCCCACAAAGTCTCGAGTGGTTGTACTTATCATGAGTACGGGTAGTGAAAGATGACAAACCGGTCCTTATACGAGGGGACAATCCTTCTGCTCACGCCTAAACCAGCTGAGCCATCACCTTAGGCCCTCCCCTAAACCAGGGAGTCCCTGATTATCCCTACTCAAAGGTGATAAGGGTGAAAACCCTTCATCATACACATTTTGAAAAGCATTTTCTTTTGAAAACTCACACCTTTTCTCAAATCATTTGTAACAAATATATCAAGGATTGATTGCGGCAAGCGGCTTGGGTGGCCATAATAACTTGTCTCAAAATCATATCATGCATAAAATAACAGGCTGAGGGTTGTGGTTGAAAAATCATAGGTAATTTATGCATCAAAGGGATCGAGTGAGCTTGCCGTGCTTATCCGGCGAAGGGGGAAGGAGAGTTCGTGGAACTGGTTTCTTGCTCCACCGCCTGGCGTAGACTTGCAGATCTGGCCTCCACGAGACGACACGAATGCTCCGATAACTATGCAACATAAGCAAACATACAAACCAGCAAGTATACCAACAAATATTTAGTATAGTGGTCAGAATAGCGATATATGGATGGGTAGAGTCTTGAGTAGAATCTGTGTCATGTGGTGTTGTGATATTACTGGTGGTGGAGCGGAGGTGCTTACCAGGAGGGTGGACTGGAGGAAAAGCGACACTATGCTTGTAGCCGGAAGAGCGGAGTAACTGAGTGGGTGGGGTGTTTGCCTTGGCTGAGGGTGTTGAGTGTGTGTGGAGAGGGAGAGGGTAGCTGGGTGTATTTATAGCTGAGTGTATGTGGTGTAGCACAGTGAAGTTCACTGTTGGTGAGAATAGTGACGAATGAATCGTCTGACTTAGTATGAACAGGAGAGTTATAGGCAGAATATGGGACAAGAGTATTTTGAGAGTTTTCTGGAACATGAACCACGCTTAAGGGATGACATGGTTGGATAGAGAATAATTCGATAAGAATTTAGAAACAAGAATTATTGGAATCGGAGTTTAGAAGCCTGGTTCGAAGGAATCTCAAAGTTAAGCGTGCTCAACTTGGAGAAACCTGGGATGGGTGACCAGATGGGAAGTTCCCACTGGAAGGAAAATCACAATCACCGGAGTTCGTATGACTGGAATATGGGTCTGGCTGGTCTTGGGTGGACTGGACAGCATGATGGATGAGTAGTTGAAATTTGGGGTGACCGGATGATCGATGAATAGTAATGATGAATAGTGACGACAAAAAAGTTATTATAGATATCATCGATAAATAGTAACGGTGAACAATAACGATGAATAGTAATGGTGAATAGTGATGGTGAATAGTCGTATGAATGAACGATGAACGATGAATGGTGATGATGAACGAACGATGAACGATGAATAGGAACTATGAACGAACGGACGAACGATCGAATGATCGGACGAACGAACGATCGGAATTTCGGCAGCATAACGGCAGGACAAAGATTATCTGGAAGAACGATGAATAGGGACTATGAACGAACGATGAACGATGAATAGGAACTATGAACGAACGATGAACGATCGAATGATCGAACGAACGAACGATTAGAATTTCGGCAGCATAACGACATGGAAAAGATTATTTGAACAAACGAATGGATGAACGATCGAATGATCGGACGAACGATCGGAATTTTGGCAGCATAACGACAGGACATAGATTATCTGGAAGAACGATGAATAGGGACTACGAATGAACGATGAACGATGAATAGGAACTATGAATGAACGATGAACGATTGAATGATCGAACGAACGAACGACCGGAATTTCGGCAGCATAACGGCAGGAAAAAGATTATTTTAACGAACGAACGGACGAACGATCGAACGATCGGACGAACGGACGAACGAACCATGAACGATCGGACGAACGATCGAACGATCGGACGAACGAACGAACAAACTAAGAATAGGGGGACGAACGATCGAAGAACGACCGAACGATCCTTGTGCTAGTGTGTGCTTGTGTGGAACATGGAGTGGGTGTGTGTGTGGGGAGGGGAGAGAGTTGCCATGAAATGGCTTGGGGTGGGATGAGAGGAGGCCCTTGCCCCTCTATTTATAGCCATGGTGGGGGGATTAGGGGGAGGGATGAGAGGATTAGTGGGAGGATGAGAGGATTAGTGGGAGATTAGCATGTATTTGTCTTGTATAAGTGAGATTAGCTTGTAGAGCTCACCGTATAACACTGGAGGCATACGTATACGTATGAGCATGAGGAAAGTTATGAAGAAAATATTTATAGGGACTTGAAAATTGATTATGAAGGTATTTCTTAGGAAGAAAATACTTGGAGATATATTGGTGGAATATTTGGGCAATATTTCTAGAAAGAATTTGAGGGGGATCACTAGGAAAATATCTGGACAATATTTCTAGAAAGAATTTGAGGGGGATCACTGGGGAAATATTTGTAGGATATTTGGAGGAGGATTTTGGAGAGAATATAGACCACTATAATTTATTTGTTGATATCAACTTGCAAACAAACATTTTGAAATGAAATTTGAAATTCATTTTGAATTTAGAGGGAGTTTGAGAAAATTCCAAGATTTGAATTTTTGGGATGCTACAAAATTCGTCCGGAGTCAACGGGAATGGTCGAAACAAGTCAGCATTCAGATTCTGTTTTGGTGCTGCGACACCGTCTGTTGGGCCGTTGGGCCGTGTATTGCGTCGGAGCCCATTAGGGGCGAGTCCAGGGATCACGCACGCCCTAATACTCTATTTATTCAGCAGCCGCCGCCACATTAGGGTTGGGTTTTGCTTAAGTTTAGATCTGTCAAGAACAGTCGCCGTAGATCGGTTTGTGAGACCCCAACTTGTGAGCTTAATCATTCATCCGCAATATTCTAGATTGTGTTTTTCTTGTTCTTGCTTGTGTCTTCGATTCTCAGGCAGGAATTAGCCCTCGTGGCGAGGTCAATCGCGCAGTGCATGGTTGATAACCAGAGGAGAAGTGGTGCTGTGATTGCGGGGTTCTAGTCGTGTTGATTGGAAGTCGGATCGTCTGTGTGACATCTCCACCAAATCGATAGTTATCTTCACCTGACGGAAGATCGGGCACCCCCGTTCCTATCAATGAAACTATGTGATGCACCAGAATCAAATAGAATAACTACAAGCTGGTTAAGAATGTAGAAAGTACCAGTCATAGCTGGAGCTCCTCCCGGAAGATCCACTAGAGTAGTGAAATTTAGCCTGCCCTGCTTTACTTTCTCTTTCTGCTTGTTGTCTCTATTATGATTGGAGTTATGCCCTTACTTTTATTGGTTCTAAGGGAATTCTTTAGCATAATGGCTAGAGTTGCCACAAGTATAACACATGTTCTTGTTGCCTTGACGGTTCTGTTGCTGAGGGTTTTGATTGTTGTTCCTCGGTGCTAAGCCTTGGAAGTGGTTGGGTGCTTGTTACTGTGGTGTTCTGATCACTCATCATCCTTACTATTGTTGTTGCGTAGGTCCCCTGCTCAGGGTGTTGGAAACAATCCTGAAGCACTATGGCTGGGATGAAGGTTTAGCTGTTGGTGCCTTTCTCTTATTATGGCTCACAGGGTAGAGAAAAAGAGGAAGGCACATATGACAGGACCCTCCGCTCAGCCTCAACGTGTTAGGATTGTTTCTAACAATCAGAGCAGGGGCCCTTGGTAGTAGCAGAGACGATGGGTAATCATGTCACCTCTGCAACAGGCACCCAACCGCCTCAAGCCCCAGTTCCAAGGAACTACGATCAGAATCCTTAACAGCCACAACAGCAAAATCGCCAAAACAACGGGAACTGATGCTATACCCATGGCAACGCTGGCCACTATGCAAAGGACTGCCCTCAGAGCCAACATAACCTATGGACTAATGAGTTTGCTAGTGTTTGTATTTGTAGTTCACATGATGCTAAAGTGACTTGGACTAAGGCGTTGAGGAAGCAACACCTCAAAAGAAGACATTATGAAGACCATAAGTGAATATCAACAAGTATCAATCAAAGTCTAAGACATGAAGAAAGTGTTGCCACTAGCGGAATATCCGGCTGAGAGCACCGGATTGTCCGGTGCCACACCGCTAAATTGTCCGGTGCACCAGGGAACAGTAGCCCAATGACTAGTTCCTGGTGGCACTATGGAGGAGAGCCACCAGATTGTTTGGTGAGACATTGGACTATCCGGTGCAAGGCTGACATGCACCAACGGTCACCTGCAACCCTCAGATCCAACCGCTAGTGGCACACTGGATAGGGCACCGGACTGTTTGGAGCCTACCACCAGACTGTCCGGTGTGCCGTAGAGAAGCAGCAACTTTTCTCCAATGGCTAGTTTCGAGTTGGGGCCAATATATACTTCGCCCAACCGGCCATTTGAAGGTGTGGGAGCCCAAGAAACATACAGATAAAGGTTATACACATTTCCAAGTGCTCAAACACCCAAGTGCTTAATAGAATAACTTGGTGATTGGCGTAGGTGCTTTGTGAAGTTCTTAGGTTAGTTAGACCGATTATGCGCTTGCTCTAGGTGAATCTTAGTTAGTTGAGCGAGTTTAGAAAAACCCACAAACCCCTTGGCTCTAGTGTGAGTCATTGTAATTGTACCGAGTGGGGGAGAGAGTCTTGCGAGACCATGACAACCGAGTTTGTCACGTCCACCACCATGTACGAGAGGAAACAAGGCCCGCGACGTTTCAGCCAAAAGCTCGATAGTGGAGACGGCAGGAAGCCTCCGAGAGGAGCTGGATTGCACGTGGAGAAGGCCGGCGGCTCTCTACGGAGTTACTCGACTATGGTGTCTGGCCCTTGTGTGGGCTACCCTTTGCATAGGGGCACAAACGAGGATTAGTCGGGACCTTTCGTGGTTCCGGATACCTCGATAAAAATATCAACGCCATCCACGGGTGTTTGCATCTCTACCCTTGCTCTTTACCTTTCACATTTACATTAAGTATTTAAGTTTCAATCTCTTTTTCTAGTTAGAATATCTAGGATTAGAACTTAGGTTTTGCGATAGAGACAGCAACACTTAGACAAAATCTACTTTGCACAATCTAGATTACTTATTTGCATAGGTTTTGTTCTAGGGACTTATTTGTTGCCTAGTTTAGAAAGAAGTTTTCAGAAGTCCTAATTCACCCCCCTCTTAGGCGTCACCATTTCCTACAAGAAGCAAGGGTAGAATTTTAATCAAAACAAAGGTAAGAAGCAAAAGATACAAGTGATGCAAGGCAGGTTAAGCTTCACCACTTTGTCTGACCTTCCAGAAGGAGCACCTGTCATGAGTAGTACGTTCTCCGTTCTCAACCACTCCACTATTATTCTCTTTGATTCTGGTGCATCACATAGTTTTGTCAGCACAAGGTTCAATGTCAAATACCAACTACCTTTTTGCCACACAAAGGGGGCTTACATGATAGCAACGCTAGGGGGCAATTTGCAACTTATCAACTTGCCCAAAGAGTACCAATTAGTTTGGGTAGCCAAATTTTCAAAACGAGACTCCTTATATTGGAACTGGAAGGCGTGGACATCATTTTGGGAACCGATTGGATGACCAAGCATCAGGTCCTGATAGATGTGGCAGCTAGAGCTATTGAGATCCATACCTCGATCTGTGGAGAGCTTACCCTGTATATACTCAACTAAGGGAATACTTGTTCCTATGCCTTCTCCATGCTAGAACTACCCTTAGAGAAAATCCTAGTGGTCTGTGAGTATGTCGATGTCTTTCCATACAAGTTGCCTGGAATGCCGCCAGATCGAGACATCGAGTTCGCCATCGAATTGCAATTGGGAACCACACCTATCTCTAAGAGGCCTTATAGGATGCCATCGACAGAATTGGCAGAATTGAAGAAATAGTTGCAAGAACTATTAAACAAGGGATTCATCTGTCCAAGTACTTCATATTGGGGATGTCTAGCCTTGCTCGTGAAGAAGCATGAGAGGTTGAAGTTGTGCATCGCTAACCGATCCCTCAATGTGGTAACCATCAAGAACAAGTATCATTTGCCCCATATTGATGTTCTTTTTGATCAATTAGTTGGAGCTAAGGTGTTTTCCAAGATAGATCTTCGCTCCGTCTATCATCAAATTAAGATCCAGACAAGCGATATTCTGAAGACAACCTTCTCGACCAGATATGGGCTTTATGAGTATTTGGTAATGTCGTTCGGGGTAACCAATGCCCCAACATTTTTCATTTACTTGATGAATTCAGTGTTCATGCCTGAATTAGACATGTTCATGGTGGTATGCATTGACGACATATTGGTATATTCCAAGACAGAGAGAGAACATGCCAAGCACCTCCACATAGTACTTCAACGGCTATGAGACCATCATCAGTATGCCAAGTTCACAAAATGTGCATTCTAGCTAAAAGAGATTAAGTTCTTGGGCCACACAGTCTCTCAGGAAGGAAGTGCAAGAGGTGATGGGTTGGAAGCCTCCTACCACCGTTCGCCAGATTCAAAGTTTTCTGGGACTAGCAGGATTTTATCGCCGATTTATCCTCGACTTCTCCAGAATTGCCAAGCCGATGACCGAACTATTAAAGAAGGGAGTCAAATTTGAGTGGAGTCAGAAGTGCGAAGATGCCTTCTGAAAGGATCACGATGCCCAAGAGGGGGTGAATTGTTTTTTCTAAAAATTCCACAAATATTAAACCCTAAGCAAGAGCCCAACTCCACCCAACTACTAGGAACAAATAAATACTACTAGAAAAACAACAACCCTAAGTCATTACTTCAAATACTTGCTAAGCAATTGAACAAAGTGAAGTGCTCAAATTAAATGCAGAATGTAAAGCAAGGTTAAGAAGACTCCTCCAATTTTTTGTCGAGGTATCGAAGAGTCGACACTCTTCCCTAGTCCTCGTTGGAGCACCCGTGCAAGGGTATCGCTCCCCCTCGGTCCTCGCAAGAACCAAGTGCTCACTATAAGGTGATCCTTTGCCACTCTGGCGTGGTGGATCCCTCAACGACTGCGTACAAACTTGAGTTGGGTCACTAACAAATCCTCTAGGGTGATCACCGCGCTCCAATCGCCACAAAGCCATCTAGGTGATGCCGATCACCAAGAGTAACAAGCCATAGACTTTCAGTTGACTAAGAGAAGCCTAATGCATGTGGTGTGTGCTTTAGGTGGCTCTCACTTGCACTAATGAGGTCCTAACACGGGATTATGATTTTCTAATCACCTCACTAGGCTTTGTGGTGCTTGCAATGCTCTAGCAATGAATGAGCTTGAATGTGGGCAGCAAAACACTCAATGTGGTAGGTGTAGGGGGGTATAAATAGCCCCACCCACCAAACTAGCAGTTCCTGAACCTTTCTGCGCATGGGCGCACCGGATAGTCCGGTGCGCCAACGGTCGGCTCCAACGGCTAGTTCTGACAGCTAGCTGTTAGGCTGACAGTGCACCAGACAGTCCGGTGTGGCCGCTAAAATTCAACTCTTAGACTCGTTGCTCTCGGGTTTGTCGGGGGCAGAGGCTCTACCCCTGGGGCTGGCTGGCCTCACTGTCAGAGGGTGCACCGGACAGTCTGGTGCCCAAAGACAACAACCCTGTTTTCTTTTCCTTTGGTTTTTCTAAACCGTTTTCATTCTAACTTGTGAGTGTGTTATAGAGTGACACCTAACACTATAGCACTAGATGTGAGTGTGAATATGCACCAACAGTACACTAGAAATCTCTTGGTCAAACTACTCATCCACAACCCCTCTTTATAGTATGGCTAAAATAAAAATAGAAGTCTTAATTCTATACCAAGTGTATGCAACTCCTTAGACACTCAGAATATGAAGAGCTTCATCGTTTGATTCGCCTTTTTAAGCCATCGCTTCAAGTTCTCATCTCAGGGATTGTTTTCACCGTTGCAACACAACTTCCTGTAATGCGACCTAACTTACCATTTGCTCTGCAAAACACACGTTAGTCACATATAATCTTATGTTGTCATTAATCACTAAAACCAACCAGGGGCCTAGATGCTTTTAATCTCCCCTTTTTTGGTGATTGATGACAACCCTACAAGAGTGTCAGAGTAGTTTTTTTGCATTTCTGTCAATAGAGAAGATGGTTAGCTATACTCAACAATTTTAAAAGAACAAGGTCATGTAATAAAACAGTAAGTATAAGTGCATACGCAATGTAAGTTTCTTGTTCATATAAGAATGAAATGAAATCCATGAACAAGAACTGAACGACTGGTGACAACATCATAAGTGAAAACATAGTACACACGCAGTCATAAACAAACATCGAGAGCATATCATAGAGTTTGTGAGTTAAGCATCATACAAAAGTGGGGCTAGTACAGAGAGTATCATGCATATATATTACATCAAAAGATCAAAATCTCTCTCAACTAACTCCCTAACTCCCCCTAGCTCTCACAACTCACATCTCTCCCCCTTTGGCGACAAGCACCAAAAAGGTGACCCGAACCTACAGATCTGAAGAAGACGGAGGAGGTGAAGGTGCATCAGGTCGCGGTCGAGGAAGAAGTGCAAACGCGAGCTGAGTATCAGAGTAAGTCTCGGATCCAGGATCTGCAGTAGAGGCTAGAGCTAGTGCTCACTTTGACGTTGGTTGTGGTGCAGGAACTGCCGGAGCTGGAGCAGTCACAAAAACAGCCATGATAGTAGTGGTAATAGCATACGCTGGTGGCAATGGTGGCTGAGCACTAACAGGCCTGATGACCTGGGTCGAGAAATCCAGGGTGACCGGCCTGAGCGAAGAGATAGAAGGACCAAAAGAGTGGAGCGGGGGTCCTAAATGAAGAGCTGGCACAACATTAGCCTGAAGAGCCGGAGGAGGAGCAGACTGCACTAGAGGAAGATGAACAACAGTATGCTGGAGAATATGAGTCATGAATGACCGGTGCTCGGCCTTGTCTACTAGGAGCTGCTGCTATAGGGTGTCCTGGCGGTCCTAAATAGTCTAAAACATCGATAGCATCCGCTCAG
Source organism: Zea mays (assembly GCF_902167145.1). Taxonomy (NCBI): domain Eukaryota; kingdom Viridiplantae; phylum Streptophyta; class Magnoliopsida; order Poales; family Poaceae; genus Zea; species Zea mays. The sequence goes on along the minus strand of NC_050104.1, from coordinate 73,308,844 downwards.
ACATCTGTTGCTGAATGGAGGCCTGCCTGGCCTGCTCTGTAGCCAAATGAGCCTGCTGCTGAGTGAGCGACTAAAGAATAGCAGCCAAAGTAGGGTCAATAGCTTGAGGGGCAGCAGGAGCAGCACTAGAGCTACCGTCCTTGTGATCATGGGAACGAGGTGGCACATGAGGTGGTGGCAGAATCCCTAAATCCTCATCATCATTGGAAGAAGTATCTGCAACGGCACCCTGATCCTCAAACTATCTAATGGCCTCATCCTCATCCTCAACTCTGATATCTAATACTGGAGCTAGCACTGGAACTGTGTCCTCAAGAGCCGGGCAATAGAAGCCGGACTAAAGGCGGGAGGCCTCAAGGGTGGCCTAGAACTAAGGAGGCCAGATCAGCTGCACAAAGATATGACAGAGGTAGTGACGTACGACAGCTGACGGTGAGCACGGAGACCATCCAACGTTGTATCCTCAATCTCACAGATCAGAAAATCAACCACATCAAACTCCGAGTGAGAGATCAAGGCACCAAGTAGCCAGAGCTGAATATGCGTGGTGGCCTCCCTATATCCCATCCTAGGTAGCAAAGTCTGCCTCATCAACTCATAGAGAAACTTCACTGCTGGAGTGAAGTCGGCTGGAGAACGCCGTGACCCATCTATGAATGGAGGTCTAAACAGGGCAGCGACATGAGTTGTGGCTGGAGCAACTCCGCCGTGAGGGTGACGGGGAGGATCTGACATGCCATAGCACAAGCTATGGAGCCTCGTCGATGACTCAGGAAATCCAAACAACTCTCTGATCTGGGTAGCATGCAAAATCACATCCTCGCGCTCAAACCTGTACCTTAGCCACTGATGATCTGGATCTATCCATACCGTGGCATAAAATACTCTGACCCACTCCTCAATGTATCTACCATCGAAGGTTAGAAGAGAGAGTAACCCTAGCAGATAGGAGAGATGACCCTCTAACTCGGCACCGGCTACTGACAGAAAGGCAGGAAGATCCAAAAGCCGGTGTGCCCTCTAGGCAATCTGAGCAGACAACTGCGCCCTGAAGAACGACTCCTGAGTCCTAGTGCTGAAGAGTGGCACAACTGTTGGGTCCCTCTAAGCTGGCAACCAAGAATCCACGGGTACGTGTCTGAACCAACATACCCAGGCAGCTGTGGCTCGCTGAAGATCAAGTAGACGAGGATCAGTGGAAAGCAATCTGACCTTGGTCTCGTCATGCTCCTTGAAGTGAGGTAGAGGAATAGGCGGAGCGAAGGCGGGAGTGGGAGCAGTGGAAGCTAGAGTAGTGGAGGTGGTGGACACAATGGGTGTGTGGATGACTCGTGAGCAACATGAGTTGGTGAAGTGTGAGGTGGAGTGGAAACTAGGCCGGAAGGAGTGGGGCGAGCAGTGAGGAGCGAGGCTGGGACACGAGGCGATGAACATGGTAGGAAATCTGATCAAAAGAAATCCGTAGCTGACCTCCCTGTTCAGCCTGATCTATTGCTGCTGCTGCTGCAAGTGCTGCATGGGCGGCTCTGTCCAGATGCCTCTTCTTTCTGCCCTCTTGCTGCTCAAGATAGACAGTCTTGCCCTTGACCTATCTGAAGGGGCAAGGAGGGTCCTCGTCATCTCCTCCCCCTAACAATGTGACATTCTTCATCCGCACCATCCTGAACTGACTACTGCAAGATAGAGAGAAAAGATAAGCGAGAGTATATAGCAGTAGATAAGGCCTCAAATAGAGTGATAGCTACCTGGGAACTTCTCGAGAGAGAAAAGAATCGGGAAGGCCAGGAGACATGCAGGCGGGTAGGCAAAGTCACTAAAATGACAGAAGAGAGGTGATCACATATTAGTCACATAGTCATAAGTATATGAAATGTGAATAAATACATACACAGAGAGTTATGACACGGAAATAGAGTGATTTGGAGAAACATAGGTCAAATGGCGCGAGAACGGTGTTTGAACGGTGAATTGTGCCATAGAGAGTTTGAAATCCGAAATGAGGCACAAAATGATTGGGAATTGAGTCGATACTTCACAAATAGGTATATATGTGTGAATATGAGTGAAGTGGGTGCTTGGTTTGAAGTTTGGGAGAGGAAACACAGTTTTGGCACTCGACTCAAAAAGGATCGCTATAAAGGTAAAGAGGTGGTGTAACAGGTGTCTGGGATGTCGGATAGGCATGGAATTTGGCGTGAGGGGTGCTGATAGTAGCTAGAGTGTGCTAGAAAAAGTTAGGGTCGATTTGAGCTATTTTGACTGGTTTGGTCATTTCACCGAACACGTGGTGTGCGGGTTTTTGGAGCGACGGTGAAATGGCTATTTTAGATGTGAAACCCTCCCTAGGGAGCTCAAAACCTGTAGGGAAGTTCTAGGGACACAGAGGCACACATGGATTGGCAAGATTTCATAGATGTTTGAATGAATTTGAGAGAAATTCACAAGGTGGAGAGAGAGCACTAGAGAGACAGAGAGATAGAGAGGAAGGGGCTTTCTCACCAGAGAGAGAAGGGGGCACAACCCCTGGCCAGAGAAGCTCGCCGGAGCTGATCCGGACGGCGGTCACCGACGACAGGTAGCAGGGCGATGGTGGAGAGAGGAGACAAAGAGACAGAGGGCAGAGGCCAGCGGCTAGAGAAGTGAATTGCCCTCAGGCTCGGGCAGGGGAAACCTTTTAAAAAAATGCATCTGGGCACACCGGACAGTGCACAGTGCATGTATGGTGCACACCGGACATCGCACAGTAGTTGCCCGGTGAACCACCGGATAGGGTAGCACAGTAGCAGATCTGCGCACGCCGAGCCGATGCACCGAACATTGCACAATGCAGTGTTCGGTGCACACCGGACTGTCCAGTGAGCCCAAACAGAGGGAATTTTGAAATTTTCTAGGAAATTTTGAACCAAACCAAATCCCAATTTATAAGCACACAAAAGAACACTTGTTGGGACAGTTATTGGCACCCTCACATATTCTCACATAGTTTTCAAAATATTGTGCCATATACTAGATAGTTTTTAGAGAAAATAGGCAAATGGTGAGATTTTGCGTTCGGGTATTGCACTAGAGGTTTCATGTATGAATTGAGTTGTGAATACTCCCCCTAAGTGCAGTACCACATGCATATCTCAAGAACAAACAATTGCATAGTAAATGAAATTTAAGTACCAAAAGCTTAAAAGCTAGAACTTGTCAAGTTTGAGCCTGAATTAAGCTTTTTCACTCGCTTTGCTGGCGGTTATCTTAACTAGGTTAGACAAGCCCTAAATGCAATACGGGAAATTTAAATATGCAATGCAAGCTTGACATCACCATTTTATAATTAAGTAAAATTTCTGAGATCAAGAATGTTGGGGACTTGTTCTCAAATGCTAGGAGTTAAGAACAAGGCAACATAAAAAGTGTTAAATTTTAAAGTCCTTCGTCCTTCGAGACTTTATTTCCCTTCGGATATAATGAATTCCGGACGAAGGTTGTGAAGGAAAAACCTTCGTAAGCACAATAAACGAAGAAGAATTCATATACAAGATATGAAAAATAACATAAACACTTAAACATTATTATCAACTTATTTTTATTTGCATTACCATATCAACAATAACAAATTATAAATGTACCTTCGGTTTGAAGGAAAGCAAGGGTACAAGCGTCATGCAAAAAGCGAATGCCAAGTCAGCGTGAACAGTACGGGAGTACTGTTCATCTATTTATAGGCAAGGAACGCAGCCCATGTAAAATTACATTCATGCCCTTTACATTTGCTAATAACTCTATAGTTATTCTTCGAGGTCTAATTTGCCTTTTCATCTTTAAGTCGGTTCCCCTTTTCTGCTGCCATGCCGAAGCTTTCCTGCGCACAGCTTCGTGATTACCTTGTCCTTCGTCATAATCACCTTTCGTCTTGCTCAGGCTTCGTCTTGACCATGCTCTATACGCTCATGATCCGAATCCGAAGATACCTGTTCACATATTTCACTTGGAAAACATTGTTAAATTATGTTTTTGAGGACCTTTGGAAGTCGAAGGCCCCCAACAGTAGCCCCTCGCAATATTAATTTGTTAGAGTGATAAATTCAGATTGCGACATGGACGAAGGCCTTAAGCCGAAGGTCCGAAAAAACACCTTCCCTTTGCTAGAATAGCAACAGTCATTGACAAGCGGGACCCTCCAGTTTTCAACGCACTAGGCGTATAAATAAGAGCTCACCACGGGTTCATTTGGCATGCTTTCTTGCCATCTGCTCTTGCTCACCCAACTTTTAGCTCTTGCGCACCAACACTTGCTTGGCTTTTTTTAAAAATTTTTAAGCTTCGGTTTCGAGAGCACTTTCTCAGCATTTTCGAAGATGTCTAAAGATAAGAAAGCTGTCGCTGAAACGAAGCTGAGCCTTTCTGAGGAGATGAATCTCGGCTTTCTTGAATCAATAGCAAAGACAAATACAGAGAAGATTACTAGGGAGATTTTAGAGGGTTTGTCTGAAGACACTGGTGACAGTGACAGCTATGATGTGGAAAGTGGTGGTGAAGATTCCAAAGATCAACCTTGGCGACCAAGCCATGCAGTATTTGGAAAATCAAGCATTAAACAAAGCCATCTTGTCAATATGAGGGGTAGATATTGTGACAGAACCTCCCAAGTAATTAGGCCCACCTACAGTTGTCCTTGTCCAACGGACTTTAGACAACCCTGTAGGTGCCCCTGACTACTTGACAAGTTCGGTATCTTTCCTTACCTTACCAGGAACGTCTCACCCGTCTTGCAGACATTACAGAACATCGGAGATAAAGAAATGCGGAAGCGAATTACATAAACTTACATTTATTTCAAAAGCAAGCTTGAGTTATGTTATTACAGACCAGACTAAAAGTGAGTGCATAGAAGTAATATTATACAAACCAGGGAGGCACAAACTCCTCCCGAGAAGTCTTAAGCAAAAGATCCTAAGTGGAGGACCGAGTCCTCCCGCACTTCAGTCATGTTGTTCTTCTTTTGGAACCACCTTGGCACAGAAGCAGCAAAAGTCTGCTACTTCCTCACCTAAAAACAACGAAGGGATAAACCCTGAGTATGGAATACTCAGCAAGTCTTACCCGACTAAAGAAAAGACTCTCAAGGGTATGCTGGTTATATGGGAGTCAAGGTAAGGCTTTTCAATATTCAAAGACTCTGTTTTGCAGAAATGCTTACTAAAGTGGATCCTTAAAAATCCAGTTTTAATTTGTCAAGTTAAGTAAAATTACCTGCACTAGAGTTCTTTCTACCCTAGTTCAATCACTAGTCCTATACTAGCCAATTTCTCAACAAAAACCCTTTATCTTTTAGTGGAGTTCTACGTGTAAGTCAGTGGCCAAGTCTCCATAACCGCGGAGGTACGGCGATCCGAATCGATTATACTCAGCTGAGGATCTCCAATCACACGACATATGTAGCACTTAACCCTTGCATATGTCAACCCGCCACCGAGGTTCTTAAGACCGGATCAGGTTCACGCAAACCGAGAGCGCAGCTACACCACCGTCCAGCCTCTTGCCACGGAGGGTACACGCTACTCTCGCCACCGCTCCACGCCCATTTCGTGTTATCTTATTCCGGCCTTAGTCTACCTGATGCAAGGCTTACCCATGACGAGGCATGTGACCAGTTAAAGGGTCCTCGGTCAGCAGGCCTACATTGACAAGGTCCTTAATCGACTCAGACGGAGACACTACACCGAGACTCTCTTCTCGTGCAAGTCACCCGCCCGGCCTCAGCTTAATCATTTAACCCAAAACTTGGTACCTGGCAGAGGTACATCTTTTCCGATGTTGAATCCATCACGGCCGTGATGGATCCACCATCAAGTTTTATTTTTGAAAACATCCCACCCACTTTTGCCACATCATATTTTGTAAAAACAAAACCTTTTGTTTTTCTAAAGCCAAGCTAAGCATCAAAAAGCTTTTGTAAAACAGGTGATTTAGGAAGGTAATCCAATTTCAAGGAAGGTAATGCAGGAATGGTTTTATCAAGCAACTCCTATCACCTAATGCAGCAATCAAGTGAGAAAGATTTTAAAATAGCAAGGAAGGTGGCAAATGCACCGGGGCTTGCCTTCGTTTACAGGTGATTCGGGTTCGGATCCACAGATATCGAAGTAGAAACTATTCTCGGCCTGGGATTCCGAAGGTGGTGGTGTCCTGTCTTCGGGGACTTCTACCTCTTCTTCACGTTCTAATCATAACCATACATAAGTATAAGAATGGATGCCATGGGATGCTCATGAGGATGCAAAGATAACATAAACTTATTATTTATGTCTTGAATACAACTTTCCTTCACGGAGTTCCGGGAACTTAGGGTTTCCGGAGTCGGTAAAGGAGTTCATAGGGCAGGGGGTGTTTTGGGGTTTGGTGATCAAACAAGGTCTAAATCAATTCAAACTCTACCCAAGGCTTCTAAATATTATATAACACTCATATAAAAATTTTGGGCATTTTAGGACTTATCAATTATTTTCTAAAAATCTATAACCAAGACTTTTAACTACTTTAAATACCCTAAAATTTCTTACTTCCACTAAAAATCACAAACTTATTTTTATTAAATACTATGGAAAATAACAAACCTAGGAAAATTAGTTTCACAATTTTAGCATTTTTCTACATTTTTCTACACATTTCTAAAGTTTTCCTGGAAAAGAAAAAGGAAAAGAATTAAATAGAACTGGGCCGGATTCAGCCCAGGCGGCCCAGATCCGCGCGAAATCGCCCGCGCGCCCGCGCCCGCGAGGCGAGTTTGCGCAGAGGCCCTCGGCGTTTTGGCTAACTGGAGATAGGTTCGGTTACTGTTTTTCTAAGTCACTGACACTTCACAAAAAGACCCTCTGGTTTCTATCTATTATGTGTTTCAAGTCCCCGACGGCGCTCGCGCACCGCCGCGCTCCGGCGAGCTAGCAGACCGGCCGATTGGGGCAGTGACCGGCGCTCCCGAGCGACATACACAGGATTAAACCCCTAAGGAGTATTTCCCCTAACCTAATTGCACGAACGACCGACTACAGAGCTCTAGCCACGGTGACCGAGAGCATTGCGGACGGATGAGCGTGTTCCCGATGATTGGAGGTATCTACATTCAAATTGATGGCTTGGCGAGCATCACTGAACTATGAGAAGACTTAAACAAGGTTTGAATCGGACAAAGCGTTACCAGAATCGGCTGGCCACGGTGGACTTGGTTTCACGGTGGCGGGGATCGGATTTGGGGGGAATTCCAAATTCAAGCTCTCTGGTGGGAGGTTTGGGATGCAAGCGGGTGCGATAGCTAGTAGAGTACATGGCGAAGCCGAGGGGGGGCTCAATTTATAGACTCCAAGAGCGGTGGCTCTCAATTTGACCGCGACGAGCTGGCGGCCGGAGGCGGGGAAGAAGCTTGGCGCGCGGAGTACGTGTCCTATGGCGTGGCAAGGCCTTAAGTAAAAGAAGGACGACGTATAGTAATCGACTGCGACGTGGTAAGATGGCCGACGGCGTGGCATAACAGCAAAGAACGGCGGCACGCCGGTGATGGCTGTGCGGCCACGTCGCCGGTAAGGGGAGAAGTGACCGAGTGGCCACAGTGCTCCAAGTTTATCCACGGTGAGATCTTTTCAAGGTGAGCAACATCCACACGGCCGCGGCACCAATCCCGGCAAAGCGGTCGCCGGCGGTGAGATTTTTCCACGGCGGTCGATCTGATCCGGTTAGAGCACTGTACCATGGGATATGTTCATCAGTGCGCCTGACAGTCACAGTTTAGGACCAAATCTCTCTAAAGTTTCTCTAGTAACTCACTCCACTCTCTGTAGCAAAGTTTTAAAGCTACAAACCAGCTACAATTCGACTATAGGGATTGAACTCATTTGAGCACTGGATCCAAATCAAAATCGAGCTGAAAGTTCACCCCATAGCACTGTAACTCTGAAATTCAACTTCAAGCAGTCTGACAGCCCATCTTTGATTGGGGTTTTTCTCCAAATTTCACATAAGACCATGGCTTGAATCCTTAAACAAAGTTGTTCCCCTATGATTGGTCTTCAAACTTGTTGTGGTCACTTTGGGCAAATTCCCTATATTTTAAAAGATACAGGGCTCCAAAGTTGAACCAATAAAACTGAATTTCAGACTTGGTATAGAACTCAATTGAGGTCCATTTTGCATTTAAGTCCAAAACTTAGGGTTTGGCTTTCAAGTCCACATACTTGTAATCCAAAGGACTTAAGATACTTATTTGGCTTGGTTTTTGCACTTTAGTCCAAAAGTGGACCAATTTTGCACATAAGCCCCTAGGGTTTGGTTTCAGGGTTTGCCAGGGTTCTAATTAGGGTTTCTGGTATCCCAGGGGTACAAAAGTGATTCAAGTTTATTCTTAGGGTCATTTTATGACTTTTACCCTAAAGTATTTAGGTTTTCTTAACTTGGGTTAAGTTTTACCCCTTTAACCACTATTTAGGGTTAAGTCCATTAACCAGGGTTTCATTTGCAAAAATATTAAAACAATACAACTTGTTTGAAATTTTTGCCTAGTGAATGCACTCTAGATGTGTCAAACATATGCAATGCCAATGCTCATGATGCCATGCTCAAGTTTTAGTTATAGTAACACTAGGGGTGTTATAGATATTTTTGGGATTTATCTATTGTGAGGGCTGACGAAGGAGAGAAAACTTGTTCGGCTCCCGAGGAGAATGAAGTCGTGATATTCTGAAGCTTCTTTAAGGTTGGACTTCGGTTTCCTTTGAGCAGTTTCGTGGTAGAAGTTTTGAAGATATTTGAAATCTGCCTCCATCAAATTACTCCCGAAGCAATCATAAGGATGGGAATCTTCGTATGGGCCATGAAGAGCCAAGGTTTGGAGCCAAATGCAAAAAGTTTCTGCAGTATGCATGAGTTATTGTATGAGACGAAACCATGGGGTAAAGAGCAATATCACAACAATTTTGGCTGTTATAGCTTTGGTGCCCGCTCTGGGTCAAGCTGTCCCGTGCCAACTTTTCGGAAGATATGGCTCGGGGACTGGATGAAGGAATGGTTCTATGTGAAGAACGACTTGAAGATGTGAGAAGATATTAAAGATATCATCATGCGCCCCATCTGGCAGCGCTTCGGCCTTCGAAAACCGAAGGTGGACATTGACAAAGCAGCCGAAGAATGCCGGAGAGCCTTCGGTGTAGTTTGTTCTTTCATCGGGACAAGGGATTTGATCCAGGAGCATATTGCCTTCAGAGTATGGCCACTTGTGGAAAAGTGGGAAATGCCAAAAGAAACCATCAGCAAACCTGACGAAGGTGGACTAGTTAGGCTAAAATATACCTTCAGATATGGAGATCAGTTTGTCGAGCCAGATGACGACTGGCTGAAATGTATTGAGGCCACAAGCGATGAACTGCTTGGACCATACTCAAAGACAGAAGATATTGCACTGTCTGCAGCCTTCGGAGGCCAAAAGAAGAAAAGACTCAATCGAGTATTTGATGCCATTGTGTTCGTCTATCCTGACTACTGTTACCCAACACGGGGTCAAAAAAGGAAAGATACGGCTTCTGCGAAGGAAGTTGCTTCAGCCGCTCCTAGTGAGCCAGCGTCGAAGAGGAAAAAGATGAAGGTTCTTACGCACCGGCCACGCTATATTGAACCGGCCACAGTGCCTGAATTTATCGGTGAAACCTCTTCGGCCCCCGAAGCCAAGGAGCCGACTCCCCTGTCGAATATCGAAGAGCCGGTCATAATGCCGGAGATAGAGAAAATAGAAGAACCGAAGGCTAAAGAAACAAGGACATCTGAAATTTTAAGTCCTTCAGCAAAAGTTGAAGTACCAAAAAGCCAAAAGGGTCCAGCAATGACCCCCAAAAGAAAAAGGATGGTTAGGCTAAGTCCAGTGCACCGCCTCCCTCTCGCCCCTGCCACGTCAGCTCTCGCCTCCACTCTCGCCCCTGCTGCTCCAGTGCACAGGCTGCAGCAGGCTACAGCCTCAGGCTATAGCCACGTCAGCTTTTCTATTTCAGAATTAAGTAATTCACGCGGATTTATTTCAACGCTCAGAAAACACACAACATAATATTTTTTATTGAATTAAAAATTTGTGATTTTTTGCAATTTTTTTCGAATTTTTTGGACTCCAAACGGTCAAAAACGGCTAGTTGCAACGGCTAGCACACGTGGACCAATCAGATTGCGACACGTGGACCAATCAGATCGCGCCACGTCGCTCTCGCCCGCGCTCTCGCCCCGCCAGTGCCTCGCCTCCCTCTCGCCTCCCTCTCGCCCGCCTCTCGCCCGGGCGGGCGCTCCAGCGCGGGCGAGAGCGAGGCGATATCGCCCGCTCTCGCCGGGCGCCAGCGCCATCGCCCGGCGCCGGCCTCTCGCCCTCCTATCGCCCGCGCGCGGGCGGCAGCGGCCTCTTCTCGCCCGCGCTGCCGCCCGCACTGGCACCAGCCTTAATGTACTGGATGTATTGGAGACAATAAAGTCTACAAGCACTACTCCGAAGAAAATTGCCAAAACTCCCGAAGTGCAAATCTAAGCCTTTGGTGCCAAAACTTCAAAGCACCAAGCTGAGACTGAAGCTGGGCCTTCAGAGCCCGCCAAGGTGAAATCCTTGGAAACCAAAGAAACAAAAGCAGCAGAACAAATTTTGGCTGAAGAAACTGACACTGCCGCCCCCGAAGCATTTTCCGAAGCTTTCAATTATATTTTACGACATGCTTCGGGGAAAGAGTTGACTGAAAAAAAAGCAAGAGGCTCAGTTCTATGCCCAAAAACTGAAATATCCAAAGGGGGCATTGATATTCAACGGCAGCGGAGAAGAAGACTTCTTGTATTGTCTCCCTGACAGCAAGGAGATTTCTGTCTGTCGGGAGATGAGCAAGAGCTTCGGGTTCCCAACATTAGAAGACGGGCTCTCGGTGTTGTCAAAAAACGAGCTGGCCGACAGCTTGGCGTACAATAGCTTAAAGGTGAAAAAATGAGATCTTTGTATTATTTCTTGAAACCAAAATTTTTCGTTTGCCTGAACTTATTAACACATTTTTTACAGGGCCTTATACTTAGCAATGCCCTCAGGGCACAAAAAGATGCCGAAGACGAAGGATGTACCATAGCCTTGAGCAACCTTCGTTCCGAAGTAATTGAACTAAGAAACGAAGGTCTGGAAAAAGATAAAATATTACACTCGTTAGTGAATAAAATAAAAGAAGACGAAGCTGCTTTCAAAGCTCAAGCTAAGGCTCAAAAGCGCGAAATTGAAGATCTTCGGAAACAGCTAGTCAGAGCTAAAGAAGAGTGCACACTTGAAAAAACAAAACGAGAAATTAGTGAACAATGGGCCAATCATTTAGAAAAAAAACGTTGAAGATCTTCGTGCATCCAAGAAAAGGTGTTATGAAAAATCTATAGAATATGTTAAGAAAATAAGAACCAGCTTCACCAGCGTTGGCGCGTTCTCAAGTGAGGAAAACTTCATAAGGGGTGACCCCGAAGGCCCAATTGGATGGATCAGCCACGAAGTTGAAGCTTTTGAAGAAGTTTTGAATAGCCGTGGAGACATATGTGTCTTTTCGGGTGCTAGGGGGATTGCCACTATTTTGGAGAGGAAAGGCTGTGACCATGTGAAATCCTTGGCACAATCCGAAGCCGCCTTATCTTCTGAAGATATAAAAGACCCCTCGGCCGAAGCGAGCCTGGTCGGTGGAAAATTTTTCACCGACATCTGGGACAATGGTGGCCGGGAGATGGCCCAAGAAATTATACGAAAAAGCGAGAAAGGTATTCATGACGCTAGAAAAGTAGCAGAGGCCGCTGAGAAAAGTTTGGATCTCGAAGGGCAAATAGGTATTGACTAGTAGTTTTTGGCTCTTTGTTGTAATTTTTTGATTTCAAACTTGTTTACACTTTGTAACACAGCCGCACTTCCTCCTCCCTCAGAGCCTGCCGAGCCATCGACGGTCCCCCACACGAAGGGGGACGACGAAATTAGAAAAATGGCCGAAGCTATCATGGATAAAGTTGTTGATCAACTACTAAACGAAGCTGCAGAAGTAGTTCTAAGGGAAGATTAGATGTTATTGTAAAAATATTTGGAATGTAATATTTGTTGAACAACATGTGTAATATTTTGTAACTTTGAATGTAATATATAAGCTATGTATGGTTCAATTCTTTACGATGCATGAAACTTTAGATACATACCGTTTTTGAGCCTTCGGCGAAAAAACACCTTCCCTTCTTTTCATGCTTCGTAAATAATATCCGTATTTTCATAAAAACATCCAATCGTCGTAAAATCAGTAACCAATAGATCTTTTCATTTCGGAGTTTGACGAAGGTATGCTTCTTTGATAATTATTCTTGTGCCTTGGCACTGTTTCTTCGAAACAATCTTCGAATATCAACATTGAACCCCCCTTCTTGCGTCATTGATGCAATATGATGTATGATGTTATGCTATGCAAATGATGTGATGATGTGATGTTATGCAAAATGATATTTGCCGAAGATCGACGTTTGTTTTTCACTGTAAGCCTCCCTTAGGAGCTTCTTCGCCTTTTACTTCAGCGGAATCAGCGTTTATTTTTCGCTGTAAGCCTCCCTTAGGAGCTTATTCGCCTTTTACTTCAGCGGAATCAGCGTTTATTTTTCGCTGTAAGCCTCCCTTAGGAGCTTCTTCGCCTTTTACTTTCAGTGGAATCAGCGTTTACTTTTCGTTGTAAGCCTCCCTTAGGAGCTTCTTCGCCTTTTACTTTCAGCGGAATCAACGTTTATTTTTCGCTGTAAGCTCTGCATTCCCTTCGGAACGACTTTTGAGCAGAAAACTTACGCTGCGCTCCCTTAAGAACGACTTTTTGTTATTTCGAAGGTTCTTCCTGTAACCATAAATTCTTATGCTTCGGTAACTTCGCCATTCTGTGGAGAAGGTATATTTTTACTGTGGCGAAAACAAAGCTATTACAAGAAATTGAAAACGACAAGAAGCACTTAGGCTTTCAATAATTGTTCCTTATCAAAAAGAAAATGATACTGAATGCAAAAACTGCTGCCAAGGTAGGATATTTGTTAGTAAATATGCTTTGATTCTGGCACAGTACTATTGACTGTGCGAGCTTCGGACTCTTCTCTGAAGTCCCGTTGGAGATGGGTATACTGACTTCCTTCTGGCTGCTGGCCTCGTTGCATTGGTGGTGGCGGTGGAGGCTGTTGCCAAGATGCCTGAGGTTGGCTTGCCGAAGCAACAGAAGCTGCAGGGTGGTTGCCTACATACTCTGGAATGTAAGGCGAATGGTACGAAGCAGTATGCATGACTTGCTTCGGCTGGCTCTGTTAGGCTGCAGCTTCTGCTATCTCCTTTTGTTTCTGGATGGTAACATGGCACATCCTGGTGGTGTGACCCTTGTCCTCACCACAGAATAAGCAATATATTTTCCTGGGCTGATCGCCAAATCTTCCTCCGAAGCCCCTGGCACCTCTGCCCCTTGGAGCTGGAGGCCGAGGATAGCTCTGCTGCTGCCCCGAAGCCTGGGAGGAATATTGCGGCCTCTGCTGCTGGCTTCCCCTGTCATCAGTCTGAGTGGAATGAATCGATCTGACATGTCTGGGATGAAACCTCCCTCCGTAGCCCCTGGCTATTTCGGAGAATCTGTAGGCTTCCTCCCTTCTCTGTCGAAAGTCATTGTCAGCGTGGATGTATTCATCCATCTTCTGAAGCAATTTCTCCAGAGTCTGAGGGGGTTTCCTGGCAAAGTATTGGGCTGAAGGTCCCGGCCGAAGCCCTTTAATCATGGCCTCAATGACAATTTCATTGGGCACTGTTGGCGCTTGTGCCCTCAGGCGTAAGAACCTTCGGACATACGCCTGAAGATATTCTTCGTGATCTTGGGTGCACTGGAATAAGGCTTGAGCGGTGACCGGCTTCGTTTGAAACCCTTGGAAACTGGTGATCAGCATATCCTTCAGCTTCTGCCATGATGTGATTGTTCCTGGTCGAAGGGAGGAGTACCAGGTTTGTGCAACGTTCTTGACAGCCATAACGAAAGACTTCGCCATGACTGCAGTATTGCCACCATAGGAAGATATTGTTGCCTCGTAGCTCATCAGGAACTGCTTCGGATCTGAATGTCCGTTGTACATGGGGAGTTGAGGTGGCTTGTAAGACGGAGGCCAAGGTGTAGCCTGCAGTTCTGCTGACAGAGGAGAGGTATCATCAAAAGCAAAATTTCCATGATAAAAATTCTCATACCAATCCTCCTCGTTGAAGAAGCCCTCCTGATGAAGCTCTCTGTGTTGAGGCCTTCGGTTCTGCTCATCCTGAGTAAGATGGCGAACTTCTTCGGGGGCTTCGTCTATCTACCTCTGCAAGTCGGCTAGCCTAGCCATCTTTTCCTTCTTCCTTTGGACCTGCTGATGGAGCATCTCCATATTTCTAATCTCTTGATCCAAGTCATCCTCCTGAGGCGTTGGACTGGTGGCCTTCCTCTTGTGGCTTCGGGCCTCCCGAAGAGAGAGGGTCTCCAGGTTGGGGTCCAGCGGCTGCAGAGCAGCAGCCCCTGTTGCTGAAGCTTTCTTTGGCGGTATGACGAAGGTCTATGCTTGCCGAAGGTGTTCGAAACTCAAAAAGTGGAAGTGAGTTCACTGGAGGTGGGCGCCAATGTTGGGGACTTGTTCTCAAATGCTAGGAGTTAAGAACAAGGCAACATAAAAAGTGTTAAATTTTAAAGTCCTTCGTCCTTCGAGACTTTATTTCCCTTCGGATATAATGAATCCCGGACGAAGGTTGTGAAGGAAAAACCTTCGTAAGCACAATAAACGAAGAAGAATTCATATACAAGATATGAAAAATAACATAAACACTTAAACATTATTATCAACTTATTTTTATTTGCATTACCATATCAACAATAACAAATTATAAATGTACCTTCGGTTTGAAGGAAAGCAAGGGTACAAGCGTGATGCAAAAAGCGAATGCCAAGTCAGCGTGAACAGTACGGGAGTACTGTTCATCTATTTATAGGCAAGGGACGCAGCCCATGTAAAATTACATTCATGCCCTTTACATTTGCTAATAACTCTATAGTAATTCTTCGAGGTCTAATTTGCCTTTTCATCTTTAAGTCGGTTCCCCTTTTCTGCTGCCATGCCGTAGCTTTCCTGCGCACAGCTTCGTGATTACCTTGCCCTTCGTCATAATCACCTTTCATCTTGCTCAGGCTTCGTCCTGACCTTGCTCTGTACGCTCATGATCCGAATCCGAAGAT
This sequence comes from Zea mays, assembly GCF_902167145.1. Lineage (NCBI taxonomy): Eukaryota > Viridiplantae > Streptophyta > Magnoliopsida > Poales > Poaceae > Zea > Zea mays. The sequence goes on along the minus strand of NC_050104.1, from coordinate 73,293,581 downwards.
ATCTGTTCACATATTTCACTTGGAAAACATTGTTAAATTATGTTTTTGAGGACCTTCGGAAGTCGAAGGCCCCCAACAAAGAATATTTAGCTCATTCATCAACATACAAAAGCGGGTTTTGTCTAAAGGCTTTATGAAAATATCTGCTAATTTATCTTCCGATCTCACTCCTAAAATAATATCTCCTTTAGCAACATGATCTCTAAGGAAGTGATGACAGATATCAATGTGCAGAGTGTTGTACAGGATTATTAGCAATTTTAACAGCACTCTCATTATCACACAACAAGGGTACCTTTTCTAGAACTACACCGTAGTCTAGAAGAGTTTGTTTCATATAAAGAATTTGTGTGCAACAAGCACCCACGGCAATGTATTCCGCTTCAGCGGTTGACAAGGCAACACTATTTTGCTTTTTAGAGGTCCATGAAACTAGTGATCTCCCAAGCAAATGGCATCCTACGGATGTGTAACACTCTGTCCAATCCTGGACCGGCGGTACTTACTCCTGGCAGCTCTCTAGGATCATATATCGTCCCCACATACCAACACGAGTCTTTTGTGTGCACTTTGTGCTCACTCAAGTGCACCCGAGAAAACTTCTCGGTCGGCCACCCATTCCAAATTGCTCCAAGCCAAGCACTCTTAACTTGGAGGTTCTTTCGAGATAGGCTTCCAAAAAAGAAGATGCACCTTGTTGATATGGATACTCTATTAATTCTATTGGGCCAGGAAATCACCATCCCAGGGGCCAGGAAATCACAGTCCAGCCCCTTAGAAGACCGACATCCTCGTTGGTCAACCCCAATCCAGGAACCTCCCCTCTTAGCAACGTCTATGTGTCTAGTGTTGTCATAGACCATGCCATGTGACCACTCTAGGCCCACATGCGCCATGCGCCATATACCCGAACCCCCTAGCCCACACACGCCCGTGAAACCTCGAGGGTTGGCTCTGATACCACTTGTAACACCCCGTCCAATCCCTGGACCAGCGGTACTTACACCTAGCTCTCTAGGATCATATATCGTGCCCATAGACCAACATGAGTCTTTTGTGCGCACTTTGTCCTCACTCATGCGCACCCGAGAAAACTTCCCGATCGGTCACGCATCCCAAATTCCTCCAAGCCAAGCACACTTAACTTGGAGGTTCTTTCGAGATAGGCTTCCAAAAAAGAAGATGCACCTTGTTGGTATGGATATTCTATTAATTCTATTAAGCCTTGGGCCAGGAAATCACCATTCTAGGGGCCAGGATATCATAGGATGTACTTTTCCTATCAATTTTGCAACTAGCATAATCTGAATCAGAATAGACAATTAAATCAAAAGTAGTTCCTTTGGGATACCAAAGACCAACGCTTGGGGTGTGCTTAAGATACCTAAGAATTATTTTAACAGCGCGAAGATGAGCTTTCTTAGGATTTGCTTGAAATCGAGCACACATACAAACACTAAACACGATGTCGGGCCTAGATGCGGTAAGATACAATAAACTACCAATCACAGAACGGTTAAGAGTTTGATCAACCAGGTTACCTCCCTCGTTTAGGTTGAGATGTCCATTAGTAGACATGGGTGTCTTGATTGGTTTGCACTTCTCCATATTGAATCTCTTCAACAAGTCTTTGGTGTACTTCTCTTGTGAGAGGATGTTCCCATCTTTCATTTGCTTGACTTGGAAGCCGAGGAAGAAGGTTAGCTCACCAATCATTGACATCTCGAACTACTTCGACATCAACTCACTAAATTCCTTGCAATGACAATCATTTGTCGAGCCAAAGGTTATATCATCAACATAAACTTGACAAATGAAAATATCACCATTATGTTTCTTTGTGAATAGAGTTGTGTTGACGGTCCCGATCTTGAAGCCCTTCTCAATAAGGAAGTCGCAAAGACGCTCATACCAAGCCCTTGGAGTTTGCTTTAGACCATATAGCGCCTTGGACATCCTATAAGCATGATTAGGATATCTAGAGTCTTCAAACCTGAGTGGTTTCTCAACATATACTAGTTCATTTATGAAGCCATTTAAAAATTCACTTTTTACATCCATTTGATAAAGTTTTATGTCATAGCAGGATGCATATGCAAGAAGGATACGGATGGCTTCAAGTCGAGCAACCGGTGCAAAGGTCTCTCCAAAATCTAAACCTTCAACTTGAGAGAACCCCTTTGCAACAAGTCTTGCCTTGTTCCGCACAATTACACCTTGATCATCTTGTTTGTTTCGAAATACCCATTTTGTTCCAATGACCCTTGCATCTTGTGGAAGCTTCTCCAGCGTCCAAACTTGATTCCGGTTGAAGTTGTTAAATTCTTCATGCATGGCATTCACCCAGTCCGGATCCTGTAGCGCCTCATCTATGCATGTAGGCTCAACACAAGAAACAAAAGAGTGATGTTCAATAAATGAAGCATGTCTTTGAGAACGAGTAATAACCCCTTGTGAAGGACTCCCAATGATTAGATCTTGTGGATGTGCTTGTAGTAGTGACGAATTCCTCTTGTCAACCACTTGCGAAGAAGATCTTGGAGCATCAACATCTTCAGCTTGTACCCTAGCTTGTTCATGAGAGACAAATGTATCTTCATTTGCATGCCTCTCATCTTTTTCATCATCATGCGTTACATTTGATGAAGAAGACATGTTGATATTTTGCAGCTCTTCTTCATCCTCTTTTGGTTTGATGGCTCCAATTGGCATGTTCTTTATGGCTTCTCTAAGTGGTTCATCACCTACATCATCAAGATTTTCAAGTGCTCCTTGGGAGCCATTAGTCTCATAAAATTCCACATCATATGTTTCTTCCACCACGCTAGTGGCATGATTGAATACTCGACATGCTTTGGATTTTGATGAATAACCAAGTAAGAAATCAATATCACAACATCTTTGAAACTTCCCTAGGTGATGTTGTTTCTTGTAGATGTAACATTTGCATCCAAACACCTGAAAGAAGGAGGCGTCTAACTTTTTCTCCATTTAGTAGTTCATAGGGAGTTTTCTCAAGTAGCTGGTGAGGAAATAGTCTGTTTGATGCATAACATGCAGTGTTGATAGCTTTAGCCCAAAACCTCTCTGATATGTTATGCTCATCAATCATTATTCTTGCAAGAGTGATCAAGGTCATGTTCTTTGTTTCAATAGCTCCATTTTGTTGAGGTGTATATGTTGCAGAAACTTCATGATTGATCCCAATTTCATCATAGTACTCATGAATGTTGGTGTTGTCAAATTCCTTTCTGTTGTCACTCCTTATTTTATTGATTTTGCAGTCAAATTCATTTTGAGCCTTCTTGGCAAACTTTTCTTGATTTTTGATGCAACCTCAGACTTGTCATGAAGAAAGAACACCCAAGTATATCTTGAAAAATCATCAATAATAACAAGACAATAGAGGTTGCCACCAGCACTAGCATAAGATGTTGGTCCAAATAGATCCATATGAAGTAACTCTAATGGCCTTGATGTTGACATAAAAGCTTTTGTAGGATGAGTATTAGCAACTTGCTTTCTAGCCTGACATGCACTACAAAGCTTGTCCTTTTCAAACACAACATCCTTCAACCCTCTAACCATGTCTTTCTTTAGAATCTTCTTGAGTGTGCTCATTCCAACATGTGCAAGCCTTCTATGCCATAGCCATCCAAGAAATGCTTTGGTAAAGAGGCAAGTCCTTAGGTTTGCATCTTTAGAGGAGAAATCCACTAAGTATAGGTTGTTGTATCTAAATCCTTTGAATATTACTGACTCATCATCCATTTTAGACACAACGACATCTATAGGAGTGAATAAGTATTGAAGGCTAAGATCACAAAGTTGACCCACTAATAGCAAGTTGAATAATAGTGCAACCAAGAGAACATTTGAAATTGAAAGATCATTTGAAATTACCACCTTGCCAAGCCCTTGAACTTTTCCTTTTGAATTATCCCCAAAAGTGATTTTATCTTGTTCATCAACATTTTTATCAAGTGAGATGAACATCCGTGGGTTGCCAGTCATCTGTTGAGTGCATCCACTGTCAATTACCCAATGGCGCCCACTGGTTTGTAGTTCACCTACATGAACAAATAAATCAAGCTTCAACCTTGAGGGCCTATTTTGCATAGGACCAGTAACTTTCTCAATCAAGGACTTTGCAACACAAATTTATCTAGGTCTACTCTTGCTTGATGGACCTACGAATGTTACTTTGACTTTTCCATTTGCTACTTGTTAGTCACTTGTTCTCCAATGTTGTAGGTCAAGAACAAGGCAACACAATTGTTAATTATCATGGACCTTCGTCTTCTGAAGCATTATCTTCACATGGGAATAATGCTCATTAGATGAAGGTCAAGAAGGACTTACCTTCATTATTTAATATGTGAATGAGAATGTAAAAGGATGAAGGCAATAACTGCATTTCATTAATTCATCCATATTTGCATTTGATAAAACATGTATGAATACTAACAATATTAATATTACATTGATACCTTCAGCTTGTTCGAAGGTGAAGACGCGAGAGAGTGATTACAATTCAGCGTGAACAGTACGATGTTATTGTTCATCTATTTATAGGCACAGGGCATAGTCGAGTAAAAGTACATTTATGCCCTTGACATTCATCTATAACCATAACTCGAATCATTAAGGATTGAATAGTCTTTGTCCCTTTTCGGTCCTCATCATACTTGGTCTTTGTCATCACGTCAAGCTGAAGCTCTTCTGCTATAGCTCCGTCATACATTCTTATCACCTTCGAGTTATATCTTCACCCTGTCACGAGAGAAGACGTTCATCCCAAAGCTGAAGCCCCCCTGTAATAATCCATGTCATACTGAAAACATATGGTCAGTCATGTTTTTGAGGACCTTCGGGATAGGAAGGCCTCCAACAGTAGCCCCTCGCAGTATTGATTTGTTTCTTTGTAACAAATTTAGACAGTGATATGAACGAAGACCTTTTGCTGAAGGTCTGAAAAAACACCTTCCCTTCGCTAGAATAGCGAATCATACTGACCTGTGGGACCCCCATGCTGCGGGGTTCTGAGCGTATATATAGAGACCTGTGTCGTGAGTATTTTTCATGCTATCTAGCTGCTTGCACTGTGTTTGCCATTTTAACCTTCCTTGCTTCATCGAGTTTGATTGAATTTTTTGAGCTTTGGCATTTTAGCAACTATCATCTAAATAGCCGAGGAGAAGATCATTGACCCCGCATTGGCCGGGTTTTACGAAGCTATGGAGAAAACCAACATGGAGAAAATCACCAATTAGATGTTGGCTAGATTATCTGAAAACTCCAGCGATAGTGAGACTTTCGACGTAGAAAGAGGAAATGAAGATGCCGAAGACCGGCCATGGAGGTCGAGCCATGTTGTTTTCGGAAAGTCAACTGTTAAACAAGGGTAGATCGAAGCTATGAGAGTCAGATACTTTCGTGATACTTCAATCGTGAGAACCAGAGGGGAGAATACTGTTCCTCTTCCCTAAGCTGACGAAGTGGTGATCTTCAGAAGTTTCATGAAAGCTGGACTTCATTTCCCCTGGATAAGATGTTGGTCGAAGTTTTAAAAACTTTTGAATTTTATCTTCATCAACTTACCCCCAAAGCTGTTATCAAAGTAGTGTTTTTTTATATGGGCCATGAGGAGCCAAGGATTAGAGCCAGATGCCAGGTGTTTCTGCAATATTCACGAATTATCATATTAGACGAAGGCAACTGGGAAAGAACAATACCACAACAATTTTGGCTGCTACAGCTTCGTGCCCCGCTCAGAGGCTAGTTATCCTGTGCCAACATTTCGGAAAAAGTAGCCAGGCTCTTGGATGCAGGAATGGTTTTATGTGAAGATTGACCTAAATCAAAAGGGAGGATATAAAAGGGATTATTCAGTGTCCCATATGGTCTCGCTTCGGCATTAGGAGGCCACTCATTGCACTTAGGAATGACGTGCAAGCGTGCCAGGCAGCTTTCAACATAGTGTGCACTTATATCGGCACAAGAGACTTGGTCCAAGAGCATATTGCTTACAGAGTGTGGCCACTTGCAAACGGATGGGAAATGCCCAAGGAGGCTGTCGCTGGCTCCAGTCAAAATGGCTTAGTCTATCTGAAGTATACCTTTCGATACAGAAGCCAGTTTGATGAACCGAATGACGACTGGCTAGATGTTATAGAGGCAACTAGCGATGAGCTGCTTGGAGCGTACTCGAAGGCCGAAGACGAAGCTATGACAACTGCCTTCGGTGCTTGGGGCAAGAAGAGATTGAATAGGGTGTTTGATGTTATCGGGTTTGTGTACCCAGACTACTGCTACCGCACACGAAACCAAGGGAAGGAAAGCTGCAACCTCGGCATCTTCTAGTGTGTCGAGGTCAAAGAAGGTTAAAGTTTTGACGCGTTGACATAGACGCATTGAGACGACTGATGTGCTGAAGCTAAGTGAAGGGGTTGTTCCTGCCATAGAACCAGGTCATGTTATGCCAGTCGAGGCTAGTACAAATCCGACCGAAGAGCCAAAACTGGAGAAGACGATAGAACAGTTGAAGGCGCTGAGTCCATCGTGTGCAATGGTACTATTGAAGCCATCAAGCATTCCCATAGTGACTCCAAGGAAAAGGAGAATGGCTAGCGTGCTAGATGCTGTTATGGAGTCCGTAAAAACATCAGCTCCAGTATCTGCCGAAGCTCTTAGCACGCAGGCTAAAGATTCAAGGAGAACTGGCGACGCTAACACGACCCACACTCTTGCTGAAGCTGGACCTTCAGAAGCTCCTGCCGAAGCTAGACCTTCGGAAACCGCACCGATAACTCTGAAGAAAGAGAGTGTTCCTGAGAAATCCAAATCTCCTGCTCCTGAAGCACCCATTAAAGAGCTGGAGTTCATTGTTCGACATGCTTTGGGAAAGCAGCTATCAGAAGAGCAGGTTGCCAAAGTGCAACACTATGCCAGGGATCTGAAGTACCTCCAAGGGTCCTTGGTATATGGTGGCAGTGACAAAGATGACTTCCTTTACTTTCTGCCAGACAGCAAAGAGATACATGTCTACCGGGAAATGATGGACAATGTAGGATATCTGAAGCTTGAACTTGTCCTATCTGCAATGTCGAAAGATCAGCTTGCAGACATTCTTGCTTACAATAGTCTGAAGGTGTGTACACTTTGACCTGTGTAAAGTAAATTATTTTATGGTTTTTCTTGCTATCATTATGTGCTCACTCTTTGTTTTCTAGGGCTTAATCCTAAGCAAGGCTCTAAAGGCCCAGAAGGAAGCAGAAGATGAGAGCTACCGAATAGCTCTTGGGAATCTTCACTCAGAAGTCATCACACTAAGGAACGAAGCTCTTGAAATGGATAGGATATTGTTTTCCTTAGTGGATAGGCTGAAATCTAACGAGGCTAAACTTGCTGCACAATCTAAAGCTCATGAAGCCGAAGTGGATGAACTAAAAAGGAAGGTTGCTGAAGCAACTAAAAAATTTGAAGTTGAGGTGGTCAAGCATGAGATTTGCGAAATCGAGAGGTCAAGAGCACAAAAGACCGTCGATGAGCTTTATGCTTCCAAAGAAAGGTGTTATGAAATATCCTTGGAATGCGCCAGGAAATTAAAGGACAACTTTGCTAGGGTTGGGGCATATTCCTTTGAGCAGAGATTCATCTGCGGCAACCCTAATGGAGTTGTCTAGTGGATCACCGGGGAAGCCGACGCTTTTGACGAAATTCTAAGTGACCGAGGAGATTTCTACGCCTTTGCTGGTGCACGGGGGGCCACGTCCATCTTGGAGAATGCTGGTTGCGAACATGCCAAGGCTGTTGTTCAGCCAGAATTTGCTTTCTCAGCCGTCGAGATTTAAAATCCCTCATCCGAAGCTTCTACATTAGGCGGGAGATTTTACTCCGATGTATGGATGAAGGGCGACCGTGAGATAGTTGATGAAGCTATTAGAAAGAATGAAAAAGAATCTCACGACGCTCAAGAATAAGCCAAAAGAGCTGTAGAAGTTGCTGAGCGTGTGAGGCTTATAGGTACTTTTATTGAGGTTTAGCTTCGTAATCCGTTTATAGCTTCGGAACTAATCAAACACATTTTATGATGTAGCTGAACTTTCTCCCCCACCGGAGCCATACAACCTAGAAGCTGACGCGGCCCTGAAGGAAGCGCTTGAGATGATTAAAATTGCTAATGAAGCTGTTGATGAAGCTGTCAACAGACTGCTAAACGAAGCCGCCGAGAAAGTGTTGAAAGAAGATTAGACTGCTAAACGAAGCCACCGAGAAAGTGTTGAAAGAAGATTAAAGCTTTGTATATTTAAGAGTTTAGTTTTTGTACATAGCTTTCGCCTTTGTAAGAACCAAGTATCAACTATTTGCGTGTGTATTAATGTAATATATTTCTTTGTGATGCATGAAACCTTCGTACATACCGTTTTTGAGCCGCTGGCGAAAAAAACATCTTCCCTTCTTTTCATGCTTCACGAAGAAAAAGATTACCCTTCTGTCGATTCAATATTGGGTATTATGCCACAGTTGTTGTGTAGTAATACTGCTGATGAAGATCCCCCTCCTGTGCAAAAATATATCTGCCGAAGGCATATCTTGTGCTACAACACATTCTTTCATGATCTGATATGTATTTTTGAAGGAGCAATTTTCCTTCTTCTCCACGGCTTCTTGCTGATGCAAAAATGATGTATGATTTGATGTTACGCGATATGATGGTATGATGTGAAATGATGTTTATGCTGAAGATAAAAACCCACGCAAATACACACCCAGACTCTACATCCCCTTAGGAACGACTTTGGAGTTTCTTCAACTTTTACTTAGGTGGTGTTTCAGCTCTGCATTCCCTTAGGAACGACTTTGGAGCTTCTTCACCTTTTACTTAGGTGGCATTTTAGCTCTACATTCCCTTAGGAACGACTTTGGAGCTTCATCAGCCTTCTTGTTACACTCGATGGTGTAACCACAGAATTTTTACAACATGACAAAGGTTAAACCTTCTTATATTGTCTTCGAAGTGGAGCAACATAAGGATAGAAAGGTAAAGAGTACATTAGGTATGAAAATTTTGTAATAGAGCCCCTTGTGTGACTTCAGTAAATGTGCCTCGACTCGGGCACAGTGCTGTTGACTGTGCGAGCTTCGGATTCTTCAGGCGCGACACGCTGTTGCTGTGTTTGGCGGTGCCCTTCTGGCTACTGATTATGGGTCAAGGCTGGTGCCATAGGTGGTGGTGGTAGCGTACCCATGCACCTTGAGAGTGTCTTGCCGAAGCAACTGATGTTGTGGGCTGTTGGTTGCCCACATACTCGGGAATGTATGGGGAATAGCATGAAGCGGTATGCACACTACACGACGGTTGATCTTTAGCGACCCTTATTAGGTACCAACTGTTGGTTGCTAAAGGTTAGGGACCAACGGTTAGTTGCTAAATCCTTTTGTAGCAACGGTCGGTTGGTCGCTAAAAGTCTAGAAATTTAACAACTTATGGTTGGTCGCTATAGATGTCGTCGGGGGACTAGCGGTGGGTCGCTATAGAGCAAGGATCACTATCAAATCTTATAGCCTGAACGTACCTGTAGATATTAGTGACTAAAAATTAATTAAAACAAGTAAACATTGATCGCTAAATTGTAGTAAAGAAAAAAAGAATTGTAGAAAAGAAAAAAAGAATTATGGAAAAGAAAAATGTAACACTATAAAAATCATAAAATAAAAATAATGCATTTAGTTATTAATGATATTTATGGTAATCAATTTTATTTTAAGTGTTTGTTATGTATTTGTATTTGGAATAATTTTTTATTGCGCATGATTGATTTTTGGTTATTGAATAACATTTCTTCTTAAATGAAAATCCTAGTAAATAAAAATATAATAATTATGAGCCCAAAAAATAATATTTTATTTATAAATATTGGTTTAATTACTCGGCTGATTCTCTTTATGCTTCTGGATCGTGACCTTCTTCGGCTGATTCTGCCTTGCTTCGGCTTCAACTATCTCTTTCTGCTTCTAGATCGTGACTTGGCACATCCTTGTTTTATGTCCTTTGTCTTCCCTGCAGAATAAACAGAACAATCTCCTGGGCTGGGAGTTGAACCTTCCTCTGAAACTTCTACCTCTTCTACCTCTTGGAGCCGGTGGTCTGTAAGAGCTTTGTTGCGTCCCTGAAGTCTAGGAGCTCTGCTGATGCCCTTGAGAGTGGTTTCCTCTGTCATCACCTGAGCTGGGATTGTGGATCGTCCTGACATGCCTGGGATGGAGCCTTCCTCCAAAGCCCCTGGTCATCTTAGAATACCTAAAGGCTTCCTCCCTTCTCTGGTGGAAATCGTTGTCAGCTCAGATGTACTCATCCATTTTCTGGAGAAGCTTCTCCAAGGTTTGTGGTGGCTTCCTTGCAAAATACTACGTCGTTGGTCCTGGTCTTAGCCCCTTGATCATGGCTTCAATGACAATCTCATTAGGCACTGTAGGCGCCTGAGCTCTAAGACACAAGAACCTTCGAACGTACGCCTGCAAGTACTCCTTATGATCTTGCGTGCATTGGAATAGTGCTTGGGCAGTTACTGGCTTTGTTTGGAAACCTTGGAAGCCGGTGACTAGCGTATCCTTTAGCTTCTGCCACGAAGTGATTGTTCCTGGACGAAGAGAAGAATACCATGTTTGAGCCACACTTCTGACTGCCATGACGAAGGACTTCGCCATGAGAGCAGTGTTGCCCCCATATGAGGATATGGTTGCTTCGTAGCTCATTAGAAACTGCTTCGGATCTGAGTGTCCATCATACATGGGGAGCTAAGGTGGCTTGTAAGATGATGGCCACGGGGTAGCCTGTAACTCTGCTACTAGAGGAGAAGTATCATCAAAAGCAAAGTTGACATGATGAAAGTCATCATACCATTTATCCTCATTGATTGGGCTTTCCTGACAAAGCTCCATGTGTTGGGGCCTTCAGTCTTGGTCATCCTGAATAAGGTGACGCATTTCCTCGGCGGCTTCGTCGATCTTCTTCTGAAGGTCGGCTAGCTAAAGCATCTTTTATCTCTTCCTTTGTACTTCTTGATGAATGGCCTCCAAGTCTATGATCTCCTGATCCAACTCCTCCTCCTGAGGTGTTGGGCTGGTAGCCTTTCTCTTCTTGCTCCTAGCTTCTCGCAGGGAGAGTGTCTCCTAATTTGTGTCCAGTGGCTGCAGGGCAGCCCCTGGCGTTGTTGTCTTCTTCGGTAGCATGACGAAGGTGAATGCTTGCCTAAGGTGGTCGTTTGAGTTCACCGAAGTTGGGCGCCAATGTTGGTTACTTATTCTCGAATGCTATAGGTCAAGAACAAGGCAACACAATTGTTAATTATCATGGACCTTCGTCTTTCGAAGCATTATCTTCACATGGGAATAATGCTCATTAGACGAAGGTCAAGAAGGACGTACCTTCATTATTTAATATGTGAATGAGAATGTAAAAGAATGAAGGCAATAACTGTATGTGGAAGAACCTCCCAAGTTATTGGGCCCACATGCACCTGTCCTTGTCTCAAAGACCTCAGACGGCTATGCATGTGCACCGGATAACTTAACAGGATCCATCCGATTGTCCCAAGGACCCCGGATAAACCAATTACAACCAGGATCGCAAGATTAAGTAAACACAAATCACACACCATCATTTGCTGTGGAATTTCTTTATTACCAAAAAGTTACAAGTTACTAAAATTTTACATTATAATTATCGGAGTGATTACAAAAGTGGTTCAAAGAAAGAAACTTTGAAACGTTATAAATTATTTATAAGTTTGAAATATATGCTAGCTCAAGTGACGATCCTCAATAAGAAGTATAGAAGAGTTACTTAGACTTATAAGAAGGTCGTGCCCACCGGCGCTTAACACCATCCACAGCAGCACAAATCTAGTACCTGCAACAACATGGGTTCGAAAACCCTGAGTACGAAGTGTACTTTCTCAAGTCTTACCCGTCTAAGGAAAAAGACTCTCAAGGATATGTTGGCTTTTGGGAATCAAGGTAAAGCTTATCAAGAATCAAAGACTCTGTTTGCGGAAAAGCTTACTTTGAGTGGATCCTTAAAATCCATTTTTACTTGTCAGGTTAAGTAAAGTTACCTGCATCTAAAGTTCTTTCTATCCTAGTTCAAGCACTTGGCCTATACTAGCCGTCTTTTTATCAACCCTTCAGTTCACTGGATTGCTACGTGTAGGGCAGTGACCAAGTCTTCATGTCCGAGAAGTAACGGCAATCCGAATCAATTAATACCCAGCTAGGGATCTCCAACCACATGACATATGTAGCACTTAACCCTTGCATATGTCAACTCACCACCGGGTTTCTCAAGACCAGACCGGGTTCACGCCAACCGAGAGCACAAATACACCATCGTCCAGCCTCTTGCCACGGAGGGTACACGCTACTCTCGCCATCTCTCCACTCCCATTGCGTGTTGGCCTTTCTAGTATTGGTCCGAACGAGGCAAAGCTTACCCATGACGAGGCATGTGGCCAGTTAAAGGGTCCACAATCAGCAAGCCTACATCGACACGGTCCTTAATCGACTAAGACGGAGACACTACACCGAGACTTCCTTCTCGTGCAAGTCACTCACCGGTCTCGTCTTTATCATTTAAAACCCAAAGTTTGGTACCTGGCAGAGGTACATCTTTTCAGATGTTGAACCCATCAAGGCCCTGATGGATCCACCATCACAAGTTTTTCTGTGTAAAAATTCCCATGCACTGTGAAACATCACCTTTTGTTTTAAAACAAAACATTCTGTTTTTCTAAAGCAAGGCTAATCATCATAAAAATCTTTTTTATAAAAGGGAGTAAAGGAATGGTGATCAATTTTCGAAGGAAGGAAATGCATCAATTGTTTAGCACACAACTCCTATCACCTAATGCATCATATAAGGTGATAAAGATTTTAAAACACAACGAAAGGGATAATGCACCGGGGCTTGCTTGGAATAAACACTACGTTAGTATTTGTTAGGTGACGACCACTTGGCGACCATCCTTTGTCTTGGCATTCATCAGATTATCCATCTTTAGGTTCGTCCGACTGACGATATCGTCTTGCGGAGATGTCCAATCTCTCATTATCCTGGGGTTGACTTGGGTCGTCTTCCGCATCACGTGATCAATTAACGTACCTCATGGGATGCATGATGCATATGTATGAGTGTCAATATAAATATTACAATTTAGATACAGCTACTTGAAGAATATTAAATACCTATAGCAAGACATCGCAAATCTAGTACGAAAATACTAAATGTCGATATCACATTAAAACTATAGTTATGGCATTCTAACTTAATCGGATTCAATTCTAACAGCACACAACAGTAAACTATGTATTATAAGCATTTTATTCTTCTAAAACCTACCCCTCGACATTCAAACTTGGAATAAGCATAGAAATTGTTTAATTAACTTTTTAAACTAATTCTCTAGGTTAACTTGTTTAGCACAATAATTAACATGGCATCACATCATTTGCTTTAGCAAGTTGAACCTCATCAGACATCAAAGACTACCACCAGACCATAATCTTGAAATCTAAAGACCTAAAGTGTTTCTTTCGTACTGAATTCTTAGATTACAATTGAATTAACCTATATTCTACTCTAACCATTGATATATTACAACGTAACAGTTACTAAGGCAAGGCTTCGACCTCGCTACCCAACACAATCAACATTGACAACTTATCGAATAATCTATTAAAATACTAAATCTATTCTTCATGCCACTAATTCGCCACACTTCATAAGTAAAACCAATTTAAACACACTCGACAGACACGTCTGCTCGGGTACTCCTACGTAACCACCATTTTAAACCTAAGCTTTACCTCACGACACTAGTACGCCACAATCATGTCCTCACATGCAACAAGATATTTTGACAACCATCTAATATAACTACGACATGTTTATGCTTCAATCAAGATAATCATCGTGATTAATATATCTATTCAATCCATCGACCCAATCAATTAATAAAAATAGCAAACTAGAGAATGATTACCGAATTAACTAGAACTCCAAGCAAACGTTGATGATTCTTGTTGTCGAGTCCCTGGCAAGCGCCCCGTGGGTTTCACTACTTCACTTAAACTCCCAAGATTGTAGCAGTGATCGAAGGCGAGCACGTAGAGGCAGAGTCGGAGCAAGCACGGCGATAGCAAGATCGCCGACCAGCAATAGTGCGGAGGTAAATGACGACATCAACGTGTTGGCACGCCGATTCTATTCGACGAAAATGATGGCGTGGCGACCCCGGGTTCGGGCGTCCGGCAGCCTAGGCATGGTTGAGCCCCCGGGTGGCAGTCCTCGCCCACCACAAAGGAGTCGAAGCAGGAACAAACGACAAGGAATCCAAGAGGCGGGCGCTGAAGCCAAACAAGACTGGCAAGGAAGGGCAGGGACGTGACGTGCACACGTTACTCGGGGATGGTGCATGATACGATGAGGAGGCGGGGTGTCCGGGCGAGCTCGCAACAGCAGTTGGCTAGAGAATAATGTCCCAGCGAGCACGACCAGGGAGGTGAGCAAGGGGCAGAGGACACTGGTGTTCTTTGACTAGAGACCGAGGCACATAGCACGGCGGACGGACTTAGCCACGGAGAGGTCGACCGACGAGGGGAGCAGGGGAGAGGACACTGGTGTCCTTTGACTAGAGACCGAGGCACATAGCACGGCGGACGGACTTAGCCACGAAGAGGTCGACCAACGAGGGGAGGAGGGGAGCAGGGAACACGTCGGTCAGCCAGCGAGCTGAAAACTGGGAGCGGTGGCCGGTGAGGAGCTTAGCTCCTGGGAGCCGCGCGAGGGGGAGCTGGAAGCCAATCCGACGGTGGTTTAGCGGCAAGCGATGGCTGGGTCCGAGGGGGCCAGTGCCCAAGCCGAGCGGCACGTTGAGGTCAGCACTCCAAGCGTACAGGCTTTGTGCCCGTGTCCGTGATGAACCAGCCGGAGGAGGATCTTGGACTCGGGCATGGAGGAAGCAGATGGGCACGGCATGGAGTCGTCGCAGTGCTCCAAGTCGAAGGCCACCACGGTGCTGCTGCAGGACGGACCTTCACCGGCGCTGGGACATCGTGGTGGCCGAGCATGCACCAGAACCGAGGTGGAGGCGAGCTTGAAGAGGTGGAATAGGGAGGACAGCAGTCGGACCTGGGAGGAGCAAGGAGGGGCATGACGATGTAGAGGGCGAGCAGGGAGATAGGTGCGGCAGCAGAGAGGAGCGCCATAGGAGACGGGCGCGCGCCGGCACTGGAGCACACGACCCGGAGATCCGATCCAGGAGCCGAGCGCGGGAGGAGGTCGAGAGGAGAACGTCCTGCACGCACGGTGCTGCAGCGGAGAGAGCTTCCTGGTGGCCGGCGAGGAGGAAGCAGGGCGCGCGCTGGAGAGCTGAGCAAGAGGGAGCGGGAACCAGGGTGCGGTCCAAGCTGGGGGAAGCTGCGCACGGGGGAAGAAGATGCGAGGGACAGAGAGGCGCTGAAGATAGAGAGAGGAGGGGCAGCTTGGGGAAGAAGCCCGTGGAAGGGGATAAATTTTCTTTTTTTCTTTTTTTGCTATGCGCGACTACGAGGATCGGCTGTAAAGATAAGAATGGCTGAGACGTAGGAAATATCACACGGCTGGATGGACAAAAGAGAGAAGATGAGCACGATGTCAGGAAATCTATACTACTCTATTAAGAAGCTAAGGAGGGCGTCCACAACTAGGCGGCTCCGCCTGCCCTCGCCTCCGCGCGCTCGTGCGGTCCCACCTACAGCCACGCACTGTGCTATCATGCCCCCGCTCGCGATTGCCCCGCCCTCGATTGTCATTTCCCACCCGTGATTTCCCTCGCAATCGTTGTCTGCCTGCGGCCTCAACGCCGCATCTCCCGCTCCTATTTTCGGTGGCTCCGGATTTTGTTCCTATAGTGCCTGGTTGTGGCCGTAGTCGCCGAAGTAGAACATATAGATGGCCTTGTACCGGTCTCCGTTGTGGTCGTGGACGTGCTGGATGAGCACGCAAATGCCCGCAATGATGCCCAGCCGCTTGTCCAAGCTGTCGTTGTACACCTCGGTGGGAGAGAAGACAGAGAAAGGAGCAGCTGAGCAGAGGCTCCGACTAGGCAAATCAAGGAACAGCGAGAGAGAGTGGTAACGAGACCAGAACAAAACGGACCTTGTTGGTGAAGGGGATGAGGTCGCCCAGCCTCCTTAATGCTTGGACTAAGGTACATAGTTAGATATCTATCTTTCCTGATTTGATTTTTTAGGAACACTAATCATTTTTATTCTTTGTTATATATTCATTTGAGTTCTATTTGTTTGAATTTACAAAAAAATATACCAAATTAGCCATGGATGCCTTAAGGCTGTGCAATCTGTGTGGAGAATTTGGATAGTGCGCCCACGGCCCAGCCTCCTTAATGCTTGGAGTAAGGTATATAGTTAGATATCCATCTTTCTTGATTTGGCTTTTTTGTTGTGATCACTAATCCTTTTATTCTTTGTTATATATTCATCCGAGCAGCAATGTAACTAATCTAATCTGTTTGTTTGAATTTACAAAAATATACCAAATTAGCCATGGATGCCTTAAGTTTGTGCAATCTGTGTGCAGAATTTGGATAGTGCTCCCAGCCTCCTTAATTCTTTTTAAGCATTCTGCATAGTGGATAAATTACCACTATGGTGTCGTTTGGTTCACGAAATGAAACGTAAATGGTAATGGTAATGGTAATGGTAATGGTAATGGTAATGGTAATGATTCACACTCGAATACCGGCGGTAACAAATTTGAATAAGGCGGTGTCCATTTGTAGTGTGATATCGATTACGGTTGGACTTAAACAAACATGATTTAACGTTATCGGTTACTCATTACGTTATCAATATGTGAACCAAACAACGTTTTTTTGATATTAGAATGAAATAATGTCTTGGAGGTAATTTGATTTGTGGTTTAAAAACAATTTGTTTTGTTTATGCAGGTGATCAATGGTATAAATAGAGGACCAAATTGTGGAAATGAGATGTACGCTCTTTTTTTTAAAAAAAATGGTCCATTTACTGTCCATTTTCTACTCTGTTATTGATCCATTTCAGAACTCTGTAGGTTCCACTCTTCTGTCATTACTGTTGCAAGGAAGGCCTTAGAGGTTTACTACTGAATATTGGACAAATATGGTCATTTTCTCAATGATACCCTAAATCTTAAACTCCGCTTTAGAGGGAATGGTACCACTGAGGCTCTAGGATTACATGAAGTCATTTTGTTATTGTATGTGTTCGTTTTCATGTAATCGTTGTGCTCTAACATTTTAGCGAATAATTTGTGTACCGTGGCAACGCACGGGCACAGTACTAGTATCCCATGAAGAGGATAAGGATTGGAGAGAAAACAAAAATCAGCAGAGGAGACATTTCACAGTTTTTCTTTAACAAAAGAATACAAATCCGAGCTCTAAAGTTAGGATTTGAACAGGGTATAACTGAATCAGATCACAACGATACGGGTCGACGGTGCTTGTGACACGGTTTGATTTGATTTGAAACCCGATAAATTTTATCTGTGGTCTGAACACCTAATTCCATGGTCACGAGTAATTTGCGTAGTGAATCGAATCTCAATTATAATTCCTTGATTTTAGAACTATGGTTTAGGGCAGGATCTATATGGATCGGATCAAAACGCTACGGGTCAAATATATTTTAGATGAAGTTTAATTTAGTTGAAATCAGACAAGAATTTATCTGCCATCCGAAAAACTTTGATTTTCTTGCCTTGAATAACATGCTGGAAAAATAAAATCCCAATTTTTACTCTACGCACGATTTCTCGGGTAGCGAGCATGGTCCAGTTTATAAACGTCGAGGGTTTACTAATTCGTACTCGTATAATCAATTAATTTTTAGCAGACATAAGACTCGACATTCTAGATGATTATTTAACTCCGAGTTCTACGAGAATTTTGGACAGTTCAAAGAGACGAAGATAGATACAATATCAAAATTGTTATAGGCAAAGATGATCAGGATATGAATATTGTTATTCTCACTGACATACCATGCTTAAGTCCGTATTCGCTGTTACGCGTACAGTAACACCTGGGGTGTTACAGCCCTCCCCTTAAAAGAATCTCGTCCCGAGATTCGGAGCGAAAGACTTTTAAGAGTAGAGAAGCATGTAACCCTTGTCCATATCAGCGATAATATAAGGCAGTTCCAAGCGGAGATGAGTATCTCAGGATGTTGTTTCTCAAGTGGACATAGCATGTATCGTCGTAAGCTAATTTAGAGATGTCCATCAGTAGAGGCGATGTCTGCCAGAAGAACACATAAGGTTTCATGTGTGCAGTTTGCTTTTTCTGATGACACGATACTGTCTGAGTCCGTTGAGCAAGCGATAGATATGCGACTTTACCCAAACAGAATTAGTTGTAACCTCTTGGGTAAAACACACAGAAGAAGGTTTACCAACAAGTGGTCATTTGAGGAATTCAAGTTCCAGGAAGATGATAAAAATTCAAGGAACGCATTGGTGAAGATGATCAACAAACGTTGACTTCACAATCAACCCACTTTATCGAGTACTAAACATGGATCGACTTAATCACACATGCTGGAAAAGCACACGTGAGGCGATCGAGGCATGACTAGAGTGATGACTAGGTTGTTACCAGTCGACTTGACTTGATTCTAGCAGGTACTTCCTTAGGATGGGTTGAACCAAAGAGGGTTTAGACAACTCGATAAAACGATCTCTAAACTCAACCTTTCTTCATTGGGCAGTTACAAGTTAGTAAAACCAACTTGTTGAACTACTTTTGACACTGACAAATTTTGTCTTAATTCCCATCGTCAATCCAATGGTCGAGAGTTCACATTGGTTAACAAGAGATCATATATTTGAATAGAAATCCATTCGATCAGGTTGTTCATCCATTTCTTCCATGCAAGATGAACTAACTTGGTGAGGGAATACATGGATTAAATAAGGGAGCGAAACTCCTGCATCTCAACAGCAGGGGTAGCAGATCTCTATTTTGAGAGCTAATCAGTTGTCTCTCATCACTAAAAAGCTTCAAGGCTTCACCTTTACACAAAGGACGTAAAGGGAACTTGCATAAATAGTCACTACCAAGATCAAAAGAAAAGAGACCATACATGAAAGTGGTATGCCCTTTTGATCTAACAGAGATGATAGATGTTGCTGATCATTTGACAAACACCATAGAAATTGTTTCAAGGAAGAGATCCACGGAAGATAATATATCAATGTAGTTCCGCAATGGATCCTGACTAGAGACCTCGGTACCAACATGTGCCAAACAACATAACCTTGTGTGTACATTCACAAGGGGCTCTCAGTTTCGATGTGGTACCATAAGTCCTTAACCATGACACCATTACAGAACTGGCACCAATAATGAATCTCACATGGTAAGAATAATTTGTACAGAGATAACATATCGATATAGTCTCATAATGGATTATGACTACTAACTGTGATACCAGCGCGTGCCAAGTAGCGCAACCATGTGTGTGCACCCACAGGAGGCCCTCGGTTAAATCGCGGTGCCATCGATTTTAGTCATAACACCATTACCAGACGTAACCAATAAGAAATCTCACATGGCACAAATAGATTGAGCAAGGTGACAATATACAAAGAAATACTCCACCTGTAAGAATGGTTACAAGTAGAGAGCCAAATAGATTATGGCCCTATGAAATGAACAAGACATGGCCATAACCTAAACTTGTCAATGAAGGGAGAACGATGGAAGACTGTTAATTCAGCCCCAAGCATATTTCTATGCCCATCATAGAGATTATAAGTTCAAGAATTAATATCTCATTAGACATGGGGGAAAAACAATCATAAGGTTAAGTTGGTATGCCTTCAATAGTGATGGGGAATCCAAAGGCATCAAACTCAAGAAAATGATCGGACATGTCTTTCCTAAGTTAGGTTGATAAAGCAACATGGCGATCCTTAAGAACAGGCAAAATAGAATAGAGATATCAACTTGCACCAACCGAACAAGGGAACGATTTTGGAAGGAAACATGACTCAATATTCTTGTTTTAAGCCTGGGTACACTTTATGTCCAACAAAGAAATTATCTAAGCATTTATTTGTATGTGTTTGGTCGTGGAGTGATAATGGAGAATTCAAATTTGGGTCATGATTCACTAAATAAGGAAATGGCCTAGTTTTGGGTTTAAACAAATCACCAACCTTCTATCGGCACATCAAGTACAAGAGCAAACACATATAACACCTAAATAGATTACCTAAAGAACGGAGGACAACTATTTCATTGGAGTTCATAATACAGCATTACACCACATTATCTACAATCACTGGTTACTGGAATAAAGATGAGAGAAGCATCTTGGGTGTATAGGTGACAAACATAATGCAACAATCAGGATGCATGCTCGTCTTATTCGTCCTCACTGATTTTGCCAACATAATATGGCAATACGTTCTATATTGGTGGCATACTTACGAGTCTCTTGGTATTTTGCTAGTCGTCAACTACACATATGTTTTCGAGGTTAGTGTACCTACAGAAAATTCCATCACAGCCCAATTTCCCATGATGCAGTTCACACATGACAGTTTATACTCCATATATTGCTATATGAAGGCCAGCTCATCATTAAGCGTTGAGCCACGCATAGGCGCCGCTACCACACTTTAACCATAGGGCAGCTCATTATGGTAACTCACCTTGTTACCTGAGCGTAGGTGCGTTGTTGCTGTGGCAGAACCGCCCGAATTATTCCAGCTTAAGTGCCCAAGTCACGCCTCAGAGGTCGCAACACACTAAAATCGGAATAACCCGTCAGTCCCTCAGATCTAGTCTGATAAAGCCACTTATCCAGGATCAAATACCACAAGCTCACTCGAAGATGAGTCACAGAAGAAATACAATAAAATAGGAAACCTCAAATTAAAGTACTGGAGTTATTACATAAATCGAAGTTTTTCAAGTAAACTGAAGTAAGTTCATAAGATAAATTGCAGCGGATAATCGATATCGTCGAAAGGTGAGGAATAGGGCAAGGCCTAGCCCACTACTCCTCCTGATCCTCTCCTATTGGAGCAGCATCCCACTCGACTGTCCAACCCGGTGGCAGGGTGGCAGGCCAAGTCACACCATCAACCATATCCTAAAGCGTACCTGCAAAAATTATGCCACAAGCAAGGTTGAGTATACTAATACTCAGCTAGACTTACCCGGTGTGAGGAATCTACTCCTCTACCTCTAGACCATAAAGCTGTTTGGCTGAGGGGTTTGGTTTGCCAAAACATTAGCTGTGTCTAAGATCAATTTTTAGCTTTTCCAATTCTACTATCATTACTTTTAGCTAAGTTGGCTCCTTCTAAGCATACATGGTAACAATCATTTAATACAATCAACATGTTATCTAATGTAAAACCTCATTTCACTTCTTACTCAATGTAGTATAAGGGGTCAAGCAGTCTCATTAGCTGCGAGAAGTAGACGATTCGAATCGAGTTTTTAACCTTGCAAGGTAAAACCTAAACACACGACATGTCAGGGCACTCCGTCCCCACACACGTCAACCGTCCCCATCGATTCCCCGTTCGCGGCCAGGACTCACTGCCTTGGCATACAATGCTCAACTGACCCCGGATGCCGCCGTGCAGTGACCACACTTGTATCCATCATAGCTAGCATGGGAGACCCAGTCTCAGGACAAGTGAGGGGTAAAGTCCGCGCCCGGCTTCACTCAGGTACTAGGCTTACTGGTTACCATATTTCTCGACATGTGTTTAGTACATTCAAATGCTTGACTCAGGTATCCACACATTAATCCTTAATTCCTTTTCCCGTCTCATGGACAAGGCATCCTCCCTGGATCCAAGTCCATAGACCATCATAGATCCCGTTATCAAGATGAATACAATCAATTCCTGGCCTCGCGCGAGTGCTATAAAAATCACTCGACTTCCACTGAGATCCTAATTAGTAAAGCAGCTACTCGACCTAGCATACTAGTATCCATCTCAAAAAGGAATCCTGAATTCATGCAACTAAGGGTTTCAAGCAACTCCTACACTTAAGTGCACATTACAAGCCTACAAATATTAAGTGTAGTAAAGTAGCATATATAAATTGGTTATGCATAAAACAAGGGCTTGCCTTCAATTGTTGGGGCTGCGGGGAGATCTTCGATGGCAGGCTCGGGAGCTGGCTCCTGATTTTCCTCGTGGACAACTCCTTGCTCAGGAATGAACACGTACTCTCCATCAGCGAGGTTGTAATCTAATGAATGCAATAGATAAGATATATGTATGGTATGATATGTAATTTTAGCAATTAAAATTGTATGGTGAAAGATTAAATAAATAAGGTAGAGCTAAATCTTGCTACTAGAGATTTCTGTGGTATACTTAGTAAATTAGGGTCAAGTTTGGTTACTGAATGGTCAGACTATTTTGGTGTTCCACTGATCTTTCCCCTTTTATGTTTTAGTGAAATTTTAATAAGATTCCTAGTTGAATTCATTGGGGTGAGATTCATTATTCTTTCTAATTTATTTTCTTCCTTTCCTTTTCTTTTATGCCTTTAAGGTCGGTTTGAACTACAAAATAGTTTTATAAATTTCCAAAAATTTTGTAAAAATATAGTAGCTCCTGATTGGTGTATAACGCTCTGTCTCAAAAGTTAGGGCTTAAAAAGTGAAGGGTTCTCTCTATACAAAATTATCAAGTTTTAGGGCAGAGGGGGTGCTTTGAACTACAACTCTCCTTTAACAATAGGTTATTATCTAAGGCTTATTTTTGCTGGCATTTAGGTGTAATAACATGACTTTGTACCAAATTTCAGCCACTAACACTTATTAGTTAATTTACTATGATTTTCCAAAGTTTTTGGCCAATGGGGTGCTTTCTACTACCACTATACTTGAAAATATCAAACATAAGATTTCTAATTTTTTCTATCTTCTTCTTTGTACAAGAGCAATCATTCTAGAATTTAGCAAATTTTTGCTTAAGGGAAAGGGTGGTAAAATTTCTTGGATTATGTGACCTTTTTCATGGGGTAGGGGTAATGGGTGTTACCTCATATTTTTGAATAGGTTTTGTAGTTTCCTCTAGTGTTCTACTTCACTAATAGTTGGGTAAAAACTAATTTGCCTATTGTTGCATAAGTTTAGATTTTCTTAGGATTTAATTAGAATATGGCAAAAATCAAGTTTTAATTGTTCAACCCACATATGATGATGGGTTGGGGTGTTTATTATTTTTGTAGTGGTGTTCTATTAGTTAGGAGTCTGCTGAAATTTTCTTACCGATTTTGAAATGATCCTTATAGTTTTAATTATGGCCTTTCTGGTTTTATTAGTTCCCAAATAAATAATTAACCTCGGATTTGCTCTGGACTAGGGTTCTTTGTATTTTTCCTAGGTTCTTCATTACTTAAGTGGACTAGGAAAAATATGTTCATTCTCTGTTTATTAATTTCTATTGTCTTTCTTATTTTCCTAAGTTTTAGGCAGATATGGTCTTTAATAGATAATCTTGAGTTAACCTTGTATACTGGGGTGCTCAATATTTTTAAACAGTGCTTAAGTTGGGTATGTATTTCTAAAAAATTCTTAAGTCTAGTACAGAAGCATAACTATTTTTCCTTATTTTGATAAGGTTTGGGCAGTTTCCTAATTTAATTCCAAACTCTAAAAATCAATACAAAAACCATAGGGTTCAGTATTTTTGTTCAATAGTTCATATTAATTGGAATCAAGCAAAATTGGTTTGACTAAATTTAGTTAAATATTTCTCAAGTTGTGAATTTTCTAAGTTCTCTGCTCATTAAAAGAATAAACAGAAATAACTAAAGGAAAATGGTTTTGCATTGGGGTCCCTGGGCTTGTTTCTAACTAAGTTATTTAAACCGTGCCCTTGAAGCACTATTCACAGGAGTCTCTGACTACGCAGAAAACCCCCTGGGAAGACTCTAAATTAAACCTGTGGTCCTTCTCCCAATTAAACAGTATTCGCGGCGGAGGAAAGGGTGGAGGGGCTTACGGGCGGCGAGATCGCTCCGGTGAAGTGGACGAGGGTGTAGGGGAGGTCTTGACGGTCACGCCAATGTGTGGATCGTCTCCGGGGATGGTCGGAGTAGGCCGGTCCACGTGCGCAAGCGGGTGAGCTCGTCGACGGTGAGTATTTTGGCCTGCTCATGGCGCGATAGTCCAATTGGTTAGCTTGGGAGGCTCGACCAGGTGACATAGAGGCGGTATGCAGAAGGAATTTGTGAATGGCACAGAGACTTACCCGGTCCACGTTCGCCGGTGAGCGGAAGAAGTCCGGCGAGGGTGATTCGGGGTCGCTGGTGAGGCTCTGCCGGGTCCGAGGACTTGGGGAGCTGCACAGGTCTCTGGCGAAGCTAAACAAACAGTTGGCACAGACTGGGAGTGGATGGAGTGAGCTGGTCGCGGTGGCCGAGGCTTGGGTGGCTTGGCGGGCGGTGGCACGTCATGCTCAAGGCAAGGTCTGGCGAACTATGGCTTGGGCAGGACTAAGAGCGTGCGGGGGAGTACGGCCGAGGCCTTGGGGCTGCTTTATAGGCATGACGCGGGCGAGGGCGCGCGGCGGACTTGACCGGGCACTGGGGAGAGCGCGCGCGGGTTGGGCGAACGCCGGCGTGCCGACCAGGGTCAAACACGTGTGCGCGTTCATTCTACCCGAGTTCTGGCGCATGTTGTCACTCATCTGAGCCTGCTCTTGCCTTGGTCAGTGCACAAAACCTCTTCTCCTCCCTATAAGCTACTGATCTTGTGTTGGGATCATAGGATTTGGCCTACTGGCTCCAAAGATATGGAGCTCTCAAGTTGGGTCTATCTCTCAGCCCGAGCTCGAGGCAAATCTTTGGTTTTGTCGTGTCTAGGGTCCGAATCTCAATGCCATCTTCTGATATGTGGTAGAGGGGTTAGTTTAGCACATTTTTGTTAATGGGGGCTTAGGGTTTTGAGATAGGGATTAAGGTGAACGCGCTTGGTTTTGAGTAAGAGGCTGAAATTCAGAAATCTGAATTTCAGATTTCTCTAGGAAGCCTCCAATTGAATGGCTTGTTTGGGTTTTTAACAAACTATTTTGGCCAAACTTTTATAACCTTTATTGTAGCTTAGTTAGTGTGTTTCAACTTTTATAATTGGCCTAAGCCATGATTCCATGTTTTTCATGGTCTTTTTACCCATTTCTTCCTCTCTACTTAAATGGCCTAATTTGGGTTGTTCTAGGGTTTTAACATTTTCCCCTTTGTGAATGCATGATATGATTTAGGCATGATCCTTAAGATAAAATACTTAGTTGAGTTTTAGCTCCTAAGTTTTTGGTGTCTTTTGCTCAACTGGATTTACATGTGATAATGATCTTGAGTTAGCACTGAGAAGCACCCTAGGTAACCCTGGGGTGTTACAGCCTTCCCCCTTAAAGGAATCTTGTCCTGAGATTCGGGTCGAAGTCCTCCGGGGTGAAGAGGAATTTTTATGGCTTGATCCTTTAGGGTTGGTTTGTATATTAAGGTTCTTTAGTAAACTGCTCTTTGAATGTCATCTTCTTTGCAACTTCAGAAGGAAGTCCTCTTAGTTTTAGTTTTACAATTAACTCTTTTTATGTTAAAATCATTTTCCTTATATTTAGATTCATAGGACAGGGGGAGGGTTGGGCATGGTTACGTACCGATTCCCTTAGGTAGACAATCGGGGAAGTTCGAACGTAGAAATTCCTCAGCCTCCCAAGTAGCCTCTTCCTCTGAGTGATTAGTCCATTGGATCTTATACATTTTGATCGATTTAGCCCGAGTTGATCTCTCTTTGAAATCCAGAACCTTGGAAGGGTACTCTTGGTATGATAGATCTGGCTCCATCTCCACTTCTGGTTCTGCTATGATCTCGGTCGGCAATCGAACACATCTCTTTAGTTGGGATACATGGAATACATTATGGATGGCAGACATTTTTGGAGGTAACTTCAATTTGTATGCCACGGTTCCACATGCTTCCATGATCTCATAAGGTCCAATGTAACAAGGGGCTAACTTGCCTTTGATCCCAAACCTCTGCACTCCTTTGGTGGGTGATACCTTCAGATATACGAAATCTTCCACTTCAAACTGGAGAGGTTTTCTTCTCTTATCATGGTAACTCTTCTGTCTGGCCTAAGCAACTTCTAGATTCTTCCTGATTAGCTTGACTTTCCTTTCGGCTTCAGTCACTAAGTCAGGTCCAAAAATTTCTCTTTCTCCAGGATGAGACCAATTGAGGGGTGTTCGACACCTTCTTCCATATAGGGCTTCGAAAGGTGCCATCTTTAGGCTGGATTGGCACAAGCCTAATCGATCGCACAAGCCCTTAACATATCTTCAAGAATTTGATTTACCCTTTCGGTCTGACCATCAGTGTATGGGTGATAAGCTGAACTTCTCATTAGCTTGGTTCCCAAAGACTCTTGCAGTTGTTCCCAAAATCTGGCAACAAATTGGGATCCTCGATCAGAGACAATGGTCCGGGGCAATCCATGCAAACACACAATTCGGTCAATGTATAGCTCTGCATACTTCTGAGCCTTATCAGTGGTGTGCACTGGAAGAAAATGTGCCACTTTTGTCAATCGGTTCACAATGACCCAAATCGAATCATGATGTCGAGAGGTGTTGGGCAGACCCACAATAAAATCCATGCTGATGTCATCCCATTTCCATGAAGGTACTAATAGGGGTTGCAAGGCACCAGCTGATTTCAAGTGGCTTGCCTTTATCCTCTGACATGTGTCACATTCTGATACATATTAGGCTATCTCCCTCTTCATTCTGGTCCACCAATACAAGGGCTTCAGATCATGGTACATTTTGGTGCTTCCTGGATGCATGCAGAATTTGGAGAGATGAGCTTCATCCAAGATTTTCTTCTTGAGATCCTTATTTTTAGGAACCACCAATCTGCTTTCAAACCACAATATACCCTTCCCATCTTGGCGGAAACACTTATACTTCTTTGCCTTCTGATGGAGGTTCTCTTTAATGATTTGCATTCCCTTGTCACTAAGTTGGGCCATATTATATGGTCTTGCAAGGTTGTCTCAACGGAAATGTGAGACAAAGCACCAGAAGGAATCACTTCAATCTTCATTTTGCTCAACTCATCACATAGGGTGTTGATGCGAGAATCCATCATAACACAGTTGCATTGCGATTTCCGACTCAAGGCATCAGCTACCACATTGGCTTTCCGTGGGTGGTAGTGTACCTCCAGGTCATAGTCCTTGATCAGCTCTAGCCATCTTCTCTGCCTCATGTTGAGGTCAGCCTGAGTAAAGATATACTTGAGGCTCTTATGATATGTGAAGATGTTGCAGTGGGTTCCCATCAAATAGTGTCTCCACATCTTCAATGCATGAACCACGGCTGCTAACTCCAAGTCATGAGTGGGATAATTTTGCTCATGAGGCCTGAGTGCTCTTGATGCGTAAGTAATGACTCAGTTGTCTTGCATCAAAACACAACCTGGTCCAGTGCCAGAGGCATCACAGTACACATCAAATGGCTTGCCGCTGTCGGGTTGCGCTAACACCGATGCTGTGGTCAGATGTTGCCTCAATCTGTGGAAGGCATCTTCACACTTCTGACCCCAATCAAACTTGGCTCCTTTCTTCAACAATTCAGTCATGGGCTTCGCAATTCGAGAGAAATCTGGAATGAATCTTCGATAATAACCAGCCAATCCCAGAAAACTTTGAATCTGACGGACAATTGTCGGCGGCTTCCAGTTCATCACCTCTTGCACCTTATCAGGATCAACAGCTATGCCTGCCTGAGAGATAGTGTGACCCAAGAATTTGATTTCCTTTAACCAAAAATCACATTTTGACAATTTGGCATAAAGACGGTGCTCTCGCAGACGTTGAAGCACTACATGCAAATGACCGACATGTTCTTCTTCATTCTTTGAGTACACCAAGATATCATCGATGAAAACCACCACGAACTTGTCCAATTAAGGCATGAAGACAGAGTTCATCAGATACATGAAGTATGCTGGCGCATTAGTCAGCCCAAACGACATTACCAAATATTCATACAGTCCATATCTGGTTGAGAAGGCAGTCTTCGGAACATCACTTGCTCGTATTTTGATCTGATGATAGCCAGAGCAAAGGTGTATCTTGGAAAACACTTTGGCTCCGACCAATTGATCAAAAAGAACATCAATACGAGGCAAAGGATACTTGTTTTTGATAGTCACCACATTAAGTGGGTGGTAATCTATGCACAGCCTCAAGCTTTTATCCTTCTTCTTCACAAACAAGGCTGGTGTTGGGGACTTGTTCTCAAATGCTATGAATTAAGAACAAGGCAACACAAAAAATGTCAAACGTTAAAATCCTTCGTCCTTCGAAGCATTATTTTCCTTGAGGATATAATGATTTTCGGACGAAGGTTATGAAGGACATACCTTCATAAACACAACATATAATAATGAAGAAGAAGACATATGAAATGTAAAGGATAACGTAAACAATTATATATTATTATTAACTCCTTTCTATATTATTACTATGGAAAAATAGAAATGATATCAAATTACAAATGTACCTTCGACTTAAAAGAAGGTAATAGTACAAGCGTGACGCAAAAGCAAATGCCAAGTCAGTGTGCCCAGTACGGGGGTACTGTTCATCTATTTATAGGCACGGGACATAGCTCATATAAAATTACATCCATGCCCTTTACATTTGATAGTAATTCTATAGTAATCCACCGAGGTCTGGATAGCCTTTTCATCTTTAAGTCGGTTTCCTTTTCTGCTATCACGCCGAAGCTTTCCTGCTCACAGCTTCGGCGCTGTGTCGACCTTCGTATTCTTTGGGCTTCTCCTACTGTGGTACCGATTCGAGTCTGAAGATACCTGTTCACACATTATACTCCAGAAACATCGTTAAATCATGTTTTTGAGGACCTTCGGAAACCGAAGGCCCCCAACAGTAGCCCCTCGCAATATTAATTTGTTAGAATAATAAATTTAGATTGCGACATGGACGAAGGCCTTAAGCCGAAGGTCCGAAAAAACACCTTTCCTTTGCTAGAATAGCAACATTCACTGACAAGCGGGGTTTTCCAATTTTCGATGCACTGGGCGTATAAATAAGTGCATACCACGAGCTCACTTGGTACGCTTTCTTGCCATCTGCCCTTGCTTACTCAATTTTCAGCTCTTACGCACCAACACTTGCTTGGCTTTTTAAGTTTTTAAGCTTCGGCTTTGAAAACAGTTTTTTAGCATTTTCGAAGATGTCTGAAGATAAAAAGGCTGCTGTCGAGATGAAGCTGAGTCTGTCTGAAGAGAAAAATCTGGGGTTTCTTGTAGCAATGTCGAAGACCAATACAGAAAAGATCACCAAAGAGATTTTAGAAGGTTTATCTGAAGATACTGATGACAGCGACAGTTATGATGTGGATAGTGGTGGTGAAGACTCCAAAGATCGCCCTTGGCGACCAAGCCATGCGGTTTTCGGCAAATAAGTATCAAAGAAAATCATCTTGTCAACATGAGGGGAAGATATTTCCGGGACTTATCCATTGTGAGGGCCGATGAAGGAGAGAAGACTTGTCCGTCCCCTGAGGAAAATGAAGTCGTAGTGTTCCGAAGCTTCTTGAAAGCTGGATTACGATTTCCCCTGAGCAGCTTTTTCGTAGAGGTGCTGAAAATATTTGAAGTCTATCTTCACCAACTTACCCCCGAAGCAATCATAAAGATGAATATCTTCGTGTGGGCCGTGAGAAGCCAAGGTCTGGAACCTGATGCGAAAAGTTTCTGCAACATACACGAATTGTTATACGAGACAAAACCCTGGGGTAAGGAACAGTATCACAATAATTTCTGCTGCTACAGTTTCGTCTCTCGGTCCGGGTCAAGCTGTCCCGTGCCAACCTTTCGGAAGAGATGGCCCGGCGACTGGATGACAGAATGGTTTTATGTGAAGAATGACCTTAAAATACGGGAAGATATTAAAGGTATAATTATGCGCCCTATTTGGCAAAGCTTCGGCCTACGGAGGCCGAAGGTTGAAATGAATGAAGCTGCCGAAGAATGCCAGAGAGCCTTCGGAGTTATTTGCTCTTTTATTGGAATGAGGGATTTGGTCCAAGAGCATATTGCCTTCAGAGTATGGCCGCTCGCGGAAAAATGGGAAATGCCGCAAGAGACCATAAAGGAGGCCGACGAAGGTGGACTTATCAGGCTGAAATATACTTTCAAGTTTGGAGATAAATTCGTTGAGCCAGATGATGACTGGCTAAAGAGCATTGAAAATGTAAGTGATGAACTACTTGGGGTTTATTCAAAGGCCGAAGATACTGCATTGTCGGCAGCCTTCGGAGGCCGGAAAAAGAAAAGACTCAACCGGGTTTTTGATGCAATCGGGTTCATCTACCCTGACTATCGTTATCCCATTCGAGGGCAGAAAAGAAAAGGCACAACTTCTGCGAAAGAAGAAGCTGCAGTTGCTCCTAGTGAGCCAGCACCGAAAAGAAAAAGGATAAAGGTCCTCACACATCGGCCACGCTATATTGAACCAGCCTCGGTGCCTGAGTTCACTGGAGAGACCTCTTCGGCCACCGAGGCTGAAGAGCCAACCTTGCTGCCAGAAGTCGCAGAACTGGCCGAAGCGCCAACAACAACAGAATTGGAGAAACCAAAGATTTTATTACCAGAAACCAAAGAGATGGCCGAAGCGCCATCGACAGAAAAGATGGAAGAAACAAAAGGATCAACTGAGGGATCAAAAATATCAGAAATTTTAAGTCCTTCAGTAGAAATTGAAGTAGCAAGAATTAAGAAGGGCCCAGTGGTGACTCCGAAAAGAAAAAGAATGGACAATGTGCTAGAAGTTCTGGAGACAATTAAGTCCTCAAGCACAACTCCGAAGAAGACTGTTGAAACTTCCGAAGCGAAAACTGAAATTTTTGATACTAAGGCTCCAAAGCAACATACTGAGGCTGAAGCTGGGCCCTCAGAGCCCACGAAGGTAAAATCCTTGGAAACCGAGGAAGAAAAAATGACGGAGCCAATTCTTGTTGAAGAAATCAGTGCTGTTGCCCCCGAAGCATCCGCCAAAGTCCTTGATTATATTGTTCGACATGCTTCGGGGAAAAATTATCAGAAAAAGAAAAGCAAGAGGCCCAGCTTTACGCCCAAAAACTGAAATATCCAAAGGGGGGCGTTGATATTCAACGGCAGCGGAGAAGAAGACTTCTTGTATTGTCTCCCTGACAGCAAGGAGATTTCTGTCTATCGGGAGATGAGCAAGAGCTTCGGATTCCCAACTCTAGAAGACGGGCTCTCGGTGCTGTCGAAAAACGAACTGGCCGACAGCCTGGCGTACAATAGCTTAAAGGTGCAAAAAATGAGATCTTTGTATTTTTTTCTTGAGACCAAAATTTTTCGTTTGCTTAAATTTATTGACGCACACACATTTTTCTTTGCAGGGCCTTATACTTAGCAATGCCCTCAGGGCCCAAAAAGATGCCGAAGACGAAGGGTGTGTTATGGCCCTGAGCAACCTTCGTTCCGAAGTAATTGAACTAAGGAACGAAGGTCTCGAAAAAGATAAAATATTACATTCATTGATAAATAGAATAAAAGAAGACGAAGCTACTTTTAAAAGTCAAGTTGAGGCTCAGAAGCGTGAAATTGAAGATCTTCGAAAACAACTAGCCAGAGCTAAAGAGGAACGCATTCTTGAAGAAACGAAGCGAGAACTTAGCGACCAATGGGCAAATCATTTAGAAGGAACTGTTGAAGAGCTTCGTTCGTCCAAGAAAAGATGCTATGACAAATCTATGGAGTGTGTTAAGAAAATGAAAGCTAGCTTCGCCAGCGTTGGCGCATTTTCGAGTGAAGAAAACTTTACAAGAGGCAACCCCGAAGGTCCCATCGAATGGATTAATCACGAAGCTGAGGCCTTTGAGGAAATTTTAAATAGCCGCGGAGACATATGCGCTTTTTCGGGTGCCAGGGGGATTGCCACCATTTTGGAGAGAAAGGGCTGTGAGCATATAAAGATTTTAGCACAGTCCGAAGGTACTTTGCCCTTCGAAGATGCAAAAGATCCTTCAGCCGAAGCTAGCATGGTTGGTGGAAAATTTTTCACCGATATCTGGGACAATGGTGGCCGAGAAATGGCCGGAGAAATTATCCAAAAAAGCGAAAAAGGCATCCATGACGCTAGAAAAGTAGCAGAGGCTGTTGAGAAAACCGTAGAGCCCGAAGGGCAAATAGGTATTAACTAATGGTTTTTATTGTGTTATAATTTTTGATTTTAAACTTCGTTCACAATTTGTAATAGCAATGTAGCCGTATTCTGTCCTCCCTCAGATCCTACTAAAGCGTCTCCAGGCCCTCAGCCGAAAGATGACGATGAAATTAAAAAGATGGCTGAAGCTATCATGGATCAAGTTGTCAATCAACTCCTGAACGAAGCTGCGGAAGTAGTACTTAGGGAAGACTAGGTGCCATTGTAAAAACATCTGAAATGTAATATATGTAATATCTTGTAACCCTGAATGTAATACACTTGTTTTTTATGGTTCAATTCTTTACGATGCATGAAATTTACATACATACTGTTTTTGAGTCTTTGACGAAAAAACACCTTTCCTTCTTTTCATGCTTCATGAAGAAGAATTTTTCATTTATCACAACTATATCCATAGTGTTCTGATGAAGAATATCCAAACTTCGTGAAAACTTTTTCCGAAGCTACACTCCGAAGATCAATATTGTATCTCTTTGTGACTTAGCATGATTTTCCCTTTTTCAAAGCATTCTTCCGAAGATCAATATTGTGTCCCCTTCTTGTATATGCAGCATGATGTATGATGCTTATGCTATGCGAAATGATATGATGATGTTATGCTATGTAAAATGGTATGTATTCCGAAGATACACGCACATCCCTGCAATAAAACACATAATCTTTTTAAATCAGCGTTGACTTTTCGCTGTAAGCCTCCCTTAGGAGCTTCTTCGCCTTTTACTTCAGCGGAATCAGCGTTTATTTTTCGCTGTAAGCCTCCCTTAGAAGCTTCTTCGCCTTTTACTTTCGGCGGTATTCGCATTGACTTTTCGCGCTTCGCCTTTTACTTAGGCGGCATCAGCGTTTATTTTTCGCTGTAAGCTCTGCATTCCCTTTGGAACGACTTTTGAGCAGAAAACTTACACTGCGCTCCCTTTGGAACGGCTTTTTGTAACTTCAGCAAACTTACTCTGCGTTCCTTGGAACGACTTTTTGTTGCTTCGAAGAATTCATGTCGTGCCTTTTAAAATAAACTCTTTATAATTCGAAAGTCCTTCTTGCTATCACAAATCTTTAAGCTTCAACAACTTAAGCCTGTAGAGGAGATATATTGTCCTTGTGGCAGACAACGAAATCATTACATGAGATTTAAAAAATGTCCTTTATTACACAGAAAATAAAACTGGATTGAAAAGACTACTATCAAGGTAGGATATTTGTCAATAAATGTGCTTCGACTCTGGCACAGTGCTATTGACTGTGCGAGCTTCAGACTGTTCTCTGAAGTCCCTTTGATGTTGAGCATATTGGCCCCCTTCTGGCTGCTGGCCTTGTTGCAGCGGTGGTGGAGGCGGAGGCTGTTGCCAGGAAGCTTGAGGTTGACTCGCCGAAGCTACAGAAACTGCAGGGTGGTTGCCTACATATTCTGGGATATAAGGTGAATGATACGAAGCAGTGTGCATGACCTGCTTCGGCTGACCCTGTTGTGCTACAGCTTCGGCTATCTCCTTTTGCTTCTGGATGGTAACATGGCCCATCCTGGTGGTATGGCCCTTGTTTTCACCACAGAACAAGCAAAATGTTCTCCTTGGTTGATCTCCAAATCTTCCGCCGAAGCCCCTGGCGCCTCTGCCTCTTGGAGCTGGCGGCCGGAAGGAGCTTTGCTGTTGCCCCGAAGCCTGTGAAGAGCCCTGTGGCCTTTGCTGCTGACTCCCCTTATCATCATTTTGAGTAGAGTTATGAATTGACCTGACGTGCCTCGGATAAAATCTTCCTTTCGAAGCCCCTGGTCATTTCGGAAAACCTGAAAGCCTCCTCCCTTCTTTGACGAAAATCATTGTCGGCACGAATATACTCGTCCATCTTCTGGAGCAACTTCTCCAAAGTTTGAGGAGGCTTCCTAGCAAAGTACTGAGCTGAAGGTCCTGGCCGGAGTCCCTTGATCATGGCCTCAATGACAATTTCGTTGGGCACTATTGGTGCCTGTGCCCTCAAACGCAAGAACCTCCGGACATACGCCTGAAGGTATTCTTCGTGGTCCTGGGTGCACTGGAATAGAGCTTGAGCAGTGACTGGCTTCGTCTGAAACCCTTGGAAGCTGGTTAACAACATGTCCTTCAGCTTTTGCCATGAAGTGATCGTTCCTGGTCGAAGGGAGGAATACCAGGTTTGAGCAACACTCCTGACAGCCATAACAAAAGATTTTGCCATGACTGCAGTATTGCCACCATACGAAGATACTGTTGCCTCGTAGCTCATCAAAAACTGCTTCGGGTCCGAATGGCCGTCGAATATGGGAAGCTGGGGTGGCTTGTAGGACGGAGGCCAAGGTGTAGCCTGCAGCTTAGTGGACAGAGGAGAAGCATCATCAAAAGCAAAATTTCCATGGTGGAAATTCTTATACCAGTCATCTTCGTTGAAGAAATCCTCCTGATGAAGATCTTTGTGCTGAGGCCTTCGGTTCTGCTCATCCTGAGTAAGATGGCGAACTTCTTCAGAGGCTTCGTCTATCTGCCTTTGCAGTTCAGCTAGCCTGGCCATCTTTTCCTTCTTCCTCTGCACCTGTTGATGAAGCATCTCCATTTCTCTGATTTCTTGGTCTAGCTCATCCTCTTGCGGTGTCGGGCTGACAGCTTTCCTCTTCTGGCTTCGGGCCTCCCGAAGGGAGAGAGTCTCCTGATTGGGGTCCAGCGGTTGCAGAGCTGCAGCCCCAGTTGCTGAAGTTTTCTTCGGCACCATAGCGAAGGTTTATGAGTGGAAGTGAGTTTACCGGAGGTGGGCGCCAATGTTGGGGACTTGTTCTCAAATGCTATGAATTAAGAACAAGGCAACACAAAAAATGTCAAATGTTAAAATCCTTCGTCCTTCGAAGCATTATTTCCCTTGAGGATATAATGATTTTCGGACGAAGGTTATGAAGGACATACCTTCATAAACACAACATATAATAATGAAGAAGAAGACATATGAAATGTAAAGGATAACGTAAACAATTATATATTATTATTAACTCCTTTCTATATTATTACTATGGAAAAATAGAAATGATATCAAATTACAAATGTACCTTCGACTTAAAAGAAGGTAATAGTACAAGCGTGACGCAAAAGCAAATGCCAAGTCAGCGTGCCCAGTACGGGGGTACTGTTCATCTATTTATAGGCACGGGACATAGCTCATATAAAATTACATCCATGCCCTTTACATTTGATAGTAATTCTATAGTAATCCACCGAGGTCTGGATAGCCTTTTCATCTTTAAGTCGGTTTCCTTTTCTGCTATCACGCCGAAGCTTTCCTGCTCACAGCTTCGGCGCTGTGTCGACCTTCGTATTCTTTGGGCTTCTCCTACTGTGGTACCGATTCGAGTCCGAAGATACCTGTTCACACATTATACTCCAGAAACATCGTTAAATCATGTTTTTGAGGACCTTCGGAAACCGAAGGCCCCCAACAGCTGGACATCCCCAAGGCGAAGTACTTGGGCGGATGAAACCCTTGTCTAACAATTCTTGCAGTTGCTTCTTCAATTCTGCCAATTCAGAGGGTGGCATCCGGTAAGGCCTCTTGGAAATAGGTGTCGTTCCCGATTGCAACTCGATGCCGAATCCAATATCCCAGTCCGGTGGCATCCCTGGCAATTCATCAGGAAAAACATCTCCATACTTACAGACCATTGGGATCTTCTTCAAAGGTAACTCTATCATAGCAAAAGCACATGATCGAGTAGAATCTTGGCTGGGGAGAAATAAGGTGAAACTCCCACAGATTGGGGATTTAATTTCAACGATGTGGCTGGCTATATCTAGCACCACTTGGTGCCAGGTCATCCAATTGGCTCCCAGGATAATGTCCACATTTTCCAATCCTAAAATAAGGAGGGTGGTTTTGACAATGTGGCTTCCCAGCCGAATAGGCACGCTTGATTTAATTGGTTTGTTGCAACCTTGCCTCCTGGCGTTGCGATCATAAAAGACCCTCGAGTATTCCAGAAAGGCAATTGACATTTAGCACTGAACTTTTGGCTAATGAAGCTATGAGATGCACCAGAATCAAACAGAATTAATGCAGGTTGATTAAAAACTGAAAAGGTACCAGTCATGATGGGGGCTCCTTCAGGTAACTCCACTAGAGTAGTGAAGTTGAGCTTCCCTTGCCTGACTTGCACCTTCTGCTTCCTCCCTCTGTCTTGATTGGGTGCTGGCATCTGCCTCTGCTGGTTCCTTGGGCAATTCTTGGCATAATTGCCCACATTGCCACAAGTGAAGCACTTGTGCCCATTTCCCTGGTGGAACTGCTGCTGCGGAGGCTGATTGTTCCTTGGAGCGGGAGCTGGAAAACGGTTGGGTGTTGGCTGCTGCTGCTGAGGTGGCTTGATCACCCATCTACCTGCCTGCTGCTGAAATCCTCTGCTCTGATTGTGGGAAACAATCCTGAACCTCTGGGGTTGAGCGGAGGGTGCTGACATTGGCACCTTTTTCTTCTTCTCTGCCCGGTGAGCTATAATACAGTCTTCCTGTGAGATGGCCAGGTTAACCAATTCATTGAAGCTATCAGCCCGAACAGTGTTGAGACGCTCACGCAACTTGGTGTTGAGACCCCTGCAGAAACGGTCTCTCTTATTCTCATCAGAATCAGCATGATACCCTACGCACTGGCACAGGTCGTTGAAGGCCTGAGCATACTGCAATACCATGCAGGTTCCTTGATTGAGCGCCAGGAATTCATTCAGCTTGCGGTCGAGAATCCCAGTTGGAATGTGGTGTCCTCTGAAGGCAGCCTTGAATTCCTCCCAAGAGACTTCATGACCAGCAGGTAGCATGGCGCGGAAATGGTCCCACCATGTCCGAGCAGGTCCGCAAAGCAGCTGCGCGGTGAAGCGAGCCTTGGTGTCATCAGGGCAGTCTCCCAAGAGGAGGGGAAACTTGGACTCCATGACGCGTAACCACACGTCAATGTCCAACGGATCCTCTGGTGAACAAGGGCGGCTGCATACTCAGGAACTCCTGGTAGGTCGCCGTGGCCGGAGGTCGCTGGGGCTGGCCTCCACCATGCTGCTAAGGATGGGGCTAGCGCTGCAAGAGCTGTCGCAAAATTTCATTCTGCTGAGCCATCAGCTCCTGCACCGTGGGAGCTGGAGGAGGTAGCAGGGGAACTTGCTCGTTCTGCTCGTGACGCTGCCTAGCTGCCATCTGAAAACAGAGATTTTGCCATTGTTATCCCAATTCAT
Source organism: Zea mays (assembly GCF_902167145.1). Classification (NCBI taxonomy): domain Eukaryota; kingdom Viridiplantae; phylum Streptophyta; class Magnoliopsida; order Poales; family Poaceae; genus Zea; species Zea mays. The sequence goes on along the minus strand of NC_050104.1, from coordinate 73,255,992 downwards.
AATTCCGAACACATGCTTTGTACCATACAGAAAGAAAATGTCATAACATAACATTAATTCGAACGAGGATAACATGGTTACAATCACTTCACTGATCTCAAAAGTTCTCATGGGTTACATCATTTTAGGGGACAGTACCCGTAAGCCTTGTCCAAAATCTGTCGTCAACTAAGCTTGTGTGGGTTTCTATCCTCCTAAAGCGTCAAAATGACTCATCAACCCTGAGTAGTGGAAGCGACACTGGATACGGGTGAAGGGGGCATCTCAGAGGCAGTCGCATTGGTACCAGGGGCTGGTCCTAACTCCTCGGAAGCCTCTTCTCCCTCGCTTCTGGCCTCATTGGCCTCCATCTCCAGGTGGTGCATGTCCAGGTGGTCATTAGCTTCCTCAAGCTCCTACTGCACATCATGGAGCTAGTTTTCCAGGACATCAATGGTGTTGTCCCGGATCTCCACTTGTTGTTCCAGGGTGGTGATGCGCTGGCTCAACCGTTCCACTTGTAGGTCCTTCTCCACCAACTCTGAGGACAAGTCGACCACGAAGTCCTCTCGGCTGTCGAGGGTGAGCTTGGTGGTCTGAGCGAGGTTAGCAAGATGTGCCATAGCATCGCTCTGCAGGGCCAATAGGTAATACAGTTCGCTCATGCACTAAACAGTGATCCTCCCAACCAAGTCAGGATACATAGCCCATACGTCCTTCACATGGCTCACACGGTTGCACCACATGGGGTCATCCCTCTTCTCAGCGGGGAAGAGTCCCAAGGGGTGCATCACCATCTCCAGGGGATGGTAGCCACAGAAAGTCGTTAGGGTCTTCATAGCTTCCGCATCGGTGGTGTCTTCCGTTCTGAAGCCAACGGTCTCGGAATCAAGGGAACGCCAACCCGGCTGAAGGGGATGTGCCTCCAGAGTCAGCCAGACTCCGCAACGTGGCACCCGATGCTCCTCATACAACTGCACTGTGTACGAAGGGGCGTAGGGTAACTGGCAGAGTTGAGCACTTCCCACAAGATGGAAGGAAAACCATCGTGAGAAAAGAAAATCGGAATTGAAACGAGTGTCTCCTCCATTGGCGGGGGTGGGTGAAGTCATCTGTGGAAGAGGATCAGATGTAAAGATTATGGTGGAAGAAAGAAAAATAAAAGAGCCTGGGTGGTTTAAAAGGAAGAGGGTTAGATCAAATTTTTACTCCTTTAATTTCTAATCCTTTTAGTTTTATAATGCATGCATGCTGAAAATAACGTCTCCTCTCCGAATCAGAAGGGTGCTTTTTAGGGCATCCCTTAAAAATCCTAAGACTGGCCTATAGGGCCTACTTAATTAGCCACCTATTTCTCCCACTATTACTAAGACCTTTCGTCCTAGGTCTAACGTTCTAGTCCTGATGATTCAAATACTGGTTTCTAGGCAAGTTCTAGACTTTTGAAAGTTGGTATTCATGTTTTATTGCTTTCTCTGTGGTGGTATTTGCTCCGATACCAGCTGTGGCAGAACCGCCCGAATTATTCAAGCTTAAGCACGCCTCAGAGGTCGCAACACACTTAAATCGGAATAACCCGTCAGTCCCTCAGATCTAGTCTAACAAAGCCACTTATCCAGGATCAAATACCACAAGTTCACTCGAAGGTGAGTCACAGAAGAAATACAATAAAACAGGAAACCTCAAATTAAAGTACTGGAGTTATTACATAAATCGAAGTTTTTCAAGTAAACTAAAGTAAGTTCATAAGATAAATTGCAGCAGATAATCGATATCGTCGAAAGGTGAGGAATAGGGCAAGGCCTAGCCCACTACTCCTCCTGATCCTCTCCTGCTGGAGCAGCATCCCACTCGACCGTCCAACCCGGTGGAAGGGTGGTAGGCCAAGTCACACCATCAACCATATCCTGAAGTGTACCTGCAAAAATTATGCCACAAGCAAGGCTGAGTATACTAATACTCAGCTAGACTTATCCGGTGTGAGGAATCTACTCCTCTACCTCTAGACCATGCAGTTGTTTGGCTGAGGGGTTTGGTTTGCCAAAGCACTAGCTGAGTCTAAGATCATTTTTTAGCTTATCCAATTCTACTATCATTACTTTTAGCTAAGTTGGCTCCTTCTAAGCATACATGGTAACAATCATTTAATACAATCAACATGTTATCTCATGTAAAACCTCATTTCACTTCTTACTCAATGTAGTACAAGGGGTCAAGCAGTCTCATTAGCCGCGAGAAGCAGACGATTCAAATCGAGTTTTTAACCTTGCAAGGTAAAACCTAAACACACGACATGTCAGGGCACTCCGTCCCCACACACGTCAACCGTCCCCATCGATTCCCCGTTCGCGGCCAGGACTCACTGCCTTGGCATACAATGCTCCACTGACCCCGGCTGCCACCGTGCAGTGACCGCACTTGTATCCACCATAGCTAGCAAGGGAGACCCAGTCTCAGGACAATTGAGGGGTAAAGTCCGCGCCCGGCTTCACTCAGGTACTAGGCTAACCAGTTACCATATTTCCCGACATGTGTTTAGTACGTTCAAACGCTTGACTCAGGTATCCACACATTAATCCTTAATTCCTTTTCCCGTCTCATGGACATGACATCCTCCCTGGATCCAAGTCCATAGACCATCATAGATCCAGTTATCAAGATGAATACAATCAATTCCTGGCCTCGCGCGAGTGCTAGAAAAATCACTCGACTTCTACCAAGATCTAATTAGTAAAGAAGCTACTCGACCTAGCATACTAGTATCCATCTCAAAAAGGAATCCTGAATTCATGCAACTAAGGGTTTCAAGCAACTCCTACACTTAAGTGCACATTATAAGCCTACAAACATTAAGTGTAGTAAAGTAGCATATATAAATTGGTTATGCATAAAACTGGGGCTTGCCTTCAATTGCTGGGGCTGCGGGGAGATCCTCGATGACAGGCTCGGGAGCTGGCTCCTGATCTTCCTCGTGGACAGCTCCTTGCTCAAGAATGAGCACGTATTCTCCGTCAACGAGGTTGCAATCTAATGAATGCAATGGATAATATATATATATGGTATGTGTCGGGGACCATAATTAGGGGTACCCTCAAGGCTCCTAATTCTCAGCTGGTAACCCCCATCAGCATAAAGCTGCAAAGGCCTAATGGGCGCGATTAAGTCAGGGATCAGTCCATTCGAGGGACTCGATCACGCCTCGCCCGAGCCTAGCCTCGGACAAGGGCAGCCGACCCCGGAGGATTTCCATCTCGCCCGAGGCCCCCCTCCAGCGGCGAACATATTTCCGGCTCGCCCGAGGCCCTGCCTTCGCCAAGAAGCAACCCTGACTAAATCGCCGCACCGACCGACCAAATCGCAGGAGCATTTAATGCAAAGGTGGCCTGACACCTTTATCCTGACGCGCGCCCCCAGCTGGCAGAGCCGAAGTGACCGCCGTCACTTCGCCGCTCCACTGACCGGCCTGACAGAAGGATAGCGCCGCCTGCGCCACTCCGACTGCGGTGCCACTTGACAGAGTGAGACTTACAGGCAGTCAGGCCCAGCCGAAGGCACCATAGGAAGCTCCGCTTCGCCCGACCCAGGGCTCGAACTCGGGCTATGTCCCGGAAGACGGCGAACTCCGCTCCGCCCGACCCAGGGCTCGGACTCGGGCTAAGTCCCGGAAGACGGCGAACTCCGCTCCGCCCGACCCAGGGCTCGGACTCGGGCTAATTCTCGGAAGACGGCGAACTCCGCTCCGCCTGACCCAGGGCTCGGACTTGGGCTCAGCCCCAGAAGACGACGAACTCCGCTCCGCCCGACCCAGGGCTCAGACTTGGGCTCAGCCCTAGAAGACGACGAACTCCGCCTCACCCGACCCAAGGGCTCGGACTCGACCTCGACCACGGAAGACAGACTCGACCTCGGCTCCAGAGGAGCTTCCACATCGCCCAACCTAGGGCGCAGACCAGCCATGTCAACAGGAGGCGCCATCATCACCCTACCCCGAGCTAACTCGGGCCGCAGGGAACAAGACCGGCGTCCCATCTGGCTCGCTCCGCCAGATAGGCAATGATGGCGCCCCGCATACTCTGTGACGACAGCGGCTCTCAGCCCCCTTACGGAAGCAAGAGGACGTCAGCAAGGACTCAACCGCTCCGACAGCTGTCCCTCCGCCAGGCTCCATCGCTCCTCCGACGGCCACGACATCACACCAGCTGGGTGCCAAAATCTCTCCGGCTGCCACAACGGCATGTACTTAGGGCGCTAGCTCTCCTCCGCTAGACACATAGCACTCTGCTACACCCCCCATTGTACACCTGGATCCTCTCCTTACGCCTATAAAAGGAAGGACCAGGGCCCTCTTAGAGAGGGTTGGCCGCGCGAGGACGAGGACGAGATAGGCGCTCGCTTGAAGCCACTCGCTCCCTCTCCCGCGTGGACGCTTGTAACCCCCTACTGCAAGCGCACCCGACCTGGGCACGGGACGAACACGAAGGCCGCGGGATTCCCACCTCTCTCACGCCGGTCTCCGGCCGCCTCGCTCTCCCCCATTCGCGCTCGCCCTCGCGCTCGACCCATCTGGGCTGGGGCACGCGGCGACATTCACTCGTCGGCCTAGGGACCCCCCAGTCTCGAAACGCCGACAGTTGGCGCGCCAGGTAGGGGCTTGCTGCGTGTTGACGAACAGCTTCCCGTCAAGCTCCAGATGGGCAGTCTCCAGCAACCTCTCCAACCTGGGACGGTGCTCCGTTTCGGGAGTCTTGAGTTCATGTCCCTCGACGACAGCTACGACATGATACTCCTTCCACCACCGCGTGACAATGACAGTGGCGGCCGACAGCCCGCCCGCCGGCGGCGGAATCGACGACGTCTTCCCCGCGTGGTGGAAGAACAACCTTCGAGCTCATCCCGCCCTCTTCCCCGCCGACGGAGGGGAAGGCAGGGCAACCAAGGCCAAGCAGGAGGCAGCACCTCGTCGGCTGTCGAGCGAGTCGACAGCGCCGGCACCCCAACGGGGGGCGCACCGGGTATCGACTTCGCGCTTGAGACGAAGACGAGCGCCGTCTCCCCGTGACACGCCAATCCTGAGCAAGCGGACGACGCCAGCGCGCTCGCGAAAAGCTTGCTGGACGTCACCCTCGTACCTGAGACGACGGTGCAGTCAGTCCCCGACGTGACTTTATCGCCGCTCGTCGACCGAGAGGTACCGACCGATTCCCATCCCACGTCATTTGGATTCAGCCTCAACCCGCCTAGCGACCCCGCTTTGGCGGGCGCTCTCGTAGAGGCGAGTCCAAACCCTCTGGGGTTTCGCACGTTGGGACCGGCTGACGGATGTCTCGACCTACGGGCCCTCTGGGTCCGAGGAAGACGACGAGCCCAGCATCTGTTGGGATTTCTCTGAACTTGGCAACCCCAGTGCCATGCGGGACTTCATGACCGCATGTGACTACTGCCTCTCCGACTGTTCCGACGGTAGCCGCAGCCTCGGCGACGAGGACTGCGGCCCAAGCCGCGAATGTTTCCACGTCGATCTAGGGGGTCCCTCTGAAGGCAATCATCTCGGCATGCCGGAGGACGATGATCTCCCTAGGCTGGTGCCCCGCGTTGACATCCCACGGGAGCTAGCTGTGGTCCCTGTTGAGGCGGGGGGCCATGACCCACAGCTCGAGCAAATCTGAGGGGTGCAGGCCAGGCTCGACGAGGGAGCAGGAGCGCTTGAGCCGATCCACCGGGACATCGGGCAGGCATGGGCGGGCCAACCCCCGGCCGGAGAAATACGTCATCTGCCCCAGGGCTTCCAGCACCGCGTCGCTGACGACGTCAGGGTCAGGCCACCACCCGCATCTAGTGGGGTCGGCCAGAACCTGGCAGCAGCAGCGATGCTTCTCCGCGCGATGCCGGAGCCATCAACCACCGAGGGCTGGCGAATCCAGGGGGAGCTCAAGAATCTCCTGGAAGGCGCCGCGGTCCGACGGGCCGAGAGCTCTGCCTCCCGAAGGCAGGGTACCCCTCGGAACCTCATGCCGCGACTTCCCGATTCATGCGGGAAGCCTCGGTCTACACCGGGCGCACACGCAACACCGCGCCTGCGGCCCCGGGCCGCCTCAGCAACGAGCACCATCACCGCGACCGTCGAGCCCACCTCGACGAGAGGGTGCGCCGAGGCTACCACCCCAGGCGTGGGGGACGCTACGTCAGCGGGGAGGATCGGAGTCCCTCGCCCGAACCACCCGGTCCGCAGGCCTTCAGCCGGGCCATCCGACGGGCACCGTTCCCGACCCGGTTCCGACCCCCGACTACTATCACAAAGTACTCGGGGGAGACGAGACCGGAACTGTGGCTCGCGGACTACCGTCTGGCCTGCCAACTGGGTGGAACGGACGATGACAACCTCATCATCCGCAACCTCCCCCTGTTCCTCTCCGACACTGCTCGCGCCTGGTTGGAGCACCTGCCTCCGGGGCAGATCTCCAACTGGGACGACCTAGTCCAAGCTTTCGCCGACAATTTCCAGGGCACGTACGTGCGCCCCGGGAATTCCTGGGACCTCTGAAGCTGCCGGCAGCAGCCGGGAGAGTCTCTCCGGGACTACATCCGGCGATTCTCGAAGCAGCGCACCGAGCTGCCCAACATCACCGACTCGGATGTCATCGGCGCATTCCTCGCCGGCACCACCTGCCGCGACCTGGTGAGCAAGCTGGGTCACAAGACCCCCACCAGGGCGAGCGAGCTGATGGACATCGCCACCAAGTTCGCCTCCGGCCAGGAGGCGGTCGAGGCTATCTTCAGAAAGGACAAGCAGCCCCAGGGCCACCCATCGGAAGATGCTCCCGAGGCGTCGACTCAGCGCGGCGCCAAGAAGAAAGGCAAGAAGAAGTCGCAAGCGAAACGCGACGCCGCCGACGCGGACCTTGTCGCCGCCGAGTACAAGAACCCTCGGAAACTCCCCGGAGGTGCCAACCTCTTCGACAAGATGCTCAAGGAGCCGTGCCCCTATCACCAGGGGCCCGTCAAGCACACCCTTGAGGAGTGTGTCATGCTTCGGCGCCACTTCCACAAGGCCGGGCCACCCGCGGAGGGTGGCAGGGCCCACGATGACGACAAGAAGGAAGATCACCAAGCAGGAGAGTTCCCCAAGGTCCACGACTGCTTCATGATCTACGGTGGGCAAGCGGCAAATGCCTCGGCTCGGCACCGCAAGCAAGAGCGCCGGGAGGTCTGCTCGGTGAAGGTGGCGGCGCCAGTCTACCTAGACTGGTCCAACAAGCCCATCACCTTCGACCAAGCAGACCACCCCGACCACGTGCCGAGCCTGGGGAAATACCCGCTCGTCGTCGACCCCGTCATCGGCGACGTCAGGCTCACCAAGGTCCTCATGGACGGAGGCAGCAGCCTCAACATCATCTACGCCGAGACCCTCGGGCTCCTGCGTGTCGATCTGTCCTCCGTCCGAGCAGGCGCTGCGCCCTTCCATGGGATCATTCTTGGGAAGCGCGTCCAGCCCCTCGGACAACTCGACCTTCCTGTCTGCTTCGGAACACCCTCCAACTTCCGAAGGGAGACCCTGACGTTCGAGGTGGTCGGTTTCCGAGGAACCTACCACGCGGTACTGGGAAGACCATGCTATGCGAAGTTCATGGCCGTCCCCAACCACACCTACACCTACCTGAAGCTCAAGATGTCGGGCCCCAACGGGGTCATCACCGTCGGCCCCACGTACAAACACGCGTTCGAATGCGACGTGGAGTGCGTGGAGTACGCCGAGGCCCTCGCCGAGTCCGAGGCCCTCATCGCCGACCTGGAAAGCCTCTCTAAGGAGGTGCCAGACGTGAAACGTCATGCCGGCAACTTCGAGCCAGTGGAGACAGTTAAGGCCGTCCCCCTCGACCCCAGCGGCGACGCCTCCAAGCAGATCCGGATCGGCTCCGGGCTCGATCCCAAATAGGAAGCAGTGCTCGTCGACTTTCTCCGCGCGAACGCCGACGTCTTCGCGTGGAGTCCCTCGGACATGCCCGGCATACCGAGGGATGTCGCCGAGCACTCGCTGGACATTCGAGCCGGAGCCCGACCCGTCAAGCAGCCTCTGCGTCGATTCGACGAGGAGAAGCGCAGAGCCATAGGCGAGGAGATCCACAAGCTAATGGCAGCGGGGTTCATCAAAGAGGTATTCCATCCCGAATGGCTTGCCAACCCTGTGCTTGTGAGAAAGAAAGGGGGGAAATGGCGGATGTGTGTTGACTACACTGGTCTCAACAAAGCATGTCCGAAGGTTCCCTACCCTCTGCCACGCATCGATCAAATCGTGGATTCCACTGCTGGGTGCGAAACCCTGTCTTTCCTCGATGCCTACTCAGGGTATCATCAAATCAGGATGAAAGAGTCTGACCAGCTCGCGACTTCTTTCATCACACCCTTCGACATGTACTGCTATGTCACCATGCCGTTCGGCTTGAGGAATGCGGGCGCGACGTACCAGCGGTGCATGAACCATGTGTTCGGCGAACACATTGGCCGCACGGTCGAGGCCTACGTCGATGACATCGTAGTCAAGACGAGGAAAGCTTCCGACCTCCTTTCCGACCTTGAAGTGACATTCCGATGTCTCAAGGCGAAAGGCGTCAAGCTCAATCCCGAGAAGTCTGTCTTCGGGGTGCCCCGAGGCATGCTCTTGGGGTTCATCGTCTCCGAGCGGGGCATCGAAGCCAACCCGGAGAAGATCGCAGCCATCACCAGCATGGGGCCCATCAAGGACTTGAAAGGCGTACAGAGGGTCATGGGATGTCTCGCGGCTCTGAGCCGCTTCATCTCACGCCTCGGCGAAAGAGGTCTACCTCTGTACCGCCTCTTAAGGAAGGCCGAGTGCTTCACTTGGACCCCTGAGGCTGAGGAAGCTCTCGGGAACCTGAAGGCGCTCCTCACAAAGGCGCCTATCTTGGTGCCTCCAGCTGCCGGAGAAGCCCTCTTGGTCTACATCGCCGCGACCACTCAGGTGGTCAGCGCCGCGATTGTGGTCGAGAGGCAAGAAGAGGGGCATGCATTGCCCGTTCAGAGGCCAGTTTACTTCGTCAACGAGGTACTGTCTGAAACCAAGATCCGCTACCCATAAGTTCAGAAGCTGCTGTATCCAGTGATCCTAACACGGCGGAAGTTGCGACACTACTTCGAGTCTCATCCGGTAACTGTGGTGTCATCCTTCCCCCTGGGGGAGATCATCCAGTGCCGAGAGGCCTCGGGTAGGATTGCAAAGTGGGCGGTGGAAATCATGGGCAAACACGCGTTCAAATGCGACGTGGAGTGCGTGGAGTACGCCGAGGCCCTCGCCGAGTCCGAGGTATTGGCGGACTTCGTGGCCGAATGGGTCGACACCCAGCTACCGACGGCTCCGATCCAACCGGAGCTCTGGACCATGTTTTTCGACGAGTCGTTGATGAAGACGGGAGCAGGCGCAGGCCTACTCTTCATCTCGCCCCTCGGGAAACACCTACGCTATGTGCTACGTCTCCATTTCCCGGCGTCCAACAATGCGGCTGAGTATGAGGCTCTGGTCAACGGGTTGCGGATCGCCATCGAGCTAGGGGTCTGGCGCCTCGACGCCCGCGGTGACTCGCAGCTCGTCATCGACCAAGTCATGAAGAACTCCCACTGTCGCGACCCGAAGATGGAGGCCTACTGCGATGAGGTTCGGCGCTTGGAAGACAAGTTCTACGGGCTCGAGCTCAACCACATCGCTCGGTGCTACAATGAGACTGCGGACGAGCTAGCTAAAATAGCCTCGGGGCGAACAACGGTTCCCCCGGACGTCTTCTCCCGGGATCTGCATCAACCCTCCGTCAAGATCGACGACACGCCCGAGCCTGAGGCGCCCTCGGCCCAGTCCGAGGTACCCTCGGCCCAGCCCGAGGTATCCTCGGCACAGCCCGAGGCACCCTCAGCTCGGCCCGAGGCGCCCTCGGTTCAGCCCGAGGTACCCTCGGCCCCCGAGGGTGAGGCACTGCGCGTCGAGGAGGAGCGAAGCGGGGTCACGCCTGATCGAAACTGGCAGACCCCGTACCTGCAATATCTCCACCAAGGAGAGCTACCCCTCGACCGAGCCGAGGCTCGGCGGGTGGCGCGGCGCGCCAAGTCGTTCGTCTTGCTGGGCGATGAGAAGGAGCTCTACCACCGCAGCCCCTCTGGCATCCTCCAGCGATGCATCTCCGTCGCCGAAGGTCAGGAACTCCTGCGAGAGATACACTCGGGGGCTTGCGGCCATCACGCAGCGCCTCGAGCCCTTGTCGGGAATGCTTTCCGACAAGGCTTCTACTGGCCGACGGCGGTGGCCGACGCCACTAGAATTGTTCGCACCTGCGAAGGGTGTCAATTCTACGCGAGGCAGACCCACCTGCCCGCTCAGGCTCTGCAGACGATACCCATCACCTGGCATTTCGCTGTGTGGGGTCTGGATCTCGTCGGCCCCTTGCAGAAGGCACCCGGGGGCTACACGCACCTGCTGGTTGCCATCGACAAATTCTCCAAGTGGATCGAGGTCCGACCTCTGAACAGCATCAGGTCCGAGCAGGCGGTGGCGTTCTTCACCAACATCATCCATCGCTTTGGGGTCCCGAACTCCATCATCACCGACAACGGCACCCAGTTCACCGACAGAAAGTTCTTGGACTTCTGCGAGGATCACCACATCTGGGTGGACTGGGCCGCCGTGGCTCATCCCATGTCAAATGGGCAAGTAGAGCGTGCCAACGGCATGATTCTACAAGGGCTCAAGCCTCGAATCTACAACGACCTCAACAAGTTCGGCAAGCGATGGATGAAGGAACTCCCCTCGGTGGTCTGGAGCCTGAGGACAACGCCGAGCCGAGCCACGGGCTTCACGCCGTTCTTCCTAGTCTACGGGGCCGAGGCCGTCTTGCCCACAGACCTGGAATACGGCTCCCAGAGGACGAGGGCCTACAGCGATCAAAGCAACCAAGCTAGCCGAGAAGACTCGCTGGACCAGCTGGAGGAGGCTCGGGACAAGGCCTTACTACACTCAGCGCGGTACCAGCAGTCCCTGCGATGCTACCACGCCCGAGGGGTCCGGTCCCAAGGCCTCCAGGTGGGCAACCTGGTGCTTCGGCTACGACAAGACGCCCGAGGGAGGCACAAGCTCACGCCCCCTTGGGAGGGACCGTTCGTCATTGCCAAGGTTCTGAAGCCCGGAACGTACAAGCTGGCCAACAGTCAAGGAGAGGTCTACGGCAACGCTTGGAACATCCAACAGCTACGTCGCTTCTACCCTTAAGATGTTTTCAAGTTGTTCATACACCTCGCACCCACGCAAAGTTTAGTCATCAAGGAAGGGTCGGCCTCGCCTCGGCAAAGCCCGACCCTCCCTCGGGGGCTAAAAGGGGGGGAACCCCCTCTGCGTCGAAATTTTCCTCGAAGAAAGATCTTTTCTGCCAGAATGTCTTTCGTGCTTTTTGACTACTTCGAAAAGTGGATCCTGAAAACGACGGAGTACACGTAAGCAGCCAAGGCTGATCGAGCCGAGGGACTCCTACGCCTCCGGGATACGGATACCTCACTCATCACCTTCTGCGATAAGTAACTCACGTTCGGATAAGTGATTCCGCGGACCGAACAAGTCTTCACGTTCGGAAGCTCTTCTACCGAAGCGATCCTTCGAGCCTTCTCGACTGCCTCGGTGACAGAGCCCCATGGACGGGTAAGAGTGCGCGTAAGCGGCAAGGCCGACCGAGCCGAGGGACTCCTACGCCTCCGGGATACGGATACCTCACTCATCACCTTCCGCGAGAAGCAACTCTCGCTCGCACAAACATCCCTGTTACCGACAAAAAAGTCCAGATACTCGAAACAAGAGGAAAAGAGACGCGGCTTTACAACACAGCGAGGATGTGTTTTGGCCTCGGCGGCCGCAGGAAACACACGCGTCAAGACAATCCGATCCTGCAGGCTCGGGTCTTGACGCTGGAAGGGGGCAGCAGCACCCTCGGCATCGACGACACCTTCGGCGAGGTCCGACCTAGCCTCGGACGGCGACGCGGTCCGAGGATCTCCACTCTAAAGGACGACGTCATCGCCACGCTCGGGCAATCGCTGCCAGGGCCTTCTCCGGGAATCCGGCCCGAGCAGGCGGCTCGGCCGGTCACCCCGGGGCCTCGTCCAGCCGTCCTCCAAGGACGTCAGCCCGACCCGAGGCCTCAGCTGGTCAACTCCGGTGTCGGTCCCACTAACGGACGACCCGGCTGGGCTCCGACCAACCAGGTTTCCTTTTCGAGCCAACTCTGCCCCTGTTCATGCTGATACCGCTACCTCTGGCCTCGGCTCATCGAAGAGCGGCCAAGGGGTCCCTTTAACTAAGCTAAAGAAGCCTCGGACAACAAGGCCGACCGAGCCGAGGGACTCCTACGCCTCCGGGATACGGATACCTCACTCGTCACCTTTACAAAGGGCGACTCACGCTTGGTGAAGCGGTTCAGACAACCAACAGGCGAGTCTTAGTGCTCGAAAATGAGGAAAAAACACGGCTCCATGCCAAAATTACATACATGTTCAGGCCTCGTCAGCCACAATGAACAAAAACACTGGCATTCAAAGTGCCATTACAAACGGAACTCCGGTTCCACCTCCGCAGGTACGAACAACCCCACTCGATGGGGGAGGGCCTGCGGAGCAACAGAAGACTGATGGACGACGACCGCCCTTCCCTCCGATCACTGAGGGAAGGAGCGGGCCACCGCCCACGCAGGGGCCGACTCCCAACACGCCCAGCATGGAGGCCCAGGCCCACGCGTCATGCAACCGGCGTGCCGAATGCTTCGTGCATGCAACTGCACCGCCACTTGTGCCACCACCGCGCCTCCTCGACTGCGGAACCAATACCGCGACTCGAGGCGACCCAGCGCACGACCCAGCAGCGCCAGCCTGGCGCGGCGGTCAGTGCGGCCAAAAATGGGCCGGCAGTAATGACGGTGGCAGGTGGTCAGGAGCAGCAGTCACGTCGTCAGCCAAGCTCACGTCCCATCCAGGGGCAGCGAGAGAACCCTCTCTCACGGCGTGAAGACAACGCGCCCGTGCTCCGTTCCTCGAATGGCTCGCGCATGCGCAACGGCCGCCCCGCCAACCACTCGCCCCGTCGCATTAACTCCGCGGCGGGACAGGCGGCGCCTCTGGCAGGAGAAGCAGGCGACGCTTCGCCTTCGCCATAATAACCGCGTCAAAAAAGGTACGCCGCGTTGTTCGATTTTGTATCCTTTTCCTTTTTTCCTCTTTCTCTCTCTTGCAACAGGGACCGGGAAAGGGGGATACCCCAAAAAGGATCCTTCCCCGTGAAGGAACCAGGCTCTGAGCCTCCCTACTGATCAGAGGTTCGAAGGCTGGCCCCCCGGAAGGGTTCGACAGCCGCCTCAGATCGCGTGGGCCCTACACCCACTACTGGTCAGAGGTTAGAAGGCCGGCCCCTCAGAAGGGTTCCACGGCTGCCTCAGGCTACTCGGGCTCCGCGCCCATTACTGATCAGGGGTTCGAAGGCTGGCCCCCGAAGGGTTCACAGCCGCCTCAGACGCCGAGCGAGGGATGATCATGGGTACGTTCGATACATAACCAAGGCTCGGGCTGCGCTCCCGAGGTACCCTAGGACATTTCCGAGACCAGCGGGAATGATCTTGTAACGGAATCCCATCGGAGGGAGGCATCGAGCCCTCGGACCCCGTCGCCAGGTGTAACACCCCAGGTTCCACAAACAACCCAGAATGCTACTGAACTACACTTCTGACGTCCATATATAAAATTTCGGCAGCATCCCCTTTGCAAGATTGCATAAATAAGGGGGCAACAGGTTATAAACATATATCATGTCCAAAAACATACTAAGTATTATTAATCGGCTAGCAAGGGAAGATAAACGTACGACCTGAACTGAATTAATCAGTGTGCACGACTATATAAAAAACAAACTTCCTTTGACAATAAGTTTCTAATTAAATCATGGCTGCGCCTGGGCAGCGTTATTGTGAGAGTGTAAGTGGACGTGCTGCTACTCCCCTCATTCCCAACATGTATCAAGTACCTGCATTGAGTAATGCAAGAGTGAGATGACATATCTCAGCAAGTAAAATATTATCAAACTATTCAACCACATAAGAACATTGTTTTACCACCACCTGATTCCACAACCTTCTTATTACCAAGATGCAGCACGTATACAACGTACAACACACCTAGTTACCACACCTCGCAGGTAGAAACCACAATAGTAACATAGTAATGTCACACTTCATATATTCCTCATGAATGCAAATGTCTGCAAATGCAAGGATGACTTCTGCCTTCATACCTCTAAGGATATGAAGCCGCATCGTACCCCTCCTCGGGCAACATACGATGCTAAAAATGTACCGGTACGGTCGGACCATAAGATCACGACATAACTTCAAAATGCAAGATGGATGATGCGATGTGCATGTCATGCCTACAACACTTCATATAACGTGATTCAAAAAGACACTTCAACTTCATCCAAGATGGGAATCAACCACATATATCATAACCAAATTATGATCATCCACAATATTAGACAATTGAGAATTAATACTTCCAAACAAATAAACTTCATCATAGAATTCAATGATTAACATAATTAAAAACTTATGCATACTCAATGACAGGGAATAGGATGCAAACCAAACGGTAGCAACCACCACTATATTTACTTGCCTTTACCGGAAGTTCGGGCAAATCCCTAAGTACGATCCGGAAGTCCACCACCTGTTTTTGACACACAACTTAGTGCACCAATTTCACATAACCAGGCTCATAAACGACGCCGCACCTACGCACAAACTCAAACCCCGCCACGGGTTACATCTCTCCCCACACCCACCAAACTGTAGCGGCGCTGCTTAATAATTTCATAACTTCAAAATTATGACAGCATTGGTAACAAACAAAAACTCCAGAGGCATCTACATAAAATTCCCCACAAGTTTTGTATACAATTTATAATTAAATTCCAACATCTAATTAGCCCAAAACAGTTCACAAGTTGAACCCTGTAATCTGTTTTTTTCTCTTTTGGACAGCGACATACCCGGATTCAAACAGCGATATCTTTTAAAATATAATTCCAATTCAAGCGCATAAGTACTCATTGGAAAGATAAGACAAAGCCATACATGATTATCATACTGGTTAGCACTAATTAACCACGAAAAATTCCCAGAAGCTGCTAATACTACTGCTGTTCACCCACCTGAAAAATCTGTTTTTTTGGACAGCAACATACCCGGATTCAAACGACGATATCTCCTAAATTATAACTCCGAATCGAGCGCATAAGTACTCGTTGGAAAGGTATGACAAAGCTCTACATGATTATCCCACTGATTCCCACTAATTACCCCACGAAAATTCCCAGAAACTGCTAATACTACTGCTGTTCACCCACCTGAAAAATCTGTTTTTTTGGACAGCAACATACCCGGATTCAAACGACGATATCTCCTAAATTATAACTCCGAATCGAGCGCATAAGTACTCGTTGGAAAGGTATGACAAAGCTCTACATGATTATCCCACTGATTCCCACTAATTACCCCACGAAAATTCCCAGAAATCCCTAGAACTACTGCTGTTCACCCACTCACAAAATTCCTGGACAGCACCTCTACCGATTCGCAAAGATAAACACATAATCCAATTGATTGCAGCACAAAAACAACAAAAGTTAATCACAAATTCACCTTAGGTTCTTCCCTTACTCCTTCCTTCTTCCTCCCTCCAAACTCCAATTGAGATCGCAGCCACACGACGGAGAACCACACGGGAGGGCTGCACCTTGGGAGGAGGGGAAGAAATGGGGGGGCAGCTAGGGTTTTGGGTGGTGAGGGCTGCAAATGTTTGAGGAGGAAGAAGATGGGAGAGGGGGGGGGGGCGTCCAAGAGAAAGGGGAGGGGAAGCGGCGGCTGCAACAACACAAGGGGGAAAAAGGGGGGGGGGCGGCTAGGGTTAGGGGAGGGTTAGTGGGCCGAATTGCGATTCGCGGCCCAACTCGCTTGCACGACAGCTCCCGACCAACCACTCTACTGCTATACTGGTGAATGTTTTCCACAAATTCTAAATCCCCAAAGCGCGACACCCGAATAAGAGAAAAAACAAACAAAAAGAATAACCTTCAACTTCTCTTCTTTGCAAACCGGGTATCACACTCTACCCCCCTTAAAAAGAATTCGACCTCGAATTCCGACGCTCCTATCGGAACGACAAGGAAAGATCAGCGACAACAAAAACTCACCCCATAACGAAAAGTTCGGGGTACTTCTGCCGCATCAGCTCCTCGAGCTTCAAGGATTCTAGGATACGCAGCAGACGACACTCTAGAGTCAGGTCTTGCTACATGGGAATCGACTCTAGCTCGATTATTGATATGGATTCCGCAAATACTTTCTCAACATAGAGACATGGAATACATGGCGTACTCTGATCATAGACTCCGACAATTGCATGTGCTAAGCCAAGCTGCCAACTCGGGCTAAGATAATAGACAGTCCTATATAACCCGGACAAAGTTTTCCTGACACCAAATCAACATTGACACATGCAAGTACTTCAATGAATATATATAATGAAAGCAATACATACTGTGCTCCAATAGCCTAAACCAAACCTATCCAAACAAGAGTAACTCCAAAAGATCAATTTAATGCTTGCATATTTCTAGACAACAGCACAACGGTTAATTGTTTTGCTCATAAACTCACAAAATATGCATCCAACAGTAGTAACCTAGGACTTTATGGAAAGCTTACAAAGTCCACTATACCCTTGGTACTATCATCACCACAAGATTTGACACTTAGAAAGGACAAACAATGCGAAACGTAAATTTTGTCCAGACTTGGACAGAATTCAACTACTCACTTAAAAAAAATCCATAATTGGAGTCTCAGTCATCCAATTTAGGCGCTCCTAGACTTTTTTGAAAGCCAGTAAAATTGTCTATATTTCATTTATAAACATATCAGGTTAATTCAATGCATATCAAGGTCAAAAGACATAAGAAAGGCTTTGCTGTCCACATTTGGACAGATTCAAAGATTCCACTTAAAACAGTTGTAGCTTAACTTATAGGTCACCAAAAAGGGTGATCCAATATTTGTTGGAAATCTTAAGGAAAGTACTCCACTTCTTTATAATTTATAAGAACTGATTCAAAGTTTAACTTGGGCAAACAAGGTCAGTTTCAAAATCTGTACAGAATCTGAATAGATTCCAAGACTAGACTTGAGAAAATCATAACTCCCAAACTACTAGACCTATGGTCATGAAATTTTTACACAAGTAAGATAAAGAAGTTGGCTACAACTTTTATATATAACATCTCTACAGAAAAGTTGGTTTACTTCACTGAACTAGCTGCATAACTAAAACTGGTCATGCAGTCCCAATAGCAAGCAATAGATTTTATCAGATTCATCACTCTTCTAAGATTAAGCGTTCATTGAAAGGCTAATTACTTTAGGTTCTTCATTACGAGACACCTAGAACAAATATAAGTATAGAAGCAATATGATAACCTTTTAAATCATTTAAGCCTAATCTCACATCATGCAAACAAGAATCAATTTAAGCATGTTATGTCTGCCCACACATTCATCCAAGCACATTCTATACATGATATCATAACTCCCTGCAGCTAACAAAATTTTGCAAATATAAACTCACTGAAAAGATTATAACATTCCCTAGAACTTTTATTATAATGAGTGTCTCGGAATTGGTTTCCAAACCGATAAAACAATGCAACTCTTTTGTTTCAAAACTGATAAGATTGAAACAATGGACAACTAAAATTCAAAAACCTATAACTCCTGCTATACTCAACTTAAACTACAACGAACACGCGTTGGAAAAGTTTTGAAAATTGTCCACGACTTTTGCAATAAAGTTGCACCCAAATTTATCCTTATAGCCCACAACTCTGCATGACCTACAGCTAAACTCAGCCTGAGATACTGCACATTAGAGATTCGACTTATATCCGGGCAACCACCTCTCCAAATCTATTTAACAGACAGTTACAAGTAAATACCCATTAAAAAGGTACTGAAAATACCTACAAGTTTTGCTTAAAGAGAATTCGCAAATTTGTGCTCTGCAACTATCAAAACGCGGTCGATTTATTGGTGACTAAAACGACGCCTAAAGTTCAGACACAACAGTGCAACAACTTCAGAGCAACCTAACTCCAATTATATGCAATGAGAATTAGAAACCCATACTCTTTGAAAAGATCATGAAATTACTAAAACTTTCATAATCCACAAAGACCAAATTATACCGTCTTCAATGTCTACTCTTCCGTACAAAATTAAAGACTCACTCTGCTAGAGACACCAACAAAGATGTTTTAAGAAACCCATATCTCTCAAATGTTTAGACCAAACATGGTGATTAAGCATCCTATGGAAAGATGCAGAAACATACTACAAAACATTCTAGATAAGTGAAGCCTGATTCAGCCTCCAACTAATTTAAAATGCCTCCCAAAACCAAACAACACATTATCAACAATAATAAAAAAAACAATATAAAATGAAACCCAAGTCATTGGCAGGTGCCATCAACACTAGGATTTTCCACTACCAAACTGGGATGCAACTCCACAAAGTCTTTAAATAACACTCTACCAAATAGGTTAGAACACTAAGCACAACAATCAATGAATTCAACAACCTCGTTTGTTAATGCCACTAAGGCCAAACATACATGTACCGACAATGTATGAAACACCTGACATACCCGTCTCTAGCTCTATAAAACATGGTTGTTATTACACTAGAATCCAACTACTAGAAATCTCCAAAACTATTCTGTTGACGTGAAGCAAATGGTGCTCATGTCATATAACATCTTTTCCCCCTCTCAAAAGAGATAAAATTTGCAATACTCATAAAGCAATGGAGGGATAACAACAAGAAAAAAAACTAATGTACTTCTTGACACAGACTCATGCAAAAGCTTCATAAATATTACTTTCAACACTTAATAATAACACGATACTATGCTCAACAGGAGTAATTGGACTTCAATAAGATAATCCACCTAACCCAACTACTTTGATTAACCTCACATACAACAATACCTCCTATTATTGCACTTGAACAATTTGTACCTAGTGATGTCATAGGATGAATTCAAAGTAGTAGACATACATGATCTATCAAACCATCATTCATATAATAAAAATCTCCATCTAATGCAACAACCACATCATTATAGAGATAGATGACTAACAAACATAAGCAACTTCCAGTTAAACATTGACTTTGTTTAAGATAAAGCGGTCCAAATAATAATTCCACAAGCATGCATAGAGAACTGATCATATAAAAAAAACTACCATGTATCATCGGCGATTAAAACAATATAAAACGGGTTGTCCATATCGTCCGCATGACTAGCCTCCAACAAACAAAAATTATGCATAACCTTTTTGGCTATAGAAACAAACCATAGAAGGAAAATATGCATGCCTCTTCAACTATAATATAGACATAAAATCCACTTGAAATCACCCTATTTATTATTAAAGATAAGGTTGCACACAATAAGAAAACCTATCATGTAAACATGGTTGGACTTATCTACCCACGTCATCTTGCAAAATTCACTTGAGTTCTTCTAGTCTCAAGATTTCATAGACAGTACAACATTGCCTTTGCTCTATGGAGACAAACCTATTGTACTCTAAGATCAAGTTGGCAAGTAGCCACACTAGCCAAAAAAAGGTGAGGTGTAAAGCACTGCACCCATGGAAATATTACATTGATAAGTTGGGTTGTAACCCAACAGTCAATCAAACTCAACAACACCATAAAACTCCATTGTATAGTGTTTTCACGCTACACCAAGTCGGATTAGATCCTCTATACACAAGCTC
This sequence comes from Zea mays, assembly GCF_902167145.1. Taxonomy (NCBI): domain Eukaryota; kingdom Viridiplantae; phylum Streptophyta; class Magnoliopsida; order Poales; family Poaceae; genus Zea; species Zea mays. Next base: position 73,236,089 of record NC_050104.1, on the reverse strand, counting down.
AATAAACAATCGGTCCTACAAGTACTAGAACCCAAGAATCCTTTTGGAAAAAAAACATCCACAGTCAAGCATATAGAAATATATGATGGTAATAGCTCAGAGATTAGTAAACATTGCATCCCAAAAAACATCATGACGATATGTATATAAAACAAGTACATTAGTAGCTTCACTCGCATAATAATTTCAATAACAACCACATCAAGAAATCAATATTAAATAGAAGTAACATTTCATATCAAGCATTACGTCGTTAACGACATACCTCATCAAACCATAAAGGGGTTTGGAGTAAGGAAATTCTAGTCATCTATACAATAAAATACTAATATGGAAGATATATGAACCCATACCCTTCCTATATGTGCAAGTGTGTCAAATTTATCTTCAAATTGCGTAGAATCTAAAGCCTATCCTCTGATACCAACTGTAACACCCCAGGTTCCACAAACAACCCAGAATGCTACTGAACTACACTTCTGACGTCCATATATAAAATTTCGGCAGCATCCCCTTTGCAAGATTGCATAAATAAGGGGGCAACAGGTTATAAACATATATCATGTCCAAAAACATACTAAGTATTATTAATCGGCTAGCAAGGGAAGATAAACGTACGACCTGAACTGAATTAATCAGTGTGCACGACTATATAAAAAACAAACTTCCTTTGACAATAAGTTTCTAATTAAATCATGGCTGCGCCTGGGCAGCGTTATTGTGAGAGTGTAAGTGGACGTGCTGCTACTCCCCTCATTCCCAACATGTATCAAGTACCTGCATTGAGTAATGCAAGAGTGAGATGACATATCTCAGCAAGTAAAATATTATCAAACTATTCAACCACATAAGAACATTGTTTTACCACCACCTGATTCCACAACCTTCTTATTACCAAGATGCAGCACGTATACAACGTACAACACACCTAGTTACCACACCTCGCAGGTAGAAACCACAATAGTAACATAGTAATGTCACACTTCATATATTCCTCATGAATGCAAATGTCTGCAAATGCAAGGATGACTTCTGCCTTCATACCTCTAAGGATATGAAGCCGCATCGTACCCCTCCTCGGGCAACATACGATGCTAAAAATGTACCGGTACGGTCGGACCATAAGATCACGACATAACTTCAAAATGCAAGATGGATGATGCGATGTGCATGTCATGCCTACAACACTTCATATAACGTGATTCAAAAAGACACTTCAACTTCATCCAAGATGGGAATCAACCACATATATCATAACCAAATTATGATCATCCACAATATTAGACAATTGAGAATTAATACTTCCAAACAAATAAACTTCATCATAGAATTCAATGATTAACATAATTAAAAACTTATGCATACTCAATGACAGGGAATAGGATGCAAACCAAACGGTAGCAACCACCACTATATTTACTTGCCTTTACCGGAAGTTCGGGCAAATCCCTAAGTACGATCCGGAAGTCCACCACCTGTTTTTGACACACAACTTAGTGCACCAATTTCACATAACCAGGCTCATAAACGACGCCGCACCTACGCACAAACTCAAACCCCGCCACGGGTTACATCTCTCCCCACACCCACCAAACTGTAGCGGCGCTGCTTAATAATTTCATAACTTCAAAATTATGACAGCATTGGTAACAAACAAAAACTCCAGAGGCATCTACATAAAATTCCCCACAAGTTTTGTATACAATTTATAATTAAATTCCAACATCTAATTAGCCCAAAACAGTTCACAAGTTGAACCCTGTAATCTGTTTTTTTTCTCTTTTGGACAGCGACATACCCGGATTCAAACAGCGATATCTTTTAAAATATAATTCCAATTCAAGCGCATAAGTACTCATTGGAAAGATAAGACAAAGCCATACATGATTATCATACTGGTTAGCACTAATTAACCACGAAAAATTCCCAGAAACTGCTAATACTACTGCTGTTCACCCACCTGAAAAATCTGTTTTTTTGGACAGCAACATACCCGGATTCAAACGACGATATCTCCTAAATTATAACTCCGAATCGAGCGCATAAGTACTCGTTGGAAAGGTATGACAAAGCTCTACATGATTATCCCACTGATTCCCACTAATTACCCCACGAAAATTCCCAGAAACTGCTAATACTACTGCTGTTCACCCACCTGAAAAATCTGTTTTTTTGGACAGCAACATACCCGGATTCAAACGACGATATCTCCTAAATTATAACTCCGAATCGAGCGCATAAGTACTCGTTGGAAAGGTATGACAAAGCTCTACATGATTATCCCACTGATTCCCACTAATTACCCCACGAAAATTCCCAGAAATCCCTAGAACTACTGCTGTTCACCCACTCACAAAATTCCTGGACAGCACCTCTACCGATTCGCAAAGATAAACACATAATCCAATTGATTGCAGCACAAAAACAACAAAAGTTAATCACAAATTCACCTTAGGTTCTTCCCTTACTCCTTCCTTCTTCCTCCCTCCAAACTCCAATTGAGATCGCAGCCACACGACGGAGAACCACACGGGAGGGCTGCACCTTGGGAGGAGGGGAAGAAATGGGGGGGGGCAGCTAGGGTTTTGGGTGGTGAGGGCTGCAAATGTTTGAGGAGGAAGAAGATGGGAGAGGGGGGGGCGTCCAAGAGAAAGGGGAGGGGAAGCGGCGGCTGCAACAACACAAGGGGGAAAAAGGGGGGGCGGCTAGGGTTAGGGGAGGGTTAGTGGGCCGAATTGCGATTCGCGGCCCAACTCGCTTGCACGACAGCTCCCGACCAACCACTCTACTGCTATACTGGTGAATGTTTTCCACAAATTCTAAATCCCCAAAGCGCGACACCCGAATAAGAGAAAAAACAAACAAAAAGAATAACCTTCAACTTCTCTTCTTTGCAAACCGGGTATCACACCAGGGGACCGGGTCCGGCAGATCACCCGCAGGTACTTTTGGGCGTGCCTCTGGCCCCTAGCCGACCCCTAACGAATGGGGCACGGACGTCCACTCAGATTACCCGCTTGCAGCTCACCGGAGACACCATGTTCGGCGCCCATCGAGGGCAACATGGCGCTTTCCCCCCCTCCTCCTTGCGGAAAGGCGACGCAGGGGCGTATATAAAAAAGCCGAGTCTGTCCCTGATCGCCCTCTCGCCCTGTGCAGAGGCTCGGGGGCTGCTCTCGCAAACCCGGCTCAGGCCGAACCGTTGACAGCGTCAACATACCAACCCGAGAACTTGGGACCCGACCGTACACCCGGGCTACGGCCAGCTCGCATGAGGGAACAACCAGACCAGCTGAAGCATTACGCGAGGCATTAAGACCTCGAAGGAGTGAAACCACTCCACCAAGGCCTCGGGGGCTACACCCGGCGGGTGCGCTCGCGCGCACCCACCGGAACAAAACACAACCGAGAAAGGCTGGTCCCCTTGCAAAAAAGTGCGATGAAAGCCTCCAAGCGAGTGCTAACACTCCCTTCGAGGCTCGGGGGCTACTGTCGGGGACCATAATTAGGGGTACCCTCAAGGCTCCTAATTCTCAGCTGGTAACCCCCATCAGCATAAAGCTGCAAAGGCCTGATGGGCGCGATTAAGTCAGGGATCAGTCCATTCGAGGGACTCGATCACACCTCGCCCGAGCCTAGCCTCGGACAAGGGCAGCCGACCCCGGAGGATTTCCGTCTCGCCCGAGGCCCCCCTCCAGCGGTGAACATATTTCCGGCTCGCCCGAGGCCCTGCCTTCGCCAAGAAGCAACCCTGACTAAATCGCCGCACCGACCGACCAAATCGCAGGAGCATTTAATGCAAAGGTGGCCTGACACCTTTATCCTGACGCGCGCCCCCCATCCGGCAGAGCCGAAGTGACCGCCGTCACTTCGCCGCTCCACTGACCGGCCTGACAGAAGGACAGCGCCGCCTGCGCCACTCCGACTGCGGTGCCACTTGACAGAGTTGTGGCGGAACCGCCCGAATTATTCCAGCTTAAGTGCCCAAGTCGCACCCTTAAAGGCAGCAACACACTTAAATCGGAATAACTCGTCAATCCCTCGGATCTAGTCCGATAAAGCCACTTATCTAGGATCGAATACCACTAGCTCACTCGAAGGTGAGGCACAGAGAAATACAATAAAGCATAATACCATAAATTAAGAAAGTATCATTAGTGATTACATTATCGGAGTTTCATAAATAATAACCATAGTTTTTAATGCAGCGAAAATAACTAACGGAGAAGAACCGAGTAACATGGCGAAGCCTGGCCACACTACTCCTCCTGGTCCTCTCCTGCGGAAGCAGTAACCCACTCGACCGTCTATCCCGGTGGCAGGGATGGAGGCCAAGTCACACCATCAACCAAATCAAGGAGGTACCTGCAAAAATTATGCCACAAGCAAGGCTGAGTATACTAATACTCAGCTAGACTTACCCGGTGTGAGGAGTCTACTCCTCTACCTCTAGACCATGCAGTTGTTTGGCTGAGGGGTTTGGTTTGCCAAAAGCACTAGCTGAGTCTAAAAACAGGTTTTAGCTTTTCAAGTTCTAGAATAATAATTTAGACTAGATGAGAACCTATCTATTCATACATGGTATCAAACATTATATCAATCAACATCTTTGCATGAGGGATAAAGTCCGCGCCCGGCTTCACTCAGGTACTAGGTTTACCGGTTACCATTTTTCCCGACATGTGTTTAGTACATTCAAACGCTTGACACAGGTATCCGCATGTTAATCATTATTCCAATTTTGTCTCATAGACAACGCATCCCCATGGATCCGTGTCCACAGACCATCATCATTCTGTTATAAAAAATGATACAACCAATCCCTGACCTCGCACGAGTGCTAGAAAAATCACTCGACTTCTACCGAGATCCTGATTTAGCATAGCAGCTACTCGACCTAGCATACTAGTATACATCTCAAAAGGAATCCTGAGTTCATGCAACTAGGGTTTCAACCAACTCCTACACTTAAGTGCACGGTACAAGCCTACAAACATTAAGTGTAGTAAAATAGCATATATAAACGGTTATGCATAAAACCGGGGCTTGCCTTTAATTTAACACTTAGATAGTGTTTGCTGGGAGGTACTCGCTTGGCGAGCATCCACTGGTTAAGTCCATCCTTCCTTGGGTCGTCCACCGACTGCACCTTGCGGTTGGCACCACATCACTTGCACGATCATCCTCTCTCGGTCCTAAATGAGATGCAAGATGCATATGTATGAATATGATGAAATATATCACAAGATAATCCCAAAATGGACGGTAGCGAACTAACATTAATTTAGAAGACACCGTAAACCACCACACGTTAGCATTAGTTATCTACACGTCATCGGGCATACGTAGTAAATCATCACTGGAAAACAACAAACACTTCCTATAATTATCTATTGCAAACACGACATCATAAGTACAAGCATTCACCACGTTTACTTTTATCATTCATTAGTTACTTATTATTAAACTAGTTAAGTACGCATAAATTTACGATGACTTACACATAGACAGACTTAGTTAAAAAGGAATAGATACTTAATCGGGTTGTACAATTGTTCGCAATACTCTAATGCAAGCATACATCCAAGGGCACACAAGAAAGTGATAGTCTAATCACATTGCTTATTATACTAATCTATTGAGGTTGGTTATTTATTAATACTCAGATTAGCAGCACAATTATTAGAAATGGTAACATCTCATTAATTTTGTTTTTCGTCCATATAGTGACACTTGCTAAATTGACGTTGATCGAAGCTAATTTCTTACTAGATGTCAACCATTTAATTTACTACTGCACTAGTTACTTGTATATCTCCAATTATATAATCTACTAATATAGGGATCATGAGATAACACTATCAATCATACTCAAGCAAGACAAGAGAGTACAACAATCAACCACAATCAACAAGATTAGGACAGCAGCACAACATTTACTTGTTTCAGTCGTAATTCTTCAAATATTTATCCAAAAATAGTGAACAAATACTTTTTGGAAAGTCTAAGAAGTTCTCTACAACTTTGGTATTATCGTCTCAATATGACTAGACTCTTAGCAAAGTCAAACTGTGCAAAAATAACAGGTCTGTCCAGGTTGGACAGATTCAGACTTGCGACTTCAAAAATTCACTACTACAGGTTAAGACATCCAAACAAATTGATCCTAGACTTTCTGGAAAGGTAATAAAATTGTCTACATATCATTTATAAACATCTCAAGGTGATTAAATATTTAACTAAGGACAAAAGACACTAGAAGGCTTTGCTGTCCAGAATTGGACAGATTCAGTTTTCAGACTTTAAACATCCATAACTTAATATTCAGATCACCAAAAAGAGTGATCCAAAACTTTTTGGAAAGCTTAGCAAAAGTACTACATGAATTTTATAATCACCATGAAGTGATTCTATGTTGAACTGAATCAAACAATTCAGTTTTCGAAATCTGTTCTGTCAGTGGACAAAATACAACAACCAGTTTGTAAAATTCATAACTCGTAATCTGTCAGGCCTATGGTTATAAAATTTTAATACAAGCAAGATAAGAAAAGCATCTACAACTTTCTTATAATGACCATAAAAAGATTGTAACATTAGCGTAAGCAAACAATTCACTCTCTGAAATCTGTACAGAGATTGGACAGATTCAGTTAATGAATTTGCGAAAAACACAACTTCTAAACGATCAGACTTATGGCTGTCAAATTTTAACACAAGTAAGGTAATAAAGTTATCTACAACTTTATTATATGGCATTTCTACAGAAAACATAATTTACTTCATCAAACAAACAGTACGACGAAAACAGTACGTGCAGCCCAAAACAGCTACCAATAAAATTCAGCTCCTATTCACTTCAAAAATTGCCGCGTTCTAGAGTCTTGAACCATTTTAATACTTTACCATTTGTTGGAGTTGAAACAATCAAATTAGGACCAACAAGTAGACTTACTAACTTTTTATCCAAGTTATTTCGTGCGCTAGAATTACCACACAATTAACAAACACATTCACCAAAATAAAACACTTCGGCACACATGTCCGACATCACACAAAATCATGATGAAGCAATATTAATATTTATCTTTTAGAACACCATAACATAACCATTAAATCTCTAATTAGTTTTAAGGTATAACTCAAGCATTCCATGAACATGCATGACTTTATTTACTCCTAATTTTTCACTAAGTCTTGCAATTATAAAATAGGTGTTATTTTAGCACCAAATGAAACTATCTAATTTAGGGCTGGAATTTTTATGAGGCATAGGTAATGACCAATTATGAATAATATATAAATTTCACATGCTCAGATTTTATATTGCATTTACTACAAAAATAACAAATTGTTAATGCAATAAAGCATGTGAGGGCAAGTTAAATCTAAAACTAATTATTTTCTGTGGATGCATGACCATATTAAGTTTTCTTAGGCTACTATAATATCACGCAAGGACAGTGGAACACCATTTTCCATTTTTACATCCATATATTATTTATAAATCATTTAAAACTACTTAAGGTGCATTAAACAAGTTAAATCACTAACTTAATCATACATGCACAACAATTCATGAAATTTTTATCAGTCACCACGCATCACACCAAGAGTCTACTGTAAAAATTTCAACCCATTTGGAGCACTGGAGCTACAGATCCAAAAATAACAAGCAAATAAATCTTCTTTTCTCTATTTAACATGTTTTAATTAGCACACCAATAAAACAGTGAACAACACATAAGTTTTATATTTTTCCATGATGGAGTATGACAACATCTAACTAACAAAACAGGTTTCATCATTTTTAGATTTTTATAAATAAAATTATGGAGAGAAGCAAGTTTGTTTAATCTCTAAACCAGTTTTTAAATACGAATTTCTACAGAAAAACTTTTCCACTAAAATATGCCAACATATAGATCCAATAGTTAGAGCATTTCATAAGGAAGCCAACAAAATAAATTTCACGATTTTAGGGATTACCAAACTGAAGATATGAATTTTTGAAGGAAGAGTAAAAATCTATAATATTGTGCACTCACAACTCGCCTTAGGCCCACTCGTCATAGGCACTGGGAGTCATTTTTAACCTCACAAACAACAACAGTAGGGAGGCTGCCGGCTGCACTTGGGGAAGTAAGGCTCGGCTCCCTGCTGCATGGGTGTCGAGCTGAGGGAGGAGGGGCGCTCGGCCTAGAGCTGCTGCTAGAGGAGGGCGCCGGAGTACTCACCAAGGTGCCATGGGGAGTAGACGTTCATGGATGGCGAGCAGCAAAGAGACGGGGCGCGGCATGGAGCAGGGCGCCATGGGAGGCTGTTGCTCCGAGCAGGAGGCGAGGTGGTAGAGGGCAGGGGCTTGCTGCTGCCGTGAGGGAGAGGGAGGACGACGTGGGGAGGAAGGGAGCAGGGCAGGTGGGCTGCCATTTAAAGAGGCGCTCGCTGCAGCAATTGGTGGCGTGGGTGGTGGCCTGCAGAGCTCTGCACATGTCAGTCTGCTTGCAGGTGATGGCAGGACGACTTTGGACGCCCAGTTTTGGCATTTTCTGTTTGGATTCGGACCTAGATCACTGCAGAAGATTTGTTCCTTGATGTATACTCTACAAATCGTGTATAGAGATTGAGGTGATTCGGGCACTGGTTAGAAAGTTATAGATCCACGAAAACTGGTTTATCAGTGGGTTAGAAAACAGTGGAAACTCGTGAAAACTGAGTGTCAAAGCATGTCAAACGGAATCGGATGAATGTCATCTTTTAATATGTTGTGCCTCTATTAGTTACTAACAACTTTTATATTTGGTGAAACTCAAGTTGTTCAACAAAAATTTGGGAACGCGAGACGTCGACCCGAACGATGCTGATTTCAGACTTAGAAGAATTCAAATCTTGAAATCAGATTGTTATTCTGTCTTGATGGCACTGTTTGAGATGCTTAGAGATTGAATCAAGGCTTGGTTTAAATATAAAATCTGTTGTATAACACAGGTTCTACAATTTTTATTGAAGGTCAAACCTCATATCTTGAATATAAATAAAAGTTTCACTTTGGTCAAGGTAGTATCATTATAAAGCTCTCAATTATATTTTTAAGGCAATCAGACTATTTTCTTGACATTTTCCTGGCATGGACCCTCAATAACTTTTGTTGTAGAGTTGATTTAGAGTGTTTTGGGAAAGTTACCATAACTTGGTTGAATTTCTAAATTTGCTTTTATTTAATCGAGCAGTCTCAAGCAAGCGTAGGATTTATAACTTCACACGAATATTGGTTCAAACTTTAAGAAATCTTTAGAATACACTTGATAGATAGAGATGAATGATGACATAGAGATAACAAGTCGATTTGCATAAGAATTAATTAGAGGTTCACATAAAGAGATCGTGCGGGAGAATGCGGATTCAGATTAAGTATTTGGATGTATACCGATTATTGAGAAAGCGGATTCGGACACCGATTGGATAACATAACAACTATTGAGAGTCCGAATAAATGAGTTTGGACGGGAGTTGCGAGACGATATTGACTTTCGAATTTGCGTTTGCTTTAAGAAACAAAAGTTTTAACAGGCTTCAAATTTGGCTGTTCTTGAGATCAAATAATTTCAAATTTGGTGAAACATTCATGAGTAACTTGATGAATGAAGATAGATGTGATAAAGAGATAGAAATTTTCACTAAGCATCCGAGATTAGGATAAATCTCCCGACATAACACGAAATAGACACCTGGGGTGTCACAGCCTTCCCCCCTTAAAAGAATCTCGTCCCGAGATTCGAATGAGGATCTTCAATGGTGGAGAAGCATGTAACTCCCAAGCTGAAGATAGATGCCAATTCATGAGATGTCATCTGACAAGATACTGAAGATAGATTTGGACGTAATACCGTGACATATTGAGACAAAATGCCACGACCACTTTGAGAGAATGTCCACAAAAGATAGCACATCAGTATAGTCTCGTAATGGATCACTACTATTAACCGTGATACCAGCGCGTGCCGAGCAGCTCAACCATGTGTGCACCATAGTAGGCTCTTGGTTTCGTCGCGACACCATCGGTCGTTAGTCATAATACCATTACCAAACATAACCCATGAGAAATCCACATAGCACAGATAGATGGAGCCCATGAGAGTATGGCTCAGAAAATAAGAATGTGACCGGAGTTGAAGCAGAGATTGTTGGCAAAAGAGCATCACATGAGAACTTTCTTCAACTGAGAGAATTATTTTATGATTAATACGGAGATTATCAGGTCAGAGATTTATACGAGAGTGGATATGAGGGGAACCAACCATGAGATCAAGATTGGCAACTTGCTGAGACATGAGAGAACCAAAGTCAACAGCATAATCCATTGAACCAAATGGATACACTGCTTAGAGATAGAGTCGATAAAACAGCGTCATGATCTTCAGAGAAGAGTATGGGAACGATCATAATGAGATATTAGACTGATCCATATTTAATACTTGAGAGTGGGTTATAGAAGATAACAAGATGACGGGGTAGATCTCGATGAATGATCCAGAGATTCGGATGATAAATTCACAACATGATTCACAAAGGAAAAGATTACTAGATCCAGGTGAAAAGAGAGGTCATCAACGCAGATGGCTTCTAGGTTGAGCATAGGAGAATTTAATGAGAATTTTGGACAAGGCTTCCAAGAAGAATTTGGGACTGGATATTGTTTTGCACAACATACACCAACCAAGGTTTTATTATTTTTTTAACATAAACAAGTTCACAAGGAAGCTTTAGGTTGAACTAGCGGTCCAGCTATGGGGTTCTATAAGCTGTGCAGGTGTAAATTCAAGGGTAAACACACGAGGGCTAGAAAACATCAACACCATCATGATTTTTTAAGAGGTTTCACTTGCTAAACTCAATGTTGTTTGGATTGGGGTCTTTTTATGAACAGAACAGACAACATTTTTTTTGTAAAAAAGGGTTGAACAATTACAATACCACCTAGATAGCAAGACAAGATAAACACATAGCACGACCTAACAAGACTTACCAATCTGACACGAGGTAAGGCATTTCTAACATAGCAGTATATCACATTATTCGCAAGTTCTTATTATTGGAATAAGGGTGAGGGAAGCATGTTGGTGCACAAGAGACAATGAAAATGCGACAATCATGATGCATGCTCATTCTAGTCGTCTTCTCAGACCTAACTAATTTTTCGGGTTCTTCTACAGCATCCCTATTAATAGTATTAGTAGCCTTTATAGCCTATATAAATAGCCACCTAGCTACCCATCTATTTCCTAAGGCTTCACGTCCTAGGTCTATCCTTATCGTCCTGATATCTATCCAACTTTGGTTTCTAAGCAAATTTTACTTTAGAAAAGGTTGGTAATCATGACTTATTGACTTCTCTGTACTGGTATTCGCTCCGATACCAGCTGTGGCGGAACCGCCCGAATTATTCCAGCTTAAGTGCCCAAGTCGCACCCTTAAAGGCAGCAACACACTTAAATCGGAATAACTCGTCAATCCCTCGGATCTAGTCCGATAAAGCCACTTATCCAGGATCGAATACCACTAGCTCACTCGAAGGTGAGGCACAGAGAAATACAATAAAGCATAATACCATAAATTAAGAAAGTATCATTAGTGATTACATTATCAGAGTTTCATAAATAATAACCACAGTTTTTAATGCAGCGGAAATAACTAACGGAGAAGAACCGAGTAACATAGAGAAGCCTGGCCACACTACTCCTCCTGGTCCTCTCCTGCGGAAGCAGTAACCCACTCGACCGTCTATCCCGGTGGCAGGGATGGAGGCCAAGTCACACCATCAACCAAATCAAGGAGGTACCTGCAAAAATTATGCCACAAGCAAGGCTGAGTATACTAATACTCAGCTAGACTTACCCGGTGTGAGGAGTCTACTCCTCTATCTCTAGACCATGCAGCTGTTTGGCTGAGGGGTTTGGTTTGCCAAAAGCACTAGCTGAGTCTAAAAACAGGTTTTAGCTTTTCAAGTTCTAGAATAATAATTTAGACTAGATGAGAACCTATCTATTCATACATGGTATCAAACATTATATCAATCAACATCTTTGCCAGTATCTCATTTCCACTTATTAATCAATGCAGTACAATGGATCAAGCAGTCTCATTAGCTGCGAGAAGCAGACGATTCGAATCAAGTTTTTAACCTTGCAAGGTAAACCTAAACACACGACATGTCAGGGCACTCCGTCCCCACACATATCAACCGTCCCCATCGATTCCCCGTTCGCGGCCAGGCCTCACCGCCTTGGCATACAATGCTCCACTGACCCCGACTGCCGTCGTGCAGTGGCCGCACTTGTACCCACCATATCTAGAATGGGAGACCCAGTCTCAGGTCGCATGAGGGATAAAGTCCGCGCCCGGCTTCACTCAGGTACTAGGTTTACCGGTTACCATTTTTCCCGACATGTGTTTAGTACATTCAAACGCTTGACACAGGTATCCGCATGTTAATCCTTATTCCAATTTTGTATCATAGACAACGCATCCCCATGGATCCGTGTCCACAGACCATCATCATTCTGTTATAAAAAATGGATACAACCAATCCCTAACCTCGCGCGAGTGCTAGAAAAATCACTCGACTTCTACCGAGATCCTGATTTAGCATAGCAGCTACTCGACCTAGCATACTAGTATCCATCTCAAAAGGAATCCTGAGTTCATGCAACTAGGGTTTCAACCAACTCCTACACTTAAGTGCACGGTACAAGCCTACAAACATTAAGTGTAGTAAAATAGCATATATAAACGGTTATGCATAAAACCGGGGCTTGCCTTTAATTTAACACTTAGATAGTGTTTGCTGGGAGGTACTCGCTTGGCGAGCATCCACTGGTTAAGTCCATCCTTCCTTGGGTCGTCCACCGACTGCACCTTGCGGTTGGCACTACATCACTTGCACGATCATCCTCTCTCGGTCCTAAATGAGATGCAAGATGCATATGTATGAATATGATGAAATATATCACAAGATAATCCCAAAATGGACGGTAGCGAACTAACATTAATTTAGAAGACACCGTAAACCACCACACGTTAGCATTAGTTATCTACACGTCATCGGGCATACGTAGTCAATCATCACTGGAAAACAACAAACACTTCCTATAATTATCTATTGCAAACACGACATCATAAGTACAAGCATTCGCCACGCTTACTTTTATCATTCATTAGTTACTTATTATTAAACTAGTTAAGTACGCATAAATTTACGATGACTTACACATAGACAGACTTAGTTAAAAAGGAATAGTTACTTAATCGGGTTGTACAATTGTTCGCAATACTCTAATGCAAGCATACATCCAAGGGCACACAAGAAAGTGATAGTCTAATCACATTGCTTATTATACTAATCTATTGAGGTTGGTTATTTATTAATACTTAGATTAGCAGCACAATTATTAGAAATGGTAACATCTCATTAATTTTGTTTTTCGTCCATATAGTGACACTTGCTAAATTGACGTTGATCGAAGCTAATTTCTTACTAGATGTCAACCATTTAATTTACTACTGCACTAGTTACTTGTATATCTCCAATTATATAATCTACTAATATAGGGATCATGAGATAACACTATCAATCATACTCAAGCAAGACAAGAGAGTACAACAAAAAACCGCAATCAACAAGATTAGGACAGCAGCACAACATTTACTTGTTTCAGTCGTAATTCTTCAAATATTTATCCAAAAATAGTGAACAAATACTTTTTGGAAAGTCTAAGAAGTTCTCTACAACTTTGGTATTATCGTCTCAATATGACTAGACTCTTAGCAAAGTCAAACTGTACAAAAATAACAGGTCTGTCCAGGTTGGACAGATTCAGACTTGCGACTTCAAAAATTCACTACTACAGGTTAAGACATCCAAACAAATTGATCCTAGACTTTCTGGAAAGGTAATAAAATTGTCTACATATCATTTATAAACATCTCAAGATGATTAAATATTTAACTAAGGACAAAAGACACTAGAAGGCTTTGTTGTCCAGAATTGGACAGATTCAGTTTTCAGACTTTAAACATCCATAACTTAATATTCAGATCATCAAAAAGAGTGATCCAAGACTTTTTGGAAAGCTTAGCAAAAGTACTACATGAATTTTATAATCACCAAGAAGTGATTCTATGTTGAACTGAATCAAACAATTCAGTTTTCGAAATCTGTTCTGTTAGTGGACAGAATACAGCAACCAGTTTGTAAAATTCATAACTCGTAATCTGTCAGGCCTATGGTTATGAAATTTTAACACAAGCAAGATAAGAAAACCATCTACAACTTTCTTATAATGACCATGAACAGATTGTAACATTAGCGTAAGCAAACAATTCACTCTCTGAAATCTGTACAGAGATTGGACAGATTCAGTTACTGAATTTGCGAAAAACACAACTTCTAAACGATCAGACTTATGGCTGTCAAATTTTAACACAAGTAAGGTAATAAAGTTATCTACAACTTTATTATATGGCATTTCTACAGAAAACATAATTTACTTCATCAAACAAACAACACGACGAAAATAGTACGTGCAGCCCAAAACAACAACCAATAAAATTCAGCTCCTATTCACTTCAAAAATTGCCGCGTTCTAGAGTCTTGAACCATTTTAATACTTTACCATTTGTTGGAGTTGAAACAATCAAATTAGGACCAACAAGTAGACTTACTAACTTTTTATCCAAGTTATTTCGTGCGCTAGAATTACCACACAATTAACAAACACATTCACCAAAATAAAACACTTCGCCACACATGTCCGACATCACACAAAATCATGATGAAGCAATATTAATATTTATCTTTTAGAATACCATAACATAACCATTAAATCTCTAATTAGTTTTAAGGTATAACTCAAGCATTCCGTGAACATGCATGACTTTATTTACTCCTAATTTTTCACTAAGTCTTGCAATTATAAAATAGGTGTTATTTTAGCACCAAATGAAACTATCTAATTTAGGGCTGGAATTTTTATGAGGCATAGGTAATGACCAATTATGAATAATGTATAAATTTCACATGCTCAGATTTTATATTGCATTTACTACAAAAATAACAAATTGTTAATGCAATAAAGCATGTGAGGGCAAGTTAAATCTAAAACTAATTATTTTCTGTGGATGCATGACCATATTAAGTTTTCTTAGGCTACTATAATATCACGCAAGGACAGTGGAACACCATTTTCCATTTTTACATCCATATATTATTTATAAATCATTTAAAACTACTTAAGGTGCATTAAACAAGTTAAATCACTAACTTAATCATACATGCACAACAATTCATGAAATTTTTATCAGTCACCACGCATCACACCAAGAGTCTACTGTAAAAATTTCAACCCATTTGGAGCACTGGAGCTACAGATCCAAAAATAACAAGCAAATAAATCTTCTTTTCTCTATTTAACATGTTTTAATTAGCACACCAATAAAACAGTGAACAACACATAAGTTTTATATTTTTCCTTGATGGAGTATGACAACATCTAACTAACAAAACAGGTTTCATCATTTTTAGATTTTTATAAATAAAATTATGGAGAGAAGCAAGTTCGTTTAATCTCTAAACCAGTTTTTAAATACGAATTTCTACAGAAAAACTTTTCCACTAAAACATGCCAACATATAGATCCAATAGTTAGAGCATTTCATAAGGAAGCCAACAAAATAAATTTCACGATTTTAGGGATTACCAAACTGAAGATATGAATTTTTGAAGGAAGAGTAAAAATCTATAATATTGTGCACTCACAACTCGCCTTGGGCCCACTCGTCATAGGCACTGGGAGTCATTTTTAACCTCACAAACAGCAACAGTAGGGAGGCTGCCGGCTGCACTTGGGGAAGTAAGGCTCGGCTCCCTGCTGCATGGGTGTCGAGCTGAGGGAGGAGGGGCGCTCGGCCTAGAGCTGCTGCTAGAGGAGGGCGCCGGAGTACTCACCAAGGTGCCATGGGGAGTAGACGTTCATGGATGGCGAGCAGCAAAGAGACGGGGCGCGGCATGGAGCAGGGCGCCATGGGAGGCTGTTGCTCCGAGCAGGAGGCGAGGTGGTAGAGGGCAGGGGCTTGCTGCTGCCGTGAGGGAGAGGGAGGACGACGTGGGGAGGAAGGGAGCAGGGCAGATGGGCTGCCATTTAAAGAGGCGCTCGCTGCAGCAATTGGTGGCGTGGGTGGTGGCCTGCAGAGCTCTGCACATGTCAGTCTGCTTGCAGGTGATGGCAGGACGACTTTGGACGCCCAGTTTTGGCATTTTCTGTTTGGATTCGGACCTAGATCACTGCAGAAGATTTGTTCCTTGATGTATACTCTACAAATCGTGTATAGAGATTGAGGTGATTTGGGCACTGGTTAGAAAGTTATAGACCCACGAAAACTGGTTTATCAGTGGGTTAGAAAACAGTGGAAACTCGTGAAAACTGAGTGTCAAAGCATGTCAAACGGAATCGGATGAATGCCATCTTTTAATATGTTGTGCCTCTATTAGTTACTAACAACTTTTATATTTGGTGAAACTCAAGTTGTTCAACAAAAATTTGGGAACGCGAGACGTCGACCCGAACGATGCTGATTTCAGACTTAGAAGAATTCAAATCTTGAAATCAGATTGTTATTCTATCTTGATGGCACTGTTTGAGATGCTTAGAGATTGAATCAAGGCTTGGTTTAAATATAAAATCTGTTGTATAACACAGGTTCTACAATTTTTATTGAAGGTCAAACCTCATATCTTGAATATAAATAAAAGTTTCACTTTGGTCAAGGTAGTATCATTATAAAGCTCTCAATTATATTTTTAAGGCAATCAGACTATTTTCTTGACATTTTCCTGGCATGGACCCTCAATAACTTTTGTTGTAGAGTTGATTTAGAGTGTTTTGGGAAAGTTACCATAACTTGGTTGAATTTCTAAATTTGCTTTTATTTAATCGAGCAGTCTCAAGCAAGCGTAGGATTTATAACTTCACACGAATATTGGTTCAAACTTTAAGAAATCTTTAGAATACACTTGATAGATAGAGATGAATGATGACATAGAGATAACAAGTCGATTTGCATAAGAATTAATTAGAGGTTCACATAAAGAGATCATGCGGGAGAATGCGGATTCAGATTAAGTATTTGGATGTAGACCGATTATTGAGAAAGCGGATTCAGACACCGATTGGATAACATAACAACTATTGAGACTCCGAATAAATGAGTTTGGACGGGAGTTGCGAGACGATATTGACTTTCGAATTTGCGTTTGCTTTAAGAAACAAAAGTTTTAACAGGCTCCAAATTTGGCTGTTCTTGAGATCAAATAATTTCAAATTTGGTGAAACATTCATGAGTAACTTGATGAATGAAGATAGATGTGATAAAGAGATAGAAATTTTCACTGAGCATCCGAGATTAGGATAAATCTCCCGACATAACACGAAATAGACACCTGGGGTGTCACAAGAGTGAGACTGACAGGCAGTCAGGCCCTGCCGAAGGCACCATAGGAATCTCCGCTTCGCCCGACCCAGGGCTCGGACTCGGGCTAAGTCCCGGAAGACGGCGAACTCCGCTCCGCCCGACCCAGGGCTCGGACTCGGGCTAAGTCCCGAAAGACGGCGAACTCCGCTCCGCCCGACCCAGGGCTCGGACTCGGGCTAATTCCCGAAAGATGGCGAACTCCGCTCCGCCCGACCCAGGGCTCGGACTTGGGCTCAGCCCCAGAAGACGACGAACTCCGCTCCGCCCGACCCAGGGCTCGGACTTGGGCTCAGCCCTAGAAGACAACGAACTCCGCCTTGCCCGACCCAGGGGCTCGGACTCGACCTCGACCACGGAAGACAGACTCGACCTCGGCTCCGGAGGAGCTTCCACATCGCCCAACCTAGGGCGCAGACTAGCCACGTCAACAGGAGGCGCCATCATCACCCTACCCCGAGCTGACTCGGGCCGCAGGGAACAAGACCGGCGTCCCATCTGGCTCGCTCCGCCAGATAGGCAATGATGGCGCCCCGCATACTCTGTGACGATGGTGGCTCTCAGCCCCCTTACGGAAGCAAGAGGACGTCAGCAAGGACTCAACCGCTCCGATAGTTGTCCCTCCGCCAGGCTCCATCGCTCCTCCGACGGCCACGACATCACACCAGCTGGGTGCCAAAAATTCTCTGGCTGCCACAACGGCATGTACTTAGGGCGCTAGCTCTCCTCCGCTAGACACGTAGCACTCTGCTACACCCCCCATTGTACACCTGGATCCTCTCCTTACGCCTATAAAAGGAAGGACCAGGGCCCTCTTAGAGAGGGTTGGCTGCGCGGGGACGAGGACGAGACAGGCGCTCGCTTGAAGCCGCTCGCTCCCTCTCCCGCGTGGACGCTTGTAACCCCCTACTGCAAGCGCACCCGACCTGGGCGCGGGACGAACACGAAGGCCGCGGGATTCCCACCTCTCTCACGCCGGTCTCCAGCCGCCTCGCTCTCCCCCCTTTGCGCTCGCCCTCGCGCTCGACCCATCTGGGCTGGGGCACGTGGCGACATTCACTCGTTGGCCCAGGGACCCCCCGGTCTCGAAACGCCGACAGTATGATATACAATTTTAGCAATTAAATTGTATGGTGAAAGATTAAATAAATAAGGTAGAGCTAAATCTTGCTACTAGAGATTTCTTTGGTATACTTAGTAAATTAGGGTCAAGTTTGGTTACTGAATGGTCAGACTATTTTGGTGTTCCACTAATCTTTCCCCTTTTATATTTTAGTGAAATTTTAATAATATTCCTAGTTGAATTCATTGGGGGTGAGATTCATTATTCTTTCTAATTTATTTTCTTCCTTTTCTTTTATGCCTTTAAGGTCGGTTTGAACTACAAGATAGTTTTATAAATTTCTAAAAATTTTGTAAAAATTACAGTAGCTCCTCATTGGTGTATAACTGTCTGTCTCAAAAGTTGGGGCTTAAAAAGTGAAGGGTTCTCTCTATACAAAATTATCAAGTTTTAGGGCAGAGGGGGTGCTTTGAACTACAACTCTCCTTTAACAGTAGGTTATTCTCTAAGGCTTATTTTTGCTGGCATTTAGGTTCAATAACATGACTTTGTACCAAATTTCAGCCACTAACACTTATTAGTTAATTTACTATGATTTTCTAAAGTTTTTGACCAATGGGATGCTTTCTACTACCACTATACTTGAAAATATCAAACAACAAATTTCTAAATTTTCCTATCTTCTTCTTTGTGCAAGAGCAATCATTCTAGAATTTGGCAACTTTTTGCTTAAGGGAAAGGGTGGTAGAATGTCTTGGATTATGTGACCTTTTTCATGGGTAGGGGTAATGGGTTTTACCTCATATTTTTGAATAGGTTTTGTAGTTTTTTCTCGTGTTCTACTTCACTAATAGTTGGGTAAAAACTAATTTGCCTATTGTTGCACAAGTTTAGATTTTATTAGGATTTAATTAGAATATGGCAAAAATCAAGTTTTAATTGTTCAACCCACTTATGATGATGGGTTGGGGTGTTTATTATTTTTGTAGTGGTGTTCTAGTAGTTAGGAGTCTACTGAATTTTTCTTACCAATTTTGAAATGGTCCTTATAGTTTTAATTATGGCCTTTCTGGTTTTATTAGTGCCCAAATAAATAATTAACCTTGGATTTGCTCTGGACTAGGGTTCTTTGTATTTTTCCTAGGTTCTTCATTACTTAAGTGGACTAGGAAAAATATGTTCATCCTCTGTTTATTAATTTCTATTGTCTTTCTTATTTTCCTAAGTTTTGGACAGATATGGTCTTTAATAGATAATCTTGAGTTAACCTTGTATACTGGGGTGCTCAATATTTTAAAACAGTGCTTAAGTTGGGTATGTATTTCTTAAAATTTTCTTAAGTCTAGTACAGAAGCATAACTATTTTTCCTTATTTTAATAAGGTTTGGGTAGTTTTCTTATTTGATTCCAAACTCTAAAAATCAATACAGAAACCATAGGGTTCAGTATTTTTGTTCAATAGTTCATATTAATTGGAATCAAGCAAAATTGGTTTGACTAAATTTGGTTAAATATTTCTCAAGTTATGAATTTCCTAAGTTCTCTACTCATTAAAAGAATAAACAAGAAATAGCTAAAGGAAAATGGTTTCGCTTCGGGGTCCCTGGGCTTGTTTCTAACTAAGACATTTAAATCGTGCCCTTGAAACACTATTCACAGGAGTCTCAGACTACGCAGAAAACCCCTGGGATGACTCTAAATTAAACTCGTGGTCCTTCTCCCAATTAAATAGTATCCGCGGCGGAGGGGCTTACCGGCTGCGAGATCGCTCCGGTGATGTGGCTGAGGGTGTAGGGGAGGTCTTGACGGTCACGCCGATGTGCTGATCGTCTCCGAGGATGGTTGGAGTAGGCTGGTCCACGTGCGCAGGCGGGTGAGCTCGTCGGCGGCGAGTATTCCGGCCTGCTCACTGCGCAATAGTCCAATTGGTTAGTTCGGGAGGCTCGACCAGGTGAGGTAGAGGTGGTATACGGAAGGAATTGGAGAATGGCGCAGAGACTTACCCGGTCCACGTTCGCCAGTGAGCGGAGGAAGTCCGGCGAGGGTGATTCGGGGTCGTCGGTGAGGCTCTACCAGGTCCGAGGACTTGGGGAGCTTCACGGATCTCTGGCGAAGCTAACCGAATAGCTGGCGCAGACTGGGAGTGGCTGGAGTGAGCTGGCCGCGGTGGCTGAGGCTCGGGTGGCTTGGCGGGCGGTGGCGCGTCGTGCTCAAGGCAAGGTCCAGCGAACTCTGGCTTGGGCTGGACTGAGAGCATGCGGGGGAGTACGGCCGAGGCCTTGGGGCTGCTTTATAGGCACGGCGCGGGCGAGGGCATGCGGCGGACTTGACCGGGCACTTGGGCGAGCGCGCGTGTGGGTTGGGCGAACGCCGGCGTGCCGACCAGGGTCGAACACGTGTGTGCGTTCATTCTGCCCGAGTTCTGGCGCGTGTTGTCACTCATCTGAGCCTGCTCTTGCCTTGGTTAGTTCACAAAACCTCTTCTCCTCCCTATAAGCTACCGATCTTGTGTGGGGATCATAGGATTTGGCCTACTGGTTCCAAAGATATGGAGCTCTCAACTCGGGTCCATCTCTCAGCCCGAGCCCGAGGCAAATCTTTGGTTTTGTCATGTCTAGGGTCCGAATCCCAATGCCATCTTCAGATATGTGGTATAGGGGTTAGTTTAGCACATTTTTGTTAATGGGAGCTTAGGGTTTTGAGATAGGGATTAAGGTGAACGCGCTCAATTTTGAGTTAGAGGCTGAAATTCAGAAATCTGAATTTCAGATTTCTCTAGGAAGCCTCCAATTGAATGGCTTGTTTGGGGTTTTTAACAAACTATTTTGGCCAAACTTTTATAACCTTTATTGTAGCTTAGTTAGTAAGTTTCAACTTTTATAATTGGCCTAAGCCATGATTCCATGTTTTTCATGGTCTTTCTACCCATTTCTTCCTCTCTACTTAAATGGCCTAATTTGGGTTGTTCTAGGGTTTTTACATTTTTCCCCTTTTTGAATGCATGATATGATTTAGGCATGATCCTTAAGATAAAATACTTAGTTGAGTTTTAGCTCCTAAGTTTTTTGTGTCTTTTGCTCAACTGGATTTACATGTGATAATGATCTTGAGTTAGCACTGAGAAGCACCCTAGGTAACCCTGGGGTGTTACAGTTACAAGTACATTACACTTCTCAGTATGCCCATGTCTGTATACCCATACACATCCATGGGTACTGAATCCCAGAAAGTAATTACTCCACTTCATAGCTTTCATATATATATGTAGGACATATATATAGTCATGCGTCACAATTAAGCACTCCCCTAGACCGACGATTGTTCGGTCATGCTCTCACATCTCACCTTACCTTGAGCGTCGATCCATTCCAAACTGAATGGCCTCAAAATAACATTACACATGTATGCAATATCCACCCGGTTGTGGGTTAGTGGTTTTGATCTAGGCCACCTAATAGTCCTTAATTTAGGGCTTAACAGAGGATGTCACTAGCATTATAGTTTTTTTTAAATCTGTTTTTCAAAACCAAACAATGTGTTTAGTTGAAAATAGGTTTTCCAAAACCAAAAATTTGTTTTGAAAATATGTATGTGACCGTATTATACTTAATCTTGCTCCGATACCAGTTGTGGCAGAACCTCCCAAGTTATTGGGCCCACATGCACATGTCCTTGTCTCAAAGACCTCAGAGGACTATGCATGTGCATCAGATAACTTAACCGGATCCGTCCGAGTGTCCCAAGGACCCCGGATAAACCACTTACAACCAGGATCGCAAGATTAAGTAAACACAAATCACACACCATCATTTGCTGCGGAATTTCTTTATTACCAAAAAGTTACAAGTTACAAAAATTTTACATTATAATTATCGGAGTGATTACAAAAGTGGTTCAAAGAAAGAAACTTTGAAACGTTATAAATTATTTATAAGTTTTAAATATATGCTAGCTCAAGTGACCATCCTCAATATGAAGTATAGAAGAGTTACTTAGACTTATAAGAAGGTCGTGCCCACCGGCGCTTAACACCATCCACAGCAGCACAACACTAGTACCTGCAACAACATGGGTTCGAAAACCCTGAGTACGAAGTGTACTTTCGCATGTCTTACCCGTTTAAGGAAAAAGACTCTGAAGGATATGCTGGCTTTTGGGAATCAAGGTAAAGCTTATCAAGAATCCAAGACTCTGTTTGCAGAAAAGCTTACTATGAGTGGATCCTTAAAATCCATTTTTACTTGTCAGGTTAAGTAAAGTTACCTGCATCTAAAGTTCTTTCTATCCTAGTTCAAGCACTTGGCTTATACTAGCCGTCTTTTTATCAACCCTTCAGTTCACTGGATTGCTACGTGTAGGGCAGTGACCAAGTCTTCATGTCCGAGAAGTAACGGTGATCCGAATCGATTAATACCCAGCTGGGGATCTCCAACCACACAACATATGTAGCACTTAACCCTTGCATATGTCAACTCGCCACTGGGTTTCTGACCGGGTCCACGCCAACCGAGAGCACAGATACACCACCATCCAGCCTCTTGCCACGGAGGGTACACGCTACTCTCGCCATCTCTCCACTACCATTGTGTGTTGGCCTTTCTGGTATTGGTCCGACCGAGGCAAAGCTTACCCATGACGAGGCATGTGGTCAGTTAAAGGGTCCTCAATCAGCAAGCCTACATCGACATGGTCCTTAATCGACTCAGACGGAGACACTAAACCAAGACTTCCTTCTCGTGCAAGTCACCTGCCCGGTCTCGTCTTTATCATTTAAAACCTAAAGTTTGTTACCTGGCAGAGGTACATCTTTTCAGATGTTGAACCCATCAAGGCCCTGATGGATCCACCATCACAAGTTTTTCTTTGTAAAAATTCCCATCCACTATGAAGCAACACCTTTTGTTTTAAAACAAAACATTCTGTTTTTCTAAAGCGAGGAAAAGCATCATAAAAATCCTTTTTATAAAAGGGAGTCAAGGAATGGTGATCAATTTTTTAAGGAAGGAAATGCATCAATTGTTTAGCACACAACTCCTATCACCTAATGCATCATATAAGGTGATAAAGATTTTAAAACACAAGGAAAGGGATAATGTTGTAACACCCCTGGTGTTACTGCCACTAAAATTTGAGCATAACATCATGAGCATTAGCATATCATGTGATTGATACACTTAGAGTGCATTCACTAGGCAAAAAGTTCAAACAAGTTGTACTGATATGACATGTCATGGGTAAAACCCTAGGGTAGGGTACTTAACCCTAAACTAAGCTTAGGGTGTCAATAAAGCCCAAATGAGTTAAATTCTCAAAACTTATTAGAAATGGTCATGAGACATCAACTCTAATGGGATTTGATAGCATCCAAACCCTAGAAGTGCCAAAAACCCTAAAAAGTACCACTGGAAACCCCCAAATAGAAACCCTAGGGGGTTATGTGCACATGTTGCCCACTTTTGGACCTAAGTGCAAAAACCATGAGATTAGGGTACCTTAAGTCATATGGTTCACATATTTGAAGATTTACAAAAGAAACCATGAGATTTGGGCCTAAATGCAAAAATTCCACTCTAGTGATCATATGGTTAAGTCTGAAATGCAGTTGATTGAGGCTGACTTTGGAGCCCTACATCTCAGGATTCTTGAAGTTTTTGCTCAAAGTCAATATAGCAAAGTTGTAGAGCTATCATAGGAGAACAAGTTTGATTAAGTGATTGAGCACTGGTGCTGAATAGAAATTGGAGAAAAATAAGCACAAAGTCGGGCTGTCAGGCAACCCTAAGTCTGAATCCTCACTAACAGTGAAGTTGGATGAACTTAGAGCTTGATTTAGAGCTAGATTCACTGCTCGATTGAGGGTAATTGCTATAGCAGAATTGTAGTCGATATAAAGGGCTACAAGTTTGCTACAGATGGATGGGTGAGTTTTTACACAAAAATCCGAGATGTAGGTGTTGCAAGTTGTTGTGTCAGGCGTCTGAAGGGAGTCTGATTGTACAGTGAACTGAACATGATCCCAGGTCCAGCCCCCTCACCGCTGGCATCCTTTGCGCCCGGATTCGCGCCGGCCGTCGCGATTCGTGCCTCAGGCGAGTGGATTTCGCTCAACCATGAAAAGATCTCGTCGCGGATGGGTTTGGGTTACTGTGGCCTCGCTGTCCCTCGACCACTTGCGCCGGCGACGTGGCTATACGGCCGTCACCGGAGTCTGCGTCATTCACCGCGACTGTGCCACGCCTCAGGCCCTTAACCACGTCGCAATAGCTCAGGTTATCTATATCCGATGATCGTCGGAGAGCCGCCACGGTAGATGCCACCAATCGCTTGCACCAGTGATCTCCTTTTTCTCCGGCCGCCACCGTGCAAGACCAAATTCACTGGCCACCACTTTAAGCTCCTATAAATTGATGGCCCGGTCTGCTGCACCATGTTATCACGAAGCCAGAGCACCCATTCCCACCTTCAATTAGCCACTACAGCCGCTGAATTTGGGGTTCCCCCAAATCATCTGTCTGCGCCACCGTGAGACATCGTGCTGTGGCCAGCCGCCTCCAGGTCCGCCCTCGGTCTTCTTGTCTATGTTTTAGCACCCACACGTGTTTGTGATCGTCGTCTGCTCGACCCATTGAGCTTGACCTCGCTTAATCAACCAGAACATCCTGATCTGTGTACGGTGTTCGCCATCACCGTGGTCAGGCAAATCCAGTGCCGGATTAATACAATTAGAGCCTGTTCTAGGGTCGCCTCGGGTCGGTAATGCTTGCCCAGTAGCTAATTTGGGCAGCCATCGTTGCTCTTGGCCGGTCCGAGCAACGGGGTGGTCGGCGGTGAGCGTGCCGTGGCCAAGGGGTCGAGTTAGAGAAGAAGCAGAAGTCGAGGGACCTCTGTGCAAATGTCAGCGAGACAGAGGATCAGTGAGGAGGGCTCTTTATAGGTATATCAAACCGTCAGGGGCCTCTGTGCAAATTGGACACTGCGCGCGCGGGCGTGCGTTCTCCCCGTTTCTTGGCCGACTCGGGCCAGATTTAGCCCAAAACTGTAGCATCTTTCCCTTTTTCTTTTTCTACCAAGCCTAGAAAATTATAGAAAATTCTAAAAATGCAAGACCAATTTTGCTAGGTTCCTAATTTTCTATAGTATTTAATTAAAATAGTTTCATGATTTTTAGTCCAAATTGGAAATTATGGAGTATTTTAAATAGCCAAAACCCATATCCCTGGAATTTTAGAAATTAATTAACTATCCCAAAAATCACCAAACTTTTGAGAAAAGCTTTAAATATTATTTAGAAGCCTTGGGTAAAGTTTGGCATGATTTGGACCATGTTTGGTACCTAGAACCCAAAACCCTAGTCTCCTGCCCTATGAACTTCACTATAGACTCCAAAAACCCTAGTTTCCTGGAGATCCGTGAAGGAAAATGATATTCAAGACCTAAGATAATATGCTTTTATTATCTTTGCATTTTCATGAGCATTACATGAGCATTCATCATTATATATGGCTATATATAGAAAACAAAGAAGAGATAGAAGTTGAAGAAGCAAGGACTACACCACCACCACCACCTGAAGAACCTCAGGCAGGGAACTGCTTTTATTTGACATCTATGGAGCAGAGCCTGACTCACCTATAACACAAGGCAAGCCCGGGTGCATTTGCCACCTCCTTGCTATTTTGAAATCTTTCTCACTTGCTTGATGCATTAGGTGATAGGAGTTGTGTGCTAAACCAGTTGCTGCATTTCCTTCCTTGAGGATTTGATTACTTTTCCTTAATCCCCTGTTTTACAAAAAGGTTTCTCTTATGCTTAGCTTTGCTCTAGAAAAACAAAATGTTTTGTTTTAACAAAAGATGATGCTTTAAGTGGGTGGGATGTTTTCAAAAAAACTGAAACTTGATGGTGTATCCATCATGGTCGTGATGGGTTCAACATCGGAAAAGATGTACCTCTGTCAGGTACCAAACTTTGGGTTTGAAATGATAAAGCTGAGACCGGGCGGGTGACTTGCATGAGAAGAGAGTCTCGGTGTAGTGTCTCCATCTGAGTCGATTAAGGACCTTGTCGATGTAGGCCTGATGACCGAGGACCCTTTAACTGGTCACATGCCTCATCATGGGTAAGCTTTGCCTCGGGCAGACTAATACTAGAATAAGATAACACGCAATGGGAGTGGAGAGATGGCGAGAGTAGCGTGTACCCTCCGTGGCAAGAGGCTGGACGGTGGTGTATCTGTGCTCTCGGTTGGCGTGAACCTGATCTGGTCTTAAGAACCCCGGTGGCGCGTTGACATATGCAAGGGTTAAGTGCTACATATGTCGTGTGATTGGAGATCCTGAGCTGAGTATTAATCGATTCGGATCGCCGTTACTTCTCGGACATGAAGACTTGGTCACTGACTTACACGCAGCATTCCAGTGAATAAAAAGGGTTGATAAGAAATTGGCTAGTATAGGTCAAGTGCTTGAACTAGGGTAGAAAGAACTCTAGATGCAGGTAACTTTACTTAACCTGACAATTAAAACTGGATTTTTAAGGATCCACTATTAGTAAGCATTTCTGCAAACAGAGTCTTTGATTATTAATGAGCCATACCTTGATTCCCAAAGGCTAGCATATCCTTGAGAGTCTTTTATTTTGACAGGTAATACTTGCGAAAGTACACTTCGTACTCAGGGCTTTGTCCCATGTTGTTTTAGGTGAGAAAGCAACAAATTTGTGTTGTTTTTGTTCCAAGGTGGTGCCTAAAGAAGAAAATCAAGACTGAAGCCCTGGGAGGAAGTGTCCTCCTTTAAAAAATTTTACTGTTTATCGGGAGGGGGTTTTGCCTCCCAGGTTATATAATAATATTACTCCAGCACTCTTACATTTGCTCTAGTCTGTAATAATACTACTCTCTCTATACTTTAATCTGAAATAAAGTTGTTACTGCTTCTGCATACTCGTACCTCCGATGTGTTGTAATATCTGTGTGACGGGTGAAACGCTCTTGGGCAAGGTGAAGAATACAGATACCAAATTTGTCAAGTGATCAGGTGCACCTGCAGGGTTGTCCGAGGTTCGATGGACAAGGACAACTGTAGGTGGGCCTAATCACTTGGGAGGTTCTGTCACGGCTGGTATCGGAGCGAAGCCCATCTTTGCAGATGTTATGAGGCATTTTCAAAAAGAATTTTCAAAGACTTATCTAAGAAAATTTCTTTCCTTCTTATCTAACTACCTTCTGAAGTACTTATTTTAAAGGACCAGATAGTAGAGTGCAATGTATTGAAGGTTGTGAATCAACTAAGGTTGATTCTGTAATTATGCATGCATCATGATAAAAACTATACTAATAAGATTTACCCCCTTATGGAGATATGCCACCGGGCACAAGGAAAACCGTGCACAAGTCTACTGGACCAATTGGCGTGCCTCGCCATCAGCTAGCTCCAAGGCATGAGGATAGTAGTAGCGGCAGCAATGATCCCATTGGAGATCTAGAAGCTCAGGTGGAGCAACTTTGAATGGAGCTCCGTCACAGGAACAATGTGTGGGTCGAGGATGGTCAACGCATAAATGAGTTAAGAACTGACATCCGGCATCTGCAAGACGAGCTTGCCGAACGAGATATGGCACTCGATTGGGCCGTCAACTCGTGTTCCATTGCTTGGGACCGAAAGGCCAAAGCTCGAGCCCGTGTGGAGGAGCTTAGTACGGCCGTGGATAACTTGCAGGTGTACTGCAATACATTACATGAGGAAGTTCATGAATTGTATTCGCAACTGCACCCTGACGTACCTACAGATCCTGTCGGAATGGGAGCTGGATCTTCTAGAACAGCAGGTGAAGCATTTGGTGGGGAACTGGATCTTTTCAAGCCCCCTCCTTCAATGAACCTAGCTGATGAATGGACTCCTACACCTGACAACGAAGCTGCTAAGGATAATAAATGCTAGCAGTAGTATAGTGTAGAAATAGTGTTGATGTAGAATAGGTAATGTAGTCATGTTGTACTATGAGTTTGTAACATTACATCTTAAGTAATGTAAAATGATGGTATGAATCAGCATGTGATATTTTCCAAATATTTCTTTGCTTCAGATGCCATATCGAACTCATTCGCATGACAGTGCGGGAACATCCCATGACCAAGAAGATACACCAAATCCACTGCCGGTTCCACCCACGCTGGCCAAGGCTATCGCTGACTTGGTCACCGCGACTGCTGACAACACCCGCTTCCTTCGCGAAATGGTGGGACAGCAACTGCAGCAGCAAGGCAGGAGAGCTTATCCGCAAGGACCCCGCGAAACTTCATATTTTGATTTCTCGAAAACTTGTCCCCTACTATTTGTCAAGGCCGAAGATCCCCTCGAAGCTGACGAATGGATCCGGGTTATTGAGCAGAAGTTTGGACTTCTCCGATGCACAGAGATTCAGAAGCCCTTGTTTGCGGCTCAACAGTTAAGAGGCTCTGCCAGCACCTGGTGGGGAAATTATGTGGCCATTCAGCCTGCCAGCCATCAAGTTACCTGGGACGAATTTAAATTGGCATTTCGGGAGCACTACATTCCAGAAGGGGTGCTCCATATGAAGCAAGAAGAATTCATGAAGCTTAAGCAAAGTGGAGATACTGTTACATAGTATCTCAACAAGTTCAATCATTTGTCCCAGTACGCCATTGACCAGGTCAACACTGACCTGAAGAAGAGAAATTGTTTTATGAGAGGCCTCAATGACCGGCTACAACGGAAGATGGCCACCTGCCTCGACCTCTCCTACAGCAGGGCTGTCAGCACGACGCTGGCAGTTGAAGCCAAGTATGCAGGCCCAGGAAAGTCAAAGGGCTATGGAGGTGACAGGTCCAACCAAGGGCCTGAAAAGCGACAAAGGTTGGTGATCCAACCTTTCAATCAAAACTGTTCTTCACCTCGTCCACCCTCCTACCCCTTTAAACAACTTGTATTCATTCGCCCTGTCACTACCCCCACCTCAACAACTTAGCCGAGTGCCCCTAGTGCTCGTTTCCCCGCACTCCCGAGTTCATCTATTGGTTGCTTCAATTGTGGGAAGTCTGGACATTTTATCAAAGACTGCCCATATCTGAAGCGGAACAGCTCCAATAATCAGCAGAACTCGGGAAGTTCCAACCAAGGCAAGGGAAACATGGCAAATAATGCAGCGGGCAAGAATATGAAGAAAACTGGGCGAATCTATTATACACAAGTGGCCACGATGCCAGAGGGAGATCCGGTCATGATGGGTACGTTTCTCGTGGCCAATCACCCTGCAGTCATTCTCTTTGATTCTGGTGCTTCACATACATTCATAAGCAAGAAGTTTGTGGTGAAAGATTGCATTCCATGCATTGAATCAAGGGAAGGGTTCGTTATTCATTCGCCTGGGGGACAAATATTCACTAAAGAAATGGCTTTCCATGTGCCCGTAACATTGGCTCAACGAGACTTTCCCACAAATATGATTGTTCTGAAAGGCCAAGATATAGATGTAATTCTGGGCATGAATTGGTTAGCCCAACATAAAGCTATCCTCAACACTGATCTGAGAACCATCAGGTTGAGCTATGGCCAGAAAGAGGTTCTCTTGTCCATCCCTGTAGCTATTCCAGCTAAACCATTTGGTAGAGTTTATGAAGCCATCATACCGGAGATCCAAGATATTCCGGTAGTATGTGAATTCCCGGACGTCTTTCCAGAAGATCTGCCTAGATTGCCTCTAGAGAGAGATGTAGAATTTGTGATTGAATTGAAGCCCGGTACGGCTCCTATTTCTAGAAGGTCGTACCGAATGCCTCCGAATGAGTTGGCAGAACTCAAGACACAATTATAAGATCTGCTAGAAAAGGTATTCATCCAACCAAGCTCGTCGCCATGGGGTTGTCCAGCCATCTTTGTCAAGAAGAAGGACCAAACGCTTCGGATGTGCGTGGATTACAGACCCCTTAATGAGGTCACAATCAAGAATAAATACCCTCTTCCCTGGATTGATATCTTATTTGATCAACTAACCGGAGCCCGGGTATTTTCCAAGATTGACCTCGGGTCGGGTTACCATCAGATCCATATCCGACCCGAAGATATACCCAAGACCGCATTCACTACGCGGTATGGATTATTTGAATATCTGGTTATGTCCTTCGGATTAACAAATGCTCCTGCCCACTTCACATATCTTATGAACTCGGTATTCATGCCCGAGTTGGATAAATTCGTGGTGGTGTTCGTTGATGATATTTTGATATATTCCAAGAATGAAGAGGAGCATGCTCGGCATTTGCGGATCGTATTAACGCGCTTAAGGGAGCATCAATTATATGCTAAATTTAGTAAATGCATGTTCTGGCTAGAGGAAATTCAATTTCTGGGGCACGTATTGTCTGCCAAGGGGATTGCGGTGGATCCCAGAAAAGTCAAGGATATTTTGGACTGGAAACCACCAACCACTGTACATCAAGTCCGAAGTTTCCTTGGACTGGCTGGTTATTACCGCCCATTTATTCCAGATTTTTCCAAGCTTGTGAAGCCAATCACAAGTTTATTGAAGAACGGTACCAAATTTAATTGGTCTTCAAGATGCAATGAAGCCTTCGAGCAGCTGAAGGTGTTATTGACCACTGCTCCGGTATTAGCTCAACCAAACATTGAAAAGCCATTTGATGTGTATTGTGACGCATCAGGCAGTGGTTTAGATTGTGTCTTGATGCAAGAAGGCCGAGTTGTAGCATATGCCTCAGGATAGTTGCGCCGGCATGAGGAACATTATCCAACTCATGACCTGGAATTAGCTATTGTGGTTCATGCCTTAAAAATATGGCATCATTATCTGCTGGGGAATATTTGTCATATCACATTATGCCAAGAAATGGAGAAGTTGAACCTAGGAATGGTTCAACATGGAACTTTCAATCACTTGAAGCTTGAGTCAGTTCTTCTGCAAAGAATAATTGGTGCACAAAGAAATGATGAGGGTATGAAACACATTCAAGAGAAAATGAAGGTCGGTAAAGCCAACTGCTTCAGAAAAATGATCAAGACATTGTATGGTTTAACAACCGCATAGTTGTGCCCAAGAATGATGAGATCCGCCAGCAAATTTTAGATGAAGCACATCTTAGTCGCTATTCTATTCATCCCAGAAGCACTAAGATGTATCATGATCTAAAGCAGCATTATTGGTCGACAAAGATGAAGATTGAAATTGCACTCTATGTGGCGAGATGTGACACTTGCAGACATGTCAAGGCCATTCATATGAAAATTGCTGGTCCATTACAATCATTACATATCCCAACCTGGGAATGGGAGGATATAAGCATGGACTTTATTGTGGGATTACCCAGGACAACAAAAGGGTTTGACTCTATTTGGATTATAGTTGATCGACTTACCAAGATAGCCCATTTTTTGCCCGTCAAGACAGATCATCCAGTTGTTTTTATGCCCAATTATATATTGCTCATATTCTTAGTCTGCATGGGGTTCCAAAGACCATAGTGTTGGACCATGGGCCGCAATTTGTAGCCAAGTTTTGGGAAGCACTCCATAAATCCCTGGGTACCAAGTTGCTTCACAGTTCAGCCTACCATCCCCAAACTAGTGGGCAGACTGAGAGAGTAAATCAGATACTTGAAGATATATTGTGAGCATGTGTTCTAGATTTCCCACAGAAATGGGATGATTGCTTACCATTGGAGGAGTTCTCGTACAATAATAGCTATCAAGAGAGCATCAAAATGGCACCCTTTGCAGCCTTATATGGACGACGGTGTCGTACTCCGTTAAACTGGTCTAAACCAGGAGAAAGATGATTTTTTAGGTCTGATATGGTAAAAGAAATGGAGGAGAAGGTTCAACGAATAATACAAAATTTGAAAGAAGCCCAAGCTCGCCAAAAGAGTTATGCAGACAAGCGACGCAAACCCTTGTACTTTCAAGTTGAAGATTATGTCTACCTGAAAGTCTCACCAATGAAGGGTGTATCACGTTTCGGGGTAAAAGGGAAGCTTGCCCCCCAGTACATTGGTCCTTTTCCTATTCTTGAACAATGTGGACCAGTAGCATACCAACTCCAGTTACCCGAAACATTGTCTGTGGTGCACAATGTGTTCCACGTATCTCAATTGAAGAAGTGTCTTCGGGTTCCAGATCGAACCGTTGAAGTGACAAAGGTTGCCTTAGAACCAGACTTGACGTATTCAGAGCATCCTATTCGAGTCTTGGATCAAAAGGACAGGATTACCCGAAGGAGAACTCTCAAATTCTAGAAGAGTCAATGGAACCAACATACGGAAGATAAAGCTACTTGGGAAACTCAAGACTTTTTAGAAAAAGAATTTCCTAGGCTTTTTAGCTTCATGTAAATCGTAAGATATATACACTTGTTGTAATAGAGGAATGAACCCCATACCACCCCTGCCTTGTACCAAAAATAAGGAAATAAAAATATGACACATTTCCTTTTCCATTACTTGCCCTAGGACTTTTAATCTCGGGACGAGATTCTTTTATGGGGGGAAGGTTGTAACACCCCTAGTGTTACAGCCACTAAAATTTGAGCATAACATCATGAGCATTAGCATATCATGTGATTGATACACTTAGAGTGCATTCACTAGGCAAAAAGTTCAAACAAGTTGTACTGATATGACATGTCATGGGTAAAACCCTAGGGTAGGGTACTTAACCCTAAACTAAGCTTAGGGTGTCAATAAAGCCCAAATGAGTTAAATTCTCAAAACTTATTAGAAATGGTCATGAGACATCAACTCTAATGGGATTTGATAGCATCCAAACCCTAGAAGTGCCAAAAACCCTAAAAAGTACCACTGGAAACCCCCAAATAGAAACCCTAGGGGGTTATGTGCACATGTTGCCCACTTTTGGACCTAAGTGCAAAAACCATGAGATTAGGGTACCTTAAGTCATATGGTTCACATATTTGAAGATTTACAAAAGAAACCATGAGATTTGGGCCTAAATGCAAAAATTCCACTCTAGTGATCATATGGTTAAGTCTGAAATGCAGTTGATTGAGGCTGACTTTGGAGCCCTACATCTCAGGATTCTTGAAGTTTTTGATCAAAGTCAATATAGCAAAGTTGTAGACCAATCATAGGAGCACAAGTTTGATTAAGTGATTGAGCACTGGTGCTGAATAGAAATTGGAGAAAAATAAGCACAAAGTCGGACTGTCAGGCAACCCTAAGTCTGAATCCTCACTAACAGTGAAGTTGGATGAATTTAGAGCTTGATTTAGAGTTAGATTCACTGATCGATTGAGGGTAATTGCTATAGCAGAATTGTAGTCGATATAAAGGGCTACAAGTTTGCTACAGATGGATGGGTGAGTTTTTACACAAAAATCCAAGGTCTAGGCGTTGCAAGTTGCTCTATCACGCGTCTGAAGGGAGTCTGATTGTACAGTGAACGGAACATGATCCCAGGTTCAGCCCCCCTCGCCGCCGGCAGCCTTTGCACCCAGATTCGCGCCAGCCGTCGTGATTTGTGCCTCGGGCGAGTGGATTTCGCTCAGCCGTGAAAAGATCTCGTCGTGGATGGGTTTGGGTTACTGTGCCTCGCTGTCCCTCGACCACTTGCGCCAGCGACGTGGCTTTACGGCCGTCACCGGAGTCTGCGTCATTCACCGCGACTGCGCCACGCCTCAGGCCCTTAACCACGTCGCAATAGCTCGGGTTATCTATATCCGGTGATCGCCGGAGAGCCGCCACGGTAGATGCCACCAATCGCTTGCACCAGTGATCTCCTCTTTCTCCAGCCGCCACCGTGCAAGACCAAATTCACTGGCCACCGCTTTAATCTCCTATAAATTGATGGCCCGGTTTGCTGCACCATGTTATCACGAAGCCAGAGCACCCATTCCCACCTTCAATTAGCCACTACAGCCGCTGAATTTGGGTTTTCCCCCAAATCATCTGTCTGCGCCACCGTGAGACGTCGTGCTGTGGCCAGCCGCCTCCAGGTCCGCCCTCGCTCTTCTTGTCCGTGTTTTAGCACCCACACGTGTTTGTGATCATCATCTGCTCGACCCATTGAGCTTGACCACGCTTAATCAACCAGAACATCCTGATCTGTCTATGGTGTTCGCCATCACCGTGGTCAGGCAAATCCAGGGCCGGATTAATCCAATTAGAGCCTGTTCTAGGGTCTCCTCGGGTCGGTAATGCTTGCCCAGTAGCTAATTTGGGCAGTCGTCGTTGCTCTTGGCCAGTCCGAGCAATAGGGTGGTCGGCGGTGAGCGCGCCGTGGCCAACGGGTCGAGTTAGAGAAGAAACAGAAGTCGAGGGACCTCTGTGCAAATGTCAGTGAGACATAGGAACAATTAGGAGGGCTCTTTATAGGTATTTCAAACCGCCAGGGGCCTCTGCACAAAATGGACACCGCGTGCGCGCGTTCTCCCCGTTTCTTGGCCGACTCGGGCCAGATTTAGCCCAAAACTATAGCACCTTTCTCTTTTTCTTTTTCTGCTAGGACTAGAAAATTCCTAGAAAATTGTAGAAAAATGCTAAAAATGCAAGACCAATTTTGCTAGGTTACTAATTTTCTATAGTATTTAATAAAAATAGTTTCATGATTTTTAGTCCAAATAGGAAATTATGGAGTATTTAAATAGCCAAAACCCATATCCCTGGAATTTTAGAAATTAATTAATTATCCCAAAAATCACCAAACTTTTGAGAAAAGCTTTAAATATTATTTAGAAGCCTTGGGTAAAGTTTGGCATGATTTGGACCGAGTTTGGTACCTATAACCCAAAACCCTAGTCTCCTGCCCTATGAACTTCACTATAGACTCCAAAAACCCTAGTTTCCTGGAGATCCATGAAGGAAAATTATATTCGAGACCTAAGATAATATACTTTTATTATCTTTGCATTTTCATGAGCATTACATGAACATTCATCATTATATATGGCTATATATAGAAAATGAAGAAGAGATAGAAGTTGAAGAAGCAAGGACTACACCACCACCACCACCTGAAGAACCTCAGGCGGGGAACTGCTTTTAATTTGACATCTGTGGAGCAGAGCCTGACTCACCTATATCACAAGGCAAGCCCCAGTGCATTTGCCACCTCCTTGCTATTTTGAAATCTTTCTCACTTGGTTGATGCATTAGGTGATATGAGTTGTGTGCTAAACCAGTTGCTGCATTTCCTTCCTTGAGGATTTGATTACTTTTTCTTAATCCCCTGTTTTACAAAAAGGTTTATCTTATGCTTAGCTTTGCTCTAGAAAAACAAAATGTTTTGTTTTAAAAAAAGATGATGCTTCAAGTGGGTGGGATGTTTTCAAAAAAATGAAACTTGATGGTGGATCCATCATGGCCGTGATGGGTTCAACATCGGAAAAGATGTACCTCTGCCAGGTACCAAACTTTGGGTTTGAAATGATAAAACTGAGACCGGGCGGGTCACTTGCACGAGAAGAGAGTCTCAGTGTAGTGTTTCCGTCTGAGTCGATTAAGGACCTTATCGATGTAGGCCTGCTGACCGAGGACCCTTTAACTGGCCACATGCCTCATCATGGGTAAGCTTTGCCTCGAGCAGACTAATACCAGAATAAGATAACATGCAATGGGAGTGGAGAGATGGCAAGAGTAGTGTGTACCTTCCGTGGCAAGAGGCTGGACGGTGGTGTATCTGTGCTCTCGGTTGGCGTGAACCTGATCTGGTCTTAAGAACCCCGGTGGCGAGTTGACATATGCAAGGGTTAAGTGCTACATATGTCGTGTGATTGGAGATCCTTAGCTGAGTATTAATCGATTCGGATCGCCGTTACTTCTCGAACATGAAGACTTGGTCACTGACTTACATGTAGCATTCCAGTGAATAAAAAGGGTTGATAAGAAATTGGCTAGTATAGGTCAAGTGCTTGAACTAGGGTAGAAACAACTCTAGATGCAGGTAACTTTACTTAACCTAACAATTAAAACTGGATTTTTAAGGATCCACTATTAGTAAGCATTTCTGCAAACAGAGTCTTTGATTATTAATGAGCCATACCTTGATTCCCAAAGGCCAGCATATCCTTAAGAGTCTTTTATTTTGATGGGTAAGACTTGCGAAAGTACACTTCATACTCAGGGCTTTGTCCTATGTTGTTTTAGGTGAGGAAGCAGCAAATTTTTGTTGCTTTTGTTCCAAGGTGGTGCCTAAAGAAGAAAATCAAGACTGAAGCCCCAGGAGGAAGTGTCCTCCTTTAAAACTTTTTACTGTTTATCGGGAGGGGTTTTTGCCTCTCAGGTTATGTAATAATATTACTCCAGCACTCTTACATTTGCTCTGGTCTGTAATAATACTACTCTCTCTATAATTTAATCTAAAGTAAAGTTGTTACTGCTTTCGCATACTCGTACCTACGATGTGTTGTAATATCTGTGTGACGGGTGAAACGCTCTTGGGCAAGGTAAAGAATACAGATACCGAATTTGTCAAGTGATCAGGTGCACCTGCAGGGTTATCCGAGGTCCGATGGACAAGGACAACTGTAGGTGGGCCTAATGACTTGGGAGGTTCCATCACAAATGCACCGAGGCTTGCCTGGAATAAACACTATGTTAGTGTTTGTTAGGTGACGACAACTTGGCGACCTTCCTTTGTCTTGGCATTCGTCAGATTATCCATCTTCAGGTTCATCCGACTGACGACATCATCTTGCGGAGATGTCCAATCTCTCATTATCCTAGGGTCGACTTGGGTCGTCTTCCGCATCACGTGATCAATTAATGTACATCATGGGATGCACGATGCACATGTATGAGTGCCAGTATAAATATTACAATTTAGATACGACTACTTGAAGAATATTAAATACCTATAGCAAGACATCGCAAATCTAGTACGAAAATACTAAATGTCGATATCACATTAAAACTATAGTTATGCCATTCTAACTTAATCGAATTCAATTCTAACAACACACAACAGTAAACTATGTATAAGCATTTTATTCTTCTAAAACCTACCCCTCGACATTCAAACTTGGAATAAGTATAGAAATTGTTTAATTAACTTTTTAAACTAATTCTCTAGGTTAACTTGTTTAGCATAATAATTAACATGGCATCACATCATTCGCTTTAGCAAGTGGAACCTCATCAGACATCAAAAACTACCACCAGACCATAATCTTTAAATCTAAGGACCTATAGTGTTTATTTCGCACTGAATTCTTAGATTACAATTGAATTAACCTATTGTCGGGGACCATAATTAGGGGTACCCCCAAGACTCCTAATCTCGGCTGGTAACCACCATCAGCACAAGCTGCAAAGGCCTGATGGGCGCTATTCAGGTCAAGGCTCCATCCACTCAAGGGATACAATCTCGCCTCGCCCGAGCCCAGCCTCGGGCAGGAACAGTAGACCCAGGTGGATTCACGCCTCGCCCAAGGGCCTCATCGAGCAATGGGCGCACCTTTGGCTCATCCGAAGCCCAGCTCGGGCAGGCTTCGCAGTGAAGCAACCTTGGCCAGATCGCCACGCCAACCGACCATATCGCAGGAGCATTCAATGCAAGGATCACCTGACACCTTATCCTGACGCGCGTTCCTCAGTCGACAGGGCTGAAGTGATCGCAGTCATTTCGCCCCTCCACTAACTGACCTGACAGGAAAACAGCGCCACCTGCCCTGCTCCGACTGTTGTGCCACCCGCCATGGTGAGGCTGACAGCAGTCGAGTCCAGCCTCAAGCACCATAGGAAGCTCCGCCTCGCCTGACCCCAGGGCTCGGACTCAACCTCGACCCCGGAAGACGGTCTCCGCCTCGCCCGACCCTAGGGCTCGGACTCAGCCTCGACCTCGGAGGAGTCACCGCCTCGCCCGACCTTGGGCTCGGACCGACCACGTTATAGGGGGGCACATCATTACCCTACCCCTAGCTAGCTCAGGCTACGGGGAACAAGACCGGCGTCCCATCTGGCTCGCCCCGGTAAACGAGTAATGATGGCACCCGCGTGCTCCCATGACGACGGTGGTTCTCAGCCCCCTATGAAAGCAAGGAGACGTTAGCAAGGACCTGACAGCCCCGACAGCTGTGCTTCTACAGGGCTCAAGCACTCCTCCGACGGCCACGACATGACATGAACAGGGCACCAACACCTCTCCGACAGCCACGTCGGCATGTACATAGGGCTCTGGCTCCTCTCTGCTAGACACGTTAGCACATTGCTACACCCCCTATTGTACACCTGGGCCTTCTCCTTACATCTATAAAAGGAAGGTACAGGGCCCTCGTACGAGACGGTGGCCGCGCGGGAGAACGGGCTGACAGACAGGCTCCCTCTCTCTCTCTCTCTCTCTCCCTCGCGAACGCTTGTAACCCCCTACTGCAAGCGCATCCGCCCTGGGCGCAGGATAACACGAGCTGCGGTTCCTCTTTTTTCCCCTTGTGTTCCATCTCGCGCCGACCCATCTGGGCTGGGACACGCAGCGACAATTTACTCGTCGGTCCAGGGACCCCTGGGGTCGAAACGCCGACAGTTGGCGCGCCAGGTAGGGGGCTGCTGCGTGTTGACGAACAGCTTCCCGTCAAGCTCCAGATGGGTAGTCTCCAGCAACCTCTCTAGCCCGGGACGCTGCTCCGTTTCGGGAGTCTCGAGTTCATGTCCCTCGACGGCAGCTACGACATGGTACTCCTTCCTCCACCGCGCGACAACGACAACGATGGTCGTCAGCCCGCCCGACGGCGGCGGAATCGACGACGTCTTCCCCGCATGGCGGAAGAGCAGCATCCGGGTCTGTCCCGTCACCTTCCCTGCCGACGGAGGAGGAGGTGGGGCAACCATGGCCAAGCAGGAGGCGGCACCTCGTTGGCTGTCGAGCGAGTCGACGACGCCGGCGCCCCAGCGGGGGACGCGTCAGGCGTTGACCTCGCGTCTGAGACAAAGACGAGCATCGTTTCCCCGCAACACGCCAACTGTAACATCCCAAAATTCTAACCCAGGTTTGAAACCCTAATCTAACCTCCCCCCTTCTTCTTATCTATCCCCAAAACTCCCTTAAATTTTTCCCATCATATGCATACACATTGTTTGATCATAAACACCTCACTTAGATTTTATTTTCCAGCACCTAGATTATCTACTAAATAAATTGTTCGAAAAGAAAAGGGACAAAAATGGAAATGGGATTTAGAAAATAAAAAGAAAAAAAGAGAAAGCTCTCCACCCCTGCTGGGCCAAATCTGGCCCAGACCGCGGCCGCCTCCCCTCTCCCTCGGGCCCGCGCTTCCCCCTTTCGGCCCAATAGCCGGCCCGCTCCCGCGCGTGCAGCCGCTCGCGCGCGCCCTCACTCTCTCTCGCTGACAAGCCAGCCCCACCTGCCAGCCACTCTCTCTCGCGTGCTCCCTCTCGCTGGCAGACCGGCCCCACCGGTCAGTCGCGGTGTCGTCTTCCTCACGTACGACGCACCACCGTCCCCTCGCCCATCCCCTCGCCGCACAGGAGAGTTCGGCACCGCCCCGTCCTCGCTGCTTGACCGCGTCCTTGCCCAGTACCGCCCCGCCGTGAAGTGTCATCGTCGCCACTGTGCGACATTTATGCCGGCGCTGTGCACCTCACCGGCGCCCGCCGAGCTCCGCCGCTCCCCTCCCCTCGAGCGCCTATAAAAAGGTCGCCCCGGACACCTCTTTCCTCGCACCAGCCTCGGCCACCACCCTCCTCCCCTCGCCCGAGCCCAATTCGCGAAGCGCCGCCGTCTTCTCCCTCTCCGGTGAGTTCTTCCCCCTCTTCTCTCTCCCTCTCTGTTGGTCTAGCGAGTGATTAAGTTAGCCTACCAGCTTCCTCACATTGCCGCGAACTCAGAACACCACTCCCCCGCCCCAATCCCTCGCCCAAAGCTCACCGACGACGATCCCCACCGCGGAGCTCCGCCACCTCCCCGCGGACAGCCCCCTCCCGGCCCCCTCTAGCCAAATCAAGCCTACCCCTAGGTTCGCCAGCCCCTCCCCGTGCTAAGGCACCTCCCCGTGGCCCAAGAACCGGGTCACCGGCGGCGAATCGCCGCCGAGCCCACCGGCGGCCGGGTTTCTTTCCCCGCGGCCGGCCGGTTCGCCCGCGGCCGGCCGGTTCGCCCGCGGCCGGCCGGTTCGCCCGCGCCGTCGACCCGTGGCGCCGTTCCCCCCCTCCGCTCTCGCTGACGTGTGGGCCCCGCGGTGATGCCATCGCTCTCGCGCGCCCGCGCCGTCTCCCCCACCTTGGGCCGCAGCTGGGCCGGCGCCCTCGCGCGCGCGTGCGCTGCGCCTGGCTGGGCCGAAAATCCCCTCCCCCCGGCCCACCTGCAAAGGAATTCCTTTTCTTTTTCCTTTCTTCAACCTTTTCTCATTTAATAGTATTTCTCAATATTTTATGCAGCAAAAATTATCCAAATGATTTCTAAAGTCACAAGTAATAATAATGTTAGCATATGACACACTGCAATTGGAAAACCTATGTTGATGTATTGTTTTATTAAATGTTTTTATTAGAGGAAGCGGGGACCGCTGATCCGGAACCCGTAGCCCCGGAAGAAGGGCCGGAGCCCGATCTCCCGGAAGTAGATCTTTTGTGCCAGGAAAGCTTCGACGAAGGCAAGTCCATCCTTCCTTTGATGCATAAATTACCTATTCTTTCTACCACCACCTAGGCCGGGATTCCAGGGTGGGATATTTGCATTGTAAGCAAAGAGATGGCCTGCATTAACATACATTTTTCGGATACGAAATGTGGGTTGGGAGAAAAGGGGAATATGATATTTCAAATAAGTTCTCCCTAAAGAAAAGGTTGTGCGATGAAGGGTACTCACCCTCATCACCTTGGGAGTGGGATGATCAAGGACTCCCTGGTTTAGGGGAGGGCCTAAGGTGTTAGCTCAGCTGGTTTAGGCGTGAGCAGAAGGATTGTCCCCTCATATAAGGACCGGTTTGTCATCCTCACTACCTGTACTCTTTAATAGTACAACCACTCGAGACTGTGTGGGCAGTCACTCAATCTGAACTCGTGCGGTCCGACCCCAGGGTTATGAAGGCTAGGGAGCACCGGGAGGATAAGGAGGGGGAAAGTTTTGTCCGGTTTGGACATGGTGGTGGCCTGACTCCTTCCGGATAACCGTTAAGGTTAGGACGTACGAGGAAGGAAAGAGATCCGGCATTCGGGTCTCGCGACGGTGAGATCGCAGAAACCGGACTAGTGGGTAAAGTGTACCCCTCTGCGCAGAGTTGAAACCTATTCGAATAGTCCGTGTCCACTGGTATGGACGAGTCTGGTGTGGTATGACAATTAGAGATTTTCTATAACCTCCGTGAACAGGGAAATATGTGTAAGTGCGTTTTGGAAACAGAAAACAAGGCCATAGGAGCGGGAAGCTCAGTGGTGGTTGAGTATTTATGTTACTTTTAAATCTTTGGGAAAAACGTTACAACAACTGTCTTTCTCTAAGAAAATGTTGAGTGACTCCAGTTCCACCAAATAAAGCATGTATGATATAGGTCTCTTTCTCTTTACGGGAGCGGGGTGGGCTTGCGGAATACCTAGTGTATTCACCCAGATTTCTTTACGTTTTTCAGCAGCCGAAGAATTCTTTTCTGCTATGCTTGATTGAGAGGGCTGTGTCTGCACCCAGTTCTGCTTGTGGCTTGGGCTAGTATATTTTCCTACTGCGCTTCTTATTTTGGCTCTCTCGAGCTTGTACCTGTGACGAAACCTCCCAAGTAATTAGGCCCACCTATAGTTGTCCTTGTCCAACAGACATCAGACAACCCTGTAGATGTTCCTGAATTACTTGACAAGTTCAGTATCTTCTTTTCTCACCTTTCCAGGAACGTTTCACCTGTCTTGCAGAGATTACAGAACATCAAAGATAAAGAAATGCGGAAGCAATTACATAACTTACATTTATTTAAAAAGTAAGATCAAGTTACTTATTACAGACCAGAGTTATCCTAGGAGTGTAGAGTAATATTATTACAATACCAAGGGAGGTAAAAACTCCTCCCGATAAGTTCTTTCATAAAAGTTCTATATGGAGGACCAAGTCCTCCCGCGGCTTCACTCTTGTTTTTCTTCCTTGGGAACCACCTTGGAGTAAAAGCAACAAAAGTTTGTCGCTTCCTCACCTAAAAACAACGGAGGGATAAACCCTGAGTATGGAATTACTCAGCAAGACTTACCCGACTAAAGAAAAGACTCTCAAGGGTATGCTGGCTTAAGGGAGTCAAGGTAAGGCTTTTCCATAATCAAAGACTCTGTTTTGCAGAAATGCTTACTAAAAGTGGATCCTTAAAAATCCAGTTTTATTTGTCAAGTTAAGTAAAATTACCTGTAACTAGAGTTCTTTCTACCCTAGTTCAATCACTTGTCCTGCACTAGCCAATTTCTTAACAAAACCATCATCTTTAGTGGATTGCTACGTGTAAGTCAGTGACCAAGTCTTCATAACCGCGAAGGTACGGCGATCCGAATCGATTATACTCAGCTGAGGATCTCCAATCACACGACATATGTAGCACTTAACCCTTGCATATGTCAACCCGCCACCGGGTTTCTTAAGACCAGATTAGGTTCACGCAAACCGAGAGCACAGATACACCACCGTCCAGCCTCTTGCTATGGAGGGTACATGCTACTCTCGCCACCGCTCCACGCCCATTTAGTGTTATCTTATTCTGGCCTTAGTCTGCCCGAGGCAAGGCTTACCCATGACGAGGCATGTGACCAGTTAAAGGGTCCTCGGTCATCAAGCCTACATCGACAAGGTCCTTAATCGACTCAGACGGAGACACTACACCGAGACTCTCTTCTCGTGCAAGTCACCCGTCCGGTCTCAGCTTAATCATTTCAACCCAAAAACTTGGTACCTAGCAGAGGTACATCTTTTCCGATGTTGAATCCATCATGGCCATGATGGATTCACCATCAAGTTTTATTTTTGAAAACAACCCTCCCACTTTGCCAAACATCTTTTGCAAAACAAATCCTTTTGTTTTTCTAAAGCAATACTAAGCATAGAAAAACCTTTTTGTAAAAACAGGGTTTCAAGGAAGGTAATTAAGTTCAAGGAAGGTAATGCAAGAATTGTTTAAGCATTCAACTCCTATCACCTAATGCAGCAATCAGGTGAGAAAGATTTTAAAAACATCAAGGAAAGTGGCAAATGCACCGGGGCTTGCCTTCGTTAGTAGGTGAGTCTGGCTCGGACCCGCAGATATCGAAGTAGAAACAATTTCCGGCCTGAGATTCCGAAGGTGGTGGTGTCTTCTCTTCGGTCACTTTAATCTCTTCTTCGTTTTCTAAATATAACCATATAGGTATATATATAAGAATGAATGCCATGTAATGCTCATGAGAGTGCAAAGATAATAAAGATTTATTATCTAAGTCTTGAATACAACTTTCCTTCACGGAACTCCGAGAACTTAGGGTTTCCGGAGTCAGTAAAGGAGTTCAAAGGGCAGGGGGGTTTTGAGTTCTAAGTACCAAACAAGGTCCAAATCAACCCAAACTCTACCCAAGGCTTTTAACTAATGTGTAAAGCTCACATAAAAAGTTTGGGAAATTTTGGGATTATTATCTATTTTCTAAAAATCCAGAACTACTACTTTAAACTACTTAAAATGCCTTAAAATTCCTTATTTCCTCTAAAAATCATAAAACTATTTTTATTAAATTCTAGGGAAAATAAGAAGCCTAGGAAAATTGGTTTCACAATTTTAGGAATTTTCTGTAGTTTTCTACATATTTCT
This sequence comes from Zea mays, assembly GCF_902167145.1. Classification (NCBI taxonomy): domain Eukaryota; kingdom Viridiplantae; phylum Streptophyta; class Magnoliopsida; order Poales; family Poaceae; genus Zea; species Zea mays. Next base: position 73,191,763 of record NC_050104.1, on the reverse strand, counting down.
AAACTTGGACAGAAAAAGAAAAGAGAAAAGATGTAATAGTGTTGGGCCAATTCCGGTCCAGGCGGCCCAACAATGGGCAGAAGCGCGATGTGCTCGCGCTCATGTGCAACTTTGCACCGAAGACCCTGGCGGAATGAATAACCACAGAAGAAACCCACGCACTATTTCGGGGAGTCACTGACAGTTTCAGAAGAGCCCCTGCGTTTCTATTCTTTTACACGCCGACACCCTCGACGGCGGACGGCGTCGCGCAGAGCTCCGACGAGCACGCGCACCGGACAAATTGCTCAAATAATGGCGCCCTTCTTTGGCCGAACCCAAATTCAAGATCTAGTGAGCGTTTCCCCTCCCCTAATTCCAAGAATGGCTACTCGGTTTGCTCTGGCCACGGTGACCGCGGGCATCGGGGAAGAACACGGGCGTTCACGGCAACCCAGGGTGGTCTAGCTCAATTAAAGGAGTCGTGAAGCTTGAGGAGGACCTAAGGACGCTAGAACAATCGACCAGAGTGTATGAACGAACCTAGAATAATCTTGCCGCGGTGAGGATGATTCTGCGGCGGCAGAAACCCGAATTGGGGAGAAACCAAAATTCAAGCTCTCAGATGCACGGTTGCTAACGATTGTTGGTGGCTGGGTGGGTGATGATGTTACGAAGCTAGCCGCGGGCTCAATTTATACGCATCGCGAGCGGTGGCCGGGAATTTTACGAAGGACGCGCGGCGGTCGGAGGTAGAAGAAAGCACTGGCGCACGTGAATCTGTGGCATCTATTGTGGCAGTCACTCCGACGAGCCACGAAGAGGCACAAGGGTTCACGGCGATGCGATGGCGAGGCTCGGACACGCGGTGGACAACGGCGATGGCACGACGGCGATGAGATTCCAATCCGAGGGCGGTGAGAAAGGGGAGGGGTACCGCGGCTGGCCGGGGTGGCGTCCAGCTCACCGGCGGCGGGGATTTTTACCGAGCTATGTTTATCCGATGGCCACGACGCACGAATCACGGCGAGCGGCAATCAACAGCGACGGGCCACCGGCGGTGAGGGCAGCCGCGCTGGCGGTCTGATCTAGTTCAGGCTACTGTACCATCGCACTGCTTCATCAGAGCGCCTGACAGAGCAGTTTTAGCGCTGATTTACTCCCGATTTGGTGTAGTGACCGAGCAAGCTCTCTGTACCAAAGTTATAGCTTAATGAACCAGCTTTAACTTTGTTACATGATGTACTCACAAAAGATCATAGGATCATACCCAAAATTGAACACTAAGTTCATCAAATCTCACTGTCCCTGAACATTCAGACTTAAAATGACCTGACAGCCCATCTTTAGACTTAATTATCTCTAAATTCTTCTTAACAACTGAGCTCACATTCTTAAGCAAAGTTGTTCTCCTTTGATTGGGCTACAATTTTGATGTGGTTACCTAGGGCAGAATCCCTTTTGTTTAGAAGTTACAAGGTCACAAAGATGAGCACATTACACTGAAATTCAAACTTAGTCAAAAGAGTTCAAATGTGGCTCTTTTGTAAGTAAGTCCAAAACTCAGGGTTTAGCTTGCAAATTCACATATTTGTGAACCAAAGGACTTAGTATGCCTTAATACTATAGTTTTTACACTTTAGTCCAAATATACACTATTTTGCACATAGGCCCCTAGGGTTTGGATTTAGGGTTTTTCTAGGGTTCCAATTAGGGTTTTTGGTATCCCAGGGGTATAAATGTGATTCAACTTCATTCTTGGGAATATTTTATGACTATTCCCCTAAAGCTTTTAGGTTTTCTCAATTTGGGTTATATTTTACCCCTTTAATCCCTATTTAGGGTTAAGTTCCCTATCCAGGGTCCTATTTGCAAAATGCTATAACAATACAACTTGTTTGAAATTTTTACCTAGTGAATGCACTCTAGGTGTGTCAAACATATGCAATGCTAATGCTTATGATGCTATGCTCAAGTTTTAGTTACAATAACACAAGGGGTGTTACATCCTTCCCCCCATAAAAGAATCTCGTCCCGAGATTAAAAGTCCTAGGGTGAGTAATGGAAAAGGAAACGCGACATACTTTTATTTCCTTATTTCTGGTACAAGGCAGGGGTGGCTTGGGAATTTATTCCTTTATTACTACGTCTACACCTGCTTTACAAATTACAAGAGGCTAAAAAGCCTGGGAAATTTTTATCTAAAAAGTCTTGAGTTTCCCATGTAGCCTCATCTTCGGAATGTTGGTTCCACTGTATCTCGTAGAACTTGAGAGTTTTTCTTCGGGTAACCCTGTCCTTTTGATCCAAGACTCGAATAGGGTGCTCAGAATATGTCAAGTCCGGTTCAAGGACAACATCTGTCACTTCAACGGTTCGATCGGGAACCCGAAGACACTTCTTCAATTGTGACACGTGGAACACATTATGCACAGCAGACAAGGTTTCGGGTAACTAAAGTCGGTATGCCACTGGTCCACATTGCTCAAGTATAGGGAATGGGCCAATATACCGGGGTGCAAGCTTTCCTTTAACCCCGAAACGTGATACCCCCTTCATTGGTGAAACTTTCAGGTAGACATAGTCCCCTTCATGAAAATACAAGGGCATTCACCGTTTGTCGGCATAACCCTTCTGACGAGCTTGTGCTTTCTTCATATTATGAATAATTTTCTGAACCTTTTCCTCGGCCTCCTTCACCATATCAGGCCTAAAGAAGTACCTTTCCCCAGGTTCAGACCAATTTAGCGGAGTACGACATCGTCGTCCATATAAAGCTTCAAAGGGTGCCATCTTGATGCTTTCTTGATAGCTATTATTATATGAAAATTCCGCTAACGGCAAACATTCATCCCATTTTTGTGGAAATTCCAGAACACACGCCCGTAGCATATCTTCAAGTATTTGGTTCACTCTCTCAGTCTGTCCACTGGTTTGAGGATGATAGGCCGAACTGTGGAGCAATTTGGTACCCAGGGATTTATGAAGCTCTTCCCAAAATTTGGATACGAATTGAGGTCCACGATCCGACACTATAGTCTTCGGAACACCATGCAAACTGAGAATACGGGCAATGTACAACTCCGCATAGGTAAGAACTGGGTAATATGTCTTGACTGGGAGAAAGTGAGCAATCTTTGTAAGTTGATCAACAATAACCCAGATAGAGTCATACCCTTTTGCAGTCCTAGGCAATCCCACAATAAAGTCCATACTTATGTCTTCCCATTTCCATGTCGGTATTGGTAGTGACTGTAATGGACCGGCAGCTTTCAAATGTATGGCATTGACACGTCTGCAGGTGTCACATCTAGCCACATAGCGTGCAATTTCGATCTTCATCTTTGTCCACCAGTAATGTTGCTTCAAGTCTTGGTACATCTTAGTGCTTCCGGGATGAATAGAGTAGCGACTAAGATGTGCTTCATCAAGAATTTGCTGGCGGATCTCTTCATTCTTCGGCACCACTATGCGGTTATTAAACCATACAATGCCTTGATCATCTTCTTTGAAACATTTGGCTTTTCCAGCCCTTAACTTCTCACGAATGTGTTTCATACCATCATCATCTTTTTGTGCGTCAATTATTCTTTGTAAGATGACTGACTCCAGCTTCAAATGATTTGAAGTCCCATGTTGAATCATTTCCAGGTTTAATTTCTCCATCTCCTGGCATAATGTGATGTCAGAAGTCCTCACTGTTAAACAATGGCAGGAAGCCTTGCGACTGAGTGCATCTGCCACTACATTTGTTTTTCCTGGGTGATAATGGATTTCTAATTCATAATCCTTGATCAGCTCGAGCCATCGCCTTTGTCTCATATTCAATTCTGACTGGGTGAAGATATATTTCAAGCTTTTATAGTCTGTATAAATATGACAGACATTTCCCAGCAGATAATGACGCCAGACCTTTAGGGCATGAACCACCGCAGCTAACTCTAGATCATGAGTAGGATAATGTTCCCCATGTCGGCGTAACTGCCTTGAAGCATATGCAATTACTCGGCCTCCTTGCATTAGCACACAGCCGAGTCCACTGCCTGATGCATCACAATATACATCAAAGGGTTTGGTGATGTCCGGTTGAGCCAATACCGGAGCAGTGGTTAATAATGTCTTCAATTGTTCAAAACCTTCATCACACTTTGAAGACCAATTGAATTTAATATCATTCTTCAACAAACTTGTGATTGGCTTCACAAGCTTAGAAAAATCTGGTATGAATCGGCGGTAATATCTAGCCAATCCAAGGAAACTTCGGACCTGATGAACAGTGATCGGGGGTTTCCACTCCAAAATGTCCTTGACTTTGCTGGGATCTACCGCAATCCCCCTGGTAGACAGTACATGTCCCAGAAATTGAATTTCCTCCAGCCAAAACGCGCATTTGCTAAACTTGGCATATAACTGATGTTCTCTCAAGCGCGTTAACACGATCCGTAAATGTTGGGCGTGCTCCTCTTCATTCTTGGAATATATCAAAATATCGTCAATGAAGACCACTACAAACTTGTCCAACTCGGGCATGAATACCGAGTTCATCAAATACGTGAAGTGGGCAGGGGCATTTGTCAATCCAAAAGACATTACTAGATATTCAAATAATCCATACCGCGTAGTGAAGGCGGTCTTTGGTATATCTTCGGGCCGAATACGGATCTGATGATAGCCCGACCTGAGATCAATTTTGGAGAATACCCTCGCCCCGGTCAGTTGATCAAATAAGATGTCAATCCTAGGAAGAGGGTACTTGTTTTTTATGGTGACCTCATTCAGGGGTCGATAATCCACACACATCCGTAAGGTTTTATCCTTCTTTTTGACGAATATGGCTGGACAACCCCACGGCGATGAGCTTGGCCGGATAAATCCTTTCTCGAGTAGATCTTGTAACTGAATCTTCAGTTCTGCCAACTCATTAGGAGGCATTCGGTACGATCTTCTAGATATGGGAGCCGTACCGGGCTTCAACTCAATTACAAACTCTACCTCCCGTTCAGGTGGCAGCCCGGGCAAATCCTCGGGAAAGACATCGGGAAACTCGCATACTACCGGGATATCCTTGATTTCTGGTATAATGGCTTCATAAGCTCTGCCAGTAGCTTTGGTTAGAATGGGGATAGGGAAAAGAATTTCTTCCTGGTTATGACTCAACCTGATAATTCTCTGATCAGTGTTGAGAGTTGCTTTGTGTTTGGCTAACCAATTCATACCTAAAATGACATCTATATCTTGGCCTTTCAGAATGATCATATTAGTAGGAAAGTCTCGTCTGGCCAAAGTTACGGGCACTTGATAGGCCACTTCTCTAGTAAATATTTGTCCCCCAGGTGAGTGAATTTTAAACCCCTCTTTTGATTCATGGCATGATATGCAGTGTTGCTCCACAAATTTCTTGCTGATGAATGTATGCGAAGCACCAGAATCAAAGAGAATAACTGCTGGATGATTGGCCACAAGAAACGTACCCATCATTATCGGCTCACCGTCCGGTGTAGTAGCCACTTGTGTATAACATATGCGTCCCGTCTTCTTTGTATTTTTGCCCATATTATTTCCCTTGACTTGAGCTGAATTCCCAGATCCTTGCTGATTGTTTGACTGGTTCTGCTTTGGATAAGGGCAATCCTTGATAAAATGCCCAGATTTCCCACAATTGAAACATCCAGTCGATGAGCTGGGAAGGGCAGGGAATCGAGTGCCTGGGGCACCCGGCTGACTCGATGCAGTAGGGGCATTATTGGGACGAATAAAGACTGGCTGCTTAAAAGGGGAGGAGGGTGGACGAGCGAAAGAACGATTCTGGTTAGAAGGCCGGATGACGAACCGTTGCCTCTTCACCGGGCCCTGACTAGGCCTGTCACCTCCAAAACCCTTGGATTTTCCAGCGCCTGCATATTTTGCTTCTACTGCCAATGTCGTACTGATAGCTCTTCCATAGGTAAGATCTATGCAGGTTGCCATCTTCCTTTGCAGTCGATCATTTAATCCTCTCATAAAGCAATTCTTCTTCTTCAGATCATTGTTCACTTGATCGATTGCATATTGTGACAAATGATTGAACTTATTGAGATACTGATTAACAGTATCTCCTCCTTGCTTTAGCTTCATAAATTCTTCTTGCTTCATGTGAAGAACACCTTCTGGTATGTAGTGCTCGCGGAAGGCCACCTTGAATTCTTCCCAAGTTATCTGATGATTGGCCGGTTGAACGGCCACAAAATTACCCCACCAAGTGCTGGCAGGTCTGCGCAGTTGCTGGGCTGCGAATAAAGGCTTCTGGGTTTCTGAACATCGCAGCAGTCCGAACTTTTGCTCAATCACACGAAGCCATTCATCGGCTTCTAACGGATCTTCAGCTTTAACAAACAAGGGTGGACGTGTCTCTGAGAAGTCTAGGTAAGAAGTTTCACGGGGACCCTGTTGATAACCCCGCCCACCTTGCTGCTGGAGCTGTTGGCCCACCATTTCTCTCAGAAAGCGGGTATTATCAGCAGTCACACTCACTAAGGCGGCAATCGCCTCGGCCAGTGTGGGAGGAACAGGAGGTGGATTTGGGGTAGACTCCCTCCCACGGGAGGTACTAGCTCCGTCCTGTGCTCGAGTCTTGGAAGGCATCTGTGGCAACAACATTTGAAAACAATATGATATGCCAAAGAAAAACCATCCAGTTTACATTACCAAAAAGAGTAATGTACAGACTCGAATTTTTACAACAGGATACATTACCTATTATACAAATACACTACCTGTTATACAATAGTACAACCTGTTATACAATAGTACAACCTGTTATACAATACACTACTTCTACTTCTACTACACCATTATTCCTGCTTTTCGTTGCTTTTGGCAGCCTCGTCGTCGGGTGTGGGAGACCATTCGTCGACTAGCCTCATAGAAGGAGGGGGCTGAAAAAGGTCTAACTCACCACCAAGCGCGTGTCCCGCAACATGCGAGGGTCCGGCTTCCGACTCAGCAGGATCCGTAGGCTCACTGGGATGCAGTTGCGAATATAATACATGAACTTCTTCATGTAAGTTATTGCAATATGTCTGCAGGTCTTCGATGGCCAAGTTGAGCTCGGCTATTCGAGCTTGAGCTTTTTCCTCCTTGTCCCATGCAAGCGAACGGGATTGAACAACCCAGTCAAGAGCCAAATCCCGGTCCGCGAGCTGATCTCGCAGATGGCGGACATCTCTTCTCAACTCATTTATGCGGTCGCCATCTACGACCCAGATAGCCGTCCTGCGGCGGAGTTCCGCTTGGAGCTGACTTACTTCAGCTTCAAGATCCCCTATAGGATCATTGCTTCCGCTACTACTATTTTCATGCCTTGGGGCCAGCTGGTGACTCGGCACACCAATCGGTCCAGTTTGTTTGCGCGCTGTTCTCCTTGTGCGCGGCGGCATTTTCTAAGGGGGAAAATTTGATTAGTAAGGTTCTTAGCATGATGCATGTATAATTATAGAATCAACCTTAGTTGATTCACACCTTCTATATGTTGCACCCTTACTACCTGGTCTTTAAGATAGACTCTTCAGAATACTTAGGTAAGAATGGAAGAGAGTTTCTAGGTAAGACTTTTAGAAAATCCTTTTGAAGATGCCTCATAATATCTGCAAAGAAGGGCTACGCTCCGATACCAGCTGTGACGGAACCTCCCAAGTAATTAGGCTCACCTACAGTTGTCCTTGTCCAACAGACATCAGACAACCCTGTAGATGTTCCTGAATTACTTGACAAGTTCGGTATCTTCTTTTCTCACCTTTCCAGGAACGTTTCACCCGTCTTGCAGAGATTACAGAACATCGGAGATAAAGAAATGCGGAAGCGATTACATAACTTACATTTATTTAAAAAGTAAGATCAAGTTACTTATTACAGACCAGAGTTATCCTAGGAGTGCAGAGTAATATTATTACAATACCAAGGGAGGTAAAAACTCCTCCCGATAAGTTCTTTCATAAAAGTTCTATATGGAGGACCAAGTCCTCCCGCGGCTTCACTCTTGTTTTTCTTCCTTGGGAACCACCTTGGAGCAAAAGCAACAAAAGTTTGTCGCTTCCTCACCTAAAAACAACGGAGGGATAAACCCTGAGTATGGAATTACTCAACAAGTCTTACCCGACTAAAGAAAAGACTCTCAAGGGTATGCTGGCTTAAGGGAGTCAAGGTAAGGCTTTTCAATAATCAAAAACTCTGTTTTGCAGAAATGCTAACTAAAAGTGGATCCTTAAAAATCCAGTTTTATTTGTCAAGTTAAGTAAAATTACCTGTAACTAGAGTTCTTTCTACCCTAGTTCAATCACTTGTCCTGCACTAGCCAATTTCTTAACAAAACCATCATCTTTAGTGGATTGCTACGTGTAAGTCAGTGACCAAGTCTTCATAACCGCGAAGGTACGGTGATCCGAATCGATTATACTCAGCTGAGGATCTCCAATCACACAACATATGTAGCACTTAACCCTTGCATATGTCAACCCGCCACCGGGTTTCTTAAGACCAGATCAGGTTCACGCAAACCGAGAGCACAGATACACCATCGTCCAGCCTCTTGCTACGGAGGGTACACGCTACTCTCGCCACCGCGCCACGCCCATTTCGTGTTATCTTATTCTGGCCTTAGTCTGCCCGAGGCAAGGCTTACCCATGACGAGGCATGTGACCAGTTAAAGGGTCCTCGGTCATCAAGCCTACATCGACAAGGTCCTTAATCGACTCAGACGGAGACACTACACCGAGACTCTCTTCTCGTGCAAGTCACCCGTCCGGTCTTAGCTTAATCATTTCAACCCAAAAACTTGGTACCTGGCAGAGGTACATCTTTTCCGATGTTGAATCCATCACGGCCATGATGGATTCACCATCAAGTTTTATTTTTGAAAACAACCCTCCCACTTTGCCAAACATCTTTTGCAAAACAAATCCTTTTGTTTTTCTAAAGCGATACTAAGCATAGAAAAACCTTTTTGTAAAAATAGGGTTTCAAGGAAGGTAATTAAGTTCAAGGAAGGTAATGCAAGAATTGTTTAAGCATTCAACTCCTATCACCTAATGCAGCAATCAGGTGAGAAAGATTTTAAAAACATCGAGGAAAGTGGCAAATGCACCGGGGCTTGCCTTCGTTAGTAGGTGAGTCTGACTCGGACCCACAGATATCGAATTAGAAACAATTTCCGGCCTGAGATTCCGAAGGTGGTGGTGTCTTCTCTTCGGTCACTTTAATCTCTTCTTCGTTTTCTAAATATAACCATATAGGTATATATATATGAATGAATTCCATGTAATGCTCATGAGAGTGCAAAGATAATAAAGATTTATTATCTAAGTCTTGAATACAACTTTCCTTCACGGAACTCCGAGAACTTAGGGTTTCCGGAGTTAGTAAAGGAGTTCAAAGGGCAGGGGGTTTTGAGTTCTAAGTATCAAACAAGGTCCAAATCAACCCAAACTCTACCCAAGGCTTCTAACTAATGTGTAAAGCTCACATAAAAAGTTTGGGCAATTTTGGGATTATTATCTATTTTCTAAAAATCTAGAACTACTACTTTAAACTACTTAAAATGCCTTAAAATTCCTTATTTCCTCTAAAAATCATAAAACTATTTTTATTAAATTCTAGGGAAAATAAGAAGCCTAGGAAAATTGGTTTCACAATTTTAGGAATTTTCTGTAGTTTTCTACATATTTCTAAACTTGGACAGAAAAAGAAAAGAGAAAAGATGTAATAGTGTTGGGCCAATTCCGGTCCAGGCGGCCCAACAATGGGCAGAAGCGCGATGTGCTCGCGCTCATGTGCAACTTTGCACCGAAGACCCTGGCGGAATGAATAACCACAGAAGAAACCCACGCACTATTTCGGGGAGTCACTGACAGTTTCAGAAGAGCCCCTGCGTTTCTATTCTTTTACACGCCGACACCCTCGACGGCGGACGGCGTCGCGCAGAGCTCCGACGAGCACGCGCACCGGACAAATTGCTCAAATAATGGCGCCCTTCTTTGGCCGAACCCAAATTCAAGATCTAGTGAGCGTTTCCCCTCCCCTAATTCCAAGAATGGCTACTCGGTTTGCTCTGGCCACGGTGACCGCGGGCATCGGGGAAGAACACGGGCGTTCACGGCAACCCAGGGTGGTCTAGCTCAATTAAAGGAGTAGTGAAGCTTGAGGAGGACCTAAGGACGCTAGAACAATCGACCAGAGTGTATGAACGAACCTAGAATAATCTGGCCGCGGTGAGGATGATTCTGCGGCGGCGGAAACCCGAATTGGGGAGAAACCAAAATTCAAGCTCTCGGATGCACAGTTGCTAACGATTGTTGGTGGCTGGGTGGGTGCTGATGTTACGAAGCTAGCCGCGGGCTCAATTTATACGCATCACGAGCGGTGGCCGGGAATTTTACGAAGGACGCGCGGCGGTCGGAGGTAGAAGAAAGCACTGGCGCACGTGAATCCGTGGCATCTACCGTGGCAGTCACTCCGACGAGCCACGAAGAGGCACAAGGGTTCACGGCGATGCGGTGGTGAGGCTCGGACACGCGGTGGACAACGGTGATGGCACGACGGCGATGAGATTCCAATCCGAGGGCGGTGAGAAAGGGGAGGGGTACCGCGGCTGGCCGGGGTGGCGTCCAGCTCACCGGCGGCGGGGATTTTTACCGAGCTATGTTTATCCGATGGCCACGGCGCACGAATCACGGCGAGCGGCAATCAACGGCGACGGGCCACCGGTGGTGAGGGCAGCCGGGCTGGCGGTCTGATCTAGTTCAGGCTACTGTACCATCGCACTGCTTCATCAGAGCGCCTGACAGAGCAGTTTTAGCGCTGATTTACTCCTGATTTGGTGTAGTGACCGAGCAAGCTCTCTGTACCAAAGTTATAGCTTAATGAACCAGCTTTAACTTTGTTACATGATGTACTCACAAAAGATCACAGGATCATACCCAAAATTGAACACTAAGTTCATCAAATCTCACTGTCCCTGAACATTCAGACTTAAAAGGACCTGACAGCCCATCTTTAGACTTAATTATCTCTAAATTCTTCTTAACAACTGAGCTCACATTCTTAAGCAATGTTGTTCTCCTATGATTGGGCTACAATTTTGATGTGGTTACCTAGGGCAAAATCCCTTTTGTTTAGAAGTTACAAGGTCACAAAGATGAGCACATTACACTGAAATTCAGACTTAGTCAAAAGAGTTCAAATGTGGCTCTTTTGCAAGTAAGTCCAAAACTCAGGGTTTAGCTTGCAAATTCACATATTTGTGAACCAAAGGACTTAGTATGCCTTAATACTATAGTTTTTACACTTTAGTCCAAATATACACTATTTTTGCACATAGGCCCCTAGGGTTTGGATTTAGGGTTTTTTCAGGGTTCCAATTAGGGTTTTTGGTATCCCAGGGGTATAAATGTGATTCAACTTCATTCTTGGGAATATTTTATGACTATTCCCCTAAAGCTTTTAGGTTTTCTCAATTTGGGTTATGTTTTACCCCTTTAATCCCTATTTAGGGTTAAGTTCCCTATCCAGGGTCCTATTTGCAAAATGCTATAACAATACAACTTGTTTCAAATTTTTACCTAGTGAATGCACTCTAGGTGTGTCAAACATATGCAATGCCAATGCTTATGATGCTATGCTCAAGTTTTAGTTACAGTAACACCAGGGGTGTTACAGTACCCCGGTATTGTAATAACCTTTATCTAAACTATGTACTATTTGAAGTAAGGAATGTGTTTACTAGCCTCCTGGGACTAGTAATTGTATCACATTTGAGTCCCAAAGGATCGAGACGCTTCAGGTGGTATCAGAGCCCATAGGACTGGTCGTAGGTTGCAGCCCTGACCCTAAAACTTGCCCTAAAAGAAAATACCTCTTACCCCGAAGAAAAAAAATCTTCCCTCCTCTTCCCCAATATTAACAGATCCTTCTTTTCCTATTCCAGATGGAAGACTCTCTGGCCATTAGGACATCCTACTGCTTAGAGGTGGAAGGGTTCCCGCACCTGTTGCGAAGTTGTGCGCTTCGCATGGGAATCCGCAAGAAGCCAGAATACGTCTGGAAGGAGTATCTCGAGAACGGAATGGAAAATGCTCTATGGCAGTCTACCTGGGAGAAAGCCGAAACTATCCAAACCATCCTTCTTTCCAAGTCACTTTTACCGAATGCCGCTTCCCAGATACTTGCCAGAATGTTGCCCGAACCGCCCTCCGACAACTATGCCAGAACTACAGCAAAGTGATCTTTGAAACCCCCCTTTGCTACTTTCCACCCAGCAACAAGAATACCCCCACCTGGAGGAAAAGACTTCAGGCCCTGTCAGGTAGAGACCCTGTCGAAGATGACCCCACCATTGTCTACATGGCTGGATACCTCCACACCCTCGATAACCAATATGACCTTGCCCTCCTCTACACTCACCTAACCTCCCGGGTAGAAAGCCTAGAGCAAAACGTCAGGGAACTTACAAGGGAAAAGACGTCCCTTCAAGAGAGCCTCGAAATAGCAGAAGGCGAGGAAACCAATACCCGTGAGGCCTACCGCACCCTAAAGATGGATTACGACAAGAAACTAAAGAAGCTCGCCCCCGCAAGAAAAATCTGCAAGAAGACCAAAAGCCAAGGATGTCAGACTGAGCAGAAGGAAGAAGCCCCTCCAGCCCTACCCCCTGCCGGGATAAGAAGCTCGTCCGACACCGAGGAAATGTCCCTAGCCAGCCTTGATGATCTTCTCAAGGAGTTTGGGGACACTTTAGAGAAGGATTTCGGGAGTACCCTCAATAGCACTCGCATGTAATGAGCTTATGGTAGTTGTGTGCTGCATTATGTAATGACCTGATGTAATGAATAAAGTAACTAGTTGAAAAAAACTGGCATGTGCATGATAGTAACTCTTTTCCCCATGGCAGATGGCTTCGGATAAAACCACGCCTACCGCCTCCGGGATTGGAGCAGGTTTCCCCCTAAGAGCTGAAGGAGAGGCTGGCGGAGAAGGGAGTGAGACCCACCTCCCCGCACCTCTGGAACTGCCACTAGACCTAGCCCAAGTTCTAGCCAATCAAACCTGACTCATTGAAGTCCTCACTAGAAGTCTAGAAAACCAGCGCCCAGGTGGTGGAAAGCCACAGGACAGGATGGGGGAATTTTTGAGACTCAAGCCTCCCACGTTCGCGGGGTCCAGCAATCCGCTCGATGCAGATGACTGGCTTCGCACGATCAAGAGGAAACTGGAAGCCATCGGATGCCCCGAAAATCAGCGTGTCCAACTAGCTGCTCATCAGCTTTCGGGAATGGCCTTAGCATGGTGGGACACCTTCAGTAAGGCCATCAGAGATGCTACCTGGGCAGAATTCGAGACAGCCTTCCCTGAGCACCATGTACCCCAGGGGATAGTTCAACTCAAGGAAGATGAGTTCTGGGAGCTAACTCAAGGTGGGAGAACAGTCAGTGAGTATGTGCACAAGTTCACAGAGTTGGCCCGTTACGCGCCTGACGATGTCAGCACCGAGTCCAGGAAGATGGCCCATTTTCTGAAAGGACTAAGACCCGAGCTTAAGACCATCCTCGCCAGCCAAGACTTCCTCAACTTTTCTCACCTCTCCAACAAAGCCATCCAAGTGGAAAGGGCAAAAGTGGAAGAAAAAGGGCACCTCAAGAGGAAATTCCAAGTTCTCCGAGCTCAGCAGCAAGAACGTCACCAGAGAGCTCGACCCTTTGGGCTTCCACCCAGGGGACCAAGCTTCAATAAACCATCTAGACCCACTCCGTCCCGCTACAGTCAGCAGAGTCAGAGCTCCCTTCAGGCCCCCTCTGTTGCAAGCAACCAACCGCTAGCAAATGCTTGTTGACACTGCAGAGACCCCAGTCACTTTAAGAATAACTGCCCCTAGTTGAAGGCACCCGGACCTACCTACTCCAACTCGGTGAATGGCCCCAAGATTCCCTCGGCACCTACCTCCAAGGCACCTCCTTCCAACAGTCAGCAGAGCAGGACTCAGTACCAGGGCAGAGCATGAGTCAACCACGTCGACGCTCAAGAAGCCTAGCAAGCTCCGGGAGTAGTGCTCGGTGAGTTCCTTGTTGAATTTACTCCCGCTACTGTGCTTTTTGATTCAGGAGCATCCCATTCATTTATAGCCACTAAGTTTGTGGAAAAGCATGGCATCCCCTCTACACCCCTAGCTATCCCTTTGGTCACCTGAACCCCGGGGTCAGACCTCCTATGACAACTCAGGTGCTCCCAAGTCAGAATTCTCTTAAGTGAGGTAGTGTTCCTGGCAGACTTGACCGTCTTGCCATCCCAAGGGATTGATGTGATCCTAGGAATGGATTGGCTAACTAAGCACAAGGGTATCATAAGCTACACAAGTAAGACCGTCCTTCTCACCGACCACCAAGGAAAAGCAGTTTCCTGCCAGGCCCAACCGCCCGCCAACGATCTAATGATGTTTAAACTGGTAGCAGAAAACGTGTCCGTAATAGAGGAGTTCGTGGATGTATTTCCGGAAGAGTTGCCTGGAATGCCACCAGAAAGAGGAGTGGAGTTCTATATAGATCTCATTCCTGGCACTGCGCCCATCGCAAAGAGACCATACCGCATGGCCCCCACAGAGTTAGCCGAATTAAAACTCTAGATTGCAGAGCTACAACAAAAAGGGTACATCCGTCCCAGTTCGTCTCCTTGGGGAGCACCCGTCCTTTTCGTTACCAAAAAGGATGGAAGTATGAGAATGTGTATTGATTATCGGTCCTTGAATGAAGTTACAATCAAGAATAAGTACCCTCTCCCTCGGATCGACGACCTCTTCGACCAGCTGCAGGGAGCCAAATATTTCTCCAAGATAGACCTTAGGTCAGGATATCACCAACTGAGGATCAAGGAAGCAGATATTCAGAAGACTGCATTCGTCACCAGATACGGACAATATGAATTCAGTGATGTCGTTTGGGCTAACAAACGCACCCGCCTTTCTCATGAACCTCATGAATAAGGTATTTATAGAAGAATTGGATAAGTTTGTCGTGGTCTTCATCGACGACATCCTCATCTATTCCAAGAATCGCAAGGACCATGAGCGTCACCTTTGAATCGTCCTCGGAAGACTCAGGGCACATCAACTTTATGCTAAGCTCAGCAAGTGTGAGTTCTGGTTAGAAAAGATAGCCTTCCTGGGGCATATTTTGACTGCAGAAGGGATAGAAGTGGGCATCCAAGGTGGAAGCCGTTTCAAAATGGAAACAGCCATCCAATGTCAGTGAAGTACGAAGCTTTCTAGGAATGGCAGGGTATTACCACCGCTTTATCAAAGGATTCTCCAGCATAGCGAAACCTATGACCGAACTTCTCAAAAAGGACAATAAATTTGTGTGGACTCCAAAATGTGAGGAAAGTTTCCAGATCATCAAGAAAAAGCTTACAACCGCGCCCGTTTTGACACTATCGGACATACACCAGGATTTCGTCATTTTCTGTGGCGCTTCAAGACAAGGCTTAGGGTGTGTCTTGATGCAAAATGAGAAAGTTATTGTCTATGCATCCCGCTTACTCAAGCCACACGAGCAGAACTACCCTACCCACGACTTGGAGTTGGCAGCCATAGTGCACGCCCTGAAAATATGGAGACACTATCTGATTGGGAACAAATGTCACATCTTCACCGATCACAAGAGTCTGAGGTACATCTTCACTCAGCCAGACCTCAACCTCCGTCAAAGAAGATGGCTTGAATTGATCAAGGATTATGACCTCGAAATCCATTACCACCTCGGGAAGGCCAACGTGGTGGCAGACGCCCTCAGCCGAAAACCTTTCGGGATCAAGGGGACCAACTTTTTAGAAGATTGGAAGAAGGAATCAGCTCAGCTAAATGCATGTCTGGGAGACAACGGTAGCCTGGAAGTCAAGCCAATGCTAAAAAATCTCATATGCAAGGCTCAACGCCTGGACGTTGAGATAGCCAGACTTATGGAAAGAGCTCGCAAGGAGCAACTTCCGGATCTTAGGACAGATGAACAAGGAGTCCTTTGGTTCAAGAACCGTCTGTGTGTACCAATGGGAGAGGCACGAGAAGTCCTACCCAATGAAGCCCACAACTCAGCTTACTCCATCCACCCAGGAACCACCAAGATGTACCTAGACCTCAAAGCCAGATACTGGTGGAGAGGAATGAAGAAGGAGATAGCATAGTATGTGGCCCGGTGTGACACCTGCCAGTGATCAAAGGCCGAACATCAGAAGCCTGCAGGCCTACTGCAACCCCTCCCAGTGCCTGAATGGAAGTGGGAAGAAATAGGCATGGATTTTGTAACCGGACTGCCCCGAACGCAAAAAGGGAATGATTCTATCTGGGTAATAATCGACCGTCTCACCAAGGTGGCCCACTTCATCCCAGTAAAAACCACTTTTGGAGGAGCTGCCCTTGCCCGGATATATCTTAAGGAGATAGTCAGGCTCCATGGCATTCCACGGAAGATAGTGTCAGATAGAGGGACGCAGTTCACCTCAAAATTTTGGAAAGGCCTCCAGCAAGCGATGGGCACCAAGTTTGATTTCAGCACCGCTTATCACCCTAGTCAGATGGTCAAACGGAAAGAGTCAACAAGATCCTCGAAGATTTACTAAGAGCCTGTGTGTTAACGTTCGACAGGGATTGGGAGTCCAGTTTGTCGTACGCCGAATTCTCATACAACAACAGCCATCAGGCCAGCATCAAAATGTCACCGTTCGAAGCATTGTATGGAAGAAAATGCTAGACCCCCCTAATGTGGTCCAATGTAGAGGAAAGGACACTAGAAGGACCCGACTTTGTTAAAGAAGCCGAAGAGAAAGTTGCCCTGATCCGCAAGAGGTTACTTGAAGCTCAGAGTCGACAGAAAAGTTACACAGACAACAGACGAAGAGAACTCAGATTTGAGGAAGGAAATTTCGTTTATCTCAAGGTCTCCCCGATGCGTGGTGTCAAAAGGTTCCAAATGAAAGGAAAGCTAGCACCGCGTTTCGTCGACCCCTACCCCGTCATTAGCCGAGTGGGACCCGTAGCATACCGCCTTGAGCTACCAGAATCCATGTCAGACATTCACAATGTGTTTCATGTGTCCCAGCTCTGCAAATGCCTGCAAGTACCAGAAAACCACATCAAGGCACAGGCAATTCAGATTCAAAAGGATCTCCAGTACCGAGAAAAGCCAGTGAAGATTCTCGACTCAGCGGTCCGAAGGACCCGCAACTCAGAAGTGAGACTCTGTAAGGTTCAGTGGAGCAGAGATGGAGAAGAGGAAGCTACCTGGGAAAGTGAGGACTCTCTGAGGAGGGAATACCCTTACCTTTTCTCGAGCCACGCCCGAATCTCGAGGGCGAGATTCCTTTAAGTGGGGTAGGTTTGTAACATCCCAAAATTCTAACCCAGGTTTGAAACCCTAATCTAACCTCCCCCCTTCTTCTTATCTATCCCCAAAACTCCCTTAAATTTTTCCCATCATATGCATACACATTGTTTGATCATAAACACCTCACTTAGATTTTATTTTCCAGCACCTAGATTATCTACTAAATAAATTATTCAAAAAGAAAAGGGACAAAAATGGAAATGGGATTTAGAAAATAAAAAGAAAAGAAAAAAGAGAAAGCTCTCCCCCTGCTGGGCCGAATCCGGCCCAGACCGCGGCCGCCTCCCCTCTCCCTCGCGCCCGCGCTTCCCCCTTTCGGCCCAATAGCCGGCCCGCTCCCGCGCGCGCAGCTGCTCGCGTGCCCCCTCGCTCTCTCTCGCTGACAAGCCAGCCCCACCTGCCAGCCACTCTCTCTCGCGCGCTCCCTCTCGGTGGCAGACCGGCCCCACCGGTCAGCCGCGTCGTCGTCTTCCTCACGTACGATGCACCGCCGTCCCCTCCACCGTCGTCCCCTCGCCCATCCCCTCGCCGCACAGGAGAGTTCGGCACCGCCCCGTCCTTGCCGCTTGACCGCGTCCTTGCCCAGTACCGCCCTGCCGTGAAGTCTCATCGTCGCCGCTGTGTGACATTTATGCTGGCGTTGTGCACCTCACCGGCACCCGCCGAGCTCCGCCGCTCCCCTCCCCTCGGGCGCCTATAAAAAGGTTGCCCCGGGCACCTCTTTCCCCGCACCGGCCTCGGCCACCACCCTCCTCCCCTCGCCCGAGCCCAATTCGCGAAGCACCGCCGTCTTCTCCCTCTTCGGTGAGTTCTTCCCCCTCTTCTCTCTCCCTCTCTGTTGGTCCAGCGAGCGATTAAGTTAGCCTACCAGCTTCCTCACATTGCCACGAACTCAGAACACCACTCCCCCGCCCCAATCCCTCGCCCAAAGCTCACCGACGGCGATCCCCACCGCGGAGCTCCGCCACCTCACCGCGGACAGCCCCCTCTCGGCCCCCTCTAGCCAAATCAAGCCTACCCCTAGGTTCGCCAGCCCCTCCCCGTGCTAAGGCACCTCCCCGTGGCCCAAGAACCGGGTCACTGGTGGCCGGGTTTCTTTCCCCGCGGCCGGCCGGTTCGCCCGCGCCGTCGACCCGTGGCGCCGATCCCCCCCTCCGCTCTCGCTGACGTGTGGGCCCCGCGGTGACATCGTCTCTCCATCGCGCCCGCGCCATCTCCCCGGCCTTGGGCCGCAGCTGGGCCACCGCCCTCGCGCGCGCGTGCGCTGTGCCTGGCTGGGCCGAAAATCCCCCCCCCCCGGCCCACCTGCGAAGGAATTCCTTTTCTTTTTCCTTTCTTCAACCTTTTCTCATTTAATTAGTATTTCTAAATATTTTATGCACCAAAAATTATCCAAATGATTTCTAAAGTCACAAGTAATAATAATGTTAGCATATGACACACTGCAATTGGAAAACCTATGTTGATGTATTGTTTTATTAAATGTTTTTATTAGAGGAAGCGGGGACCGCTGATCCGGAACCCGTAGCCCCGGAAGAAGGGCCGGAGCCCGATCTCCCGGAAGTAGATCTTTTGTGCCAGGAAAGCTTCGACGAAGGCAAGTCCATCCTTCCTTTGATGCATAAATTACCTATTCTTTCTACCACCACCTAGGCCGGGATTCCAGGGTGGGATATTTGCATTGTGAGCAAAGAGATGGCCTGCATTAACATACATTTTTTGGATACGAAATGTGGGTTGGGAGAAAAGGGAAATATGATATTTCAAATAAGTTCTCCCTAAAGAAAAGGTTGTGCGATGAAGGGTACTCACCCTCATCACCTTGGGAGTGCGATGATCAAGAACTCCCTGGTTTAGGGGAGGGCCTAAGGTGTTGGCTCAGCTGGTTTAGGCGTGAGTAGAAGGATTGTCCCCTCTTATAAGGACCGGTTTGTCATCCTCACTACCTGTACTCTTTAATAGTACAACCACTCGAGACAGTGTGGGCAGTCACTCAATCTGAACTCGTGCGATCTGACCCCAGGGTTATGAAGGCTGGGGAGCACCGGGAGGATAAGGAGGGGGAAAGTTTTGTCCGGTTTGGACATGGTGGTGGCCTGACTCCTTCCGGATAACCGTTAAGGTTAGGACGTACGAGGAAGGAAAGAGATCCGACATTCGGGTCTCGCGACGGTGAGATCGCAGAAACCGGACTAGTGGGTAAAGTGTACCCCTCTGCGCAGAGTTGAAACCTATTCGAACAGTCCGTGTCCACTGGTATGGACGAGTCTGGTGTGGTATGACAATTAGAGATTTTCTATAACCTCCGTGAACAGGGAAATATGTGTAAGTGTGTTTTGGAAAAAGAAAACAAGGCCACAGGAGCGGGAAGCTCAGTGGTGGTTGAGTATTTATGTTACTTTTAAATCTTTGCGAAAAACCTTACAACAACTGCCTTTCTCTAAGAAAATGTTGAGTGACTCCAGCTCCACCAAATAAAGCATGTATGATATAGGTCTCTTTCTCTTTACGGGAGCGGGGTGGGCTTGCGGAATACCTAGTGTATTCACCCAGATTTCTTTACGTTTTTCAGCAGCCGAAGACTTCTTTTCTGCTATGCTTGATTGAGAGGGCTGTGTCTGCACCCAGTTCTGCCTGTGGCTTGGGCTAGTATATTTTCCTACTGCGCTTCTTATTTTGGCTCTCTCGAGCTTGTACCCCGGTATTGTAATAACCTTTATCTAAACTTTGTACTATTTGAAGTAAGGAATGTGTTTACTAGCCTCCTGGGACTAGTAATTGTATCACATTTGAGTTCCAAAGGATCGGGACGCTTCACCAACCCCACCCGGGCGGATGACACCAGCACGCTCGCGAAGGACTTGCTGGGCGTTAGCCTCGTACCTGAGATAACGGTGCAGTCCGTCCCCGATGCGACTTCGTCACCACCCGTCGATCAAGAGGTATCGTCCGTTTTCCACCCTATGCCTTTTAGATTCAGCTTCGACCCACCAAGTGAACCCGCTTTGGTGGATGCTTTCATAAAGGCATATCCTAACCTTCTGGGGTACCATATGTGGTCAACCTGGGACCGACTGACGGCCGTCTCGACCTACGGGCCCCCTGGTTCCGAGGAAGATGACGAGCCCGACTCTGGTTGGGATTTCTTCGGGCTCAGTAACCCTAGTGCCATGCGAGACTTCATGGCCGCATGTGACTACTGCCTCTCCGATTACTCTGATGGTGGCCACAGCCTCGACGACGAGGATTGTGGCCCAAGTCGCGAATGTTTCCATGTCGATCTAGGGGGTCTCGACGAAGGCAACCACCTTGGTATGCCGGAGGACGGCGATCCCCCTAGGCCTGTGCCTCGCGTTGACATCCTTCGGGAGCTAGATGTGGTCCCAGTCCCTGCAGGGGGGTCAGGACACACAGCTCGAGCAAATCTGCAAGATGCAGGCCAGGCTCGACAAGGAAGCAGGGCAACTTGTGCAGCTCCAGCAGAACATCGGGCAGGAGTGGGCAGGCCGAGCACCAGCCGGAGAAGCGCGTCATCTGGCCCAGGATGTCCAGCACCGCATCGCTGACGATGCCAGGGCAAGGCTGCCCCCGGCTTCCAGTGGGGTCGGCCAGAACCTGGCTGCAGCAGCAATACTACTTCGAGCAATGCCGGAGCCATCCACCACCGAGGGGCGGCGTATCCAGGGAGAGCTCAAGAATCTCCTGGAGGGTGCCGCGGTCCGACGGGCCGAAAGCTCTGCCTCCCGAAGGCAGGGGTACCCCCCTGGAGCATCGCGCCGCGACTTCCCGATTCATGCGAGAAGCCTCGGTCCACATCGAGCGCACGCGAGACGCAACGCCCGCAGCCCCAGGTCGCCTCGACAACGAGCACCGCCGCCGCGATCGTCGAGCCCACCTCGACGAGAAGGTGCGCCGAGGCTACCACCCCAGGCGTGGGGGACGCTACGACAGCGGGGAGGATCGGAGTCCCTCGCCCGAACTACCCGGTCCGCAAGCTTTCAGCCGGGCCATACGACGGGCGTCGTTCCCGCCCCGGTTCCGAGCCCCGACTACCATCACCAAGTACTCGGGGGAAACAAGGCCGGAACTGTGGCTCGCGGACTACCGGCTGGCCTGCCAGCTGGGTGGAACTGACAATGACAACCTCATCATCCGCAACCTCCCCCTGTTCCTCTCCGACACCGCCCGAGCCTGGCTAGAGCATCTGCCTCCTACGCAGATCTCCAACTGGGACGACCTGGTCAGAGCCTTCGTCGGCAACTTCCAGGGCACATACATGCGCCCTGGGAACTCTTGGGATCTCCGAAGCTGCCGCTAGCAGCCAGGAGAATCCCTGCGGGACTATATCCGGCGATTTTCAAAGCAGCGTATCGAGCTGCCCAACATCACCGACTCAGATGTCATCGGCGCGTTCCTCGCCGGCACCACTTGCCGCAACCTGGTGAGCAAGCTGGGTCGCAAGACTCCCACCAGGGCGAGCGAGCTGATGGACATCGCCACCAAGTTCGCCTCTGGTCAGGAGGCGATCGAGGCCATCTTCTGCAAGGACAAGCAGCCTCAGGGACGCCAGCAGGAAGACGTCCCCGAGGCGTCCGCTCAGCGCGACACGAAGAAGAAGGGCAAGAAGAAGTCGCAAGCGAAACGCGATGCCACCGATGCAGATCTTGTCGCCGCCGCCGCCGAACACAGGAACGCTTGGAAGCCTCCCGGAGGGGCAAACCTATTCGACAAGATGCTCAAGGAGTCGTGCCCCTATCATCAGGGTCCCGTCAAGCACACCCTTGAGGAGTGCGTCATGCTTCGGCGCTACTTCCATAAGGCCGGGCCCCCAGCGGAAGGTGGAAAATGCCATGACAACGACAAGAAGGAGGGCCACAAAGCAGAGGAGTTCCCCGAGGTCCACGAGTGCTTCATGATCTACGGTGGGCAAGTGGCGAACGCCTCGGCTCGGCACCGCAAGCAGGAGCGCCGAGAGGTCTGCTCG
Organism: Zea mays; assembly: GCF_902167145.1. Lineage (NCBI taxonomy): Eukaryota > Viridiplantae > Streptophyta > Magnoliopsida > Poales > Poaceae > Zea > Zea mays. The sequence continues at coordinate 73,169,403 of NC_050104.1, read as the reverse complement.
GTGAAGGTGGCGGCGCCAGTCTACCTAGACTGATCCGACAAGCCCATCACCTTCGACCAAGGCGACCACCCCGACCGCGTGCCGAGCCCAGGGAAGTACCCGCTCGTTGTCGATCCTATCATCGGCAACGTTAGGCTTACCAAGGTCCTCATGGACGGAGGCAGCAGCCTCAACATCATCTACGCCGAGACCCTCGGGCTCTTGCAGATCGATCTGTCCACGATCCGGGCCGGTGCGGCGCCCTTTCACGGGATCATCCATGGGAAGCGCGTCCAACCTTTTGGGTGACTCGATCTGCCCGTCTGCTTCGGGACTCCCTCCAACTTCCGAAAGGAAATCCTCATGTTCGAGGTGGTCGGGTTCCGAGTAACCTACCACGCAGTGCTGGGGAGACCATGCTACGCCAAGTTCATGGTCGTCCCTAACTACACCTACCTCAAGCTCAAGATGCCGGGCCCCAACGGGGTCATCACCGTCGGATCCATGTACTGACACGCGTACGAATGTGACGTGGAGTGCGTGGAGTACACTGAGGCCCTCGCCGAATCCAAGGCCCTCATCGCCGACCTGGAGAGCCTCTCCAAGGAGGTGCCAGATGCGAAGCGCCACGCCGGCAACTTCGAGCCCGCAGAGGCGGTTAAGTCCGTCCCTCTCGACCCCAGCAACGACGCCTCCAAGCAAGTCCGGATCGGCTCCGAGCTTGACCCCAAATAGGAAGCAGTGCTCGTCGACTTTCTCCGTGCGAACGCCGAGGTTTTTGTGTGGAGTCCCTCGGACATGCCTGGCATACCAAGGGATGTCGCCGAGCATTCGCTGGATATCCGAGCTGGAGCCCGACCCGTGAAGCAGCCTCTGCACCGATTCGACGAAGAAAAGTGCAGAGCCATAGGCGAGGAGATCCACAAGCTGATGGCTGTAGGGTTCATCAAAGAGGTATTCCATCCCGAATGGCTAGCCAACCCTGTGCTTGTGAAAAAGAAAGGTGGGAAATGAAGGATGTGTGTAGACTACACTGGTCTAAACAAAGCATGTCCGAAAGTTCCCTACCCTCTACCTCGCATCGATCAAATCGTGGATTCCACTGCTGGGTGCGAAACCCTGTCATTCCTTGATGCCTACTCAGGGTATCACCAAATTAGGATGAAAGAGTCCGACCAGCTCGCGACTTCCTTCATCACACCCTTTAGCATGTACTGCTACATTACTATGCCATTCGGTTTAAGGAATGCAGGCGCGACATACCAAAGGTGCATGAACCATGTGTTCGGAGAGCACATTGGCCGGAGGGTCGAGGCTTACGTCGATAACATCATAGTCAAGACGAGGAAAGCCTCCGACCTCCTCACTGACCTTGAAACGACATTCAAGTGTCTCAAGGCGAAAGGCGTAAAACTCAATCCCGAGAAGTGTGTCTTCGGAGTCCCCCGAGGCATGCTCCTAGGGTTCATCGTCTCTGAGCGAGGCATCGAGGCCAACCCGGAGAAAATCGTGGCCATCACCAACATGGGGCCTATCAAAGACTTGAAAGGAGTATAGAGGGTCATGGGATGCCTTGCAGCTCTAAGCCGCTTCATCTCGCGCCTCGGCGAAAGAGGCCTACCTTTGTACCGCCTCTTAAGGAAGACCGAGCGCTTCACTTGGACCCCCAAGGCTGAGGAAGCCCTCGGGAACCTAAAGGCACTCCTTACAAGCGCACCCATCCTGGTGCCCCCCGCTGCCGGAGAAGCCCTCTTGATCTACGTAGCCGCAACCACTCAGGTGGTCAGCGCCGCGATCGTGGTTGAGAGACGAGAAGAAGGGCATGCATTGCTCGTCCAGAGGCCGGTCTACTTCATCAGTGAAGTACTGTCCGAGACCAAAATCTGCTACCCGCAAATTCAGAAGCTACTGTACGCGGTAATTCTGACGCGGCGAAAGTTGTGACACTACTTCAAGTCTCATCCGGTGACTGTGGTGTCATCCTTCCCCCTGGGGGAGATCATCCAGTGCCGAGAGGCCTCGGGTAGGATTGCAAAGTGGGCGGTGGAGATCATGGGCGAGACAATCTCGTTCGCTCCTTGGAAGGCCATCAAGTCCCAAGTCCTAGCAGACTTTGTGGCTGAATGGGTCGACACCCAGCTTCCAGCAGCTCCGATCCAACCGGAACTCTGGACCATGTATTTCGACGGGTCGCTGATGAAAACAGGAGCAGGCGCGGGCCTGCTCTTCATCTCACCCCTCAGGAAGCACCTCCGCTACGTACTGCGCCTCCATTTCCTGGCGTCAAACAACGTGGCCGAGTACGAGGCCTTGGTTAACGGGTTGTGCATCGCCATCGAGCTAGGGGTCCGGCACCTCGACGCTCATGGCGACTCGCAGCTTGTCATTGACCAAGTCATGAAGAACTCCCATTGCCGCGACCCGAAGATGGAAGCCTACTGCGACGAGGTTCGGCGCCTGGAAGACAAGTTCTACGGGCTCGAGCTCAACCACGTCGCTCGACGATACAATGAGACTGCGGATGAGCTGGCTAAAATAGCCTCAGGGCGGACAACGGTTCCCCCGGACGTCTTCTCCCGAGACCTACATCAACCCTCCGTCAAGACCGACGACACGCCCGAGCCCAAGGAGGCCTCGGCCCTGCCCGAGACACCCTCGGCCGCCGAGGGTGAGGCACTGCGCATCGAGGAAGAGCGGAATGGAGTCACGCCTAATCGAAACTGGCAGACCCCGTACCTGCAATATCTCCGCCGAGGAGAGCTACCCCTCGACAGAGCCGAAGCTCGGCGACTGGCGCGGCGCGCCAAGTCGTTCGTCTTACTGGGTGACGAGAAGGAGCTCTACCACCGCAGCCCCTCAGGCATCCTCCAGCGATGCATATCCATCGCTGAAGATCAGGAGCTATTGCAAGAAATACACTCGGGGGCTTGCGGTCACCACGCAGCGCCTCAAGCCCTCATTGGAAACGCCTTCCGACAAGGTTTCTACTGGCCAACCGCGGTGGCCGACGCCACTAGGATTGTACGCACCTGCCAAGGGTGTCAATTCTATGCAAGGCAGACACACCTGCCCGCTCAGGCCCTACAAACAATACCCATCACCTGGTCGTTTGCTGGGTGGGGTCTGGACCTCGTCGGTCCCTTGTAGAAGGCACCCGGGGGCTTCACGCACCTGCTGGTCGCTATCGACAAATTCTCCAAGTGGATTGAGGTCCGACCCCTAAACAGCATCAGGTCTGAACAGGCGGTGGCGTTCTTCACCAACATCATCCATCGCTTTGGGGTCCCGAACTCCATCATCACCGACAACGGCACCCAGTTCACTAGCAGGAAGTTCCTGGACTTCTGCGAGGACCACCACATCCGGGTGGACTGGGCCACCGTAGCTCACCCCATGACGAATGGGCAGGTAGAGCGTGCCAATGGCATGATTCTGCAGGGACTCAAGCCGAGGATCTACAACGACCTCAACAAGTTCGGCAGGCGATGGATGAAGGAACTCCCCTCGGTGGTCTGGAGTCTGAGGGCGACGCCAAGCCGAGCCACGGGCTTCACGCCGTTTTTTCTAGTCTATGGGGCCGAGGCTATCTTGCCCACAGACTTAGAATACGGTTCCCCGAGGACAAGGGCGTACGACGACCGAAGCAACCAGACCAGTCGAGAAGACTCACTGGACCAGCTGGAAGAGGCTCGGGACATGGCCTTACTACACTCGGCACGGTATCAGCAGTCTCTGCGACGCTACCATGCCCGAGGGGTTCGGTCCTGAGACCTCCAGGTGGGGGACTTGGTGCTTCGGCTACGACAAGACGCCCGAGGGCGCCACAAGCTCACACCTCCCTAGGAAGGGCCCTTCATCATCGCCAAGATTTTGAAGCCCGGAACATACAAGTTGGCCAACAGTCAAGGCGAGGTCTACAGCAACGCTTAGAACATACGACAACTACGTCGCTTCTACCCTTAAGATGTTTTCAAGTCGTTCATATACCTCATTCACATAAACAAATATAGTCTAACCGTCAAGGAAGGGTCAGCCTTGCCTCGGCAAAGCCCGACCCTCCCTCGGGGGCTAGAAGGGGGGAACCCCCTCTGCGTCAAAATTTTCCTCGAAAAAAGTCTTCCACCAAAACGACTTTCATGTTTTCCGGCTATATCAGTAACAGAACCCCACGAAATGGATAAGAGCGCATGTAAGCGGCAAGGCCGACCGAGCTGAGGGACTCCTACGCCTCCAGGATACGGATACCTCACTCGTCACCTTCCGCGAAAAATAACTCTTACTCGGATAAGCGATTCTGCTACTGACGAACAAGTCTGAATACTCGAAACAGGAGGAAAAGAAACGCAGCTTTATAACACGACGATAAAGTGTTCAGGCCTCGGCGGCCGCAAAAGACACATACATGTTCAAAACAAACTGCTCCGGCAGAATCAGGCATCGCCCGGGGGAGGAGCGGCACCCTCGGCTTCGTCTCCACCCTCAGCGTTGTTTCCACCCTCGGCGAGATCCGCCCCGGCCGTGGACGGCGACGCGAGCGGAAGGATTTCCACCTCGAAGGAGGACACCAACACTGTGCTTGGGCCCGCGGCGGCCGCGTCAAGCCTCTGAACTTCGGCCAGGGAAGCTTCATCTTCGTCGGGAAGACAGTACCCCTCGCTGACCCGCTCCAGATCGACATCGTAGTGGGAAGCGAGCACGGCGAAGGCCCACCTAACGTCGTGATGCAGCGCCTCGCGGAGTCTGCCGCGCACATGGCTGCAAGGCCTGCAGGCGACTCTGGGGGGAGCTTCCCGAGGGGACGTCGTCAAGACCAAAGACCTGGCAGAAGGCCGAGATAGCTTCGGACATGGCCACGCGGTCGGCCTCCTTCTGCTCAGCCGCCTAGGCAAGTGCCTTAGCGGACTCGTTGAGGGCAGACTCGAGCTCTGCAAACAGCCAACACAGAATTCTTCAAACACGAGTTGAAGAATGAAGCTGAATCAAAATCTCAAAGCAGCCAAGACATACCTTCAGCCTGGGCACGCTGCTCCGAGGCTGCGGCTTGGGCGGACTGGGCAGACCCGACGGCCACGGCCAGGTCCTCCGCAAGGGCTCTGGCCCGAGCAGACACCTCGGCTAGCCAGTCCCCAAGGGCCTCAGCCGGGCTTTCAGCCTCGGTAGCCTGGTTCCGAGATTGGTCCCGCTCACCGACGACCTGGCCAAGCTCCAACTGCCGCCACTACGCCTCTACGCGTGCCGCCGCTGCCTCCACCCCCAGCTCGTCACAAAGCGACCGAAGGTACGCCGCCTCGGCGCTCCGTTGGGAAAGACGCTCGGTAGCCTCGGCAAGCGCGGCCCTCAGGAACCACAGAGAACCCCAGACATCGGCCTCACGGCGGATGAACGACGACTTGGCGGTGCTCGGATCCGTCAAATCCTGAGGGAGGGAAGCAGGGCGTCACAAAGAATGCCTTGATCACATGAAAGGTATGCCTGAAATCCTTACCTGGAGGATCCTGGGAACGTTCCTGGAAAGGACCTCCATGGTCGACCAAAGCGACCCCATCGCTGCCTCGGCACACTCACGGAGCTCGTCCCGAGACTGCTCCTCCCGCTCATCATCAAGAACGAAGAGGGGTTTCGAGGCACCACGGGTCCAGAACCAGAGCGCCTGCCCACGCCGCCCATTGGGATCGCGCCGCGTGAGGACGAGGTCGCCGCTCCCTGCAGTCGGCGCATCGGGTACCTCCTCGGCTAAGAGGGCAGGCTTCTGATCACCGGCCTCGAGTAGCGGCGCCTCGGCCATCTCAGCATCGGCGGCAACAGGTGGCTTCACGGCCAGAATGGCAACAGCCTCGGCAGAGGCCGGTGCCGCCGCCGGCAACACGTCAAGTGGGCTCAAGGCCGCGGCCGCGCCAGCAGTCTCCCTCGGCACGACGGCTGCCTCGACGGAGGGGTCAGCCTCGGGAGCTCGCCCCACGGCAACTCGTGCCGCCTGAGCCCCCTGCCTGGGGGCATCTTGTGTGGAGGCCAGCCGGCCGGCGTGGCCCGGTGCGACACCGGCTGCAGAAGCCGGCGCCGTCTTAAGGACCTTCCGGGGAGCCAGACCGGTCGAACCGTGCCTCTTTTTGCTGGGAAGAAAAGGAAAAGCAGGATCAGGACACATGAAGAAGGAGCCGGGACAGAGGTATCCTCAGATACTTACCCACTCCGGACCAAGGCCAATCATGCCTGCAGGGAGGCCCCTCGGGCCTCGGTCTCCGCGGGCACTATCGAGGTTTGCCCCGCTGCCGGCTTTGGCACCATCCCTGCCTCGGGCGCCCGGGGCGCCGAAGGGACGGTCCGCCCAGGCGCAGTCACGACGACCGGAGGATCAACCTCCTGTGCAGCCGGCACGGGCGACGATTCTTGGGGGACAGGCGGGTCGGCCTGACTCCCCGGGGTCACCTCAACTACCTCGACCGAGGGGTCAAGTACCCCCTCAGCCTGTCCCTGTTCTTCGGACCGGGACCCTGATGTCCCGGCCCCAGATACCGACGGCGCCAGCCCACTCGGGGGCTGGCTCGACGACCCCTGGCCCAGCCTCAGATCCGGGCTGAGGCCAAGGCGGGCCGCCATGTCATCATCTTCATCATCATCGTCGTCGTCTTCGTCAGGCGTCTCCGGCGATGGCTCCCTCGGGAGCCCGTCCCTCTCCTACCTCCGACGACGCCTCTCCAAGGCGTCCCGAGCCCGCATCTACTCGCGAGCCCAAGCCTTTTTCGCGTCCTTCTTCTCCTTCTTCTTCTCCGCAGCGACCCTCCGCGCGGCTCGGTCCACCGCGTCCTCTGGGACCGGTGGCAGGGAAGGCTTGTGAAACCCCAACTCCTGGAGACGGACGGAAATCTCGGCTATGAGAACCAAGGGCAATCTGACACAAGAAAGAAGAAGGAGCGGACACTCACCAGGGACATACACCCGCGCTCGGGACACATCAAGGGCTGGGTAAGGGCGTCGACGTCCAGCCTCCCTACCGTGCCAGCTACCCGCCTATGGAGGTCATCGGCGGAAAGGGGGACAGAGGACATCTGTGAACCCTCCAAGTCGACCTCCGGCGTCATCTCCGAAAGTAGCAATCGCCGCTCCATCAAGGGAAGCACCCTCCGGCGATGGATGTCGGCAACCACCCCCGCGGCGGTAAGCCCTCCGTCTCGCAGCTCCTGTAAGGCCTCCAGAAGGGGCTAGAGATTCTTCTGTTTCTCACGCGCGGCCCCATAGCGCCAGTTACTGCCGGCGGAAGTCACCACTCGTTGAGAAAACGACGGGAGCCTCCCATCGTCATTCCGGAGGTAAAACCACCGGCGCTGCAACCCCTTGTTCGAAGACACAAGGATGGCGGGGATGTACTATTGTGCGCGCGCCTGCCTCAACTGGAGGATGCAGCCACCGGCCCGCACCGCCATGCGGACTCTCTTTTCCCCCGTCGTCGAGGCAAAAGGCTCCGCGGAGAAGAGATGGGTCCACAGATCCCAGTGGGGGTCAATCCCCAAAAATCCTTCGCAAACCACCGCGAAGATGGCCGCTTGCGCGATGGAGTTGGGGTTGAGATTGTGCAGCTCCACCCCGTAGAAATGCAGGATCGCCCGCATGAAACGGCTTGCTGGCACTCCGAACCCCCGCTCATGGAAGGAGACGAAACTCAGCACATACCCCGACGGCGGGGACAGGGCGGCTCCGCTTGGAGGGACCATCCACTCCGGCTGCGGGTCACCGGAGAGGGGACGGAGCAAGCCATCGGCAACAAGGGCCTCCAGATCGTCCACCCTGACGGTGGAGAAAGGCCACGGGTCGCGCGGTGGAACGACGGTTACCCAGTCGGCCATCGCCAAGCGAAGGGGGTGGCGGCGAAGCGGACAAGGTGCGCGGTTTTCTTTCTCTGGCTATTCCCTTGGGTTGCAGAAACCAAAGCAGGAGGCGAGCAGCAGAGTAAAAAACCACCACCGGTCCCTCTTCCGGATATATAAAGGCCTGGGCAAGACCCGTTCAACACTTCGCCCGAACCCGTCGCGGAATTCAAACTCGAAGGCGAAAACGCCCGTTCCTCGAACGACTCGCGCACGCGCAACGGCTGCCCCACGAACCACCCGTCCCGTCGCATTAACTCTGTGGCAGGGCAGGCGACACCTTTGGCATGCGAAGCGGGCGACGCTTCACCTCTGCCATAATGACCGTGTCAAAAAAGGTGCGCCACATCGTTCAAATTTCGTATCCTTTTCCTCTTCCCCTTTCTCTCTCTTGCTACAGGGACCGGGAAAGGGGATACTCCGAAAGGGATCCTTCTCCGCGAAGGAAGCGGGCCCCGAGCCCTCCTACGGATCAGGGGTTCGAAGGCTGGCCCCTCGGAAGGGTTCAACAGCCGCCCCAGAGCACTCGGGCTTCAGGCTCATTACTGATCAGAGGTTCGAAGGCTGGCCCCTCGGAAGGGTTCGACAGCCGCCTCAGGCCACTCGGGCTCCGTGCCCACTACTGATCAGGGGTTCGAAGGCTGGCCTCCCAAAGGGTTCGACAGCCGCCTCAGAACACGCAGAGCGAGGGATGACTCTGGGTACGTCTGATACATTGCCGAGGCTCGGGCTACGCTCCCGATGTACCCTAGGACATTTCCGAGACCAGCAGGAGCGATTCTGTAACGGAATCCCATTAGAGGGAGGCATCGAGCCCTCGGACCCTATCAAATGGGACCGGGTCCGGCAAATCAACTGCAGGTACTTTTGGAGCGCGCCTCTGGGCCACTAGCCGACCCTTATCGAACGGGGCACGGGTCTCCACTCGGATCACCCGTTAGCAACTCACTGGAGACACCATGTTCAGCGCCCTCCGAGGGCAACATGGCACTCCCCCCCCCCTCCTCCTTGCAGAAAGGCGACGAAGGTGCGTATGATAAAAGCCGAGTCAGCCCTTGACCGTCCTCTCGCTCTGTACAGAGGCTCGGGGGCTGCTCTCGCAAAACCCGGCTCCGGCCAAACCGTTGACAGCGTCAACATACCAGCCCGAGAACTCGGAACCTGACCATGCACCCGGGCTACGATCAGATCGCATGAGGGAACAACCAGACCGGTCGAGGCATCACGCAAGGCACTAAGACCTCGGAGGAGTCAAACCACTCCTTCGAGGCCTCAGGGGCTACACCCGACGGGTGCGCTCGCGTGCACCCACCGGAACAGAATGTAACCGAGAAAGGTCGGTCCCCTTGCAAAAAAGTGCGATAAAGCCTCCAAGCGAGTACCAACACTTCCTTTGAGGCTCGGGGGCTACTGTCGGGGACCATAATTAGGGGTACCCTCAAGACTCCTAATCTCGGCTGGTAACCACCATTAGCACAAGCTGCAAAGGCCTGATGGGCGCTATTCAGGTCAAGGCTCCATCCACTCAAGGGACACGATCTCGCCTCGCCCGAGCCCAGCCTCGGGCAGGAACAGTAGACCCAGGTGGATTCACGCCTCGCCCGAGGGCCTCATCAAGCAACGGGTGCACCTTCGGCTCGTCCGAAGCCCAGCTCGGGAAGGCTTCGCAGTGAAGCAACCTTGGCCAGATCGCCACGCCAACTGACCATATCGCAGAAGCATTCAATGCAAGGATCACCTGACACCTTATCCTGACGCGCGTTCCTCAGTCGATAGGGCCGAAGTGACCGCAGTCATTTCGCCCCTCCACTGACTGACCTAACAGGAAAACAACGTCGCCTGCCCTGCTCCGACTGTTGTGCCACCTGCAAGGGTGAGGCTGACAGCAGTCGAGTCCAGCCTCAGGCGCCATAGGAAGCTCCGCCTCGCCCGACCCCAGGGCTCGGACTCAACCTCGACCCCGGAAGACGGTCTCCGCCTCGCCCGACCCCAGGGCTCGGACTCAGCCTCGACCTCGGAGGAGTCACTGCCTCGCCCGACCTTGGGCTCGGACCGACCACGTTACAGGGGGGCACATCATTACCCTACCCCTAGCTAGCTCAGGCTACGGGGAACAAGACCGGCGTCCCATCTGGCTTGCCCCGGTAAACGAGTAATGATGGCACCCCGCGTGCTCCCATGACGACGGTGGTTCTCAGCCCCCTACGGAAGTAAGGAGACGTCAGCAAGGACCGACAGCCCCGATAGCTGTGCTTCTACAGGGCTCAAGCACTCCTCCGACGGCCACGACATCACATGAACAGGGCACCAACACCTCTCCGACAGCCACGTCGGCATGTACATAGGGCTCTGGCTCCTCTCTGCTAGACACGTTAGCACATTGCTACACCCCCATTGTACACCTAGGCCTTCTCCTTACATCTATAAAAGGAAAGTCCAGGGCCCTCGTACGAGAAGGTGGCTGCGCGGGAGAACGGGCTGACGGACAGGCTCCCTCTCTCTCTCTCCCTCGCGAACGCTTGTAACCCCCTACTGCAAGCGCATCCGCCCTAGGCGCAGGATAACATGAGCCGCGGTTCCCCTTTTTCCCCCTTATGTTCCATCTCGCGCCGACCCATCTGGGCTGGGACACGCAGCGACAATTTACTCGTCGGTCCAGGGACCCCCGGGGTCGAAACGCCGACACCTATATTCCACTAGGGCATTCTAATCATTGATATATTACAACGTAACAGTTACTAAGGCAAGGCTTCGACCTCGCTACCCAACACAATCAACACTGACAACTTATCGAATAATCTCTTAAAATACAAAATCTATTCTTCATGCCACGAATTCGCCGCACTTCATAAGTAAAACCAATTTAAACACACTCGACAGACACGTCCGCTCGGGTACTCCTACGTAACCAGCATTTTAAACCTAAGCTTTACCCCACGACACTAGTACGCCACAATCATGTCCTCACATGCAACAAGATATTTTGACAACCATCTAATATAACTACGACATTTTTATGCTTCAATCAAGATAATCATTGTGATTAATATATCTGTTCAATCCATCGACCCAATCAATTAATAAAAATAGCGAACTAGAGAACGATTACTGAATTAACTAGAACTCCAAGCAAACATTGATGATTCTTGTTCCTGCCTCCTGTCGAGTCCCTAGCAAGCGCCCCGTGGGTTCCACTACTTCACTCAAACTTCCAAGATTACAGCGGTGATCGAAGGCGAGCACGTAGAGACAGAGTCGGAGCGAGCACGACGACAGCAAGATCGCCTACCAGCAATAGTGCGGAGGCAAATGACGACATCGACGTGTTGGCACACCGATTCTATTCGACGAAAATGATGGCGTGGCGACCCCGGGTTCGGGCGTCTAGCAGTCTAGGCATGGCTGAGCACCTGAGTGGCGGTCCTCGCCCACCACAAAGGAGTCGAAGCAGGAACAAACGGCAAGGAATCCAAGAGGCGGACGTTGAAGCCAAACAAGACCGGCAAGGAAGAGCAGGGACGCGGCGTGCACACGTTGCTCGAGGATGGCGCATGATACGACAAGGAGGCGAGGTGTCCGGGCGAGCTCGCAGCAGCAGTTGGCTAGAGAATAATGTCCCGACGAGCACGATCAGAGAGGTGAGCAAGGGCAGAGGGCACCGATGTCCTTCGACCAGAGACCGAGGCACATAGCACGGCGGACGGACTTAGCTCCTGGGAGACGTGCGAGGGGGAGCTGGAAGCCAATCCGATGGTGGTTCAGTGGCAAGCGATGGCTGGGTCTGAGGGGGTCATTGCCCAAGCCGAGCAGCATGTTGAGGTCAGCACTCCGAGCGTACAGGCTCTGTGCCCATGTCCGCGATGAACGAGCCGCAGGAGGATCTCGGACTCGGGCATGGAGGAAGCAGAGGGGCACGGCATGGAGTCATCGCAGTGCTCCAAGTCGAAGGCCACCACGGTGCTGCTGCAAGACGGACCTTCATCGGCGCTGGGACATCGTGGTGGCCGAGCATGCACCAGAGCCGAGGTGGAGGCGAGCTTGAAGAGGTGGAATAGGGAGGACAACAGTTGGACCTGGGAGGAGCAAGGAGGGTCACGGCGATGGAGAGGGCGAGCAGGGAGATGGGCGTGGCAGCAGAGAGGAGCGCCATGGGAGACGGGCGCGCGCCAGCACTGGAGCACACGGCCCGGAGATCCGATCCAGGAGCCGAGCGTGGGAGGAGGTCGAGAGGAGAACGTCCTACGCCGCTACGCGCATGGTGCTGCAGCGGAGAGAGCTTCTTGGTGGCCGGCGAGGAGGAAGCAGGGCGCGTGCTGGAGAGCTGAGCAGGAGGGAGCGGGAACTAGGGCGTGGTCCGAGCTGGGGGAAGATGCGCGCGGGGGGACAAGACGCGAGGGAGAGAGAGGTGCTGAAGATAGAGAGAGGAGGGGCGACCGGGGGAAGAAGCTTGCACGCGTGGAAGGGGATAAGCACCGCGAGAAAATATCCAGGGAATGGGGGCGGGGGCAGATTTTCCTTTTTTTTGCTGTGCGCGACGATGAGGATCGACTGCAGAGATAAGAATGGCTGAGACATAGGAAATATCGCGTGGCTGGACGGATGAAGGAGAGAAGATAAGCACGACATCAGGAAATATCCCATGAAGAGGATAAGGATTGGAGATAAAACAAAAATCAGCAGAGGAGACCTTTCACAGTTTTTCTTTAACAAAAGAATACAAATCTGAGCTCTAAAGTTAGGATTTGAACAGGGTATAAGTGAATCAGATCACAACGATACGAGTCGACGGTGCTTGTGACACGGTTTGATTTGATTCGAAACCCGACAAATTTTATCTGGGGTCTGAACACCAGATTCCATGGTCACGAGAAATTTGCGTAGTGAATCGAATCTCAATTATAATTCCTTGATTTTAGAACTATGGTTTAGGGCAGGATCTACATGGATCGCATAAAAACGCTACGGGTCAAATATATTTTAGATGAAGTTTAGTTTAGTTGAAATCAGATAAGAATTTATCTGCCGTCCGAAAAACTTTGATTTTCTTGCCTTGAATAATATGCTGGAAAAATAAAATCCCAATTTTTACTCTATGCACGATTTCTCGGGTAGCGAGCGTGGTCCAGTTTATAAACATCGAGGGTTTATTAATTCGTACTCGTATAATCAATTAATTTTTAGCAGACATAAGACTCAACATTCTAGTGATTATTTAACTCCGAGTTCTACGAGAATTTTGGACAGTTCAAAGAGACGAAGATAGATACAATATCAAAATTGTGATAGGCGAAGATGATCAGGATATGAATATTGTTATTGTCACTGACATACCATGCTTAAGTCCGTATTCGTTGTTACGCGTACAGTAACACCTAGGGTGTTACACTGTATTTAATTAATTCATCCATATTTGGATTTCATAAAACATGTATGAATACTAACAGTATTAATATTACATTGATACTGTCGGCGTTTCGAAACCGGGGGGTCCCTGAGCCGACGAGTGAGTGTGCTGCGTGCCCCAGCCCAGATGGGTCGAGCGCGTGGGCGAGCGCGAAGGGGGGAGAGGCGAGGTGGCCGGAGACGGGCGTGAGAGAGGTGGAAGTCCCGCGGCCTTCGTGTTCGTCCCGCGCCCAGGTCGGGTGCGCTTGCAGTAGGGGGGTTACAAGCGTCCACGCGGGTGAGGGAAGCGAGCGGCCCCAAGAGAGCGCCTGTCCCGTCCTCGGTCCCGCGCGGCCAACCTTCTCTGAGAAGGCCCTGGTCCTTCCCTTTATAGGCGTAAGGAAAGGATCCAGGTGTACAATGGGGGGGGGTGTAGCAGAGTGCTACGTGTCTAGCGGAGAGAGAGCTAGCGCCCTAAGTACATGCCAATGTGGCAGCCGGAGAGATCTTGGCACCCTGCTGGCGTGATGTCGTGGCTGTCGAAGGAGCAACGGAGCCTGGCGGAGAGACAGCTGTCGGGGCGGTCGAGTCCTTGCTGACGTCTCCCCGCTTCCGTAAGAGAGCTGAGAGCCGCCGTCGTCACAGAGCTTGTGGGGCGCCATCATTGCCTATCTGGCGGAGCTAGCCAGATGGGACACCGGTCTTGTTCTCTGTGACCCGAGTCGGCTCGGGGTAGGACGATGATGGCGCTCCCTGTTGACGTGGCGGGCCCGCGTCCGAGGCCGGGCGACGTGGGCGTTCCTCCGAAGCTGGGGTCGAATCTGTCTTCCGTTGCCGAGGCCGAGCCCGAGCCCCTGGGTCGGGCGAGGCGGAAGTCGTTCGGCAGAGGCCAGGGCGGAGTCCGAGCCTTGGGGTCGGGCGAGGCGGAGTTCGTCGTCTTCCGGGGCCAAGCCCGAGTCCGAGCCCTGGGGTCGGGCGGAGCTGAGTTCGTCGTCTTCCGGGTCCCCGAGTCCGAGCCCTGGGGTCGGGCGGAGCGGAGTTCGCCGTCTTCCGGGTCTTAGCCCGAGTCCGGGCCCTGGGGTCGGGCGGAGCGGAGTTCGCCGTCTTCCGGGTCTTAGCCCGAGTCCGAGCCCTGGGGTCGGGCGGAGCGGAGTTTCCTATGGCGCCTCTGGCGAGGTCTGACTGCCTGTCAGACTCGCTCTGTTGAGTGGCACTGCAGTCGGAGTGGCGCAGGCGGCGCTGTCATTCCGTCACACCGGTCAGTGGAGCGGCTGAGTGACAGCGGTCACTTCGGCTCTGCCGGGGGCGCGTGTCAGGATAAAGGTGGCAGGCCACCTTTACGTTAAATGCTCCTGCAACTTGGTCAGTCGGTGCGGCGATTTAGTCAAGGTTGCTTCTTAGCGAAGCCAAGGCCTCGGGCGAGCCGGAGATGTGTCCACCGTTAAAAGGGGGGCCTCGGGCGGGACGGAAGTCCCTCGAGGTCGGCAGCCCGAGTCCGAGGCTAGGCTCGGGTGAAGCGTGATCGAGTCACTCGTATGGACTGATCCCTGACTTAATCGCACCCATCAAACCTCTGCAGCTTTATGCTGATGGGGGTTACCAGCTGAGAATTAGGCGTCTTGAGGGTACCCCTAATTATGGTCCCCGACAGTAGCCCCCGAGCCTCGAAGGGAGTGTTAGCACTCACTTGGAGGCTTTCGTCGCACTTTTTTGCAAGGGGGACCAGCCTTTCTCGGTTGCATTTTGTTCCGGTGGGTGCGCGCGAGCGCACCCGCCGGGTGTAGCCCCCGAGGCCTCGGAGGAGTGGTTTCACTCCTTCGAGGTCTTATTGCCTTGCGTAACGCTTCGGCTGGTCTGGTCGTTCCCTCATGCGAACTGGCCGTAGCCCGGGTGCACGGTCGGGGCCCAAGCTCTCGGGCTGGTATGTTGACGCTGTCAACGGTTCGGCCGGAGCCGGGTTTGCGAGAGCAGCCCCCGAGCCTCCGCACAGGGCGAGGGGACGATCAGGGACAGACTCGACTTTTTACATACGCCCCTACGTCGCCTTTCCGCAAGGAGGAGGGGGGGAGTGCGCCATGTTACCCTCGATGGGCACCGAACATGGTGTCTCCGGTGAGCTGCAAGCGGGTAATCCGAGTGGACGTCCGTGCCCCGTTCGTTGGGGGTCGGCTAGGGGCCCAGAGGCACGCCCAAAAGTACCTGCGGGTGATCTACCGGACCCGGTCCCCTGGCGACGGGGTCCGAGGGCTCGATGCCTCCCTCCGATGGGATTCCGTTACAAGATCGTTCCCGCTGGTCTCGGAAATGTCCTAGGGTACCTCGGGAGCGCAGCCCGAGCCTCGGTTATGTATCGAACGTACCCCTGGTCATCCCTCGCTCGGTGTCTGAGGCGACTGTGAACCCTTCGGGGGCCAGCCTTCGAACCCCTGACCAGTAATGGGCGCGGAGCCCGAGTAGCCTGAGGCAGCCATGGAGCCCTTCGGGGGGCCGGCCTTCGAACCCCTGACCAGTAGTGGGTGTCGGGCCCACGCGATCTGAGGCGACTGTTGAACCCTTCGGAGGGCCAGCCTTCGAACCTCTGATCAGTAGGGGGGGCTCGGAGCCCGGTTCCTTCACAGGGAAGGATCCTTTTCGGGGTATCCCCCTTTCTCGGTCCCTGTTGCAAGAGATAGAGAAAGAGGAAAAAGGGAAAAGGATACGAAATCGAATGACGTGGCGTACCTTTTTTGGCGCGGTTATTTCGGCGAAGGCAAAGCGTCGTCCGCTTCTCCTGCCAGAAGCGCCGCCTGTCCCGCCGCGGAGTTAATGCGACGGGGCGAGTGGTTGGCGGGGCGGCTGTTGCGCGTGCGCGAGCCGTTCAAGGGACGGATCACGGGCGCACCGTCTTCACGCCGTGGGAGGAGGCTCTCTTGCTGCCCCTGGACAAGACGTGAGCCTGGCTGACGACGTGACTGCTGCTCCCGCCCGCCTGCCACCGTCATTACTGCCGGCCCACTTTCGGCCGCATTGACCGTCGCGCCAGGCTGGCGCCGCCGGGTCGTGCGCTGGGCCGCCTCGAGTCGCGGCATAGGCTCCGCAACCGAAGAGGCGCGACAGTGGCTCAAGTGGTGGCGCGGTTGCTTGCATGCAGCGACTGGCGCGCTGGTTGCGTGACGCGTGGGCTTGGGCCTCCAAGCTGGCGTGTCAGAAGTCGGAGAAGCGCGTCCACCTGGCGCGGCTGCATGCCGCCTGCATGGCTGCCCGCCCCTTCCGCCCGTTGGTCTGGGCAGGAGTGGGGGTCGCTTGTAACCGCTGGGCGGTTGTGCGCACCACGCGCGGCGGTTTGGCTTCTTCTGCTCTGAGCCGGTTTGCCTGACATGCGGGACCCAGCCCCCGAGTCGCAGGGGAGGGCCTTGGAGCGTGTTGGAGAAGACTTAGCCCGTGGCGTTTGGGGGCGCACGTAGGGAGAGTTGCCTTTAAAAGGAGGGAGACTCCTTTCAGAAGGCAACCATGTCTTCTTCCTCCCTTATGCGTCGTGTCTTTCCATCTTCCAAGCCCCCGGATGGGGGGTATCCGCCGTCTTTCCGCCTCCTCGTTGGAGGAACGCAACTCCATGGGAGTTGGTACCTTTCAGCCATCGTTCGGCTTCAAGGATTTTCATCACACAGCCCGGCCGCACCCCTCCACCGGCGGTCGCCCGAGATGGCGACCTTCGGCTTGATGGTGGGGGAAAGCGAGCCGGGCTGCGGCCTCTGTCCCTCCCTCAGCCTCAAGGATTTTCATCACCAAGGCTGGGGAGGGGAGAGTGCCGAGTTGGGGTCGGCCCCTGCGCGGGCGGTGGCCCGCTCCTTCACTCAGTGATGGGGGGTGGAGCGGGTGTTGCCCGTGGCGCTGGCAGCTGCAGCGTGCCCGGTCTTCAGACGCGAGTGGCTTCGGAGCCGCTCGCGGCGCCGGCGTCCGCCACGGCAGCTGGAAGAGGTTCTTCCGCCGGCGCGATAGCCGGGGCCGGCCACGGGCTGACCTCCAACTTCTCGGCCTTCTGCCCGTCCTTGCCTCACAAGTTTTGGCATGGGCGGGGGCCTCCTGGCAGCGGCATCCAGCCTAAGGTCAGCGTTGCCGCTGTTCGGCCCCCCGGAGCAGGAGTCGTCATCGTCGCCGCTGCTGGAGCAGGTGACGGCACGCCGTTCGTCGGCCTTCCGTTGCTCCGCAGGCCTTCCCCTTTGGAGTGGGGTTGTTCGTACCTGCGGAGGGGGAACCGGAGTTCCGTCTGTAATGGCACTTCGAATGCCAGTGTCTTTTGTTCATTGCGGCTGTCGAGGCCTGAACGTGTATGTAATTTCGGCACGGAGCCGTGTTTTTTCCTCATTTTCGAGCACTAAGTCTCGCCTGTTGATTATCTGAACCGCTTCACCAAGCATGAGTCGCCCCGTGTCAAGGTGACGAGTGAGGTATCCGTATCCCGGAGGCGTAGGAATCCCTCGGCTCGATCGGCCTTGTTGTCTGGGGCTCCTCTAGCTTAGTTCAAGGGACCCCTTGGCCGCTCTTCGACGAGCCGAGGCCAGGGGTAGCGATATCAGTACGAACAGAGGCGGAGTTGGCTCAAAAATGGGAACCTGGTTGGCTGGAGCCTAGCCGGGTTGTCCGTCAGCGGAGCCGACATCGGAGTCGATTAGCCGAGGCCTCGGGTCGGGCTGGCGCCCTTGGAAGTCGGTTGACCGAGGCCCCAGGGGTAACCGGCCGAGCCGCCTGCTCGGGCCGGATTCCCGGAGAAGTCCCTGGACCGCGTCGCCGTCCGAGGCTGGGTCGGACCTTGCTGAAGACGTCGTCGATGCCGAGGGTGCTACGGCCCCCTTCAGCGTGAAGACCCGTGCCTGCAGGATCAGATTGTCTTGTAGCGTGTGCCTTCTGCGGCCGCCGAGGCCAGAAAACACACCCTCGCTGCGCTTGCCAAGCTGCGTCTTTTTTCCTCTTGTTTCGAGCATCTGGACTTTCCGTCGGTAACAGGGATGTTTGTGTGGGCGAGAGTTGCTTCTCGCGGAAGGTGATGAGTGAGGTATCCGTATCCCAGAGGCGTGGGAGTCCCTCGGCTCGGTCGGCCTTGCCGCTTACACGTACTTTCGCCCGTCCATGAGGCCCTGTCCCCGACTTAGTCGAGAAAGCTTGAAGGACCGCTTTGGCAGAAGAGCTTCCGAACGTGAAGACTTGTTCGGTCCACGGGGTCGCTTTATCCGAACGCGAGTTACTTATCGCAGAAGGTGATGAGTGAGGTATCCGTATCCCGGAGGCGTAGGAGTCCCTCGGCTCGGTCAGCCTTGGCTGCTTACGTGTACTCCGTCGTTTCCAGGATCCGCTTTCCGAAGTAGTCAAGAAGCACGAAAGAAATTCTGCTAAAAAGAGATCTTTTTTCGAGGAAAAATTCGACGCAGAGAGGGTCTCCCCCCTTTTAGCCCCCGAGGGAGGGTCGGGCTTTGCCGAGGCGAGGCCGACCCTTCCTTGATGACTAAACTTTGCGTGGGTGCGAGGTATATGAATAACTTGAAAACATCTTAAGGGTAGAAGCGACGTAGCTGTTTGATGTTCCAAGCGTTGCCGTAGATCTCGCCTTGATTGTTGGCCAGCTTGTATGTTCCGGGCTTCAGCACCTTGGCGATGACGAATGGCCCCTCCCAGGGGGGCGTGAGCTTGTGCCTCCCTCGGGCGTCTTGCCGCAGCCGAAGCACCAGATCGCCCACCTGGAGGTCTCGGGACCGGACCCCTCGGGCGTGGTAGCGTCGCAGGGACTGCTGGTACCGCGCCGAGTGTAGTAAGGCCTTGTCCCGAGCCTCTTCCAGCTGGTTCAGCGATTCTTCTCGGCTAGCTTGGTTGCTTTGATCGTCGTAGGCCCTCGTCCTCGGGGAGCCGTATTCCAGGTCAGTGGGCAAGATGGCCTCGGCCCCGTAGACCAGGAAGAACGGCATGAAACCCGTGGCCCGGCTTGGCGTTGTCCTCAGGCTCCAGACCACCGAGGGGAGTTCCTTCATCCATCGCTTGCCGAACTTGTTGAGGCCGTTGTAGATCCGAGGCTTGAGCCCTTGTAGAATCATGCCGTTGGCACGTTCCACTTGCCCATTCGACATGGGATGAGCCACGGCGGCCCAGTCCACCCGGATGTGGTGGATCCTCGCAAAAATCC
The DNA here is from genome assembly GCF_902167145.1 of Zea mays. Lineage (NCBI taxonomy): Eukaryota > Viridiplantae > Streptophyta > Magnoliopsida > Poales > Poaceae > Zea > Zea mays. Next base: position 73,150,029 of record NC_050104.1, on the reverse strand, counting down.
AAGAATTTTTTGCCGGTGAACTGGGTGCCGTTGTCAGTGATGATGGAGTTTGGGACCCCGAAGCGATGGATGATGTTGGTGAAGAACACCACCGCCTGCTCGGACCTGATGCTGTTCAGGGGTCGGACCTCGATCCACTTGGAGAATTTGTCGATGGCGACCAACAGGTGCGTGTAGCCCCCGGGCGCCTTCTGCAAGGGACCGACTAGGTCCAGACCCCATACAGCAAAGGGCCAGGTGATGGGTATCGTCTGTAGAGCCTGAGCGGGCAGGTGGGTCTGCTTCGCATAGAATTGGCACCCTTCGCAGGTGCGGACAATTCTAGTGGCGTCAGCCACCGCCGTTGGCCAGTAGAAGCCTTGTCGGAAAGCATTCCCGACAAGGGCTCGGGGTGCTGCGTGATGGCCGCAAGCCCCCGAGTGTATTTCTTGCAGGAGTTCCTGACCTTCGGCGATGGAGATGCATCGCTGGAGGACGCCCGAGGGGCTGCGGTGGTAGAGCTCCTCCTCATCGCCCAGCAAGACGAACGACTTGGCGCGTCGCGCTACCCGCCGAGCCTCGGCTTGGTCGAGGGGTAGCTCTCCTCGGCGGAGATATTGCAGGTACGGGGCCTGCCAATCTCGATCAGGCGTGGCCCCGCTCTGCCCCTCCTCGACGTCCAGTGCCTCTCCCTCGGGGGCCGAGGATACCTCGGGCTGGGCCGAAGGTGCCTCGGGCTGGGCCGAGGGTGCCTCGGACTGTACTGAGGGTGCCTCGGGCTCGGGAGCGTCGTCGATCTTGACGGAGGGTTGATGCAGATCCCGGGAGAAGACGTCCGGGGGAACCGTCGTTCGCCCCGAGGCTATTTTAGCCAGCTCGTCTGCAGTCTCGTTGTAGCGCCGAGCGATGTGGTTGAGCTCGAGCCCGTAGAACTTGTCTTCCAGGCGTCGAACCTCATCGCAGTAGGCCTCCATCTTTGGGTCGCGGCAGTGGGAGTTCTTCATGACTTGGTCGATGACGAGCTGCGAGTCACCGCGGGCGTCGAGGCGTCTGACCCCTAGCTCAATGGCGATCCGCAACCCGTTGACCAGAGCCTCGTACTCAGCCACATTGTTGGACGCCGGGAAGTGGAGGCGTAGCACGTAGCGTAGGTGCTTCCCGAGGGGCGAGATGAAGAGCAGGCCCGCGCCGGCTCCCGTCTTCATCAGCGATCCGTCGAAAAACATGGTCCAGAGCTCCGGTTGGATCGGAGCGGTCGGCAGCTGGGTGTCGACCCATTCGGCCACGAAGTCCGCCAACACCTGGGACTTGATGGCCTTCCGAGGGGCGAACGAGATTGTTTCGCCCATGATTTCCACCGCCCACTTTGCGATCCTGCCCGAGGCCTCTCGGCACTGGATGATCTCCCCCAGGGGGAAGGATGACACCACAGTTACCGGATGAGACTCGAAGTAGTGTCGTAACTTCCGCCTTGTCAGGATCACAGCATACAGCAGCTTCTGAACTTGTGGGTAGCGGATCTTCGTTTCGGACAGTACTTCGTTGACGAAGTAGACGGGCCTCTGAACGGGCAGCGCATGCCCTTCCTCTTGCCTCTCGACCACAATCGCGGCGCTAACCACCTGAGTGGTAGCGGCGACGTAGACCAAGAGGGCTTCTCCATCAGCTGGGGGCACCAAGACAGGCACCTTTGTAAGGAGCGCCTTCAGGTTCCCGAGGGCTTCCTCGGCCTCAGGGGTCCAAGAGAAACACTCGGCCTTCCTTAAGAGGCGGTACAGAGGCAGGCCTCTTTCGCCGAGGCGTGAGATGAAGCGGCTCAGGGCCGCGAGGCATCCCATGACCCTCTGTACACCCTTTAAGTCCTTGATGGGTCCCATGCTGGTGATAGCTGCGATCTTCTCCGGGTTGGCTTCGATGCCTCGCTCGGAGACGATGAACCCCAGGAGCATGCCTCGGGGCACCCCGAAGACACACTTCTCGGGATTGAGCTTGACTCCTTTCGCCTTGAGACACCGGAATGTCACTTCAAGGTCGGAGAGGAGGTCGGAAGCCTTCCTTGTCTTGACTACGATGTCATCGACGTAGGCCTCGACTGTGCGACCGATGTGTTCGCCGAACACATGGTTCATGCACCGCTGGTACGTCGCACCCGCATTCCTCAAACCGAATGGCATGGTGACATAGCAGTACATGCCGTAGGGCGTGATGAAAGAAGTCGCGAGCTGGTCGGACTCTTTCATCCGGATTTGGTGATACCCTGAGTAGGCATCGAGGAAGGACAGGGTTTCGCACCCAGCAGTGGAATCCACGATTTGATCGATGCGAGGCAGAGGGTAGGGAACCTTCGGACATGCCTTGTTGAGACCAGTGTAGTCCACGCACATCCGCCATTTCCCCCCTTTCTTCCTCACAAGCACAGGGTTGGCAAGCCATTCGGGATGGAATACCTCTTTGATGAACACGGCTGCCATTAGCTTGTGGATCTCTTCGCCAATCACTCTGCGCTTCTCCTCGTCGAATCGGCGCAGAGGCTGCCTGACGGGTCGGGCTCCGGCCCGAATATCCAGCGAGTGCTCGGCGACATCCCTCAGTATGCCGGGCATGTCCGAGGGACTCCACGCAAAGACGTCGGCGTTTGCGCGGAGAAAGTCGACGAGCACTGCTTCCTATTTGGGGTCGAGCCCGGAACCGATCCGGATCTGCTTGGAGGTGTCGCCACTGGGGTCGAGTGGGACGGCCTTAACCGTCTCCGCTGGCTCGAAGTTGCCGGCATGACGCTTCGCATCTGGCACCTCTTTGGAGAGGTTCTCCAGGTCGGCGATGAGGGCCTCGGACTCGGCGAGGGCCTCGGCGTACTCCACGCACTCCACGTCGCATTCGAACGCGTGTTTGTATGTGGGACCGACGGTGATGACCCCGTTCGGGCCCGGCATCTTGAGCTTCAGGTAGGTGTAGTTGGGGATGGCCATGAACTTCGCGTAGCATGGCCTTCCCAGTACCGCGTGGTAGGTTCCTCGGAACCCGACCACCTCGAACGTCAAGGTCTCCCTTCGGAAGTTGGAGGGCGTCCCGAAGCAGACGGGGAGGTCGAGTCGTCCGAGGGGCTGGACGCGCTTCCCAGGGATGATCCCGTGGAAGGGCGCAGCGCCTGCTCGGACGGAGGACAGATCGACGCGCAGGTGCTTGAGGGTCTCGGCGTAGATGATGTTGAGGCAGCTGCCCCCATCCATCAGGACCTTGGTGAGCCTGACGTTGCCGACGATGGGGTCGACGACGAGCGGGTATTTCCCCGGGCTCGGCACATGGTCGGGGTGGTCAGCCTGGTCGAAGGTGATGGGCTTGTCGGACCAGTCCAGGTAGACTGGTGCCGCCACCTTCACCGAGCAGACCTCCCGGCGCTCTTGTTTCCGATGCTGAGCCAAGGCATTCGCCGCATGCCCACCGTAGATCATGAAGCAGTCGCGGACCTCGGGGTACTCTCCTGCTTGGTGATCTTCTTTCTTGTCGTCGTCGTGGGCCCTGCCACCCTCCGCGGGTGGCCCGGCCCTGTGGAAGTGGCGCCGAAGCACGACGCACTCCTCGAGATTGTGCTTGACGGGCCCCTGATGGTAGGGGCATGGCTCCTTGAGCATCTTGTCGAAGAGGTTTGCACCTCCGGGGGGCTTCCGAGGGTTCTTGCACTCGGCGGCGGCGACAAGGTCCGCGTCGGCGGCGTCGCATTTCGATTGCGACTTCTTCTTGCCCTTCTTCTTGGCGCCGCGCTGAGTAGACGCCTCGGGAGCCTCTTCCGACGGGCGGCCCTGGGGCTGCTTGTCCTTTCGGAAGATAGCCTCGACCGCCTCCTGGCCAGAGGCGAACTTGGTGGCGATGTCCATCAGCTCGCTCGCCCTGGTGGGGGTTTTGCGACCCAACTTGCTCACCAGGTCACGGCAGGTAGTGCCGGCAAGGAACGCGCCGATGACATCCGAGTCGGTGATGTTGGGCAGCTCGGTGCGCTGCTTCGAGAATCGCCGGATGTAGTCCCGGAGCGACTCTCCCGGCTGTTGCCGGCAGCTCCGAAGGTCCCAGGAATTCCCGGGGCGCACGTATGTGCCCTGGAAATTACCGGCGAAGGCTTGGACCAAGTCGTCCCAGTTGGAGATCTGCCCCGGAGGCAGGTGCTCCAACCAGGCGCGAGCAGTGTCGGAGAGGAACAGGGGGAGGTTACGGATGATGAGGTTGTCGTCGTCCGTTCCACCCAGTTGGCAGGCCAGGCGGTAGTCCGCGAGCCACAGTTCCGGTCTCGTTTCCCCCAAGTACTTCGTGATAGTAGTCGGGGGTCGGAACCGGGTCGGGAACGGCGCCCGTCGGATGGCCCGACTGAAGGCCTGCGGACCGGGTGGTTCGGGCGAGGGACTCCGATCCTCCCCGCTGTCGTAGCGCCCCCCACGCCTGGGGTGGTAGCCTCGGCGCACCCTTTCGTTGAGGTGGGCCCGACGGTCGCGTCGATGGTGCTCGTTGCCGAGGTGGCCTGGGGCCGCAGGCGCGGTGTTGCGCGTGCGCCCGGTGTAGACCGAGGCTTCCCGCATGAATCGGGAAGTCGCGGCATGAGGTTCCGAGGGGTATCCCTGCCTTCGGGAGGCAGTGCTCTCGGCCCGTCGGGCCGCAGCGCCCTCCAGGAGATTCTTGAGCTCTCCCTGGATTCGCCGACCCTCGGTAGTTGATGGTTCCGGCATCGCGCAGAGGAGCATCGCTGCGGCTGCCAGGTTCTGACCAACCCCGCTGGATGCGGGCGGCGGCCTGACCCTGACATCGTTGGCGACGCGGTGCTGGAGACCTTGGGGCAGGTGACGTATTTCTCCAGCCGGGGGTTGGCCAGCCCATACCTGCCCGACGTCCCGACGGATCGGCTCAAGCGCTCCTGTTCCCTCGTTGAGCCTGGCCTGCGCCTCGCGGACTTGCTCGAGTTGTGGGTCGTAACCCCCCGCCGGAACGGGGACCACAGCTAGCTCCCGCGGGATGTCGGCGCGAGGCACCGGCCTAGGGAGATCACCGTCCTCCGGCATGCCGAGATGGTTGCCTTCGGAGGGATCCCCTAACTCGACGTGGAAACATTCGCGGCTCAGGCCGCAGTCCTCGTCGTCAAGGCTGCGGCTTCCGTCGGAACAGTCGGAGAGGCAGTAGTCACATGCGGTCATGAAGTCCCGCATGACACTGGGGTTGCCAAGTCCAGAGAAATCCCAACAGATGCTGGGATCGTCATCTTCCTCGGACCCAGAGGGCCCGTAGGTTGAGACGTCCGTCAACCGGTCCCAAGGCGACCGCATACCAAACCCCAGTGGGGTTGCACTCGCCTCAATGAGAGCGCCCGCCAAAGCAAGGTTGCTAGGCGGGTTGAGGCCGAGTCGAAATGACGTAAGATGGGAGTTAGTCGGTACCTTTTGGTCGACGAGGAGCGACGTAGTCACATCGGGGACTGGTTGCACCGTCATCCCAGGTACGAGGGCGACGTCCTGCAGGCTTTCCGCGAGCGCGCTGGCGTCGTCTTCTTGCTCGGGATCGGCGTGTCGCGGGGGGACGGCGCTTGCCTTCGTCTCGAACGCGAGGTCGACGCCCGGTGTGCCTTCCGTCGGGGCGTTGGGGGCGTCGATTCGCTCGACGGCCGACGAAGCGCGGCCTCCCGCTTGGCCTTGGTGGCCCCGCCTCCTCCTCCGTTGGCGGGGAGAGGACGGAGCGAGCTCGAATGTTGTTCTTCCACCACGCGGGGAAGATGTCGTCGATTCCGCCGCCGGCGGGCGGGTTGTCGGCCGCCATTGTCGTTGTCGCGCGGCGGTGGAAGGAGTATCATGTCGTAGCTGCCGTCGAAGGACATGAACTCAAGACTCCCGAAACGGAGCACCGTCCCGGGCCGGAGAGGTTGCTGGAGACTGCCCATCTGGAGCTTGACGGGAAGCTGTTCGTCAGCACGCAGCGGGCCCCTACCTGGCGCGCCAACTGTCGGCGTTTCGAAACCGGGGGGTCCCTGAGCCGACGAGTGAGTGTGCTGCGTGCCCCAGCCCAGATGGGTCGAGCGCGTGGGCGAGCGCGAAGGGGGGAGAGGCGAGGTGGCCGGAGACGGGCGTGAGAGAGGTGGAAGTCCCGCGGCCTTCGTGTTCGTCCCGCGCCCAGGTCGGGTGCGCTTGCAGTAGGGGGGTTACAAGCGTCCACGCGGGTGAGGGAAGCGAGCGGCCCCAAGAGAGCGCCTGTCCCGTCCTCGGTCCCGCGCGGCCAACCTTCTCTGAGAAGGCCCTGGTCCTTCCCTTTATAGGCGTAAGGAAAGGATCCAGGTGTACAATGGGGGGGTGTAGCAGAGTGCTACGTGTCTAGCGGAGAGAGAGCTAGCGCCCTAAGTACATGCCAATGTGGCAGCCGGAGAGATCTTGGCACCCTGCTGGCGTGATGTCGTGGCTGTCGGAGGAGCAACGGAGCCTAGCGGAGAGACAGCTGTCGGGGCGGTCGAGTCCTTGCTGACGTCTCCCCGCTTCCGTAAGAGAGCTGAGAGCCGCCGTCGTCACAGAGCTTGTGGGGCGCCATCATTGCCTATCTGGCGGAGCTAGCCAGATGGGACACCGGTCTTGTTCTCTGTGACCCGAGTCGGCTCGGGGTAGGACGATGATGGCGCTCCCTGTTGACGTGGCGGGCCCGCGTCCGAGGCCGGGCGACGTGGGCGTTCCTCCGAAGCTGGGGTCGAATCTGTCTTCCGTTGTCGAGGCCGAGCCCGAGCCCCTGGGTCGGGCGAGGCGGAAGTCGTTCGGCAGAGGCCAGGGCGGAGTCCGAGCCCTGGGATCGGGCGAGGCGGAGTTCGTCGTCTTCCGGGGCCGAGCCCGAGTCCGAGCCCTGGGGTCGGGCGGAGCTGAGTTCGTCGTCTTCCGGGTCTTAGCCCGAGTCCGAGCCCTGGGGTCGGGCGGAGCGGAGTTCGCCGTCTTCCGGGTCTTAGCCCGAGTCCGAGCCCTGGGGTCGGGCGGAGCGGAGTTCGCCGTCTTCCGGGTCTTAGCCCGAGTCCGGGCCCTGGGGTCGGGCGGAGCGGAGTTCGCCGTCTTCCGGGTCTTAGCCCGAGTCCGAGCCCTGGGGTCGGGCGGAGCGGAGTTTCCTATGGCGCCTCTGGCGAGGTCTAACTGCCTGTCAGACTCGCTCTGTTGAGTGGCACTGCAGTCGGAGTGGCGCAGGCGGCGCTGTCCTTCCGTCAGACCGGTCAGTGGAGCGGCTGAGTGACGGCGGTCACTTCGGCTCTGCCGGGGGCGCGTGTCAGGATAAAGGTGTCAGGCCACCTTTACGTTAAATGCTCCTGCAACTTGGTCAGTCGGTGCGGCGATTTAGTCAAGGTTGCTTCTTAGCGAAGCCAAGGCCTCGGGCGAGCCGGAGATGTGTCCGCCATTAAAAGGGGGGCCTCGGCGGGACGGAAGTCCCTCGAGGTCGGCAGCCCGAGTCCGAGGCTAGGCTCGGGTGAAGCGTGATCGAGTCACTCGTATGGACTGATCCCTGACTTAATCGCACCCATCAGGCCTCTGCAGCTTTATGCTGATGGGGGTTACCAGCTGAGAATTAGGCGTCTTGAGGGTACCCCTAATTATGGTCCCCGACAGATACCTTCGGCTTGTTCGAAGGTGAAGATACAAGAGAGGGATTACAATTCAGCGTGAATAGTACGATGCTACTGTTCATCTATTTATAGGCACAAAACGTAGCCCAAGTAAAATTACATTTATGCCCTTGACATTCATCTATAACCATAACCTGAATCATTAAAGATTGAATAGTCTTTGTCCCTTTTCGGTCCTCATCATACTTGGTCTTCGTCATCACGTCAAGCCGAAGCACTTCTATTATAGCTCCGTCGTACATTCTTATCACCTTCGGGTTATATCTTCACCCTGTCATGAGAGAAGGCCTTCATCCCAAAGCTGAAGCCCCCCTGTAATAATCCATGTCATACTGAAAACATATGGTCAGTCACGTTTTTTAGGACCTTCGGGATAGGAAGGCCCCCAACACTACTATTCTTAGAACATAATGAGCATTGAAAGCAAATGGTCTTGAGTGCTTTGGCAAGGGAGTTGGTGGTGTAGCTTTGCAGTTGTGGGCAAAATGTCCTTCTTTTCCACACTCAAAGCACTTGATTGGCTTAGGAGTCTGTTTTGCCTTATATTGACTTGTTGCTTTCTTTTGCGCAAAAGAATTGTATCCTATACCACTCTTATTATTTTTCATAACAGTGTTCATGAGTAACTCATTTTGAAGGTATTGGCCTTTGTTGAACTTTTGTACACTTGTGGCAAGATGTTCTTTCTCAATCTTAAGTTTCTTGACTTCATCTCTAAGCCTTTCATTGTCCACTATCAACTCATTATTAATATCATTGCTTTCAATGGCAACTTTTCCTCTAGTGGTTGCATCTGTCAAGGACTTCTTCAATTTCTGGTTCTCTAGTGTCATGACTTCAACTTTTTCAATCAATTTATCATGAAGACTAGACTGATCAACTTGGCTCAAATCATCACATGAGGTTGCTACATCAATCTTAACAACAGGGTTAATAGCCTCATGTGTATTACAAGATAAAAGCTCATTTGCAATAAGAAGATTATCATAATAAATTTTAATTTTTGTATAATCTTCCTTTACTTTGACAAGTCTATCTTTTAGCTCCCTATTTGCTTCACTTAATTTTTCACATTTATCTTTGGCATCTTTAACGGAGGTTTTGAGCTTAGTTTTGGTGGATGACATAGTTTTAATTTCTTCCTTCATTTCTTCACTAGCTTTAACAACTATGTCATACTTGGCAGTTAAGAACTCATTTTCATCCTTTAACTTGTCACATTTAGCTTTTGACTTTCTAATGATTTGAGTATATTCTTTAAGTAAGTCAGCTAATTCATCATAGGTAGGAGAAGCATACTCGTCATCACAATCACAATCATCAATAATATCATTTTTAGGTTGTACCTTCCGTTCACCTTTAGCCATGAGGCATTGGTGTGAAGTGGATGAAGGTGATGGTGGTGGTGAAGAGAAATTCCCAGCCATGGAGGCAACCTTTTCATCATTCTCTTCTTCACTTGAAGAAGACCCGCTTGAGCACTCAATATCAGTGAGCCAGTCACCAACAATATATGATTTTCCATTTTTTATGAAATCTCTTGTGCTTGCCTTCCTTCCTCTTGAAGAATTTCTTTTCCTTCTTCTCATCATCACTGTCATCATCTTTCTTGCCCTTGAACTTGTTCTTCTTAGGCTTGTTGCATTAATGAGCAAGATGACCGAGTTCTCCACAATTATAGCAGTCCATCTCAGAGATGGGATTTCTTTTGCTGGAGAAAAACTTCTTCTTTCTAGAATCAAACTTGATACCTTCTCGATTGAGTTTCTTCAACATTTTGGTGGTCTTTCTCACTATCAAGGCAATGTTTGCATCAAAATCATCATCACTTGAGGATTCTTCCTCAACTTGCATTTTGGCCTTCCCTTCCTTTCTTGCCTAGCTTTGAGAGCCAAGTCTTTTCTCTTGGAAGAAGACCCATCCTTGTCATTTATGTGCATATACATTTCATGAGCATTGATCTTTCCCAATATTTGAGTTGGAGTAGTAATAGAAAGATCCATTTATGCAGCACAGTGACAATGTGTCCATATTTGTCAATTGGGAGGACACTGAGAATTTTCCTCACAACATCCGGTTGTGAAATTTAGGTGAGCCCCAAGTCATTGACTTCCTCTATAAGAATGTTAAGTCGTGAGTACATATCATTAGCATTCTCATTTGCAAGCATTTCAAAAGAATTTAATTTTTTCATTGCAATATGATATCTCTCCTCACGCTCACTTTTAGTTCCTTCATGTAGAGCACAAATATCCAACCACAAATCACGAGCATTTCTATGATTTCTTACTCTATTAAAATCATCTTTGCAAAGGCCCCTAAAGAGAGTGTTTTTGGCCTTAGCATTCCATTTTTCATAATTATACTCATCACCTACAAGATTTGCGGGATCTCTTGGTTCGAGGAACCCTTGAATGGCGGCTTTATAGACACCAATGTCTATAGCCTCTAAGTAAGCTTCCATATGAATTTTCTAATAAGAAAAATCGTCACCATCAAAAAATGGAGGAGGTCCATCCCCACCGGACATCGCTACTCTAGCGGTTAAGCTAAACTAGAAGCAACAAGGCTCTGATACCAATTGAAAGCATCACGATGACCAAGAGGAGGGTGAATTGGGCTTTTCTAAAAATTGCACAAATATTAAACCCTAAGCAAGAGCCCAACTTCACCCAACTACTAGCAACAAATAAATACTACTAGAAAAACAACAACCCTAAGTCATGACTTCAAATACTTGCTAAGCAATTGAACAAAGTGAAATGCTCAAATTAAATGCGGAATGCAAAGCAAGGTTAAGAAGACTCCTCGAAGAGTCAGCACTCTTCCCTAGTCCTCGTTGGAGCACCCGCGCAAGGGTATCGCTCTCCCTTGATCCACGCAAGAACCAAGTGCTCACTATGAGGTGATCCTTTGTCACTCGGGCGCGGTGGATCCCTCAACGACCGCGTAAAAACTTGAGCCGGGTCACCAACAAATCCTCTGGGGTGATCACCGCGCTCCAATCGCCACAAAGCCATCAAGGTGATGTCGATCACCAAGAGTAACAAGCCATAGACTTTCACTTGACTAAGAGAAGTCTAATGCATGTGGTGTGTGCTCTAGGTGGCTCTCACTTGCACTAATGAGGTCCTAGCACATGATTATGATTTTCTAATCACCTCACTAGGCTTTGTGGTGCTTGCAATGCTCTAGCATTGAATGGGCTTGAATGTGGGCAGCAAGACACTCAATGTGGTAGGTAGAGGGGGTATAAATAGCCCCACTCACCAAACTAGTCGTTGCTGAACCTTTCAGCACATGGGCGCACCGGACAATCCGATGTGCCACCAGTGCGCCAACGGTTGGCTCCAACGGCTAGTTCTGACAGCTAGCTGTTGGGCTAACAGTGCACCGGACAGTGAAAGTAGCTGTCTAGTGCACACCCGACAGTCTGGTGTGGTCGCTAAAATTCAACTCTTGAACTCGTTGCTCTCGAGTTTCTCAGGGGCAGAGGCGCTACCCCTAGGGATGGCTGGCCCCACTGTCAGAGGATGCACCAGACAGTCCGGTGCCCCTAAGACAACAACCCTATTTTCTTTTCCTTCGGTTTTTCTAAACCATTTTCGTTCTAACTTGTGAGTGTGTTATAGAGTGACACCTAGCACTATAGCACTAGATGTGAGTGTGAAAATGCACCAACACTACACTAGAAATCTCTTGGTCAAACTACTCATCCACAACCCCTCTTTATAGTACGGCTAAAATAAAAATAGATGTCCTAATTATATACCAAGTGTCCGCAACTCCTTAGACACTCAGAATATGAAGAGCTTCATCTTTTGATTCGCCTTTTTCAGTCGTCGCTTCAAGTTCTCATCTCAGGGATTGTTTTTACCGTTGCAACGCAACTTCCTGTAATGTGACATAACTTACCATTTGCTCTGCAAAACACACGTGATTTACATATAATCTTATGTTGTCATTAATCACTAAAACCAATCAGGGGCCTAGATGCTTTCACCTTCCACTCATTAAGGAAGCACCTGACCACCGCACCAGTACTAGCGCAGGCTGACAATGCCAAGCCATTTGATGTGTATTGTGATGCTTCCGGCACTGGACTTGGTTGTGTTCTAATGCAAGACAACTGGGTTATTGCCTATGAATCACGAGCACTTAGACCTCATGAAAGCAAAATTATCCAACCCATGATTCGGAGCTACCAGCAGTAGTTCATGCTCTTCAAATATGGAGACACTATCTGATGGGAGCTCATTGCAACATCTACACCGATCACAAGAGCCTCAAGTACATTTTTACCCCAAGCTTACCTCAATATGAGACATAGGAGACGGTTAGAGCTAATCAAAGATTATGACCTAGAAGTGCACTACCACCTGGGAAAAGCAAATGTGGTAGATGATAGTTAAGTCACAAGGTAAAATGCAAATGTCTGACAATGGACTCTCATGTCACCACCTCGTGCGACGAGTTGTGCAAATTGAGCATGGAAGTAGTTCCTCCTGGTACGTTGAATTACATCTCGGTAGAACCAACCTTACAAGATCAGATTATCTTGGCACAACTCAGTGATAAGGGAGTGTGAATCATCAAGGAAATTCTCACCCAGAAAGTGGAAAAGTGTAAGTCTTTACGCCAGGACAGTAAGGACGTATTATGGTTAGAATACCAACTTGTTGTTCCTAAGTTTCGAGAACTTAGAAAGAAGATTTTGGACGAGGCTCATCTCTCCAAATTTTCCATGCACCCTATAAGTAATAAGATGTTTCATGACCTAAAACCCCTATACTAGTGGACGAGGATGAAAGGGAGATTGTTAAGTATGTGTCCGAATGTGACACCTATCAAAGGATCAAACCAAGTCACCTAAAAGCAGCAGGCGCCTTACAATCACTCATCATGCCCTCTTTGAAGTGGGATGATATCAACATGGACTTTATCATGGGATTACCAAATACCTCTCAGAGGCATGATTCCATATGGGTCATTGTGGATAGACTGACCAAGGCAGCTGATTTCCTACCAGTACACACAACCTACAAGGCACATCAATATATGGAGTTATACATCGACCGAATAGTGTGTTTGCATAGAATACCTCGAACAATCATCTCAGATCAAGGATCTCAATTTGTAGCACGATTTTGGGAGCAGCTACAAAACTCACTAGGCACCAAGTTAATTAGAAGCTCAGTATATCATCCTTAGACATATGGGAAAATAGAGAGAGTGAATCAATTCTTAGAGGACATGCTAGGAGCCTATGTAATACACTATGATAAGAATTGGGACAAGTGTCTCTCACTAGCAGAATTTTCCTACAATACGAGTTACGAGGCTAGTTTGAAGAGGGCACCCTTTGAAGCATTGTATGGAAGGAGGTGTCGGACACCCTTAATTTATCACAAGAGGGAGAAAGAGAAATCTTTGGACCAAAATTGGCTACCCAAGCCGAAGAAAAGGTTAGGGTCATTAGAAAGAATTTAGAAGCTACTCAAGCCAAACAAACAAGCTATCACGACAAGAGAAGAAAGCTCTTACAGTTTGAAGTGGGAGATCATGTGTATATTAAGGTCTCACCATCCAAAGGAGTGCAAAGGTTTGGAATCAAGGGCAAGTTAGCCCTCGCTATATTAGACCTTATGTGGACCAGTAGCTTACAAGCTAAAGATACCCCTTAATATTTCTACGATAGACAATGTATTCCATGTTGAGAGCACCTAGAGGGGGGGTGAATAGGTGATCCTGTAAAAACTTGAAACTTAATCCGCAAAACTTGATTAGGAGTTAGCACGAATAAGCCAATTGGCTAGAGAGGAGAACTTGCACAACACGATAACCACAAAGAGATCAATACAGATAGACACAGTGGTTTATAACGTGGTTCGACCAAGTTCAACACTTGCCTAGTCCACGTTGTGGCGTCCCAATGGACGAGGGTTGCAATCAACCCCTCTCAAGCGGTCCAAAGACCCACTTGAATACCACGGTGTTTTGCTTTGCTTTACTATATCCCGTTTGCGAGGAATCTCCACAACTTGGAGCCTCTCGCCCTTACACTTTGAAGTTCACAAAGAAGCACGGAGTAAGGGAGGGATGAGCAACACACACAAGACACGAAATCAGAGTACCAACACGCGCACAAGTCGCAACAAGAGCTCACAACACAACTTAGCGAGTTCACAACTCAAAAGGAGCTCTAATTGCTATCGCAAAAGAATCAAATGCGCGGAATCGAAGTCTTGGTGCTTAAGAATGCTTAGAGAATGCTTGGTGTACTCCTCCATGCGCCTAGGGGTCCCTTTTATAGCCCCAAGGCAGCTAGGACCGTTGAGTGCATTCCAGGAAGGCAATTATTGCCTTCTGTCGCCTGGCGCACCGGACAGTCCGGTGCGGATCTCCTTCCTTATTTGGCGAAGCCGACCATTGGCGCTTTGGAGCCGTTGGCGCACCGGACACTGTCCGGTGCACACCGGACAGTCCAATGCCCCCTTCCGACCGTTGGCTCGGCCACGTGTCTCGCGCGGATCGCGCGGCCGACCGTTGGCTCACCGGACAGTCCGGTGCACACCGGACAGTCCGGTGCACACCGGACAGTCCGGTGAATTATAGTTGTACGCCGTTAATCACTTCCCGAGAGCAGCAAGTTCGCCTGAGCCAGCCTAGCGCACCGGACACTGTCTGGTGCACCACCGGACAGTCCGGTGCACCCAGACAGAGCTGACATTGGCTGAACAAAGCCATCTTTAATTTCAACTTGATTTTTCCTGTTTCCAGCACTTAGACACAATACATTAGTCTCTAAAACAATGTACTAAGTCTGAGAAACATACCTTTATACTTGATTTGTACTTTCTCCACCATTTAACACTTAGGCACTTGTGTTGGACACTAAATCACCAAAATACTTAGAAATGGCCCAAGGGCACATTTCCCTTTCAATCTCCCCCTTTTTGGTGATTTATGCCAACACAACATAAAGCAAGTAGAACAAGTGCAAAATCACTTCAAATAAGAGCTCAAGATTGTTTTGATTCAAATTTGACATATATGGATCATTCTTTGCCACCACTTGGTTTGTTTTTGCAAATCAAACTCAAATTTCCTATTTCTAAGTCAAACACACATGTTGAAATATAAAGAGAGATATTTCACGAGAAATTGATCAAGGATTCAAAAAAACTCCACCTTTTTCCCATAATTAAGCCTTCTCCCCACAAGAGACCAACTTTTGACAATAAGAGGCAAACAAGAGTATTTTGACAAACAAAAACTCTAACTCTACTATTTTCAAAATTCACAAGTGGTAGCTGATCCATTTATTGCTTTGGCCTTATTTTCTCCCCCTTTGGCATCAAGCACCAAAACGGGATCAATTTTGGCCCTTTAACCCCATTGCCTCACCAAAATCTTCAACTAAGAGTAAAAAGGCAATAAGAGTACATAGATGAACTTGGAATAAGTTACTCTCTCATCGGAGTGCAATGGAAGTCTTGCATGGTCCAAGTCCACCTTTTCCCTTTCAAACCTCCTTTGGGACTAAATTAAGCAAACTCAAGTACACAGTTAGTCTCAAAGGGTCAAGTTGTAGCACATCTCCCCCTAAATTTGTGCATCACTCGCAAATGAACTTGTAAGGTCCGGGGAGTGCTTGTACAACTTGATCACCAACAATATGCTTAAGGAACATGATCAAGGCATAAAGACATGTATGTTATCAATCAATCCAAGTTCCGCGAATCTAAGACATTTAGCTCACTACGCAACTTGCAAAAGGTCTGCTCATCTAAAGGCTTGGTAAAGATATCGGCTAGCTGGTTCTCGGAGCTAACATGAAACACTTCGATATCCCCCTTTTGCTGGTGGTCTCTCAAAAAGTGATGCCGGATGTCTATGTGCTTTGTGCGGCTGTGTTCAACAGGGTTATCTGCCATGCGGATAGCACTCTCATTATCACATAGGAGTGGGACTTTGCCCAGATTGTAGCCAAAGTCCCTGAGGGTTTGCCTCATCCAAAGTAGTTGCGCGCAACACTGTCCTGCGGCAACATACTCGGCCTCAGCGGTGGATAGGGCAACGGAGGTTTGTTTCTTGGAACTCCACGACACCAGGGACCTTCCTAAGAATTGGCACGTCCCCGATGTACTCTTCCTATCGACCTTACACCAGCATAGTCGGAGTCTGAATATCCAATCAAGTCAAAGGTAGACCCCTTTGGATACCAGA
The DNA here is from genome assembly GCF_902167145.1 of Zea mays. Lineage (NCBI taxonomy): Eukaryota > Viridiplantae > Streptophyta > Magnoliopsida > Poales > Poaceae > Zea > Zea mays. The sequence continues at coordinate 73,134,203 of NC_050104.1, read as the reverse complement.
TCCCGAAGCAAGGCGTAGTGACTAAATATCTAAGAATTTGCTTCACCGCCACTAAGTGACATTCCCTTGGATCGGATTGAAATCTAGCACACATGCATACACTAAGCATAATATCCGGTCTACTGGCACATAAATAAAGTAAAGACCCTATCATAGACCGGTATGCCTTTTGATCAACGGACTTACCTCCTTTGTTGAGGTCGGTGTGTCTGTCGGTTCCCATTGGAGTCTTTGCGGGCTTGGCGTCCTTTATCCCAAACCGTTTGATCAAGTCTTGCGTGTACTTCGTTTGGGAGATGAAGGTCCCATCCTTGAGTTGCCTCACTTGGAACCCAAGGAAATAGCTTAACTCGCCCATCATCGACATCTCAAACTTTTGAGTCGTCACCCTGCTAAACTCTTCACAAGACTTTTGGTTAGTAGAACCAAATATTATGTCATCGACATAAATTTGGCACACAAAAAGATCACCATCACAAGTCTTAGTAAAAAGAGTTGGATCGGCTTTCCCAACCTTGAAAGCATTAGCAATTAAAAAGTCTCTAAGGCATTCATACCATGCTCTTGGGGCTTGCTTAAGTCCATAGAGCGCCTTAGAGAGCTTACACATGTGGTCGGGGTACCGTTCATCCTCAAAGCCAGGGGGTTGCTCCACGTACACCTCTTCCTTGATTAGCCCGTTGAGGAAAGCGCTCTTCACATCCATTTGGAACAACCTGAAAGAATGGTGAGTGGCATATGCTAGCAAAATAAGAATAGACTCTAGCCTAGCCACAGGAGCAAAAGTCTCCTCAAAGTCCAAACCTGCTACTTGGGCATAACCTTTTGCCACAAGTCTAGCCTTGTTCCTTGTCACCACTCCGTGCTCGTCTTGTTTGTTGCGAAACACCCACTTGGTTCCCACAACATTTTGCTTGGGACGAGGCACCAGTGTCCAAACTTCATTTCTCTTGAAGTTATTGAGCTCCTCTTGCATGGCCAACACCCAGTCCGGATCTAGCAAGGCCTCCTCTACCCTGAAAGGCTCAATAGAAGAGACAAAGGAGTAATGCTCACAAAAATTAACTAATCGAGATCGAGTAGTTACTCCCTTGCTAATGTCACCCAAAATTTGGTCGACGGGATGATCCCTTTGAATCATCGCTCGGACTTGAGTTGGAGGTGCCGGTTGTGCTTCTTCCTTCATTACTTGATCATCTTGTGCTCCCCCTTGATCACACGCCTCCTCTTGATGAACCTGTTCATCTTCTTGAGTTGGGGGATGCACCATTGTTGAGGAAGAAGGTTGATCTTGCTCCTTTTGTTCCATTGGCCTCACATCTCCAATCGCCATGGTGCGCATTGTGGCCGTTGGAACGTCTTCTTCATCGGTTAGTAGCTCATACGAAGTCTTCTTGAGGAGGCGATGAAGGTAGACCCGATTGATGGCGTGGCAAGCCGTGTTCACGGCTTCTGACCAAAAGCGCTCGGGGGTCTTGAACTCTCCAAGCATCGTCCTCGCCATGTCTATAAGTGTCTTGTTCTTCCTCTCTACCACACCGTTTTGCTGTGGTGTGTAGGGAGCGGAGAACTCGTGCTTGATTCCTTCCTCCTCAAGATACTCCTCCACTTGAAGGTTCTTGAACTCGGACCCATTGTCGCTTCTTATCTTCTTCACCTTGAGCTCAAACTCGTTTTGAGCTCTCCTTAGGAAGCGCTTGAGGGTCCCTTGGGTTTCAGATTTATCCTGCAAAAAGAATACCCAAGTGAAGCGGGAAAAATCATCAACTATAACAAGACCATACTTACTTCCTCCTATGCTTAGATAGGTGACAGGTCCGAAGAGGTCCATATGAAGTAACTCCAGGGGTCTTGATGTTGTCATCACATTTTTGGCATGATGAGAGCTTCCCACCTGTTTCCCTGCTTGACAAGCTGCACAAGGTCTATCTTTTTCGAAAGTAACATTAGTTAGACCTATCATGTGTTCTCCCTTTAGAAGCTTGTGAAGGTTCTTTATCCCTACATGTGCTAAGCGGCGATGCCACAGCCAGCCCATGCTAGTCTTAGCAATTAAGCATGCATCTAGACCGGCCTCCTCTTTTGCAAAATCAACTAAATAGAGTTTGCCGTCTAATACACCCTTAAAAGCTAATGAACCATCACTTCTTCTAAAGACAGACACATCTACATTTGTGAATAGACTATTATATCCCATATTACATAATTGACTTACGGATAGCAAATTATATCCAAGCGACTCAACTAAGAATACATTAGAAATAGAGTGCTCATTTGAGATTGCAATCTTGCCTAAGCCTTTAACATTGCCTTGGTTCCCATCACCGAATATGATTGAATCTTGGGGATCCTTGTTCTTGACGTAGGAAGAGAACATCCTCTTTTCTCCCGTCATGTGGTTTGTGCATCCGCTGTCGATAATCCAGCTTGATCCCCCGGATGCATAAACCTGCAAGGCAAATTTAGGCTTGGGTCTTAGGTACCCAACTCATGTTGGGTCCTACAAGGTTAGTACAAATAGCCTTAGGGACCCAAATGCAAGTTTTATCTCCCTTGCATTTTGCCCCTAATTTTCTAGCAATTATCTTCCTATCCTTTCTATAAATAGCAAAGGAAACATTTAAAGCATGATAAATTGTAGAAGGTTCACTATTTGTTTTCCTAGGCACATGAACAACATTTCTTCTAGGCATGTTATTAATAACATTTCTCCTAGCTAAGTTTCTATCATGCATAATAGAGGAGCTAGAAGCAACCATGGCATGAGAATCAAAAGCATCATAACTTCTATAAACATTTCTAGAATGTCTCCTATCATGATACATGAAGGCATGGTTCTTTTGAGCACTTCTAGCCATAGGGGCCTTCCCTTTCTCCTTGGCGGAGATGGGAGCCTTATGGCTTGTTAAGTTCTTGACTTCCCTCTTGAAGCCAAGACCATCCTTAATTGAGGGGTGTCTACCAATCGTGTAGGCATCCCTTGCAAATTTTAGCTTGTCAAATTCACTTCTGCTAGTCTTAAGTTGGGCATTAAGACTAGTCACTTCATCATTTAATTTAGAAATGCAAGCTAGGTGTTCACTACAAGCATCAAAATTAAAATCTTTGCACCTACTGCAAATCATAACATGTTCTACACAAGAGTTAGATTTATTCGCTATTACTAGTTTAGCATTTAAATCATCATTAACACCTTTTAAAGTAGAAATGGTTTCATGACAAGTAGATAGTTCACAAGAAAGCATTTCATTCCTTTTAACTTCTAGAGCAAGAGAATTTTGTGCACTAACAAATTTATCATGCTCTTCATACAAAAGATCCTCTTGCTTTTCTAATAACATATTCTTATCATTCAAGGCATCAATTAATTCATTAATTTTATCTACCATGGTTCTATCTAGGCCTTTGAATAAACATGAATAATCTATTTCATCATCACTAGACTCATCCTCACTTGAAGAAGCATAAGTACTAGTATTACGAGTGCTTACCTTCTTTTCCCTTGCCATGAGGCAAGTGTGATGCTCGTTGGGGAAGAGGGATGACTTGTTGAAGGCGGTGGCGGCGAGTCCTTCGTTGTCGGAGTCGGACGAGGAGCAATCTGAATCCTACTCCTTTCCAAGATGTGCCTCGCCCTTCGCCTTCTTGTAGTTCTTCTTCTTTTCCCACTTTCCACTCTTCTTTTCCTGGTCACTATCATTATCGGGACAATTTGCGATAAAATGACAATCTTACCACATTTGAAGCAGGAGCGCTTCCCCTTCGTCTTGTTCTTTTTGGGGTGCTCCTTGTGACCCTTTAGCGCTGTCTTGAACCGCTTGATGATGAGGGCCATCTCTTCATCATTAAGCCCGGCCGCCTCAACTTGCGCCACCTTGCTAGGTAGTGCCTCCTTGCTCCTTGTTGCCTTGAGAGCAATAGTTTGAGGCTGTTGGATTGGACCATTTAATGCATCGTCGATGTATCTAGCCTCTTTGATCATCATCCGCCCGCTTATGAACTTTCCAAGGATCTCCTCGGGCGTCATCTTCGTGTACCTAGGATTCTCACGAATATTGTTCACAAGATGTGGATCAAGGACGGTAAAGGACCTTAGCATTAGGCGGACAACGTCGTGGTCTGTCCATCGCGTGCTTCCATAGCTCCTTATCTTGTTGATGAGGGTTTTGAGCCTGTTGTACGTCTGGGTTGGCTCCTCCCCTCTTATCATCGCGAATCTCCCGAGTTCGCCTTCCACCAACTCCATCTTGGTGAGCATGGTGACTTCGTTCCCCTCATGTGAGATCTTGAGGGTGTCCCAGATCTGCTTGGCATTGTCCAAGCCGCTCACCTTATGATACTCGTCCCTGCACAATGAGGCTAACAACACAGTAGTAGCTTGTGCATTTTTATGAATCTGTTCATTGATAAACAAAGGACTATCCGAGCTATCAAATTTCATTCCACTCTCTACTATCTCCCATATACTAGGATGGAGAGAGAACAAGTGACTATGCATTTTGTGACTCCAAAATCCGTAGTCCTCTCCATCAAAATGAGGAGGTTTACCAAGTGGAATGGAGAGTAAATGAGCATTGGTACTTTGAGGAATACGAGAATAATCAAAAGAGAAGTTTGAATTAACCGTCTTCTTATTCTCGTAGACGTTGTTGTCGTCCTTTTGGGAAGAAGAGGACTCGTCGTTGTCGTCGTAGTAGACGATCTCCTTGATGCGCCTTGTCTTCTTCTTCTTCCCATCTCTTCGTTTGTGGCCCGAGCCCGAGTCGGTAGGCTTGTCATCTTTAGGCTCGTCGACGAAGGACTCCTTCTCCTTATCGTTGACCACCATCCCCTTGCCCCTAGGATCCATCTCTTCGGGCGGTTAGTCCCTTTCTTGAAGAGAACGGCTCTGATACCAATTGAGAGCACCTAGAGGGGGGGTGAATAGGTGATCCTGTAAAAACTTGAAACTTAATCCGCAAAATTTGATTAGGAGTTAGCACGAATAAGCCAAGTGGCTAGAGAGGAGAACTTGCACAACACGATAACCACAAAGAGATCAATACAGATAGACACAGTGGTTTATCCCATGGTTCGGCCAAGTTCAACACTTGCCTAGTCCACGTTGTGGCGTCCCAATGGACGAGGGTTGCAATCAACCCCTCTCAAGCGATCCAAAGACCCACTTGAATACCACGGTGTTTTGCTTTGCTTTACTATATCCCGTTTGCGAGGAATCTCCACAACTTGGAGCCTCTCGCCCTTACACTTTGAAGTTCACAAAGAAGCACGGAGTAAGGGAGGGATGAGCAACACACACAAGACACGAAATCAGAGTACCAACACGCGCACAAGTCGCAACAAGAGCTCACAACACAACTTAGCGAGTTCACAACTCAAAAGGAGCTCTAATTGTTATCGCAAAAGAATCAAATGCGCGGAATCGAAGTCTTGGTGCTTAAGAATGCTTAGAGAATGCTTGGTGTACTCCTCCATGCGCCTAGGGGTCCCTTTTATAGCCCCAAGGCAGCTAGGAGCCGTTGAGTGCATTCCAGGAAGGCAATTCTTGCATTCTGTCGCCTGGCGCACCGGACAGTCCGGTGCACCACCGGACACTGTCCGGTGCGGATCTCCTTCCTTATTTGGCGAAGCCGACCGTTGGCACTTTGGAGCCGTTGGCGCACCAGACACTGTCCGGTGCACACCGGACAGTCCGGTGCCCCCTTCCGACCGTTGGCTCAGCCACGTGTCTCGCGCGGATCGCGCGGCCGACCGTTGGCTCACCGGACAGTCCGGTGCACACCGGACAGTCCGGTGAATTATAGCCGTACGCCGTTAATCACTTCTCGAGAGCAGCAAGTTCGCCTGAGCCAGCCTGGCGCACCGGACAGTCCGATGCACCCAGACAGAGCTGACTTTGGCTGAACAAAGCCATCTTTAATTTCAACTTGATTTTTCCTATTTCCAGCACTTATACACAATACATTAGTCTGTAAAACAATGTACTAAGTCTGAGAAACATACCTTTATACTTGATTTGTACTTTGTCCACCATTTAACACTTAGGCACTTGTGTTGGACACTAAATCACCAAAATACTTAGAAATGGCCCAAGGGCACATTTCCCTTTCACATGTGTCTCAACTAAAAAGGTGTGTCCGAGTACCGAAAGAAGTTCTAATCAAACCAGAGATGGAAATAGAGCTCGACCTATCATACAAAGAACACCATGTCAAAGTCTTGGACTGCAAGGATAGATCCATTCATAGGAAGACAATCAGGAAGACAACCAAGGATTATCTGAATAAGAACTACCTCGAGTTTCTACCTAAAGGTGTTGGTACGTAGACCCATACCCCTATTTACTATGTTCCAATCTTGAGGACAAGATTCTTTTAAGGGGATAGGTTGTAACATCTCAGGTGTTAGCTCTAGGGTTTTGTTAAACACACTCACAAAAATCTATTATCACATGTGATTTTCTGTATGAAAAAGTCACCATACCCTTGGATTATAGATTGAGCTAAGTGATAAACATCATAAAGGGTCTACCTTAACCATCTCATACTAATCAAAGTAGAGGAAGTGACCAAACCTATGAATCCCTACTTAAGATCAATAGGTGCATCAAATAGTAATGGATAAAGGAACTGTTTGGATCACATTATCATTACCTGGGACATTAATAAAGGTTGTAGCTTATTAAATAACAAATAAAAGTTAGCAAGGATGATACCCCAAAAAGAGTTGGCATAATCCCCAAACATGCCAAAAACAAATGAGAAACAAAAGAAAATCAGGATTTTTCTGATTTCAAAAATCAACCCCATAACTAAACCCTACATGTTCAATTTAGTTCCAAAACTCAAAACCAAATGCCCTAATTGAAAAAGTAGTGCCAAACTACCCTAGGCATGCCCTGGAAAAGTTTGAACCCAAACCAAATTTGTTTGACACTAGTTGGCTAAAGATTTCCTTCGAATTTTACCCTGGAGACAGACCAAACTTAGGAGGTAAGAAACTCCTTACCTCTGGCACAAAATGCTATGGGCCCTGCACGAATGTGACAGAACATAAGGTGGAGTAGAGATCTTACACGGGATGTTTGCCCAAATTCGCAAAGATTTGGAGCCAATGAACGGTTGAATGTGACTACACCGAGCGTCTCCACATGCCAGACCTCGGCTGGCAGACGGGATCGCACCCAACCTGCGCCCGCGCACCCCATCCACGATCGGCCACCTCCATATCGTCTGTGCCTGCGCTTCGTTGCACCCTCAACCAGCTGCCACACTTTCCCGAGCCAGTGCCCAGCTCCGACAAGCTCCACACGCGCTGCCCTTGCCTCCGAGCACTGGCCGCCATGGTAAGCCTGCTCTGGTCATGTTCTGCCCAATCCAGCTCCACCGTGAGCTCCCCTAGAGTCCCGTGAAGCCTCCCCGAGCTCGAACCCAAACTATACCTCATCAGAATAGTGGAATCGACCACATCGGAGAAGAAGGCTTCACCGGTGCACATGGGCCAGCTTCCCCTGCCCACCTCCATCTAATTACTTATGTACACAGCACCACCAATACCCCGTGAAGCTTCCCAGCCGGTCAGATTGAATTCTACTGCCATCGTTGACCAGAATTTGAAGCTGCTGTCAACCATCGCCGCCTGCACACGTGGATCGGGAAACACCGACCATCTCCAATGATGAGACATACCTCGATGTGATACCTATGACGTCCCCGACATGCCTGACCACCTGAAAGTCGCCTAGAGAGGGGGTGGATAGGCGGAATCTGAAATTTACAAACTTAAGCACACACTACAAGCTGGGGTTAGCGTTAGAATTAAATCTGAGTCCGAAAGAGAGAGAAAACAAATCAACCAAGAAATAAAGCGGATGAACACGGTGATTTGTTTTATCGAGGTTTGGTTCCAAAGAACCTAGTCCCCGTTGAGGTGGTCACAAAGACCGGGTCTCTTTCAACCCTTTCCCTCTCTCAAACGATCACTTAGACCGAGTGAGCTTTCTCCTTAATCAAACGGGTCACTTAGACCCCGCAAGGACCACCACACACTTGGTGTCTCTTGCTTTGATTACAAGTCACTTGAGAATAAGAATGGGAAAAGAAGAAAGCACGATTGCAAAAGCTAAGCGACAAGAGCGACAAATAACCCACAGATCACTCTCTCTCTCTCTATCAAGTCACTAATCACTAATGATCACTTGTCTCAATTGTGAAACTTGGAGAGATTGGAAGCTTTGATTGTGTCTTGGAATGGATTGCTAGCTCTTGTATTGAATGTGAAATATTGGAGTGCTTGGTTGTAGTGAATGGAGGTGGTTGGGGTTGTATTTATAGCCCCCAACCACTTCCTAGTCGTTGCTCCTTTCCTGCCAACCACGAACGGTCCGCGCCCCTGGTCCGAACGATCCGGCCCTGCACACCAATGGCTCAAATTGCAACGGTCAGCAGTTCTAACATTCTCAGTTCTAAGGTTGGAGATAGTGTCATGGCAAATGCTAAGCTCCTTAGTCAAATTTTCATTTTTCTCTACTTCCTAAGCATAAGCATTCTTCACCTTAACATGCTTTTTATTTTCCTTAATAAGGAATTCCTCTTGGCTATCTAAGAGTTCATCCTTCTCATGAATAGCACCTATCAATTCATTCAATTTTTCTTTCTATTGCATGTTAAGGTTGGCAAAAAGGGTAAGCAAATTATCCTCATCTTCACTAGAGCTACCCTCATCACTAGATGTTGTATATTTAGTAGAGGCTCTAGATTTTACCTTCTTCCTTTTGCCTTCCTTTGCCATGAGGCACTTGTGGCCGACGTTGGGGAAGAGAAGACCCTTGTTGATGGCGATGTTTGCGGCATCCTCGTCGGAGGAGGAGTCGGTGGAGCTCTCATCGGAGTCTCATTCCCAACAAACTTGGGCATCACCGCCCTTCTTCTTGTAGTACCTCTTCTTCTCCTTCTTCTTTCCCCTCTTGTCGTCGCCCCTGTCACTATCACTAGACATAGGACATTTTGCAATAAAATGATCGGGCTTACCACACTTGTAGCACACCCTTTTGGAGTGGGGTTTGTAGTCCTTCCCTGTCCTTTGCTTGAGGATTTGGCGAAAGCTCTTGATGATGAGCGTCATTTCCTCGTTGTCGAGCTTGGAGGCATCGATGGGAGCCTACTTGATGTAGACTCTTCTTTCTTCTCCTCCGTCGCTTTGAATGCAACGAGTTGCACCTCGAGTGTGGAGGTGTCGCCTTGCTCCAAGTTGACGATTTGTTTGGAGCCTTTGATCATCAACTCAAAGCTCACAAACTTCCCAATTACCTCCTCGGGAGACATTAGCTTATATCTAGGATCACCACGTATTAATTCAACTTGAGTAGGATTACGAAATACAAGGGATCTTAGAATAACCTTGACCATCTCATGGTCATCCCACTTGGTGCTCCCAAGGTTGCGCACTTGATTCACCAAGGTCTTGAGCCGGTTGTACATGGCTTGTGGCTCCTCTCCTTGGTTGAGGACGAATCGATCGAGCTCCCCCTTGATCGTCTCCCATTTGGTGATCTTGGTCACCTCGTCCCCTTCGTGCGTCGTCTTGAGGACGTCCCAAATTTCTTTGGCCGTCTTTAACCCTTGCACCTTATTATACTCCTCTTGACATAAGGAGGCGAGGTGTATAGTTGTGGCTTGGGAGTTAAAGTGCCGAATTTGGTCGGCCTCGTCCGAATCGTAGTCCTTGTCCCCTACCTTCGATACCTGCGCTCCATACTCAACAATATCCCATATGCTTTTGTGGAGTGAGGTTAGATGATGCCTCATTTTATCACTCCACATACAATAATCCTCACCATCAAAAAATGGTGGTTTGCCTATGGGAACGGAAAATAATGGAGTGCGTTTAGAAATGCGAGGATAGCAGAGGGGTATCTTAATATACTTCTTGCGCTCATGGCGCTTAGAAGTTACGGATGACGATTCGGAGGTGGAGGTGAAGGGTGACGAAGAGTCGGTCTCGTAGTAGACAACTTTCTTCATCTTCTTCTTCTTGTCACCTCTCCGTTGTGACTTGATGGAGGAAGCAGACTCCTCCTTATGCTTGTGGTCGGACTCCCTCGAATGAGTTCTCCCCGAGCTTGCGGACTTGTCGTCGCCGGTCACGATCTCCCTCTTGGTGTGATCTCCCAACATCACTTTGAGTGGTTAGACTCTAATAAAGCACCGGGCTTTGTTACCAATTGAAAGTCGCCTAGAGGGGGGTGGATAGGCGGAATCTGAAATTTACAAACTTAAGCACACACTACAAGACGGGGTTAGCTTTAGAATTAAATCTGAGTCCGAAAGAGAGGGAAAATAAATCAACCAAGAAATAAAGCGGATGAACATGGTGATTTGTTTTACCGAGGTTCGGTTCCAAAGAACCTAGTCCCCGTTGAGGTGGTCACAAAGACCGGGTCTCTTTTGACCCTTTCCCTCTCTAAAACGGTCACTTAGACCGAGTGAGCTTTCTCCTTAATCAAACGGGTCACTTAGACCCCGCAAGGACCCCCACACACTTGGTGTCTCTTGCTTTGATTACAAGTCACTTGATAATAAGAATGGGAAAAGAAGAAAGCACGATTGCTAAAGCCTAGCGACAAATAACACATAGATCACTCTCTCTCAAGTCACTAATCACTAATGATCACTTGTCTCAATTGTGAAACTTGGAGAGATTGGAAGCTTTGATTGTGTCTTGGAATGGATTGCTAGCTCTTCTATTGAATGTGAAAGATTGGAGTGCTTGGGTGTAGTGAATGGAGGTGGTTGGGGTTGTATTTATAGCCCCCAACCACTTCCTAGCCATTGCTTCTTTCCTGCCAACCACGGACGGTCCGCGCCCCTGGTCTGAACGGTCCGGCCCTGCACATCAATGGCTCAAATTGCAACGGTCAGCAGTTCTAACATTCTCAGTTCTAAGGTTGGAGATAGTGTCATGGGAAATGCTAAGATCCTTAGTCAAATTTTCATTTTTCTCTACTTCCTGAGCATAAGCATTCTTCACCTTAACATGCTTTTTATTTTCCTTAATAAGGAATTCCTCTTGGCTATCTAAGAGTTCATCCTTCTCATGAATAGCACCTATCAATTCATTCAATTTTTCTTTCTGTTGCATGTTAAGGTTGGCAAAAAGGGTAAGCAAATTATCCTCATCTTCACTAGAGCTACCCTCATCACTAGATGTTGTATATTTAGTGGAGGCTCTAGATTTTACCTTCTTCCTTTTGCCATCCTTTGCCATGAGGCACTTGTGGCCGATGTTGGGGAAGAGAAGACCCTTGTTGATGGCGATGTTGGCGGCATCCTCGTCGGAGGAGTCGGTGGAGCTCTCATCGGAGTCCCATTCCCGACAAACGTGGGCATCGCCGCCCTTGTTCTTGTAGTACCTCTTCTTCTCCTTCTTCTTTCCTCTCTTGTTGTCGCCCCTGTCACTATCACTAGACATAGGACATTTTGCAATAAAATGACCGGGCTTACCACACTTGTAGCACACCCTTTTGGAGCGGGGTTTGTAGTCCTTCCCCCTCCTTTGCTTGAGGATTTGGTGAAAGCTCTTGATGATGAGCGCCATTATCTCGTTGTCAAGCTTGGAGGCATCGATGGTGAGCCTACTTGATGTAGAATCTTCTTACTTCTCCTCCGTCGCTTTGAATGTGACGGGTTGCACCTCGGGTGTGGAGGTGCCGCCTTGCTCCAAGTTGACGATTTGTTTGGAGCCTTTGATCATCTACTCAAAGCTCACAAACTTCCCAATTACCTCCTCGGGAGACATTAGCTTATATCTAGGATCACCACGTATTAATTGAACTTGAGTAGGATTATGAAATACGAGGGATCTTAGAATAACCTTGACCATCTCATGGTCATCCCACTTGGTGCTCCCGAGGTTGTGCACTTGATTCACCAAGGTCTTGAGCCAGTTGTACATGGCTTGTGGCTCCTCTCCTTGGTTGAGGACAAATCGACCGAGCTCCCCCTCAATCGTCTCCCGTTTGGTGATCTTGGTCACCTTGTCCCCTTTGTGCGCCGTCTTGAGGACGTCCCAAATTTCTTTGGTCGTCTTTAACCCTTGCACCTTATTATACTCCTCCCGACACAAGGAGGCGAGGAGTATAGTTGTGGCTTAGGAGTTAAAGTGCCGAATTTGGTCGACCTCGTCCGAATCGTAGTCCTTGTCCCCTACCTTCGGTACCTGCGCTCCATACTCAACAATATCCCATATGCTTTTGTGGAGTGAGGTTAGATGATGCCTCATTTTATCAGTCCACATACAATAATCCTCACCATCAAAAAATGGTGGTTTGCCTAGGGGAACGGAAAGTAATGGATTGCGTATAGAAATGCGAGGATAGCAGAGGGGTATCTTACTATACTTCTTGCGCTCATGGCACTTAGAAGTTACTGATGACAATTCGGAGCCCTAGGTGGAGGGTGACGAAGAGTCGGTCTCGTAGTAGACCACTTTCTTCATCTTCTTCTTCTTGTCACCTCTCCGTTGTGACTTGATGGAGGAAGCGGACTCCTCCTTATGCTTGTGGCCAGACTCCCTCGAATGAGTTCTCCCCGAGCTTGCGGACTTGTCACCGCCGGTCACGATCTCCCTCTTGGTGTGATCTCCCAACATCACTTCGAGTGATTAGACTCTAATAAAGCACCGGGCTTTGTTACCAATTGAAAGTCGCCTAGAGGGGGGTGGATAGGCGGAATCTGAAATTTACAAACTTAAGCACACACTACAAGACGGGGTTAGCGTTAGAATTAAATCTGAGTCCGAAAGAGAGGGAAAACAAATCAACCAAGAAATAAAGCGGATGAACACGGTGATTTGTTTTACCGAGGTTCGGTTCGAAAGAACCTAGTCCCCATTGAGGTGGTCACAAAGACCGGGTCTCTTTCGACCCTTTCCCTCTCTCAAACGATCACTTAGACCGAGTGAGCTTTCTCCTTAATCAAACGGGTCACTTAGACCCCGCAAGGACCCCCACACACTTGGTGTCTCTTGCTTTGATTACAAGTCACTTGAGAATAAGAATGGGAAAAGAAGAAAGCCCCTCCTTCCATGAACCTCGCAGATGATTGTTCTCTCGAAGTTGGTAGTGGAGCGGGAGCAGCCAAGGATGAAGATAACTAGAGTAGTATAGTAGTAGGTGGTTTCCTTATGTAAATTAAATAAGGAAAGTTGAGTTGTACTAGTGAGTATGTATAATTAGTACCAGTCTAGAATAATGTAACAAAGGTGGTGTACTTGTGGCATGTAATAATCAAGTTTGTTTTTCTTCTTCATATGCCATTAAGAACTCGTGCTCAAGATGGGCGGGAACTTCCCGTGGTGGGGAGGAAACTCCGAACCCGCCGCCTGTACCTCCCACGTTGGCTAAGGCTATCGCTGCCTTAGTTAATGCCACTGCTGATAACACTTGTTTCTTGCGAGAAATGGCTGGGAATCAGTTTCATGAGCAGGGAGACAGAGGTTAACCCCAAGGCCCCCGAGACACCACGTATTTGGAGTTTTCAGAAACTCGTCCACCGCTTTTTGTTAAAGCAGAAGAACCTTTGGAAGTGGATGATTGGATTCAGGTCATGGAGCAGAAATTTGGATTAATTCGGTGTACAGAAACCCAGAAGCCCCTATTCACTGCCCAGTAATTGAGAGGTCCCGCCAGTACCTGGTGGGCAAATTTTGCAGCTATTCAACCTGAAGGACATCTTGTCACATGGGCAGAGTTCAAGCATGCGTTCAGGGAACACTATATTCCAGAAGGGGTTTTACAGATGAAACTTGAGGAGTTTATATGTTTAAAGCAAGGAGGAGACTCAGTGATGCAATATCTCGCCAAGTTCAATCATCTCTCCCAGTATGCTATAGAGCAAGTGGACACGGATCTGAAGAAAAAGAATTGCTTTATGAGAGGTCTAAATGATCGACTCCAACGAAAGATGGCCACTTGCCTAGACCTCACTTACAGCAAGGTCGTAAGTACAACACTTTCAGTGGAAGCCAAGAATTCGGGACAGGGAAAAACAAAGAGATATGGGGGTGAAGGATCTTTTCAAGGATCCGGGAAGCGGTCGAGGTTGCTGATTCGTCATGTTAACCCAAATCATTATTTTCCTCATCCACCCACATATCCTTTCAAGCGACCAGTTTTTATCCGTCCCACTCCTACCCCGGTTAGAACAATCAGCCGAGTGCTCTGGTGCTCGTTTCCCCGCCCTACCTAGTTCCTCTAATGGCTGCTTCAACTGTGGGAAGTCTAGACACTTCATCAAGGACTGTCCCTATCCAAAGCAGAATAAATCTAATTTTCAACAGACTTCTGGGAGCACATCTCAAGGAAAGGGAAATGTGGCCAACACTCCAGTGGGCAAAAATACAAGGAAAACTGGGCGAGTCTACTACACTCAAGTGGCTACCACCCCGGAAGGAGAACCGGTGATGATGGGTACGTTTTTCGTTGCCAACCATCACGTCGTCATCCTTTTTGATTCTGGTGCATCACATACTTTTATGAGCAAGACTTTTGTTGAGAAGCATTGCATACATAGTATTGAATCAAAGGAGAGTTTTGTTATTCAATCACTTGGGGGTCAAATCTTTACTAAGGAAGTAGTCTTCCACGTACCTGTGAGATTAGCCGGACATGAGTTCCCTACCAACATGATAGTTATAAAGGGACAAGATGTAGATGTAATTCTGGGCATGAATTGGTTAGCCCAGAATAAGGCTATTATTAATGCGGATCAAAGGACTATTTAGCTAAGTTATGGACAAGAAGAAGTCAAGTTGTCCATCCCTGTATCTGTCCCAGTTAAAGTATGTGGACAAGTTTTTGAAGTCGTAGTGCACGAGATACATGACATCCCGGTTGTGTGTTAGTTCCTGGATGTATTCCCTGAAGATTTGCTTAGGTTACCTCTGGAGAGAGATGTGGAGTTTGTGATTGAATTGAAACCCGGTACGGCTCCTATCTCTAGAAGATCGTACGGTATGCCTCCCAATGAGTTAGCAGAACTCAAGACACAATTACAAGACTTATTAGAGAAAGGATTTATTAGACCGAGTTCATCACCATGGGGATGTCTAGCAATCTTTGTCAAGAAGAAGGATCAAACCCTACGAATGTGTGTGGACTACAGATCCCTTAATGAAGTGACCATTAAAAACAAGTATCTTCTTCCCTGGATCGATCTTTTATTCGATCAACTCACTAGATCCTTTGTATTTTCTAAAATTGATCTCAGATCGGGTTATCATCAAATTAGAATTCGACCTGAGGATATACCCAAGACCGCTTTCACTACTCGGTATGGGTTATTTGAATATTTGGTTATGTCCTTTGGATTAACAAATGCTCCAGCCCACTTCACATACTTAATGAATTCGGTGTTCATGCCCGAATTAGACAAGTTTGTGGTGTTCTTTATTGATGACATTTTGATCTATTCTAAGAATGAGGAGCATGCAAAACATTTATGGATCGTTTTAACACGCTTGAGAGAGCATCAACTTTACGCCAAATTCAGCAAGTGCGCATTTTGGTTGGAGGAAATCCAATTTCTAGGACATGTTTTTATCTGCTAAAGGGATTAAGATTGATCCCAGCAAGGTCAAGGATATTCTAGAATGCAAATTTCCGACCTCAGTACATCAAGTTAGAAGTTTCCTTGGTCTGGCTGGTTATTACCGTAGGTTTATCCCGGATTTCTCCAAGATCGTTAAACCTATTACCGAGTTATTGAAAAATGATGTTAAGTTTGACTGTCTCCCAAGTGCAACGAGTCCTTTGAACAATTGAAAGTATTGCTGACCACTGCATCGGTTTTGGCCCAACTGGATATTGAGAAGCCATTTGATGTATATTGTGACGCATCAGGCATTGGGCTTGGATGTGTTTTGATGCAAGAAGGACAAGTAATAGCGTATGCTTGAAGGTAGCTACGCCGGCATGAGGAACATTACCCAACACATGATTTGGAACTGGTCACAACAGTTCATGCCCTTAAAATTTGGTGTCATTATCTACTAGGGAATATATGTCATATATATATTGATCACAAGAGTTTAAAGTACAATTTCACCCAGTCGGAGTTAAACATGAGACAGAGAAGGTGGCTCGAGTTGATCAAGGATTATGACCTAGAAATTCATTATCACCTAGGAAAGGCTAATATGGTGGCAGATGCTTTAAGTCATAAAGCCTTTTGTTATTGTCTCACGGTGAGATCACATGACACTACCTTATGTCAGGAAATGGAAAAATTAAATTTGGGGATAGTGCAACAAGGAACCTTAATGCATTTGAAGCTTGAGTTAGTTATTCTACAAAAAAGTTATTGATGCTCAAAGGATTGATAAGGGTATGAAATTTATTCATGAGAAAATGGAGGCCGGCAAAGCTAATTGTTTTAGGAAAGATGACCAAGGAGTATTATGGTTTAAAGACCGCATAGTGGTGCCTAAGAATGTTGAACTCCATCAACAAATTTTAGATGAAGCTCATCTTAGTCGGTATTTCATTCACCTTGGAAGTACTAAGATGTATCAAGATTTGAAACAACATTACTGGTAGACTAAGATGAAGATTGAAATTGCTCGCTATGTGGCAAAGTGCGACACTTGTAGACGAGTTAAGGCAGTGCATATGAAAACTGCTGGACCTTTACAATCATTGTCGATCCCAACCTAGAAATAGGAAGACATCAGTATGGATTTTGTTGTGGGATTACCCAAAACATCTAAAGGATATGACTCTATTTGGGTCATAGTGGACCAGCTTACAAAAACTGCTCATTTTCTCCCCGTTAAGGTGAAATATCTAGTGGTTACGTATGGAGAACTTTATATCGCTCGTATTCTCAGTTTGCATGGAGTTCCAAAGACGATAGTGTCGGACCGAGGACCGCAATTTGTATCCAAGTTTTGGGAAGAGCTACACAAATCTTTAGGCACTAAATTGCTCCACAGTTCGACCTATCATCCTCAAACGAGCGAACAAACCAAAAGGGTAAATCAGATATTGGAAGATATGCTACGAACCTGTATCTTGGAGTTTCCACAAAAATGGGATGATTGTCTGTCGCTGGCAGAATTTTCTTATAATAACCGTTACCAAGAGAGTATTAAAGCAACCAGCCTCGGCAGAGCAAGTACTATGCCCGGACCCCATTGATGGCCCTACGGTGAAGCCAACTACACCTTAAGTTCCTCTAATTAATCAGCTAAGGGCATCCCATTCCACCCTCATGGTTGCACTGTTATCCCGGGTGGTCACTCAACGAACAGGTCCTTACGGAGAGGTACTCAGGAAACAGCCTGAGTCTCTTAAAGTATGACAAGATCATCATCGAGATAACATCATCGTATCATAAATATTCACATCATGTTCGTTGATTAAGTTAAAGCAATAGCATAAGCTAACCATGATAACCCAAAAGGTAAACAAGGATAAGGTAAATATAGACTAGTCAATCCTTAGGTTTCAATAAAGTAATGCGGGACAATGAATTACAAAGTAAGTAGGACATAATAGATCAGAGGACACTTGCCTTCACCAGGTTATTGCTCAGGAAGATCTTCGGCAACACACTCAGGAACCACGAGTCGCTCGTTGTCTAAGCAAAGCGATCATGCATTCAATACATTTGGATAAAGACAAATGAACAATACACCAAACAAATGCAATCAAGTGGACACAAGTTTGACAAAGCAGTATAACACAAAAAGGTAAACCTAGGTTCTAGGGTGGGTTAGTACACTTAGAGATTTGTGATTCCCTAATTATTATGGATTACATAATTTAGCTTCACTAATTTTAGTGATACACAAAATTATACTAGGGATAAATTCATTCATGACATATTATTAATCTCACAAAATTAAACACCTAAGTATCATTAGGATTTTCCTTTTTATTTTCTTATTTCATAAACAAATTATTACATACACTAACCTATAGCTTAGGCATAGAATTAAAGTGTACACATAGTGAATGATCATACTTTATTTGGATAGAGAAAAATCCTATGAACATTTTGCAATTTGAATCACTCAATTTGGAGTTCATATGAAAAAGATATGAAATAAACAAGTTTTGAAGTTTGAAATACAAAATTAGGTCCAAATATGTGATTAATAAAAAGGCCAGGGGTGTGTTTACAAGAGTATAGGGGCCTGCGCGCAAAACTTAAAGGACGACGGGTTGATTCTCGGTAAATCGAGGGTCTCTTTAACAAAATTACACGCGAAGGGATATCGGGCCTGCTCAGTCGTCAGATCATAAACCAACGGCTGAGATCAGATCTCGCGGACAAGCGCGCGCGCGGATGCGCGACGAGCGCTGACAGGCGGGCCAGGGGCGTCAGCGACCCAGGTGTGGGGCGGACTGACCGGCCGGGCCCAACTGCAGGGTGCGGGTGAGGGGGCGGATCCGAGCAGTCAGATCCGAATCGGACGGTTGGGATTAGATCTGGCTTAATTGAAGTCGGTCGTCCAATTAGAATTGGACGGTTAGGATGAGCGCCAGGGACTTCACCTTCACCAGTTAGCCATGGGCGGCACTCCCCGCGGACACGACGGTGCAGTCGCCGGAGGCGAGGCAGACCGGGGCTCCTAGGCACCATGGGTCGATCTGGATAGCTGGAGAGGTTGGGGATGACCTAACAAGCGTTATGGCGGGGTCGGGTTTGCGTGAACGGGATTGAGGTGGCCAGACAGCAGAGGGGGAGTCCTTGGCCGACAGGGGAACACTCTAGCGAGCAATCGCGCGCGGCTAAGTGCATGACATGGGAAATTAGGGGCGGGGTTAGGACAGTTACCTTGAGGGGAGGCTCAAGGACTCTCGAACGGCGTCCGAGGCACAAGTCGACGGTGGCGGAGCTGCGGTAGAGAACCGGTGAGCGCAGACCAGGTGAACCAGAGGGGGAGGGAGCGAACCGAGGGGTGTCCCGGGTTGCGGGTGACAAGGCGAAGCTTACCTAGGCAACGGACACAATGAGGGCTCGACGGCGACCGCAGAATGGGTGCGAGACCATGACGAGTGGTGGCAGAGCTTCCTAGGCGCGCGCAGATCGAGAGAGAGGGCGAGGGTGCTCAGCTGAGGGCGCAACTGAGCGGGGGAGGGCGAGCGAGTGTGGGCGGGCTCCAGAAAAGGCTCGGGCGTGTGGGGGTGTGGCCGGAAAGCGCACGGTCGTGGGCGCGTCCACGGTGGAGAGCGCTGGTGATTCGGGGGGATGGTTCCGACGGCGGGGCCCACGGAACAGAGAGGGAGCGGGCGAGCGAATGGGCTTTGGCGCTGATGAGCGAGGCCCACGGATCAACGAGAGAAGGCGTGCGCGTGCGGATGAGTTTGGCGCCGACAAGTCAACCCCACCGGGCAGCGAGAGGGAGAGAGAGAAGAGAGAGCGGGCGCGAGACGGTGCTGACAGGCAGGGACCGTCTGTCAGGGAAGGACGGACGCGCGGGCGCGGACGAGGTTTAGATGGGTCGAGCTGGGCTGGTTGGGGCGAATTGGCTTTTTCCTTTTTCCTGTAATTTCTAATGGCTTTTCTATTTATTTTCTCTAGGGTTTTCAAATCAAATTCAAATCAAATGCAAATTCAAACAATTTCAAACATGTGCATCAAACAAAAGAATAAATTAGGCTCAGCATGATGCAACATTTTATGACCCACATAGTTTTGACAAAATAAATAATTAATCCCTCTCCTAATTAACTTAACTCTAATCAAAAGAGAGAGATAGAGACTAAAGAGAGAGAGACAAGAGATAATACATGAATTTAGTAGATATATAGAAAGAAATTTTATATCCCTAAATTCAGGATGTTACAGTTACTCGGGTTCATCATCAGCCACCGGGGAATTGAGGCCAATCTGGAGAAAATCGAAGCCATCTTGAGGATGGAGCTGCCACGATCGCAAAAGAACATCCAGAAGCTTACTGGCTGCATGGTGACATTAAGTCACTTCATCTCACAACTCGGTGAGAGAGGCATGCCGTGCTACAAACTGCTCAAGAAGGTTGATAGATTCTAATGGATCCTCGATGCTCAAGAAGCATTGGAAGCACTGTCACACCCGGATTTAAGGGATAAAGTCGGGTGCGTCTCATATGTGTGCCAAAGAAGAACAACACATATAATGACCAAGTGTATAGAGATAAATGTCACAAATATTATTACATAGCGGAAGTGTCTTACAAAAATAAATGATAACAATAAAGCGAACTAATAATTATTTCTTGGCGCCATCAAGCTGACTGGGAGATGCAACCTAGATAAGCTCGTACTCCTCGTTGTAGACCTCCTCCTGGGCTTCCTGCTCTTCACCTGTGTGTGTGGGGGGTTATATATCGCAAGGGTGAGCTCACAAAAGATCATAGCTCAACAAGTTATGGAGAATAATGTGCATGAACTCACCAAAGGTGGGAGTTCATGTGTAGTGTAAGGCTGATCAACAAATAAGGGTTAAAGCTGAGCATTGCTTTTAATAAGTTGGTCAAATTTTATTAGCAGTTACTAAATGTAAGTGTATACCAACTCAAAGTAATAGTAGATCAAAATTAATAATAAACCACAATACGGTGCAAATGACAAATTAAATTTACTTCCATAAATTAATCATGTGAGTGTCCGAGCCGCTCATGACTGTGAGCACGACTGATATACCAGTTTTACACTCTGCAGAGATTGCACATCTTTACCCACAAGCCATGCTACCCCATTTCTCAAGGGGTCTAGAAGTCCCATATGATCTCTACCGAGGAGACGAGGCAGGGTAGCACTACGAGGCCTTTCCAAAGTTCCACTAGTTCGAGAAAACCCACTACGGATTCAGGAAGAAGGAAGCATAGGAATCCCCCATTTGGAAAGCTAGGCAGTCCGACCCGAGAACCTCCCTGTACTCTGCAGCGACGCCTCCCCGCTTGCCCCTTTCAGGTAAGGTAATCTCTCCCTAGTTTTCCTAATTACTTTGGCCAAGGGTGTCCCATTCCACCCTTGCGGTAGCACTGTTTTCCCGGGTGGTTCTCCATGTTCCAATTAACACAGTAATCTTATCATGAACAATAAATAATCAACAATAATAATAAAGAATGATCATGTGTCAAATTTCTCAACACCCAAGACCACATATAGCAATAGCAGGACTACCCAAAAGTTCAGTGGTGATCAAGATACAAGATAAAGCAAACTCGGGTGACCTATTGGGTCCCATCAAAATTAAGCCTAAACATGCCATAGTGATTAAAGAGAACATTATTGGGTAAATAAAAGTGGTCAGGGGCACAACTTGCCTTCAACGAGCTCCTACTCAGTATTATCCACCCGCTGAGTACTGGGATCCTCAGTTGCTTGCTTGTCTACTCGCAACAATACAAACAAACATGGTACAAGATAAATTAACATCACACCAAACAGAGAAATATAATGCATGGTAATATTCTACGCATCGTAACGAGATCGTAGGTTTGAGAATCACTAAATTCGGAGCTACGATTAATGAGTTACGATTTTCCGAAGTTTTAAGTGGTTGATATAGAATAAACCAAATGAATAATTTTAATCTATGTTTCATGATAAAACAGAGTTACCAGGTGATAAACAATATTAAAAAAATTATTGCAACTGTAATGGGTCAAAAAAAGTTAAAATGGTCAAGTTATAAATTTTCTAAACTCCTTTATACTTATTTTATACTCAAACTCATTTTCTCTATTTATTCTCATAATTGATTAACTTATGGACATCGGGTACAAATATAACGAAGACCAAGGGTTACTTCAGAAAGTCCTAGGACCTAAATTGAATGTTTCCCCACACACACAGGACGACGAGTTCATTCACTAAAACATAGGGTTTCTCATGTAAAAAATGCTTGGCCGAAGGGGTATCTCAAGATCTCGGTCGTAGGATTTATAATGCATGGTGCAGATTAGGTTGCGAAAGGGTATGTTGCGTCGACCGTTGGATGGAGATACGACGACCCAGATTTTATGGTTTCTAATCTAACCGATGTCGTCCGATCCCGATCTGACTGCCCCCGTTCAACTACACGAAGGAATGCCCCAGTTCTAATCTCAGTCGCCCAAAGGAGATCGAACAACGTCCGTGCATCTTCAACCTCCCATACGCATTTATTGCCCGCATACCTGTTGGGGACTTGTTCTCAAATGCTATGAATTAAGAACAAGGCAACATAAAATGTTAAATATCAATGCCCTTCGTCCTTCGGATCATTATTTCCCTTCGGATATAATGAATCTAGGACGAAGGTCATGAAGGACATACCTTCACGATCATGATAAAAGATGGAGAACATTCATACGAAATACACAAAGTAACATAATTTTTGTAAACATTATTATTAATCTATTTCCATTTATATTACTTGTGTAGACAATAGTGAATTACAAATGTACCTTCGGCTTGAAGGAATGAAAATACAGGTGTGGCACAAAAGTGAATCCCAGTCAGCGTGAACAATACGGGAATACTGTTCACCTATTTATAGGCACGGGTCGCAGCCCATGCAAAATTACATTAATGCCCTTTACATTTATCAATAACTCTATAGTAATTCTTCGAGGTCTAATTTGACTTTTCATCTTTAAGTCGGTTTCCCTTTTCCGCCGTTATGCCGAAGCTCTTCTGCACATAGCTTCGTGATCGTCTTATCCTTCGTCGTGATCGTCGTCCCAGTCAAGCTTCGTCTTAACCATGCTCTTGTATACTCGCAATTTGACTTCGAAGGTACCTGTTCACATATTTCTCTTGGAAAACATAGTCAAATTACGTTTTTGAGGACCTTCGGAAGCCGAAGGCCCCAACAGTAGCCCCTCGCAATATTAATTTGCTGTAAAAATAAGTTTATATTGCGATATGGACGAAGGCTATGGGCCGAAGATCCGAAAAAACACCTTCCTTTTGCTAGAATAGCAACAGTCATTGACAAGCGGGACCCTCCAGTTTTCGACATACTGGGTGTATAAATAAGGGCTCACCACAAGTTATTTGGCACGCTCTCTTGCCATCTGTTTTAGCTGCTCAAATAGCTTTCTGCCCACAAATATTTGACTGCCTCCCTAGTTTTAAGCTTCGGAGCCGAGAGACAGGATTTCCGAAGGGATGTCTCAGGAAAAGAAAGTTGCTGCCGGAGTGAAGCTGAGCCTTTCTGAGGAGAAAAATCTGGGCTTCATTGAATCAATAGCAAAAACAAATACAGAGAAAATTACTAGGGAGATTTTGGAAGGCTTATCTGAAGATACTGGTGAAAGTGATAGTTATGGTGCAGACAGCGGGGGTGAGGATTCCGAAGATCGACCATGGCGACCAAGCCATTCAGTCTTCGGAAAATCAACTATTGGGCGAAGTCACCTTGAAAACATGAGGGGAAGATACTTCCGAGATATGTCCATCGTGAGGGCAGATGACGGAGAGAGGACTGTGCCGACTCCCGAAGATAATGAAGTCGTGATCTTCCGAAGCTTTTTTAAAGCTGGGCTACGATTCCATATAAGCAGGTTTGTGGTAGAAGTTCTGAAAATATATCAGGTTTACCTTCATCAACTTACCCCTGAAGCAATAATAAGAATGGGAGTCTTCGTCTGGGCCGTGAAGAGCTAGGGCCTAGAGCCAAGTGCGAAAAGCTTTTGCAATATACATGAGTTATTATATGAGATGAAGCCCTGGGGTAAAGAGCAATATCATAACAACTTTGGTTGTTACAGCTTCGGTGCTCGCTCTGGATCAAGCTATCCTGTGCCAACCTTTCGGAAGAGATGGCCCGGGGAATGGATGAAGGAATGGTTCTATGTAAAAAATGATTTGACGGTTCGAGAAGATATTAAGGATATCATCATGTGTCCTATCTGGCAGCGCTTCGGACTCCGGAAACCGAAGGTAGAAATGGATGAAGTAGCCGAGGAATGCCAACGGGCCTTCGGCGTAGTCTGCTCTTTTATTGGGACAAGAGATTTAATACAAGAACACATTGCCTTCAGAGTGTGGCCACTTGCAGATAACTGGGAAATGCCGAAAGAAACTGTTAGAAACTGACGAAGGTGGGCTAGTCAGGCTGAAGTATACATTCAAGTACGGAGACAAGTTCGTTGAACCAGATGATGATTGGTTAAAGAGCATTGAGACTGTAAGTGATGAATTGCTTGGGGTATACTCAAAGGCCGAAGACACTGCACTATCAGCGGCCTTCGGAGGCCGAAAGAAGAAAAGACTCAATCAAGTATTTGACGCAATTGGGTTTGTTTACCCCGACTACCGCTATCCAGCGTGGGGCCAAAAAATAAAAAGCGCAACTTCTGCAAAAGAAACTGCTTCAGCCGCTCCTAGCGAGCCAGCGCTGAAGAGACGAAGGGTAAAGGTTCTTACTCACCGGCCACGCTATATTGAACCAGCCACAGTGCCTGAGTTCGCCGGTGAAACCTCTTCGGCCACCGAAACTAAAGATTCAACTCCGCTGCCAGAAATCAAAGAATTGGCCGAAGTGCCAGCAACAGAAAAGTTGGAAGAACCAAGGGCTGAAGAAGCAAAAACATCAGAAGTCTCAGGTCCTTCGGCAAAGGTTGAAACAGGAAAAAGCCAGATGGGTACAACGGTGACCCCGAAAAGAAGGAGGATGGTTAATGTGTTAGATGTTCTGGAGACAATTAAATCTTCAAGCATAACTCCAAAGAAAACTCTTGAAACTTCTGGAGTGTCTACTGAAGCCATTGCTGCTGAAGCTTCAAAGCAACAGCCTGAAGCTGAAGCCGGACCTTCAGAGCCCACCAAAGAACAACCTTTGGAAACCGAAGAAAAAGCTACAAAGGCAGCTTTGGAAACCGAAAAAATGTCAGAGCCAATTTTGGTTCAAGAAACTGACACTGCTGCTGCCCCCGAAGCATCTTCCTCCATACGCGATTACATTGTGCGACATGCTTCGGGGAAGAAATTATCCGAAGAAGAAGTTTTTGAAGCTAATCACTATGCCAAAGAATTGAAATATCCGAAGGGGGCACTAGTGTTCAATGGGACAAACGAAGATGACTTCCTATACTGCCTCCCAGATAACAAAGAATTATCCGTCTGTCGGGAGATGGCTAGGAGTATGGGGTTTCCGAAGCTTGAAGCTGGATTATGCGCTATGACGAAGGAGGATCTTGCGGATAGCCTTGCATACAATAGCCTGAAGGTATGAGAACTGCGTGTTTGGAAATTTTATAATTTGTAAATCATTCTTTTATTCTTATACCAACTCTTTTACATATAGGGTTTAATACTAAGCAACACGTTAAGAGCGCAAAAGAATGCTGAAGACGAGAGCTATGATATTGCTTTCAACAACCTACGATCAGAGGTTATTAAGCTGAGAAACGAAGCTCTGGAAAAGGATAAAATTCTACTTACATTGGTGGACAAGATAAAAGAGGATGAAGCTGCCTCAAAGGCCCAGGCTGAAGCCCAAAAACGCGAAATAAAAGATCTTCAGAAACAGCTAGCTAGAGCTAAAGAAGAACGTATACTTGAAGAGACAAAACGAGAGCTTAGTGATCAATGGGCCAATCATTTAGAAATAAATGTTAAAGAGCTTCGTGCATCCTAGAGAAGATGCTATGTTAAATCCATAGAGTGTGTTAAAAAGATAAAATCCAGCTTCGCCAACGTTGGCGCATTCTCTAGCGAAGAGAATTTCTCAAGGGGCAATCCCGAAGGTCCGATGGAATGGATCAGTCACAAAGTTGAGGCCTTCGAAGAAATCCTGAATAGCCGCGGAGACATATGTGCTTTTTCGGGTGCTAGAGGAATTGCTACTGTTTTGGAGAAGAAAGGTTGTGAGCATATAAAATCTTTAGCGCAATCCGAAGCTACTTTGTCCTCCGAAGACATTAAAGACCCCTCAGCCGAAGCAAGCATGATCAGCGGAAAATTTTTCACCGATATCTGGGACAACGGCGGCCGAGAAATGGCGCAAGAAATTATTCAAAAGAGTGAAAAAGGCATCCACGATGCTAGAAAAGTAGCTGGGCTGCCGAGAAAAGTACAGAGCCCGAAGGACAAATAGGTATTAATTAGTGGTTTTTATTATGTTGTAATTTTTTGTTCCAGAGTTTGTTCGCGGCTTGTAATAGTAATATAGATGTATCTTCTCTTCCCTCAGAACCTGCTGAGGCGTCTCCGGGCCCCCACCCGAAGGGGGACGATGAAATTAGAAAAATGGCCAAAGCCATTATGGACAAGGTTGTCGACCAGCTACTGAACGAAGCTGCAGAAATAGTTCTTAAGGAGGATTAAATGCTATTGTAGAAATATTTGGAACGTAACATGTGTAATACATTGTAACTTTAAATGTAATATATAATCTATTTATAGTTTAATTCTTTACGACGCATGAAATTTTGCATACATACCATTTTTTGAGCCTTCGGCGAAAAAAACATCTTCCCTTCTTTTCATGCTTCGTGAAGAAAATCTTTTCTATATCACAAGAATTTGTATACTTCTCTGATGAAGAATATCCAAGCTTCGTGAAATTTTCTCCGAAGCTATAAAAAAGTTTTATGTTGCCTCTCTAATGAAGTTACACTTCTTCTCGATTTATCTTGTGCCTTAGCATGATTTTCTCTTTTCCAAAACATTCTCCGAAGATCAATACTGTATCCCCTTCTTGTTCCACATGCAATATGTTGTATGATGCTTATGTTATGCAGAATGATGTGATGATGTTATGTTATGCAAAATGATATTTTGTGCCGCTGATACATATCCCTGCAATAGAGCACACAAACTTTTTATATCAGCGTTGACTTTTCGTTGTAAGCCTCCCTTAGGAGCTTCTTCGCCTTTTACTTTCAGCGGAATCAGCGTTTATTTTTCGCTGTAAGCCTCCCTTAGGAGCTTCTTCGCCTTTTACTTTCAGCGGAATCAGCGTTTATTTTTCGCTGTAAGCCTCCCTTAGGAGCTTCTTCGCCTTTTACTTTCGGCGGAATCAGCGCTGACTTTTCGCTGTAAGCTTAAAAAACTTACACTGCGCTCCCTTAGGAACGACTTTTTACTGCTTCGAAGAAATTGCAGTGTGCCTCTTAGAACAAATTTTTGATAACTTTGAAAATCCTCCTTGCCTACATAAATTCTCATGCTTCAGCAGCTTAGGCCTATGGAGAAGATATATTTCTATTACAGAAAAAGCGAAACTATTACAGAAAATTGAAAGACGATAAAAGACATTAACACTACCCTTAATTGTTCCTTATTAAAAAGAAAATAATAGTGAATATGAAAATGCGAAAGAGCTGCTGCTGGGGTAGGATATTTGTCAGTAAATGTGCTTCTACTCTGGCACAGTGCTATTGACTGTGCGAGCTTCGGACTCCTCTCTGAAGTCCCGCTGAAGGTTATTGCGCTGACTCCCTTCTGGCTGCTGACCTCTTTGTGTTGGTGGTGGCGGTGGAGGCTGCTGCCAAGATGCTTGGGGTTGGCTTGCCGAAGCAACAGAAGCTGCAGGGTGGTTGCCTACATATTCTGGAATATAAGGCGAATGATACGAAGCAGTATGCATGACCTGCTTCGGCTGACTTTGTTGCGCTGCTGCTTCTGCTATCTCCTTCTGCTTCTGGATGGTAACGTGGCACATCCTGGTGGTATGGCCCTTGTCTTCACCACAGAATAGGCAGTAAATTTTTCTTGGTTGATCTCCAAACCTTCCCTCGAAGCCCCTGGCGCCTCTGCCCCTTAGCGCTGACGGCCGAAAAGAACTTTGCTGCTGCCCCGAAGCTTGTGAAGAGTATTGTGGCCTCTGCTGCTGGCTCCCTCGATCATCACTTTGAGTGGAGTTATGAATTGACCTGACATGCCTCGAATGAAATCTTCCTCCGAAGCCCCTGGTCATCTTAGAGAACCTGAATGCCTCCTCCCTTCTCTGGCAGAAACCATTGTCAGCTCGGATGTTCTCGTCCATTTTTTGGAGCAGCTTCTCCAAAGTTTGTGGTGGCTTCCTGGCAAAGTATTGTGCTGAGGGTCCCGGCCGAAGTCCCTTAATCATGGCCTCAATGACAATTTCATTGGGCACTGTTGGCGCTTGTGCCCTCAGGCGCAGAAACCTTCGGACATACGCCTGGAGGTATTCTTCGTGGTCCTGGGTACACTGGAATAGAGCTTGAGCAGTAACCGGCTTCGTCTGAAACCCTTGGAAGCTAGTTATCAACATATCCTTCAACTTTTGCCAAGAAGTGATTGTCCTTGGCCGAAGAGAGGAGTACCAAGTCTGAGCGACGCTCTTGACGGCCATGACAAAAGACTTTGCCATGACTGCAGTATTGCCACCATACGAAGATATGGTTGCTTCATAGCTCATCAAGAATTGCTTCGGGTCTGTATGACCGTCGTACATGGGGAGCTGGGGTGGCTTGTAATACTGGGGCCATGGTGTAGCCTGCAATTCTGTTGAGAGAGGAGAAGCATCATCGAAAGCAAAATTTCCATGATGGAAATCTTCATACCAGTCATCCTCATTGTAAAAGCCTTCTTGATGAAGCTCTCTGCGTGGAGGCCTTCGGTTCTGATCATCTTGAACAAGATGACGAACCTCTTCCGAAGCTTCATCTATCTGTCTCTGAAGATCAGCTAGACGAGCCATCTTCTCCTTTTTTCGTTGCACCTGCTGCTGAAGGATCTCCAGGTTTTGGATCTCCTGATCCAAGTCGTCCTCCGGAGGCGTTGGACTAGCGGCCTTCCTCTTCTGGCTTCGGGCCTCCCTAAGGGAAAGGACGTCCTGATTGGGGTCCAGCGGCTGCAGAGTGGCAGCCCCTGTTGCTGAAGCTTTTTTCGGCGGCATGACGAAGGTGATGCTTGCCGAAGGTATTCAAAGCTCAAGAAATGGAAGTGAGTTCACCGGAGGTGGGCGCCAATGTTGGGGACTTGTTCTCAAATGCTATGAATTAAGAACAAGGCAACATAAAATGTTAAATATCAATGCCCTTCGTCCTTCGGATCATTATTTCCCTTCGGATACAATGAATCTAGGACGAAGGTCATGAAGGACATACCTTCACGATCATGATAAAAGATGGAGAACATTCATACGAAATACACAAAGTAACATAATTTTTGTAAACATTATTATTAATCTATTTCCATTTATATTACTTGTGTAGACAATAGTGAATTACAAATGTACCTTCGGCTTGAAGGAATGAAAATACAGGCGTGGCACAAAAGTGAATGCCCAGTCAGCGTGAACAGTACGGGAATACTGTTCACCTATTTATAGGCACGGGTCGCAGTCCATGCAAAATTACATTAATGCCATTTACATTTATCAATAACTCTATAGTAATTCTTCGAGGTCTAATTTGGCTTTTCATCTTTAAGTCGGTTTCCCTTTTCCGCCGTTATGCCGAAGCTCTTCTGCACATAGCTTCGTGATCGTCTTATCCTTCGTCGTGATCGTCGTCCCAGTCAAGCTTCGTCTTAACCATGCTCTTGTATACTCGCAATCTGACTTCGAAGGTACCTGTTCACATATTTCTCTTGGAAAACATAGTC
Organism: Zea mays; assembly: GCF_902167145.1. NCBI lineage: Eukaryota > Viridiplantae > Streptophyta > Magnoliopsida > Poales > Poaceae > Zea > Zea mays. The sequence goes on along the minus strand of NC_050104.1, from coordinate 73,104,646 downwards.
AAATTACGTTTTTGAGGACCTTCGGAAGCCGAAGGCCACCAACAATACCCAACTCCCTCTCTCACCTACCGGCCAACCGGCCACCTGCGCCTTGCCCAGCCAAGGCGATGCGCCAGTGCTCGCCACTGACCCACAAGAGCACACCGGCGGTTCACTGGCCCTGGGCCCGCTCCCAACCTCGCCATCCCCTCTCGCTCGCGACAACCGTAAGTGTGCTCACCCTTGCTTGATTTTGTCAAAAGTTTGTAGATGAAGATTATGATGGTGAATTTGATGGATGCTAGTCTAGTGATTCCCCCGGTCGTCTTCCTTGAAGGATGTCCATGTTCTGATGTACTTTGATGAGTAATAAAGGTTAAGACATTATATCGATTCAAAGTGTAATATTTTATAATCTTTATTTATGCTTTTATGCATTGTTCGTTTGATATATTACACTTGTGATGTCAACATATGTGTGAAAATAGATCCTAGCACACATATGCTATGAATTCAATTTTGCCCTTAAAACCGGGTGTGACAAGATTCTGACGCCTTACACAAATGATCACAATCAAAGCAGGAATAAGGGAGGGAGTAGAATACGCACACAAGAGCACAACACAGCAACAACACACACAAATGCAAAGAAGAGAGCGCAACAACAAAGCCACAGAGTAACGACTCAGAAAAAACGCTCACATCTCTCTCAAACACTTCGGAGGCATGGTCGCGGAGTCTCGGAGTTGTAGTGTGCTCAAATTATGCTTGGTGTCTTGCTCCATGCGCTTAGGGGGTCCCTTTTATAGCCCCAAAGTGGCCTAGGAGCCGTTGAAGTCCTATCTGAAAGGCCCTAGTTGCCTTCTGTCCGCGGGTGCATTGAATTGTCTGGTGGCGTACCAGACAACTACTGTGCAACGACCACCAGATCGTCTGATTGGCCGCCTTCCTTTTCGGGTGGGCACCGGACAATCTAGTGGCACACCAAACATGTCCAGTGACCCTCCCGACCGTTGTCCTGCTCACGTGGCCAGCGATGGTCTCGCGACCGACCATTGGCGCAAGTAGAGAGCAATTGCTCGCCTACACACATGACATGTCCGGTGCACAACACACTATTTGATGATTTTAGCCAGCGTGTCCCGGTGTTTTCACGAGAGCAGCTAGTTGGCCAGCTAACCAGGTCAGGCACCAGACTATCTGGTGAGGCCTAGTCTGGCCCAACTTGTCCACCTTCAAGCCAAACTTCTTAACTCCTTTTTAGCTTGATTTGAGAAGTTCCCTAACACTTAGATAAAGATTGTTAGCAACTAAAACAAATGACTAAGTGCTATAATCATACCTTTTTTATTCCTTTTCATAAGTATTTGCAATATGCCTAAACTCAAGCCCCAAAAGTGTTTTTCTTATTTTCCACAACATTTTGGATTTGATTGCTTCAATTTGCTTTCTAAACACATGTGCTCATGCTCATATGAAGAGTGTTAGTTCATAGTGGTATGTTGAGTAGAAATCACCAAAACACTTAGAAATAGCTCAAGGGCACATTTCCCTTTCATAAAGTTTGATCTTGGTGATCACTTGAGTGAGAAAAGTGTTGAAAGTGACCCGGTCCTTCGGGAATCCTTAACAGAGACGTATGTTTCGTTGTGAAATTGAACCTCGATAAACAAATTACCATGTACATTGTGTTCTTTCTCTCATCCTCATCTCTCATTTCAAATTTCACTCTTTAAACAGTGCAATCTATAGTGAAAAACAATGTTTTACATGGCTATATGCATGATCTGCTGATCATAGCCTTAGAGAAGTTTTTTTAAAGAAGTGAGCCTAAATATAGAATGTCTATCAAGAATCTATAAACCCTACAAACATGCCTTTATTATGCTTGTTAGATGAGTACTCCACAATCGCTAAATAAGTGTACATATCACTTCTCGATAAAACAACTAATAAAAAATAGTGTTCCAACGGTTCTAAATTATAATAGGTTTAACATTTTAGATATGTTACTCTTATTATGTATCCAAATATAATGCATATCTAAATGCATAATAAAATCTATGTATGTAGAAAAACCAAAACATCTTATAATTTGAAATAGAGAGGTATCAATATCTTGGTGACAAAAATAAGTTTATGAAAAATATATACAAATACTTGTTATTACTTGTTATGTATAGTAATTATTAGTACCTTTTGTTATATATTTGATCAATATAAATCTTTTGACTTCTATGAGAACAAGATATGTAGCTATTGGTCATATTTAGAATTTCTAAGAAAGGAAATTTCAATTAAAATATTTTTAGCTAATAATTTATAAGCACATTTTAAAAAATAAACATCATCTTGTAGAATTTTATTTTAATTAGAAATTTTAAGGTTGGTTTTAAGAAAGAAACAATTTCTACGATTCCACCGTCGTTATGCGTCACCATTCCTCATCCTTCCCCTTCTCGCTTTATGTAATAATAAGTTATGATTATGCATAAGTGGTGAAATTTTAAAGGTAGTTTTATAAAGTCTCTACCATATAAAAAAGTTAAAAATCAAACCTGTATATATACTACGGTACAAAATTACATCTAAACTTACGCCCTTTAGCCGCGAACACGCGGGTAAAATGTGTCCGTTGTGATCTGGCAGGCAATTCCTCCAAGCAAACCAGCCCGCAGCATCTCGCTCAATCGCACGAATCGCCTCGCGCATCCAACGGGGCCAGCGAACCCAACGTGTCGTATGAACCCAGCCGAGCCACACCAAAGCCACATTCTTTGAGCTTCTACCGGCTCCAATTCCACCCCTCGCCGCCATCTCCGTCTCTCTCTCTCCCGCAACCAAGCAGTTCAACTCACACCCGAAGCGGCGCCGCTAGGGTTTGCTCCGACAGCCGCGAAACCTAGTCCTTACTGCGCCCTCCCACAGAGGCCGTCATTCACTAATCTACCTGCTACGCTTCGCTTCCCGCTCCGATTGGGAGCTAGGGTTTAGCTTATCTCCGAGCTCAGCTTCGGGTCGCGGCACGCGGCATGGCGGGGTACGGGGAAGAGAACCAGAACGCCATGAACGGGTACGAGGAGGAAGAGGAGGAAGAAGAAGTTGAAGAAGTCGAGGAGGTGTACGAAGAGGAGGAGGAGGGGGACGGGGAGGGGGAAGGAGACGAGGGGGCAGCCGCCGAGGCAGCAGCGATGGCGGCCGAGACGAGAAGTGTCGATGGAGGCCGGGGCCTAGCGGAGGCCGTTGGGAATGTTGATGCCGGAGGCGAGGATGAGAGGGATGCAGATTCTAGCGGCGGTGACGCTTCGGGGTGAGTTGCTTGCTATGTAGTTTTTTTTCTTCATATAGTCCGGTCTGTTGGATTGGATTAGGCGTGGCTGATAGCTCTGGTTTGGTGCATCCTCATATGTGCTTTTGCAGGAAGGTTTTCGTAGGGGGTGTAGCCTGGGAGACAACTGAAGGTAGCGAGCAATTCTTTTGAATCTAACTATGAATCTATTTTGGTTTATATCACGTGAAGTGTTGTAGCAAAACACAATATATTCTGGGAAAACAACACAGTACAAATGAGAATTAGTTCTTAGCTGTGTTCTGTTAGCATAAAAGAAAAATACGTTGCAACATGTTGCGCTGCAAAAGATATAGCTGTTTCTGTTTTTGTGAGTTACTGATCAATTTCTGCATTGAGTTGGATCTTGGATGAGTCACTGATGCACTTCGATTTTCCTTAGCTAGTCTAATTTATGTGGTAAAAGCTTAGAGTTGGGAGCTACTGCTGCCTCCATTATATTGATGATGGAACCAATCTTATATTTTGTATATCTCTCTCCATCATATTGATGGAAGCAACCCTATACTTTGTTTTCTTGTTGGTGTATTCTGAATTATTATTATAAAACATTGCTGTTTGGTGATTTGTGCCAGCCTACTTAATGGATTTCAGAAACATGGCAATTCTGAACATTTAGTTCTTTTTTTCATGACTGTTGCTACATAATCTGTCTAATTACTAATCTGGTTATGAGATGCTGTTCCATGTTTGTCTGCTCCGTTATTTTTTGTGCTGATCAGCTACTTATTGTGTTGCGATGATGATCATATCAATACATCCAGACATGCTATAAATTATTAATCAGTATGCTTTATTTTATGCAATTATTCTGGAACTGTATATAATTTGACCAATACAGATTGGACTTCAGTTGGCGCATTGGTAGGAGATGTTCTGCTTTGATCTGTTTGATAACTTAGAACTGATAATTGTGACTCATTGTGCATAGATGTGTGAACTAGAAAACAGTAAATGAAGTTCATTTCAATAATTTAGTGACAATGTGGGTGAACTGGAAAAATAGAGTTCTTTTATTTGAGAAATCGAATGACAATTAAGTGTGTGTTTGCATTGATGTTCTAGAATTGTTTGTCAGTTTCTTGTGTTCCTAACTTACGGATTATAGGAGCATCATGGTCTTAATGTCACATTATTAGTTCGCAATCTCACATGGTACTGCACTGTAGCTAACTAGCTAACCATAGTTGTCTTCAAGATGAATCCTTCGCATTAATGATCCTCCAAATCTACTCCAAAATTGTATGTGAACCTTTTACGAGTCATGTTGTTCATTCACACTTATTTTAGTATCTAGTAGTGCCAAGTATCTGCAGCTACAAAAGAAACATTAGAATATAGATTGCTGATCTCATAGAGCAATAAGTTTTTGTTAGATTAGATTGTGTTAACTTGTTTATTTCACTCATCTTTTGTTACATGCACCATTTGCATGAGCAGAAACATTCACAAAGCATTTTCAGAAGTATGGAGCTATAACTGATTCTGTGATCATGAAGGACAAGCATACTAGGATGCCTCGTGGATTTGGATTTGTTACATTTTCCGATCCGTCTGTGCTTGACAGGGTTCTAGAGGATGAACATGTCATAGATGGAAGGACGGTAAGGCTTCTAAGTTTAATATCTGAAAATCACGATCTTAATTTTGTAGTTTGTACTATATTCTCAACTGTGTTTTTTATGCTTCAAGGTTGAAGTCAAAAGGACTGTTCCAAAAGAGCTGTCGTCGAAAGATGGCCCTAAGACAAAAAAGATCTTTGTGGGTGGTATCCCACCATCTCTTACTGAAGGTACAAGCGTTGCTGAAACCTCTTTTGTTTCAAGCAAAAAATATTCTGCATTGAAATTGCAAATTATAAACTTCAATGAGCCACCAGCTATAATTGTTGGGCCTTGCAAACATTCATTTCAAATGCTAGCAATATTAATATGAACCTTCCAGATAAATTAAAGGAGCACTTCTCATCGTACGGGAAGGTGGTTGAGCATCAGATTATGCTTGATCATAGCACTGGACGTTCACGGGGCTTTGGATTTGTCACATTTGAAAGCGAGGATGCTGTTGAAAGGGTTATGTCAGAGGGGAGAATGCATGATCTTGGAGGGAAGCAGGTCACTTCTTTATCTCTCATTGTGTTCTGTGTTGGTAAATATCATTGGCATGTAAGCAGTTCTGCAGTTGTCAGGTTCAATTAGCAAATGGTCTAACCTGGCATGTTGTCTATAATTTTGTTGTTGTTAACTTAGTTTTGGTTAGTAATCATGAAGATGCGATTCTGTCTGTACAATATAACTGATGTGTCTGGGAGTTTTTGAGCATTGATCATTGTTTGTTTAGTACTTTCTCTTCCAAATTGTAAGATGTTTTGGCTTTTCTAGATACATTGCTTTTACTATATATCTAGACATAGCATATATCTAAGTGCATAACGGAAGTTATGAGCGCTAGCCTGATCGTTTGTGCTACTTCTGGCTGCGGAGTGCGGAGTGCGGACTGCGGCTGCATCGGCTTATAAACAGTAGAAAGTAACTTTGGTATTGCAGCCACAGCTTGCAGCTCAGCCAGAAAAAGCTGCAGCAAGGAAGTGAAAAGTTTCTACCTTTCACTGATAGCATTCTGAATCTTGTTTACCTGACATTTTTTTGAGTATGGTCTATGATACTAGTTCAGCATATAGGGGTGTGTACAGTGTACTTCATATTATTGAAGTTGATGCCATCATGTCATTCTTTATGCGATGTTATATTTGTATTGTGGAGATGGTAACTTGAAATGCATTGCCCTGTATTACAGAAATCAGCATTCAATAGTTGAAGCACATCCAGTGTACGCCTGCTGATGGGGCGGGGCTGAATGGGGTTTTTTGGGGGCGGGTTCTAGTATGGTTTACGTCGATTGGGGGCACCATATCCTCAAGGCTGCTGACTTACGCAGGCGACATGCTTCGACATGTTCACCATGCTGCCACAGGGTGATGGCTGGGCACGTAGACCAGAAGCTCCCCACAGTGGTAACTGGTAAACGTCCGTGGCGGAGATGAGTTCACTGGGGATGGGTATGGGGTGGTGCTTGGCGTCAGGCCAGGCCATGGAAGTGGAGGCCACACACGGGAACAGGAAAGCGTCGGCAGAGAGGCGCTGAGGAGAAACGGTGGTGCTCGCGGAGGAGAGGAAGAGGTCTGGGCGTGCGGCCAGCACTGCCATCACCCGACACGTGACAGAGCATGCGCCATGTCTCTAGGTCCACGGCGAGCCCTTGGAGGACCAATGTTGCTGAGGTTTTTTTCTTCTTTTTGATGACATGCTTTTTTATGAGCGTATGCGGAAGGTAGGACGAGGATTGTAGTGAGTTTATAAAGAGCCATGGGGCGGGTTGGGGTGGGTTTGTTAGCTGATTTTCTGTATAGGGTTTGGGTTGGGGAAACTGCTTCATAAGCTGCAGGTCAGGGCGGGTTCAGCTCGATTAGCAGGCTTAATCCAGCACCTAGGGGTGGTAATGGATCGCGATCCAAATGCTTCTTCACAAAAGGTTAGGGTCCTAAATAAATTTTAGTTCAAAAATGAATAGAAATAGAGCCCGATCCTAGTCCGATCTGATCCTTAAATCTTATACTGTAAAATTTAGAGCCCATTGTCACCCCTACCAGCACCTGGGTTTGATTCTCTGTGGTACAGTGGAAGTGAATTTCAGGGTTGGTTAAAAACCTCCCTTGCTGGCAACCTGTGAAATAGTTGCAGGGCACTACCCTATGATAATGGTGGCAGTTGGCCTGTGTGACTGACTGGTGTGGTCCTACCTGAGGGTAGTCATGGGGCGCTGAACCTGGGCTGTGTGCCTGCGGACACCAGCACTGTAGGGTCTGCATTGTCAGGATTCAGGCGGTTTGTGTGTTTAAAGACTGCCGTTTCTTCTTCCAAACAACCCCATGGGGACGGTTTTTCCCTCACTGTCCGAATTATAGTTCAAGCACATGATTTTTATTCACATCTTTTAGAGCACTGCTTCTGTTCTCCTTGTATCACCCTTCATGGAGAATTTCCAGCGATAATACACTTGTATGTCTATCTTAGGTTGTCTTGTTTTGGATTTATGCATTAAGGATTCATTAGGGCTATATAAAGTTTGTCTATAGGAGACATTCATGGCAAGTTATGGCGTATTCATGGTTCTTAAAGCGGTAAGGCGAGTTAAGGCGTTGGACCACCGCCCAGACGCCTAGGCGAAGCCTAAGGCGAGCAAGGTGACACCTTATCTATCTAAGAACAAGCAAGACAATAAAATGGAGAGGAAGAGAAAGAAAAAAAGAAAAAGAAAAAATGAAGGGAAGGGGTAGCAGGCCCAGCCCACCATCTAGCCCACATATCCTCCCTGTTGCCCTCCTCCCGCTGATGGAGCCGCCCCTGCCCTCGAAGCAGCCATCGCCACCCCAGATTTGGCGCCACTAACCTCGATTCGAGCGTCGCCACCACGATTCTGGCAGCCGCCGCTCCGATTCGAGCCACCGCCTAGCTGATTTGGTCGTCGACGCCCCGATTCGGGTCGCCGCCGCCCGATTCAACGCGCCCCTTCCCCTTCTCCCTCTTGCTGGTTCTTCGCTGGGTGATGGGGACGCCTAGCCACTTTGGGGCGCCTGGATGCCTATGCGACGCCTTTAAAACCATGGGCGTATTGTTGTATATTTTTTGTATACCAATATCTGTTGTTTGAGATAAAGTTAAATGAACTGGAACACAAATGGTAGTGGTAATAAGAATACAGAACAATGCCCCATGTGGCAGGAAATTGAATAAATTAGACCACACATGGCAGAGAATTAAATAAATCAGACCTATTGTAGGAAATTAAATAATTTAGACTGCATATGGCTGGAAACCAAAATAAATCAGAATATCCGGAAAACTAGAAGATATATCATTTGTTTGGTAGACTTGGCAATCTGCATCCTATGCTGGGACTTGGTATCACTTAACATCGTTCATTGATACAAATTTTACCTAGTGACCTCTGGTTAGGATTTTATGCCTTGACTTTATAGAATTATAGTAGAGGTGCATAACTTCTCTTTGTTAGAAGTTACCTATGTGTTATAATTTCTGCTGTTATATTTGATGTTTCATTGCAACAGGAGTGAATTTGAAAATTGTTTGATTAAATTCTTCAATTGCTCTACAATTTGCAGGTTGAAATTAAGAAAGCTGAACCAAAGAAACCTGGCGCTGGTGATTCAAGCTCAAACGGAAGACACAGCCGTGGTGGTGGTCATCGTGATTCATACCGTGGTAGTGGTGTTTCTGTGAACAGCGGTGGCGGCTATGGATATGGTGGTGGTTACCGATCAGCTGCTGCAGCATATTATGGCAGCACAGCATATGGTGCCTATGGCAGAGGGTATGGATATGGTGCTACTTCTGGCTATGGCTCAGGTTATGGCTCTGCATATGGTGGCTCCATGTATGGAGGTCCATATGGTGCCTACGGGTCATATGGTGGTGCCTATGGAGGTGGTGCGTATGGTGCTCCAGGAGGGTATGGTGGGGGAGGATATGGCAGCTACGGTGGTGCTGGAGGCATGGGTGGGGGTGGCAGCGCTGGTGGTCGGGGCTCCAGCAGATACCACCCTTATGGGAAATGATCATCCATTCTGTGTTTCTCTAGGATCTGATAATAAAGCCATACCTTTCCTCGTTTCTGCTACTGAGAAAATGGAACATTCCATTCGTCTTGTTGAATCAGCGGCATCTGGACATTTTTTTCCTTGGAACTTGCATTGCACATCAACGATTCTATAGTCTATAGTCGCTGAACCCTGAACCGCCCCCACCCCGAGCTTTCTGTAGAAGCTGCAGCTGAAATTCTCGTAGTCTGGCATGAGCCTTAGAATGCCCTTGAAACTATTATCTTTGTGGTAGTAACATTATGGTGTAATGGAACAGATGTACGTTGTTGTAACATTCACTCACTGATCAGAGACTTGCTATCTCTACATATGTGGAGAGAAGCTTTGCAAATGATTGACTGATACTATTAAATTGTGTGGGTTGCTATCTTGATCTGAATGCACGCTATCGTGTTTCTAATGGGGCGTTTGGGAGGGCTTCTGTCCAGCTCTAGTACCGGTTCCTCGCTGAAGCCGTCCCAAACACCACCTCCCAAACCAGCTCTTGCACACGAGCAGGAGCCAAAATAAGGTTGAGAGCCGGAGCCAAAAATTTTGGCTCTGTGTATGGCTCGTATATAGACCTGGCTGCTTCCATGGACGCACGGCCTGCCTTTGGCCGGCGCCCCGTCCTTGGTTGCTGCTCAGGCTGCGACACTAGGCGTCCAAGTGGCCGGCGCAGGTCACGGCACTGCCTTGGCAGCCGCCCAAGCATGGCGCGTTGAGGCTAGTCGAGGCCTAGCTGCTGCCCACGGCACGACGCACGGTCTGTCCATGGCTGGCACTCGGTTTTTGGCCGGCGCAACAGAGAAGCACGGTTTTGCGAAACGATTTGCAAAAAGTATGGGCTCCTGCGAAGAAGCTAATTCTTTAGAGGAGCCGGAGGAAGTCATTTTTAAAGGAGCTGGAGCCCTCCCAAACGGGCTCTAAGTCCTGTCTGGATACCATGGCTAATTAGTGGCTAGCTAAAATTAGTTTAATAGATAATTACTAGCTAGTTAAAATTAGTTTAAATTAGCTCTAGTGCACCAAAACGTGAGCCAACCATAGTTTAGACTTATGCATAGCTTAACTATGGGCCATACATTATATGAATTGGCTAGCCAACCTTAATTAATTTAGGCTTATATTTACTTTAACAATGTGCTAACCATGTATCCATTTTTGATAGCTGGAGCTATATGTGGTTGTCACCTTACTGTTGTTCCAAATTTATTAAAAGAAAAGAAAATAGAACATTGACGATAGTAGTGATATGATCTTTTTTTTGTCTATCAAAGGCTGAGGAAAATTAGACTTTATCTATAGAAATTAGCTAAATATAATTTTTATTAGTATTTAGCTTTTGCAGATTAAACAACGAAAATATAGGCTGGGGTTTGGAACCTAGGCAAGATAGCTCTAGAGGCTGGGGTTTGGTTGGATGTACATAGTGGGATGGGAGAGGGCGGCCATAGTTTCTATAGTGTTTGGATGAGAGTCACGTAGGGGCGAGATAAACATCGGAGTAGTTTTTGGTGGCGGTGTGATCCAAAAAATCGAGGGGACGGTGTCGCCCCCGCTCCATCCCCACTTTGACCTCAAACCAAACGCATTGTAAACGCACGAGGCTAGCCAAGTGAGTTCAAGGTTTATTTATGATAGAATGATTATAGTTGTTTTTTAATATACGTACATATGCACCGTAAAAAAAAGCCATGCCAGGTCCAGTCGGTCTTGCCACACCAATGGCCCAAGTCTGGCACGAATAATAGGCCTGCTAGCCCAGACCCACCCACCACCGGGGCATGTTGTGCTCGCGACGGGCTAAAAACGTGCCATGCCACGGGCCGCCTGGTAGGCACGGCCCGTTCGGATATCTATACTGTTGGGGACTTGTTATCAAATGCTATGAATTAAGAACAAGACAATATAAAATGTTAAATATTAATGCCCTTCGCCCGCTGAAGCATTATCTCCCCCAAGGATTTAATGAACTTCGGACGAAAGCCATGAGTAGAATATCACGAAGGTTACACCTTCGTGATCATAATTACAAAATAATATGAAATAAAATATAAAACATGAAACATTAAAGAAAGATGTACCAAAAATAGATAACATTATTCACATATTTTATTATATGAACCTAAATATCAAAATATAATATTTAGGTACATTTATACCTTCGCCTTGGCAAAAAATAATAATTCCCGGGCAATGTGTTTGCAATTACAGGATCGCGTGAACAGTAAAGGAATATTGTTCACTATTTATAGGCACAGGACACAGCCTGTAAGAAATTACAATCATACCCCTTATAAAAGTTTACAACAATGACTCAGACCCTTATGGACTAAAAGGTCATTCCATCTTTAAGTCGGTTCGATCCTTCATCTTCGGATACGCTATAACACCGAAGCTTCTTCGGCGTCACGTATAAGCAGCTTTTGCCGAAGCTGTTTCTCCCTGCAGGACCTTCGGCGACGAAGCATGGTCCCAACAGTAGCCCCTTCGCGGTGCTAGATCGTTTTTTGTAACGAGCTTGATCCGTGAAAAAAGTCTCTTAGGCTTCGGGAAGTCGAAGGTCCGAAAAACATCTTCCCTGAGCTCGTTGCCGAGAAACGATACAGTTTCCGAGCGCGGAGCGGTCCCACCATGCAGGTTCACTTTCTCGGTTTTTGCGGCCCACCGTTCAGTGGGTGCGAGCGACTGCTTGTTCGGTGTAAAAATCTTGACGATTCACCTTCTTACCTGCAGCACTATATAAACAGACAGGTAGGTGTGAAGTTACCACAACATTCATTGCTATTGCACTGTTTTGCTGCCAAAAATTTAACCGTAGCCGAAGCTTGACTTTTGCATTCAAACGAAGCTCTAGTTTGGATTCTGCTTCGTTACGAGAAGAGCTTCAGAAAAAAGGTTATTAATTTCCAAGGAATTTTCAAGAAATTTAAAATCAAATGGCCAGAGTACGCTCCACTGCTAGGGTTGAGCGTGATGGGGATGAGACCGAAGCCGCTGAAACTGTTCCGATTTCCGAAGCAATGAGGCGTTCTGGGCTGGTTTCATCAGAGGACACACTTGCTGCCGAAGCAACACAAGCTGATGTTGAAGAAGCTGGTTCCGAAGATGAGTACAGCTGTAGGATGCCAAGTAAACCTAGTCATTTGGACTTTGGAAAGTCCACCATTTCTGAAGCTGATCTTTCTAAAATGGTGAAGATGAGTTATTTTAGTGAGGCCAAGAAGGAATTAATTCGTTTTGGTGGAGAGGAAACTATCCCAAAGCCAGGAAAGGACGAGGTAGTAGTCTTCAAAAGTTTTCTTAAAGCTGGTCTAAGGTTCCCCCTGAATAGGATGATTGCTATTGTACTGAAGAAGTTTGGGATTTACCTTCATTAGCTGACCCCCAATGCTATTGTTAGATTAAGTGTTTACATTTGGGCCCTTCGTAGCCAGGGAGTGGAACCATTCGATGAAGGTTTCTGCTGAGTTCATGAACTACACTATCAGACTAAAGCCAGAGGAGATGGTCTGCACGAGAATTTTGGCTGTTACAACTTTGCTTATCGTAAGACTTCGAAGTTTCCAGTGATAAGCTACCGAAGCAAATGGCCAGCCGGATGGAAGTCTGAATGGTTTTATGTTAAAGTTGATGAAGATGAAGATAAACTGGTCCAGAGCCCGCTAGAATTATCCTTCGGAGAGACGAGGCCCCGATGCAACATGATAATGGGAAGCCCGAGTCAAACTGCTTTGGCTGAATTTCGAGTGATTTCAGATCATATTGGCACTAGAGACCTAGTGCAGGATTTTTTGGCTTTTAAGGTGTTCCCAACACTGAGGGAGTGGGAGATGCCGAAGCTAGAAGGAGAAAAGAAGAAGGGGGAACTTGTTCGATTGCCTTATCACTACAAGTTTAAGAAACATTTTAAAGCACCCTGCCAAGAGTGGTTGACCACCATTGAAATTATGTGCAACGAGATCCTCAGCAATTACTCTAAGAAAGAAGATCAATTAATGACTGCAGCCTTCGGCACACGTCCGAAACGAAGATTGAATCGTGTACTGGATGCCTTAAATTTTGATTACCCTGACTATGAGCAACTGGGCGGAGATGCCGAAGGCCCGAAGAGAAAGAGGATTGCCAGCGCCCTTGAAAAAGAAGGCACCAAATTGGCTAAAAAGGACAAGAAAATTTCTGAAAAACTGAGCCCTGAGCCGAAGATAGCTGCTCCGAAGAAAAGGAAAGCTGCATCCCCAAAACCAAAGACGTCGACCCGAGAGGAGGAAACTCCTGCAACACCTTCTGCTGCCGAAGTGGAAGAGATTCTGAAGGTAATGACTGAACCTTTGCCTACCAGGCTAAGTCCGCTGGCACCAGAACTGACGAAGTTTTTTCAGAAGGACAAAGAAGCTTCGGCAACAGAAAGTCCAGCAAAGCCGAAAAAACGAAGAATTATCCAAGTGGCCGATGTCATTCATCAGACACCGCCACCGACGTCGGCGTCAAAAATTGTCACTGCCGAAACCACAGCCACCAGAGCCGAAACCACCGGAGCCGAAGCCACCGGAGCCGAAGCTACCAGAGCCGAAGCCACCGGAGCCGAAGCTACCGGGGCAACCACTGAAGCCGAAGCTACCGGAGCCGAAACCGGGATCACCGAAGATCCTAATCTAGAAACCACACTTGGCGATATTGACAATATACTTCTGAGAATGGCTGAAGAAGAAGCTGCTGCGGTTGCGGTGAACACGACAACTGAAAAAGGAAAAGAGCAGATTGAAGACACTTTGGAAGAAGAAAATTTTAATTTTCAAGATATACTTGGACAAGAGTTAACAGACGCTGAAAAAGAAGAGCTAAAGAAATATGCTATATCCTGCGGATACAACCCAGGGTCTCTGCTATTTGGTGGAGTGAATGAAGGGAAGCTAAGATGCCTTCGGAATCGAACCGAGGCCAAGGTTGTTAGGACTTTCTCAAAAAGCGTTGGCCTGCCGAAGATAGAGGCAGACCTCTGCAGGTACCAGCGACAGCATATTGCCGATAGCTTGCTCTATGCTAATTTCAAGATAAAAACTCAACTTTTTATTGTTTTTTGAATTAATATGTTTTCTAACGAAGGTTGTTTTGGCAGAGTATACTACTAAGTAAAGTGCTGAGAATGCAACAAGATCTTGAAGAGGAGAAAAACAAAGCTACCATCAAAGATCTAGAAGACAAAGTCGAAAATTACGAAGCTGCTCTGAAGAAAAAGGACTTCATCATTCAAGACCTTGAAATCAAAGTTAAAGAACACGAAGCTGCCTTGGAAAAGAAAGACTTCGTTATTCATTCTATGGAAGGTTCACTGGCTGAGACCCAAGCCGAAAATGACAAACTAAACAATGAATTACTTATAAAGTCAGAAAAATCTGAGCAGGAAAAGAAGAATCTCGAAACAAGTCTCAAGACCGAAATCGAGAAGAATTCAAATTTGCAAAAATCATTGAAGGAGCTTCAGGAGAAATGCTTAGATTTCGGCAGCCGATGTGTACAATGGCTGAATGATGTGTTTCACTCAATTGGAGCCAGCTCTGATAAGTTTACACCTTCAGCTGAAAACCTGCCAAGCACCTTGGAATACATTGAGGGCGAAGTTGATGCACTTGATGAAGTTATTGCTGGGCATGCTGATTTCTGCGCCCTTCTAGCTTCTCGAGGCACGGCTACCGCTTTCCTGAAGGCTGGCTGCACGCACGGGAAGGTTCCCTGGACCGACAAGTAAATTGTCGCCGCGTGTCCTAGCCCAGATGGGTCGGCATGAGACAGAGCACGAAGGGGGGAAGAGACAGGCAAAGGGGAATCCCGCGGCCTCCGTGTTGCCCTGCGCCCAGGTAGGGTGCGCTTGCAGTAGGGGGGTTACAAGCGTCCGCGAGGGAGAGAGAGAGACTGTCCGCCAGCCCGTTCTCCCGCGCGTCCAACCTTTTCGTATGAGAGCCCTGGACCTTCCTTTTATAGGCGTAAGGAGAGGGCCCAGGTGTACAATGGGGGGTGTAGCAGTGTGCTAACGTGTCTAGCAGAGAGGAGCTAGAGCCCTAAGTACATGCCGTCGTGGCAGCCGGGGAGGTTTTGGCGCCCTGTTCATGTGATGTCGTGGCCGTCGGAGGAGCGCTTGAGCCTTGTGGAAGTACAGCTGTCGGGGCTGTCGGATCCTTGCTGACATCTCCTTGCTTCCGTAAGGGGCTGAGAGCCACCGTCGTCATGGAGCACGCGGGGTGCCATCATTACTTGTTTACCGGGGCGAGCCAGATGGGACGTCGGTCTTGTTCCCCGTAGCCTGAGCTAGCTAGGGGTAGGGTAATGATGGCCTTCCCTGTGTCGTGGCGGGTCCGAGCCTGAGGTCGGGCGAGGCGAAGGCTCCCCCGAGGTCGAGGTCGAACCTGAGCCCTGGGGTCGGGTGAGGCGGAGTTCGTCTTCCGATGACGAGGCTGAGTCCGAGCCCTAGGGTCGGGCGAGGCGGAGACCGTCTTCCGAGGCTGAGTCCGAGCCCTGGGGTCGGGCGAGGCGGAGACCGTCTTTCGAGGCCGAGGCTGAGTCCGAGCCTTGGGGTCGGGCGAGGCGGAGACCGTCTTCTGAGGCCAAGGCTGAGTCCGAGCCCTGGGGTCGGGCGAGGCGGAGTCCGTCTTCCGGGGTCGAGGCTGAGTTCGAGCCCTAGGTCGGGCGAGGCAGAGCTTCCCATGGCGCCCGAGGCTGGACTTAGCTGCTGTCAGCCTCACTCTGTCGAGTGGCACAACAATCGGAGTGGGGCAGGCGGCGCTGCTTTCCTGTCAGGTCGGTCAGTGGAGCGGCGAAGTGACTGTGGTCACTTCGGCTCTGTCGACTGAGGAGCGCGCGTCAGGATAAGGTGTCAGTCGATCCTTGCATTAAATGCTCCTGCGATACGGTCGGTTGGCGTGGCGATTTGGCCAAGGTTGCTTCTCCACGAAGACTGGGCCTCGGGCGAGCCGAAGGTGTGTCCGTCGCTTGAGGGGGCCCTCGGGCGAGACGTGAATCCTCCGGGGTCGGCTGCCTTTGCCCGAGGCTGGGCTCAGGCGAGGCGAGATCGTGTCCCTTGAGTGGACTGAGCCTTGACCTTAATCGCGCCCATCAGGCCTTTGCAACTTTGTGCTGATGGGGGTTACCAGCTGAGATTAGGAGTCTTGGGGGTACCCCTAATTATGGTTCCCGACAGTAGCCCCTGAGCCTCGAAGGGAGTGTTGATACTCGCTTGGAGGCTTTTGTCGCACTTTTTTTGCAAGGGGACCGACCTTTCTCGGTTGCGTTTCGTTCTGGTGGGTGCGCGCGAGCACACCCGCCGGGTGTAGCCCCCGAGGCCTCGGAGGAGTGGTTTGACTCCTTCGAGGTCTTAGCGCGTTTCGTGATGCTTCGACCGGTCTGGTTGTTCCCTCATGCGAACTAGCCGTAGCCCGGGTGCACAGTCAGGTTCCAAGTTCTCGGGCTGGTATGTTGATGCTGTCAACGGTTTGGCCGGAGCCGGGTTTGCGAGAGCAGCCCCCGAGCCTCCGCACAGAGCGAGAGGACGGTCAAGGGCAGACTCGGCTTTTTTCATACGCCCCTGCGTCGCCTTTTCGCAAGGAGGAGGGGGGAAAGCGCCATGTTGCCCTCGGAGGGCGCCGAACATGGTGTCTCCAGTGAGTTGCTAGCGGGTGATCCGAGTGGACGCCCGTGCCCTGTTCGATAAGGGTCGGCTAGTGGCCCAGAGGCGCGCTCCAAAACTACCTGCAGGTGATTTGCCGGACCCGGTCCCGTTTGGTAGGGTCCGAGGGCTCGATGCCTCCCTCTGATGGGATTCCGTTACAAAATCGCTCCCGCTGGTCTCGGAAATGTCCTAGGGTACCTCGGGAGCGTAGCCCGAGCCTTGGTTGTGTATCGAACGTACCTAGAGTCATCCCTCGCTCTGCGTGCTCTGAGGCGGCTGTCGAACCCTTCGGGGGCCAGCCTACGAACCCCTGATCAGTAGTGGGCGCGGAGCCCGAGTGGCTTGAGGCGGCTATCGAACCCATCCGAGGGGCCAGCCTTCGAACCTCTGACCAGTGGTGGGCGCGGAGCCCGAGTGCTCTGAGGCGGCTGTCGAACCCTTCTGAGGGGCCAACATTCGAACCTCTGATCAGTAGGAGGGCTCGGAGCCTGAGTGCTCTGAGGCGGCTGTCGTACCCTTCCGAGGGGCCAGCCTTCGAACCTCTGATCAGTAGGGGGGCTCGGGGCCCGCTTCCTTCGCGAAGAAGGATCCCTTTTGGAGTATCCCCTTTCCCGGTCCCTATAGCAAGAGAGAGAAAGAGGAAGAGGAAAAGGATACGAAATTGTCACACCCGGTTTTAGAAGGCAAACCGAATGCGAACCATGTACGTGCCAGGATCAGTTATTCACGTACACAGCGGTTACATAACATGGACATCATCACATAGTGCTCAAATAGTATTAAAAGGGGAAATAATAGTCGATTACATCATACGTCTGAGACGTCCATATAGTCCTTACAATAAATCAAAGTGCGGGAAAGAAACGTAGATAAACGCGGCCTTCACAGGCAGCCGACTGGGGGTTGCCGCTAACCCACGCCTAGAACTCGTCGTAGTCTTGGAACTCTTGAAAGTCTCCTTCCACAGCTTCATCTTCGCCTGAGCAGTGGTTGCAATGCTGACAACCTGGGGATGGGGGGGGGGGGGTTTGGTGTGTAGAGCAAGGGTGAGTACACATCAACATACTCAGCAAGTATCCTGTTTGACTGTAGTGGACTAGCTTTATGTGGGGATAAGTCAAGCAGTTGCTTTTAGTTGGTCAGATTATTATTTACTAATAGATAGCCAGGTTTTAGCATTAACCCAACTTATTAGCCCAATGTACCCTTTCCAAACGGAAAGAATTCCACTTTCCAGCACCATAGTCATAACCAGAACCATCAATCTCGTAGCTACCTGTACCATAAGGTCTCTGATCAAGTACCACTAATCACTGGAGCTCCCTTGGCCGCTCATAACCGCGAGCACGGCTGATATATCAGTTTTCAAACACTCTGCAGAGGTTGTGCACTTTACCCACAAGCCGTGATTCCCATTCTGCCCGGAGATCATGACTCTCCATTGATCACTACCAAGGTGACCCAGCAGGGCATCACTACATAGCCTTTACAAAGATTCCCTGGGGCTGTAGCCGCCCGTTAGGTTTCCTAAATGTACCGCACTCCTCCCCAAGGGACAAATCAACCCTGGCAGAGCGAGCCGCATACACCGAGCCACATTGACGGCACGACGGCGAAGCGAACTACACCCCGGATCCTCTAATTATTCAGCTAGGGGCATCCCATTCCACCCTCATGGTTGCACTGTTTTCCCGGGCAGTCATCCATATAACAGGTCCTTACGGAGAGGCACTCGAGAAACCGCTCGAGCCCCCTTAAAGGCCACAAGTAACATCATAATAAGAGAAGGGAAAACAGCGTATCATAGATAATCTCATCATGTTCATTGATTAGAGTTTGAGCAATAGAATAAAGCTAAACAATAATAATCCAACCCGAATAGGTAAACAAGGACATGGATAACAAAGCTAGTACATCCTTAGGCATAAATGTGTAATGCGGGAGGTGAATTAAAGAATGAATAGGACAGAGATAGGTCAAGGGACACTTGCCTCCACTAACCGACTGTTGCTCAGGGGCTTCTCCTGCGAGCTCTTCGGGTTCCTCGACCAGATCGCTCTCTATGCGAACACAATCATACATTCACATTTCAAAACAGAAAGGTAAACAATACACCACACAAAAAGGTGAATCCCATAATCATGCACACGACATATGGCTAGTGCTAACAACCATTTGAAGTAGGGAGAATAACATAACCCTTACCATACTCGACAACTCGCTATGCTCATGTTTGGCGAGAGAATGAACTTAAACACTTTATTTCATGTAGTTATAATAACCGATATTTAATGCAGGTGCAACTATGGTTAATATTTAAGCATAATTAATTCTACGTTTAGTTAATGTGTCGCTCCCTAACATGAACCGATCAATGTTAGCAAACTTAGGTGGTGTAAGGAGTCGCCGTGCGAAACTACGCATAACGAGAGCTAAAACATGTGTATTATCACGTGCACAAAGCTACAAGCCACTACACATGTGATTATCGCGTGAACGGGTTGGCTGTGCCCCGTACAAGCCGATGCAGGCGAGCCGGGGATGGACCAGCCACGCGCGCGAGCGAGTCGCCACGAGCAAACCGCGCAGGCTGCTGTGAGCGCGCTACGGACGAACTAAGACGCAAGAGGCACTCTACGTCGAGCAGGGGCCGCGAACGCGCCACGCCGGGGGTCGCGAACGCGAGCAGCGGGCACGCCGCGGACGAGCTGCGCGGGCAGGCTGCGCTGGGCGGCCACGGGCACACCACGCCGAGGCCGGGCGCAGGCCGCGACGGGCGCTGGCCGAGCCAGGGGAGAGGGCAGGCGAGTCGCGCGCCGCGCGCAGGGGCCGCGCCGGGCACGCCGCGCCGCACGCCGAAGGGAGTGGGCGGGCGCGCAGGGGCCGCGCCACGGCGGGCTCGCGGGCGAGCCGCCGAGGCCAGGCCTAGGGACGTAGGGGGCGCCGGGGACGCCGGGGGCGCGCCGGCGAGCTGCGGACGAGGCCGCGAGGCCGCGCGCAGGCTGGGGCCGGGCCGACCACGGGCGGGTGAGCCGCCATGGCTGCGCGCAAGGCCGAGCCGGGGCCGCGGCGGGCACGCCACGCCAGGCCGCGCCAGCCAGACAGACGCGATGGAGGAGGGGGAGGGGGTCGGGGCGAGCGCGCAGGGGCCGCGCCACCACGGCCGAGCGCCGGAGGCCGGGGAAGCGGGCGGGCGAGCCGCGCACCGCCACGCCGCGACATCCGCCGCGCCGAGCGCGCCGTGGTGAGGAACGGTGGGGGAAGGGGACGGGGCGAAGGGGAGCAGGACGGGCTCACCGTGGGCGAGGGCGCATGCGGACGGCGGCGGTTTTTCCTGCAGCCGGGCGATGGAGGAAGAGGGGCGTCGGGGCGAGCGATTTGCGCGCGAGAGAGAGAGAAAAACGCGAGTTCGTGGGAGGGAGGAGATGAACAGGGGACGACCGCGAGGCTTACAGGCGGGCCCCACGCGCAGAGGCGGCGGCGGCTGGGCAACTGCCCCGCGCGCGCGCAGGCGAAGGGGCGGGCGAGCCGTTGGGCGACTGGGCCGCGCGCCAGCCAAACGGCCCAAGGCGAGGAGGTTTTCGCGGGCCGGGGGAAAAGGAGAGCGGCTGGCCGCAGGCGCCGAGCCGACCCAAAACGAGAGAGAAGAGGGGGGGGGGGGGGGAAGAGGCCAGGCTGGGCCGCGCGCAGGAGAAACGGCCCAAAAGAGGAGAAGGGGTTTTTTCTATTTATTTTTCCCTATTCTAGCCATAATACATCACTAGAATGCATGATTCACAAACTCTCTCAATCAAACAACGAAAATTCGTGATCCGACATGATGCAACAAACAAAATAGAAAATCTCTAGGGTTTATTATTATCATATGACTTGAAATTTTGGAAATAGGTTGGGTTTTTGCGAAAAGAAATGGGAAAGAGAGGTAACGCCCGAATTTAGCGAGCGATAGAGAAAAGAAAAAAAAATTCAACTCGAAATTCGGGGCGTTACAAACCTACCCCCTTAAAAGAATCTCGCCCTCGAGATTCAAGGTTGGCTAGCAAAGAGCTCAGGGTATTTGGCCATCAGATCATCTTCACGCTCCCAGGTTGCTTCCTCCTCTGAATGGTGATTCCATCTGACTTTGCACATTCTGATGGTTTTCCTTCGAGTGACTCTGTCTGCGGTTTCAAGGATTTGCACTGGCTTCTCAACGTAGGTCAAGTCCTCTTGGACTTCAAGACCTTCCACTGGCAACTGCTCTTCTGGCACACGCAAGCACTTCTTCAACTGAGACACATGAAAGACATCATGCACTGCGGACATATTCTCTGGCAAGTTGAGCTGGTAAGCCACTTCTCCACGTCTTGCAAGAATCTGATACGGACCAATGTAGCGGGGTGCTAGCTTGCCTTTCACTCCGAACCTTCTAACTCCTCTGATCGGTGACACTTTCAGATAGACAAAGTCTCTGACTTCAAAACTCAGTTCTCTTCTTCTTGTGTCTGCATAGCTTCGCTGCCTTGATTGCGCTATCTTCAGATTCTCTCGGACCATCTTGATGTTCTCTTCAGCTTCCAGCAGAATGTCTGGCCCAAACACTTGCTTCTCTCCAGGCTGATCCCATTGCAACGGAGTTCTACAACTCCTCCCATAGAGCGCCTGAAATGGTGACATCTTCAAACTGGCCTGGTAGCTGTTGTTATAGGAGAACTCTGCATAAGGCAATCGCTTGTCCCATCCGGACTGATCTTGCAACGCACAAGCTCTCAACATGTCTTCAAGAATTTGATTGGTTCTTTCGGTCTGACCATCTGTCTGCGGGTGGTAAGCTGAACTGAAATTCAGATGTGTGCCCAAGGCTTCATGCAACTGCTGCCAGAAATGAGAGGTGAACTGCGTTCCTCTGTCTGACACTATCTTCTTTGGCACACCATGAAGACAAACGATTCGAGACATATACAATTCTGCCAATACTGCACTGCTGTAGTTGGTCTTGACAGGTATGAAGTGGGCTGACTTGGTCAAGCGGTCCACTACTACCCAAATGGAATCGTAGCCGGCTCGAGTGCGAGGCAATCCGACTATGAAATCCATACCGATTTCATCCCATTTCCACCGAGGGATCTGCAACGGTTGCAACAATCCAGCAGGTCTCTGGTGCTCTGCCTTAATTCTTCGGCAACTATCGCACATAGCCACATGTTCTGCGATTTCCCTCTTCATTCCGTACCACCAGAATTTCTTCTTCAGATCCTGATACATCTTCTCACTACCAGGGTGAATCGAATAGGCTGTCTCATGAGCTTCCTAGAGGATCAACTCCCGAATAGACTGGACATTAGGAACACACAAGCGGTCTTTGAACCATATCACGCCTTCTACATCTTCTCGAAAATCTTTGCCTTTGCCTTCTAGATTCAGTCGCCGGATCTCACTGATCTTCTCATCATTCTTCTGCGCTTCTTTGATTTCCCGCTCCAGGGTAGGTTCCAATTCAACTGTGACTCCTCGCGAATTGTTCAGAAATTCGAGACTCAACCTGTCGAACTCCTTGGCCAACTCATAAGGCATTGGATGAGCGACCATCAGATTGACTTGACTCTTCCTGCTCAAAGCATCTACCACTACGTTTGCTTTGCCTGGATGGTAGTGAATCTCCAATTCATAGTCTTTGATCAACTCTAACCATCTTCGCTGCCTCATATTCAACTCTGACTGAGTGAATATGTACTTCAGACTCTTGTGGTCTGTGTAAACATCACATTTCTGTCCATACAGATAGTGCCTCCATGTCTTCAGTGCGTGAACCACTGCTGCCAACTCTAGATCATGGATTGGGTAGTTCTTCTCATGAACCTTCAACTGTCGGGACGAGTAGGCCACAACTCTTCCCTCTTGCATCAACACGCATCCCAAACCTGTGTAACAAGCATCACAATACACCGAGAAGGGCTTGTGCACATCAGGCAAGACTAGGACAGGCGCTGTAGTCAACTTTTCTTTCAGCGTTTCGAAGGCCTCTTAACATTTCTGGGTCCACTTGAACTCAACCTTGTTGCCTAGCAACGCTGTCATTGGTTTCGCAATCTTCGAAAACCCTTCAATGAATCGTCGATAATATCCGGCCATTCCAATGAAGCTCTTGATTCCTCGAGCATCTGTTGGCGCTTTCCAGTTCAGAATGTCTGCCACTTTCTTCGGATCCACAGCCAATCCTTCTTTGTTGATTATGTGACCCAAGAACAGGACCTCATTGATCCAAAATTCACATTTGCTCAACTTTGCATACAACTGGTGCTCTCGCAATCTCTGCAATACCATCCTCAAATGATCTGCATGCTCTTCTTCGCTTTGAGAATAAATCAGAATGTCATCAATGAATACCACCACAAACTTATCAAGATAATCCATGAATACACTGTTCATCAAGTTCATGAAGAACGCTGGTGCATTGGTCAAACCAAAAGACATCACTGTTAACTCATACAACCCATACTTGGTAATGAATGCTGTCTTCGGAATATCCGAAGGTCGGATCCTGAGCTGATGATAACCTGACCTCAGATCAATCTTGGAGAACACATTGGCTCCTCTCAACTGGTCGAACAGATCTTCTATTCTGGGCAAGGGATACTTGTTCTTGATCGTGACCTCATTCAAAGCTCGATAATCAATACACATCCTTTTGGTGCCATCTTTCTTCTCCACAAATAGGACAGGGGCGGCCCAAGGCGAGGTGCTTGGCCGGATGTAACCTTTCTCTGACAGCTCATCAATTTGCTTCTTAAGTTCAACCAACTCTGGTCCAGATATTCTGTAAGCTCTCTTGAAGATAGGGGCGGTTCCAGGAAGAAGCTCTATAGCAAACTCAACTTTCCGCTCTGGTGGCATACCCGGTAAGTCCTTTGGAAACACATCTGGGAACTCGGACACAACCCTGATACTCTCAATTGGGTCTACTTCACTGCTATCGACAGCTATCTGATAACAACTTCCTTTCTTTGGCTCAGGCGGGACTAACTCGGTCACCACTTCATCTCCTAGTGGGGACACCAACTTGATGGTCCTTTGATCACAACTGATAACTGCCTGATACTTATCTAGCCAATTCATCCCTAGGATGACATCTATTCCCTGAGTACCCATTACTATAAGGTTGGCGGGAAACACTATCCCCCTTATACCCACACATACATTCAAACAAATGCTATCGGCTCGAATCCTACCACCGGCTGAGTCAATTTGAATGGGGGTTGACATGGTAGTAATTGGAAGATTATATGCTTCTACCCATGATGCAGTAATGAAAGAATGCGTTGCTCCAGTATCAAATAACACTTCTGCAATATGGGAGTCGACTGGGAACGTACCTACTATCATACCGGGGGTGTCCTGAACTGCTTCAGCCTCCAAGTGATTCAGTCTTCCATGATTATAGCGTGGCTGAGAGCGGTTGCCTGCGCCAGGCTGAGACACATTCTGCTTTGCTGGGGCATTGGGGCCTGACTGTTGCTGGGCTGCCTTCTTCGGACATTGCATCACCCAGTGGCCTTGCTCTCCACAGTGGAAACATGCTCTGTATCCAACCTGAGCTGGTGCTGCCTGATTGTTCTGCTGGGTTGCTGGGGCAGGAAGACGAGGTGCTTGCTGATTCTGCCTCTGAAACTGACCTCCTGACTGATTGCTCTGACGGTTCTGGTACTGGTGCTGAGGATACTGCCTTTGGAATTGCTGCTGCTGCTGAGGTGGACGCTGGTTCTGCCTGAACTGCTGAGGTTGATTGCCTGAGAAACGAGGACGATTGTTGCTTCCAGGCTGGGGTCCACTGATCTTACGCTTACGATCCTCCATCTCTTTACGCTTCCTTTCTGTCATGATTGCTCTGTCAATCAGGTGCTGGAACGTCGGGAAGGTGTGATTCATCAGCTGATAATGCAGAGGGTCAACCAAGCCTCTCAGGAAACGGTACTGCCGCTTGGCGTCGGTGTTGACATCCTCAGGAGCATAGCGAGACAGCTGCAGAAATATGTCCCGGTATTCACTAACAGACGATGACCCTTGTTTGAGAGCCAGGAACTCCTCCTTTTTCACTGTCATCAGACCTGCAGGTACATGGTACTGACGAAAGCTACCTCTGAACTCTTCCCAGGTGATGGCGTCGGGGTGGGCATGGGTGGCGAGGTAAGACTCCCACCATGACTGAGCTGCTCCTCTCAACAGACGGGGACCGTACAGGACTTTCTCCCTGTCATCACACTGAGCGGTGTGCAACTCCCGCTCCACAGTGCGCAGCCAGTCTTCAGCATCCATGGGGTCAGAAGAATGAGCGAACGTTGGTGGATGACCTCTCATGAATTCAGCACGCTTGTCTCTGGGCATCTGAGGCATCTGAGGCTGAGGTGGGGCCTGCTGCTATTGCTGCTACTGCTGAATGGCGGCCAGAGTCTGACCGATGACTTGAACTGCCTGAGTCTGCATCAGAAACATCTGCTCGATCGACATCGGAGGCGGGGGCGGCAGGTGCTGTTGCTGGGGCACCTCCTCCTGCTGAGCGGCCTGCTCCTGTTGAGCACGCCTTCCTCCTCTGCGCCTGTTCTCTGACATCTGCAGAATGCAACCACACATCAGAACTGATCCTGCAAATCTTGCAGCATAAGAAAAGAGTATGGAATTCTTCAACAGCACTGAACAGATGAGCATCCTCACTGATCTCCAACACAGACCACACAACTTCTCAGATAAAGAGGAACGTGGAATAAAAGGTTTCCCAACTATATAGCTAACTCCATTAACATAATAGGTAAACCAAAATGTAGGGGATACCCACACTCTGGTGACAGTCATTACAAAGATCCAAACCAAACATAGTTCATCATGACAAACATAAATGCACAGGATATAGCAAACTACCCTATCTAACTAAGACTAACTAAGAGCGAGACTAATGCTAAAACTGAGACTAAGACTAAGAGTAAAACTTCTGTATTAAGCACTTATTACAAGACTCCACACTGACAATCTATGGTTCCAAGTCTATCTTGGTCTTGCAGTCGGGGTTGCCATAAGACTGGTGTCCACGCCGAGGGAAGCGGTACGGGTGCTGAGTCCCAACGGGAGCGGGGGAACCACCATCCAGGTGACGACGTTCCGCGCGCTCAGCCCGCAGCAGGGCGATCTCAGCACGAGCCCTACTCAGCTCGTCTAATGCATGGTCCAGCTCCGTGTTTAGCACGGCGGCTAGGTTGACTGTGCTGCTCAACCTAGGATTGTCCTCACCGACAGGTGAGACAATCACGCCTCCTGTGCTGCCAGATGGACGGCGGGGGTAATACTTCAGGTCAAGACCGTCAGCTACCCCACCGAGGACCGAGCAGTAGTGCGAAAGCGCACGCCGTGCAGCATCTTGCATGGCCGCCTCAGCTGAGTCCCGCTCAGAGATAGAATAGTGCTCTGAGCAGACCTCAGCACCCTGGAGACTGTTCTCCGGACGGCGCACCAAGCAGGTCGCCTCCCAGCGGTCCGGGTAGACCCCGCGACTATGCTGGTAGACCACACAGCGATACTCGATGGACCAAGTACGCCGGTTAAGTGCCCGACATAGCAGGGTGTCGAGCGCGTCGTGGAAGTGACACCCGCGAGCAGCGTCGCGAGTGATGGGTCGAGCAACCCATCCTTCCGGCTCATGGTTAGCAGAGAAGTCGGTGTCGTGGCTCGAGCTGTCGTCGCCGCCTCCGTCGTCTGGGTCTCCTCCAGCAGCTACTCCAGAGGCTGGGGCGCCCAGTGGTGGTGCAGGGGGCGCCTCCAGAGGAAGCACGGGGGAGCAGCTCCTCACGGACTCTATCTCCTGCTGGAGCGAGAAGGAAGAGCCCTGCTGCTCCTGTCGTCGACGTTCCTGCTCCTCATGCAGGCGGTGGTGCAATCTCTCCAAGTGGCTGGACTGTCCGGCCACGGGACGGCGAAGCGGGCGCTCAGCAAGGCGGGAGGGTAAGAAGGGGATGACGGACTTTCGTGCAGTGTGTCTAAGTCGAGCCATCTACAAAAGACATCGCAAGCAAAAGAGTGAGAACAAAATTAATATGACCAACAAATAATGAATCATAAGTAAATGAAGGATTATAATAAAACACAATTTTCAGCAAGGTATATTATATAGTAGAACATAGGTTTGGTCGGTATGACCAACTTTTGAAGGGATATCAAAGTCAAGGCAGGGACTGAGGTCTATAGTCCTTAGAACGACCTTTCTATTCTAGGTTAGCGGTCCTACAGTCAGCCTGGCTCTGATACCACTTATGTCACACCCGGTTTTAGAAGGCAAACCGAATGCGAACCATGTACGTGCCAGGATCAGTTATTCACGTACACAGCGGTTACATAACATGGACATCATCACACAGTGCTCAAATAGTATTAAAAGGGGAAATAATAGTCGATTACATCATACGTCTGAGACGTCCATATAGTCCTTACAATAAATCAAAGTGCGGGAAAGAAACGTAGATAAACGCGGCCTTCACAGGCAGCCGACTGGGGGTTGCCGCTAACCCACGCCTAGAACTCGTCGTAGTCTTGGAACTCTTGAAAGTCTCATTCCACAGCTTCATCTTCGCCTGAGCAGTGGTTGCAATGCTGACAACCTGGGGATGGGGGGGGGTTTGGTGTGTAGAGCAAGGGTGAGTACACATCAACATACTCAGCAAGTATCCTGTTTGGCTGTAGTGGACTAGCTTTATGTGGGGATAAGTCAAGCAGTTGCTTTTAGTTGGTCAGATTATTATTTACTAATAGATAGCCAGGTTTTAGCATTAACCCAAGTTATTAGCCCGATGTACCCTTTCCAAACGGAAAGAATACCACTTACCAGCACCATAGTCATAACCAGAACCATCAATCTCGTAGCTACCTGTACCATAAGGTCTCTGATCAAGTACCACTAATCACTGGAGCTCCCTTGGCCGCTCATAACCGCGAGCACGGCTGATATATCAGTTTTCAAACACTCTGCAGAGGTTGTGCACTTTACCCACAAGCCGTGATTCCCATTCTGCCAGGAGATCATGACTCTCCATTGATCACTACCAAGGTGACCCAGCAGGGCATCACTACATAGCCTTTACAAAGATTCCCCGGGGCTGTAGCCGCCCGTTAGGTTTCCTAAATGTACCGCACTCCTCCCCAAGGGACAAATCAACCCTGGCAGAGCGAGCCGCATACACCGAGCCCCATTGACGGCACGACGGCGAAGCAAACTACACCCCGGATCCTCTAATTATTCAGCTAGGGGCATCCCATTCCACCCTCATGGTTGCACTGTTTTCCCGGGCGGTCATCCATAGAACAGGTCCTTACGGAGAGGCACTCGAGAAACCGCTCGAGCCCCCTTAAAGGCCACAAGTAACATCATAATAAGAGAAGGGAAAACAGCATATCATAGATAATCTCATCATGTTCATTGATTAGAGTTTGAGCAATAGCATAAAGCTAAACAATAATAATCCAACCCGAATAGGTAAACAAGGACATGGATAACAAAGCTAGTACATCCTTAGGCATAAATGTGTAATGCGGGAGGTAAATTAAAGAATGAATAGGACAGAGATAGGTCAAGGGACACTTGCCTCCACCAACCGACTGTTGCTCAGGGGCTTCTCCTGCGAGCTCTTCGGGTTCCTCGACCAGATCGCTCTCTATGCGAACACAATCATACATTCACATTTCAAAACAGAAAGGTAAACAATACACCACACAAAAAGGTGAATCCCATAATCATGCACACGACATATGGCTAGTGCTAACGACCATTTGAAGTAGGGAGAATAACATAACCCTTACCATACTCGACAACTCGCTATGCTCATGTTTGGCGAGAGAATGAACTTAAACACTTTATTTCATGTAGTTATAATAATCGATATTTAATGCAGGTGCAACTATGGTTAATATTTAAGCATAATTAATTCTACGTTTAGTTAATGTGTCGCTCCCTAACATGAACCGATCAATATTAGCAAACTTAGGTGGTGTAAGGAGTCGCCGTGCGAAACTACGCATAACGAGAGCCAAAACATGTGTATTATCACGTGCACAAAGCTACAAGCCACTACACATGTGATTATCGCGTGAACGGGTTGGCTGTGCCCCGTACAAGCCGATGCGGGCGAGCCGGGGATGGACCAGCCACGCGCGCGAGCGAGTCGCCACGAGCAAACCGCGCAGGCTGCTATGAGCGCGCTACGGACGAACTAAGATGCAAGAGGCACTCTACGTCGAGCAGGGGCCGCGAACGCGCCACGCCGGGGGTCGCGAACGCGCCGCGAACGCGAGCAGCGGGCACGCTGTGGACGAGCTACGCGGGCAGGCTGCGCCGGACGGCCACGGGCATGCCACGCCGAGGCCGGGCGCAGGCCGCGACGGGCGCTGGCCGAGCCAGGGGAGCGGGCAGGCGAGTCGCGCGTCGCGCGCAGGTGCCGCTCCAGGCACGCCGCGCCGCCACGCCGAAGGGAGTGGGCGGGCGCGCAGGGGCCGCGCCACGGCGGGCTCGCGGGCGAGCCGCCGAGGCCAGGGCTGGGGACGCAGGGGGCGCCGGGGACGCCGGGGGCGCGCCGGCGAGCTGCGGACGAGCTGCGGACGAGGCCGCGAGGCCGCGCGCAGGCTGGGGCCGGGCCGACCACGGGCGGGTGAGCCACCATGGCTGCGCGCAAGGCCGAGCCGGGGCCGCGGCGGGCACGCCGCGCCGGGCCGCGCCAGCCAGACGGACGCGATGGAGGAGGGGGAGGGGGTCGGGGCGAGCGCGCAGGGGCCGCGCCACCACGGCCGAGCGCCGGAGGCCGGGGAAGCGGGCGAGCGAGCCGCGCGCCGCCACGCCGCGACATCCGCCGCGCCGAGCGCGCCGTGGTGAGGAACGGTGGGGGAAGGGGACGGGGCGAAGGGGAGCAGGACGGGCTCACCGTGGGCGAGGGCGCGTGCGGACGGCGGCGGTTTTTCCTGCAGCCGGGCGATGGAGGAAGAGGGGCGTCGGGGCGAGCGATTTGCGAGAGAGAGAAAAACGCGAGTTCGTGGGAGGGAGGAGATGAACAGGGGACGACCGCGAGGCTTACAGGCGGGCCCCACGCACAGAGGCGGCGGCGGCTGGGCAACTGCCCCGCGCACGTGCAGGCGAAGGGGGCGGGCGAGCCGTTGGGCGACTGGGCCGCGCGCCAGCCAAACGGCCCAAGGCGAGGAGGTTTTCGCGGGCCGGGGGAAAAGGAGAGCGGCTGGGCCGCAGGTGCCGAGCCGGCCCAAAACGAGAGAGAAGAGGGGGGGGGGGGGGGGGGGAAAGAGGCCAGGCTGGGCCGCGCGCAGGAGAAACGGCCCAAAAGAGGAGAAGGGGTTTTTTTCTATTTATTTTTCCCTATTCTAGCCATAATACATCACTAGAATGCATGATTCACAAACTCTCTCAATCAAACAACGAAAATTCGTGATCCGACATGATGCAACAAACAAAATAGAAAATCTCTAGGGTTTATTATTATCATATGACTTGAAATTTTGGAAATAGGTAGGGTTTTTGCGAAAAGAAATGGGAAAGAGAGGTAACGCCCGAATTTAGCGAGCGATAGAGAAAAGAAAAAAAATTCAACTCGAAATTCGGGGCGTTACAGAAATCGAACGACGTGGCGCACCTTTTTTGACGCGGTCATTATGGCGGAGGTGAAGCGTCGCCTGCTTCGCCTGCCAAAGGTGCCGCCTGCCCTGCCGCAGAGCTAATGCGACGGGACGTGTGGTTCGCGGGGCAGCCGTTGTGCGTGCGCGAGCCGTTCGAGGAACGGAACACGGGCGCGTCGTCTTCACTCCGTGGGAGAGGGCTCTCTCGCTGTCCCAGGAGGGGACGTGAGCCTGCAGACGACGTGACCGCTGCTTTCGCCCGCCTGCCGCCGCCATTACCGCCGGCCCACTTTTGGCCATATTGACCATCGCGCCTTCTCCCGCGGCTGACTGACCCGTGTCGATGCGCTCGGTTGGCACTGTTGGGTCATGCGCAGGGTTGCCTCGAGTCGCGGCACTGGTTCCGCAGTCGAGAAGGCGCGATACTGGCGCAAGTGGCGGTGCAGCTTCTCGCACGTAGTAACCGACGCGCCGGTTACATGACGTGTGGGCCTGGGCCCCCATGCTGGACGCGTCGGAGTTGAAAGGGTGCGCCCCCTTGGTGCGGTTGCATGCCGCCTGCATGGCGGTCCGCCCTTTCACCCGCTGGTCTGGGGAAAGTGGAGGAGCGCTTGTAACCGCTGGGCTGTTGTGCGCTCCGCGCGCGGCGGTTTGGCTCCTTCTGTCCTGGGCCAGCTTGCATGACGTGTGGGACCCAGCCCCCGTGTCGTAGGGGGAGGATCTTGGAGCGTGTTGGTGAAGACTCAGTCCGTGACGGCTGAGGACGCAAGTGGGGAGAGTCGCCTTTAAAAAGGGGGGTGACCCCCTTGGATGGCAACCATGTCTTCGCACTCCCTTCATGCATTGCGCCCTTCCACCTTCCGAGCCCTCGGATGGGGGGCACCCGCGGTTCTTCCGTCTTGTCATCGTTGGAGGAACGCAACTTCGCGGAAGTTGGTACCTTTCGGCCATCGCTCGGCTTCAAGGATTTTCATCAGGCAGCCCGACTGCATCCCCTCGCCGGTGGTCACCCAAGACGGTGACCACCAGTTCGATGGTGGGGAGAAGCGAGCCGGGCTGCGGCCTCTGCCCCGCCCTCAACTTCAAGGATGTTCATCATCCTGGCCGGGGCGGAGGCCGGGCTGAGCCGGAGCTCTACCTCCCGCGTGGGTTCGTGGGTCACCTTCTCCCTTAGCATTCAGGGGAGAGGGCGCTCACCGGCCTAGCGGGAGGGGCAGACTCCGACAACGCGGGGCCGGTCGGTCGCGAGCGTCGTCAGCTTCAGCGCGTTGGGCTCGCTGGCTCAGCTGGCTCTGGCTCGGCTCCCGATGCCCCCTCCCACCGCACGAGCGGTTATCGCGCCGCGCGCACCGGAGGACCGCCCAAGACGTCGCGCGCTGCTAGGGCGGCGTTCGTGTTCTTGGGCTGTCCTGCCTTTGCTCCGGTACGACGCCTCTACGCGGAGGTCGGTGCTCGCCCGTCCGGGAGGATCCGAGTGGGGATCTGCCGGTGGGCAGATGGCTTCCGTCGTCGGCGCTAAGGTGGTGGTGGCTGAAGAAGTCCTCGTCGCCGACGGGATCACCGCCACCATCCGCGCTCCGGGCCTCCGGCTCTTTGGCTTTGATAGCTTGTCCTCGCCCCTCGAGTGGGGACGTGGGCGAGGGGCTCGTTGTAGCAGCGTCCGCCCTGAGGCCATCGCTGCTGCTGTTTGGCCACCCGGAGCGGAGGTCATTGTCGCTGCTGCCGGAGCGGGCGTCGGCGAGCCACCTGGGGTTTCGTCGCCCCGCAGGCCCTCCAACGTGGGGGTTGTTCGTACCTGCGGGGGCGGAACCAGAGTTCCGTTTGTAATGGCACCTTGAGTGCCGGTGTCTGTTCATTGTGGCTGTCGGGGCCTGAACATGTATGTAATTTGGCGTGAAGCCGTGTTTTTTCCTCATTTCGAGCACTAGGACTCGCCTGTCGGCTAGCCGAACCGCTTAACCAAGTGTGAGTTGCCTCGTGCGAAGGTGACGAGTGAGGTATCTGTATCCCGGAGGCGTAGGAGTCCCTCGGCTCGGTCGGCCTTGCCGCCCGAGGCTTCTCTTGCTTAGTTAAAGAAACCCTCGGCCGCTCTACGATGAGCCAGAGCCGGAGGCAGCGGTGCCAGCACGGACAAAGGCAGAGATGGCTCGAAAAGAAGCTTCGTTGGCCGGAGCCTGTCCGGGCCGTCCACTAGCGGGACCGACGCCGGAGTCGGGTTGCCGAGGCCACGAGCCGGGCTGATGTCCTCGGGGGACAGCTGGCTGAGGCTACGGAGCGGCCGGTCGAGCCGTCTGCTCGGGCTGGGTTCCCGGAGGAGACCCTAGCGGCGATGGCCCATGCGTGGTGCCAACAGGTTCCTTCGAGGTGGAGATCCTCCGACCGTGTTGCCGTCCGAGGCCGGGTCGGATTCCGCCAAAGGTGGAGTCGACGCCAAGGGTGCTGCTGCTCCCCCACTGATGGCTGACCCCAAGTAAGAGTTATT
This sequence comes from Zea mays, assembly GCF_902167145.1. Classification (NCBI taxonomy): domain Eukaryota; kingdom Viridiplantae; phylum Streptophyta; class Magnoliopsida; order Poales; family Poaceae; genus Zea; species Zea mays. The sequence goes on along the minus strand of NC_050104.1, from coordinate 73,071,882 downwards.
TTTCGCGGTAGGTGACGAGTGAGGTATCCGTATCCTAGAGGCTTAGGAGTCCCTCGGCTCGGTCGGCCTTGCCACTTACATGCACTCTTATTCGTTTCTTGGGGTCCTGTTACTGATATAGCCAGGAGACGCGAAAGTCGTTTTGATGAAAGGCTTTTTCCGAGGAAAATTTTGACGCAGAGGGGGTTCGCCCCTTCTAGCCCCCGAGGGAGGGTCGGGCTTTGCCGAGGCAAGGCTGACCCTTCCTTGATGGTTAGACTTTATTAGCGTATGTAAACGAGGTGTATGAACGACTTGAAAACATCTTAAGGGTAGAAGCGACGTAGCTGTCGGATGTTCCAAGCGTTGCTGTAGACCTCGCCTTGACTGTTGGCCAGCTTGTATGTTCCGGGCTTCAAAATCTTGGCGATGATGAATGGCCCTTCCCAGGGAGGCGTGAGCTTGTGACGCCCTCGGGCGTCTTGTCGCAGCCGAAGCACCAAGTCGCCCACCTGGAGGTCTCGGGACCGAACCCCTCGGGCATGGTAGCGTCGCAGGGACTACTGATACCGCACCGAGTGTAGTAAGGCCACGTCCCGAGCCTCTTCCAGCTGGTCCAGTGAGTCTTCTTGGTTGGTTCGATCGCTTTGGTCGTCGTACGCCCTCGTCCTCGGGGAACCATATTCTATGTCTGTGGGCGAGATGGCCTCGACCCCATAGACTAGAAAGAACGCCGTGAAGCCCATGGCTCGGCTCGGCGTTGTCCTCAGACTCCAGACCACCGAGGGGAGTTCCTTCATCCATCGCCTGCCGAACTTGTTGAGGTCGTTGTAGATCCGTGGCTTGAGCCCTTGCAGAATCATGCCGTTGGCACGCTCTACTTGCCCATTCATCATGGGGTGAGCTACGGCGGCCCAGTCCACCCGAATGTGGTGATCCTCGCAGAAGTCCAGGAACTTTCTACCGGTGAACTGGGTGCCGTTGTCGGTGATGATGGAGTTCGGGACCCCAAAGCGATGGATGATGTTGGTGAAGAACGCCACCGCCTGTTCGGACCTGATGCTGTTTAGGGGTCGGACCTCGATCCACTTGTAGAATTTGTTGATGGCGACCAGTAGGTGCGTGTAGCCCCCGGGTGCCTTCTGCAAGGGACCGACGAGGTCCAGACCCCACACAACAAATAGCCAGGTGATGGGTATTGTCTGCAGAGCCTGAGCGGGTAGGTGGGTCTGCTTCGCGTAGAATTGACACCCTTGGCAGGTGCGTACAATCCTAGTGGCATCGGCTACCGCGGTTGGCCAGTAAAAACCCTGTCGGAAGGCATTCCCAACGAGGGCTCGAGGTGCTGCGTGGTGACCGCAAGCCCCCGAGTGTATTTCTTGTAATAACTCCTGACCTTTGGCGATGGATATGCATCGCTAGAGGATGCCTGAGGGGCTGCGGTGGTAGAGCTCCTTCCTGTCCCCCAGCAAGACGAACGACTTGGCGCGCCGCGCCAGTCGCCGAGCTTCGGCTCGATCGAGGGGCAGCTCTCCTCGGTGGAGATATTGCAGGTACGGGGTCTGCCAGTCTCGATTAGGCGGGACCCCATTCTGCTCTTCCTCGACGCGCAGTGCCTCACCCTCGGGGGCCGAGGGTGCCTCGGGCTGAGCCGAGGGCGCCTCGGGCAGGGCCGAGACCTTCTCGGGCTCGGGCGTGTCGTCGGTCTTGACTGAGGGTTGATGTAGGTCTCGGGAGAAGACGTCCGGGGAAACCATTGTCCGCCCCGAGGCTATCTTAGCCAGCTCGTCCGCAGTCTTGTTGTATCGTCGAGCGATGTGGTTGAGCTCGAGCCCGTAGAACTTGTCCTCCAGGCGCCGAACCTCATCGCAGTAGGCTTCCATCTTCGGGTCGCGGCAATGGAAGTTTTTCATGACTTGGTCGATGACAAGCTGCGAGTCGCCACGAGCGTCGATGCGTCGGACCCCTAGCTCGATAGCGATGCGCAACCCGTTAACCAGAGCCTCGTACTCGGCCACATTGTTGGACGCCGGGAAATGGAGGTGCAACACGTAACGGAGGTGCTTCCCGAGGGGTGAGATGAAGAGCAGGCCCGCGCCCGCTCCTGTTTTCATCAGCGCCCCGTCGAAAAACATGGTCCAGAGTTTCGGCTGGATCGGAGCTGCTGGAAGCTGGGTGTCTACCCATTCGGCCACAAAGTTCGCCAAGACTTGGGACTTGATGGCCTTCCGAGGGGCGAACGAGATTGTCTCGCCCATGATCTCCACTGCCCACTTTGCAATCCTACCCGAGGCCTCTCGGCACTGGATGATCTCCCCCAGGGGGAAGGATGACACCACAGTCACCGGATGAGACTCGAAGTAGTGTCGCAACTTTCGCCGCGTCAGAATTACCGTGTACAGTAGCTTCTGGATTTGTGGGTAGCGGATTTTGGTCTCGGGCAGTACTTCACTGATGAAGTAGACCAGCCTCTGGACGGGCAATGCATGCCCCTCTTCTCGTCTCTCAACCACGATCGCGGCGCTGACCACCTGAGTGGTAGCTGCGACGTAGATCAAGAGGGCTTCTCCGGCAGCGGGGGTACCAAGATGGGTGTGCTGGTAAGGAGCGCTTTTAGGTTCCCGAGGGCTTCCTCGGCCTTGGGGGTCCAAGTGAAGCGCTCGGTCTTCCTCAAGAGGCGGTACAGAGGCAGGCCTCTTTCGTCGAGGCACGAGATGAAACGGCTCAGGGCCGCAAGACATCCCATGACCCTCTGTACTCCTTTCAAGTCCTTGATGGGGCCCATGTTGGTGATGGCCGCGATTTTCTCCGGGTTGGCCTCGATGCCCCGCTCGGAGACGATGAACCCCAGGAGCATGCCTCGGGGGACTCCGAAGACACACTTCTCGGGATTGAGTTTTACGCCTTTCGCCTTGAGACACCGGAATGTTGTTTCATGGTCGGAAAGGAGGTCGGAGGCTTTCCTCGTCTTGACTACGATGTCATCGACGTAAGCCTCGACCGTTCGACCAATGTGCTCTCCGAACACGTGGTTCATGCACCTTTGGTATGTCGTACCCGCATTCCTCAAACCGAATGGCATAGTAACGTAGCAGTACATGCCAAAGGGTGTGATGAAAGAAGTCGCGAGCTGGTCGGACTCTTTCATCCTGATTTGGTGATACCCTGAGTAGGCATCGAGGAAAGACAGGGTTTCGCACCCAACAGTGGAATCCACGATTTGATCGATGCGAGGCAGAGAGTAGGGAACCTTCAGACATGCTTTGTTTAGACCAGTGTAGTCTACACACATCCGCCATTTCCCTCCTTTCTTTCTCACAAGCACGGGGTTGGCAAGCCATTCGGGATGGAATACCTCTTTGATGAACCCTGCGGCCATCAGCTTGTGGATCTCCTCGCCTATGGCTCTGCGCTTTTCTTCGTCGAATCGGCGCAGAGGCTGCTTCACGGGTCGGGCTCCAGCTCGGATATCCAGCGAGTGCTCGGCAACATCCCTCGGTATGCCAGGCATGTCCGAGGGACTCCACGCAAAAACTTCGGCGTTCGCGCGGAGGAAGTCGACGAGCACTGCTTCCTATTTGGGGTCGAGCTCGGAGCCGATCCGTATCTGCTTGGAGGCGTCGTTGCTGGGGTCGAGAGGGACGAATTTGACCGTCTCAGCTGGCTCGAAGTTGCCAGCGTGGCGCTTCACATCTGGCGCCTCCTTGGAGAGGCTCTCCAGGTCGACGATGAGGGCCTCGGATTCGGCGAGGGCCTCGGCGTACTCCACGCATTCCACGTCGCATTCGTACGCGTGTCGGTACGTGGAGCCGACGGTGATGACCCTGTTGGGGCCCGACATCTTGAGCTTGAGGTAGGTGTAGTTGGGGACGGCCATGAACTTGGCGTAGCATGGCCTCCCTAGCATTGCGTGGTAAGTTCCTCGGAACCCGACCACCTCAAACGTGAGGGTTTCCTTTCGAAAGTTGGAGGGAGTCTCGAAGCAGACAGGCAGATCGAGTTGCCCAAGGGGTTGGACGCGTTTCCCGGGGATGATCCCGTGAAAAGGCGCCGCGCCGGCCCGGATTGAGGACAGATCGATCTGCAGGAGCCTGAGGGTCTCAACGTAGATGATGTTGAGGCTGCTGCCTCCATCCATGAGGACCTTGGTAAGACTGATGTTGCCGATGACGGGATCGACAACGAGCGGGTACTTCCCTGGGCTCGGCACGCGGTCGGGGTGGTCGCCCTGGTCCAAGGTGATGGGCTTGTCGGACCAGTCTAGATAGACTGGTGCCGCCACCTTTACCGAGCAGACCTCCCGACGCTCTTGCTTGCGGTGCCGAGCCGAGGCATTCGCCACATGCCCACCGTAGATCATGAAGTAGTCGTGGACCTCGGGGGACTCCTCTGCCTTGTGATCCTCCTTTTTGTCGTTGTTGTGGGCTCGACCACCTTCCGCCGGTGGCCCGGCCCTATGGAAGTAGCGCCGAAGAATGACGCACTCCTCAAGGGTGTGCTTGATGGGACACTGATGATAGGGGCACGGCTCCTTGAGCATCTTGTCGAAAAGGTTGGCGCCTCCGGGAGGCTTCTGAGGGTTCCTGTGCTCGGCGGCGGCGACAAGGTCCGCGTCGGCGGCGTCGCGTTTCTCTTGCGACTTCTTCTTGCCCTTCTTCCTCGCGCCGCGCTGAGCGGACGCCTCGGGGATGTCTTCCGGCTGGCACCCCTGAGGCTGCTTGTCCTTCCGGAAGATGGCCTCGACTGCCTCCTGCCCAGAGGCGAACTTGGTGGCGATGTCCATCAACTCTCTCGCCCTGGTGGGAGTCTTGCGACCCAGCTTGCTCACCAGGTCGCGGCAAGTGGTGCCGGCGAGGAACGCGCCGATGACATCCGAGTCGGTGATGTTGGGCAGCTCGGTGCGCTGCTTCAAAAATCGCCGGATGTAGTCCCGGAGGGATTCTCCCGGCTGCTGGCGGCAGCTTCGGAGATCCCAGGAGTTCCTAGAGCGCACGTATGTGCCCTGGAAGTTGCCGACGAAGGCTTTGACCAGGTCGTCCCAGTTGGAGATCTGCGCAGGAGGCAGATGCTCCAGCCTGGCTCGGGCAGCGTCAGAGAGAACAGGGGAAGGTTGCGGATGATGAGGTTGTCATCGTCCGTGCCACCCAGCTGGCAGGCCAGCCGGTAGTCCGCGAGCCACAGCTCCGGCTTTGACTCCCCCGAGTACTTGGTGATGGTAGTCGGGGTTTGGAACCGGGTCGGGAATGGCGCCCGACGTATGGCCCGGCTGAAAGCCCGCGGACCAGGTGGTTCGGGCGAGGGGCTCCGATCCTACCCGTTGTCGTAGCGTCCCCCACGCCTGGGGTGGTAGCCTCGGCGCACCTTCTCGTCGAGGTGGGCTCGACGGTCGCGGCAGTGGTGCTCGTTGCCGAAGCGACCCGGGGCCGCAGGCGCTGAGTTCCGCGTTCGCCCGGTGTGGACCGAGGCTTCCCACATGAATCAGGAAGTCGCGGCGCGATGCTCCGGGGGTACCCCTGCCTTCGGTAGGCAGAGCTTTCGGTCCGTCGGACCGCGACATCTTCCAGGAGATTCTTGAGCTCTCCCTAGATACGCCGCCCCTCGGTGGTGGATGGTTCCGGCATCGCTCGGAGTAGTATCGCTGCTGCAGCCAGGTTCTGGCCGACCCCACTGGAAGCCGGAGGCGGCCTTGCCCTGGCATCGTCGGCGATGCGGTGCTGGACGTCCTGGGCCAGGTGACGCGCTTCTCCGGCCGGTGCTCGGCCTGCCCACTCCTGCCCGATATTTTGCCAAAGCTACACAAGCTGTCCTGCTTCCTCGTAGAGCCTGGCCTGTACCTCGCGGATTTGCTCGAGCTGTGCGTCCTGACCCCCGCAGGGACTGGGACCACAGCTAGCTCCCGAAGGATGTCAACGCGAGGCGCAGGCCTAGGGGGATCACCGTCCTCCGGCATACCAAGATGGTTGCCCTCGTTGAGACCCCCTAGATCGACGTGGAAGCATTCGCGACTTGGGCCATAGTCCTCGTTGCCGAGGCTGTGGCTGCTATCGGAGCAATCAGAGAGGCAGTAGTCACATGCGGTCATGAAGTTCCGCATGACACTGGGGTTATCGAGCCCGGAGAAATCCCAACCAGAGTCGGTCTCGTCATCTTCCTCGGAACCTAGAGGCCCGTAGGTCGAGACGGCCGTCAGCCGGCCCCAGGGTGACCGCATATGATACCCCGGAGGGTTTGGACATGCCTTTACGAAAGCGTCCACCGAAGCGGGGTCGCTTGGTGGGTCGCAGCTGGATCTAAAAGGCATGAAACGGGAAACAGACGGTACCTCTTGATCGACGGGTGGTGACGAAGTCGCGTCAGGGACAGACTGCACCGTTGTCTCAGGTACGAGGCTAACACCCAGCATGTCCTTCGCGAGCGTGCTGGCGTCGTCCGTCTGCTTGGAGTTGGCGTGTTGCGGAGAAACGGCGCTCGTCTTCGTCTCAGACGCGAGGTCGACGCCCGACGTGTCCCCCGCTGGGGTGCCGGCGCCGTCGACTCGCTCGACAGCCGACGAGGTGCCGCCTCCTGCTTGGCCATGCCTGCCCCGCCTCCTCCTCCGTCGGCGGGGAAGGTGACGGGACAGACCCAGATGTTGCTCTTCCGCCACGTGGGGAAGACGTCGTCAATTCCGCCGCCGGCGGGCGAGCTGACGGCCGCCATTGTCGTGGTCGCGCGGCGGAGGAAGGAGTATCATGTCGTAGCTGCCGTCGAGGGACATGAACTCTAGACTCCCGAAACGAAGCATCATCCCGGGTTGAAGAAGTTGCTGGAGACTACCCATCTGGAGCTTGACGGGAAGCTGTTCGTCAACACGCAGCAGGCCCCTACCTGGCGCGCCAACTGTCGGCGTTTCGACCCCGGGGGGGTCCCTGGACCGATGAGTAAATTGTCGCCGCGTGTCCCAGCCCAGATGGGTCGGCGCGAGACGGAGCACGAAGGGGGGAAGAGACAGGCAAAGAGGAATCCCGCGGCCTCCGTGTTGCCCTGCGCCCAGGTCGGGTGCGCTTGCAGTAGGGGGGTTACAAGCGTCCGCAAGGGAGAGAGAGAGAGAGACTGTCCGCCAGCCCGTTCTCCCGCGCGGCCAACCTTTTCGTATGAGAGCCCTAGACCTTCCTTTTATAGGCGTAAGGAGAGGGCCCAGGTGTACAATGGGGGGTGTAGCAGTGTGCTAAGGTGTCTAGCAGAGAGGAGCTAGAGCCCTAAGTACATGTCGTCATGACAGCCGGGGAGGTTTTGGCGCCCTATTCATGTGATGTCGTGGCCGTCGGAGGAGCGCTTGAGCCTTGTGGAAGTACAGCTGTCGGGGCTGTCGGATCCTTGCTGACGTCTCCTTGCTTCCGTAAGGGGCTGAGAGCCGCCATCGTCATGGAGCACGCGGGGTGCCATCATTACTTGTTTACTAGGGCGAGCCAGATGGGACGCTGGTCTTGTTCCCCATAGCCTGAGCTAGCTAGGGGTAGGGTAATGATGGCCTTCCCTGTGTCGTGGCGGGTCCGAGCCTGAGGTCGGGCGAGGTGAAGGCTCCCCCGAGGTCGAGGTCGAGCCTGAGCCCTGGGGTCGGGCGAGGCGGAGACCGTCTTCCGAGGCTGAGGCTGAGTCCGAGCCCTGGGGTCGGGCGAGGCGGAGACCGTCTTCCGAGGCCGAGGCTGAGTCCAAGCCCTGGGGTCGGGCGAGGCAGAGACCGTCTTCCGAGGCCGAGGCTGAGTCCAAGCCCTGGGGTCGGGCGAGGCGGAGTCCATCTTCCGGGGTCGAGGCTGAGTCCGAGCCCTGGGTCGGGCGAGGCGAAGCTTCCCATGGCGCCCGAGGCTGGACTTAGCTGCTGTCAGCCTCACTCTGTCGAGTGGCACAGTAGTCGGAGCGGGGCAGGCGACGCTGCTTTCCTGTCAGGTCGGTCAGTGGAGCAGCGAAGTGACTGCGGTCACTTCAGCTCTGTCGACTGAGGAGCGCACGTTAGGATAAGGTGTCAGTCGATCCTTGCATTAAATGCTCCTGCGATACGGTCGGTTGGCGTGGCGATCTGGCCAAGGTTGCTTCTCCGCGAAGACTGGGCCTCGGGCGAGCCGAAGGTGTGTCCGTCGCTTGAGGGGGCCCTCGGGCGAGACGTGAATCCTCCGGGGTCGGCTGCCTTTGCCCGAGGCTGGGCTCGGGCGAGGCGAGATCGTGTCCCTTGAGTGGACTGAGCCTTGACCTTAATCGCGCCCATCAGGCCTTTGCAGCTTTGTGCTGATGGGGGTTACCAGCTGAGATTAGGAGTCTTGGGGGTACCCCTAATTATGGTCCCCGACAGCACCGTTAGCGTACCGGTGGCGCACCGGACTGTCCGGTGCGCCCATGCGCAGCAAACCTGTATAACAGCTAGTTTTTGGTGGGTGGTTTATTTATACCCCCTCCACCAGTCATATTGAATGCCTTGCTGCCCCAACCGCCTAGAACTTATTGCTAGAGCATTGTAAGTCCACAAAGCCTAGTGAGGTGATTAGCAAAATCATAATCCTATGTTAGGACCTCATTAGTGCGCATGAGAGCCACATAAAGCACACATCGCATGCATTAGACTTCTTCTGGTCAAGTGCTTACTCTTGGTGATCGACATCAATTAGATGGCTCGGTAGCGATTGGAGCTCGGTGATCACCTTGGATGATTTGTTGGTGGCCCGACTCGATGGTTCTACATGGTCACGAGGGATCCACCGCACCAGAGAGGCAAAACATCATCTCATAGTGAGCACTTGGTTCTTGCGAGGACCAAGAGGGAGCGATACCCTTGCGCGGGTGCTCCAACAAGGACTAGTGGAGAGTGCCGACTCTTCAATACCTTGGGAAAAATGGAGGAGTTTTTTTGTCCCTACTTTACTTTCCACATTTATTTTGAGCATTTTACTTTGTGTATTTGCTTTGCTAGTATTTGCCATAATGACTTAGGGTTGTTCTCCATTTCATAGCTTTTACTTTTTGCTAGTAGATTGGGTGAAGTTGGACTCTTGTTTAGATTTTAATATTTTATAATAATTTTAGAAAAGCCCAACTCGCCCCCTCTTGGGCATCGTGATCATTTCACATATGAATCATGATCATGCTTATTACTGTCAATGGATTATTAATTGTTCTTGATAAGATTATTGTGGTTAATTAGAACATGGAGCGACTACCCGAGAAAACGGTGCTACCACAAAGGTGGAATAGGACGCTCTTGGCTGATTAATTAGAAAAGCTAGTGTGAGTTAATACTTTCCTGAAAGGAGCAAGCGGGGTGGAGGAGTGCCCGTATAGGGAGGTCATTGGGTCAGACTGTATGTATAGCTTTTCGGACGAGGGATTCCTATATCACCTTAGACCCAGAATTCGTAGTGGGTTTTCTCATCTAGTGGAACTTTGGAAAAGCCTCACAGTGAATCCTAGCCATTCACCTTGGGAGTGTGTAAGGGTCATGTAAAACCTGTCTAAACGGGAAACACGTCTTGTGGGGTAATGATGTGCAATCTCTGCAGAGTGTAAAACTGGTATATCAATCGTGCTCACGGTCATGAACGGCTCAGACTATCACATGAGTAATTTATAGAATTAAACTTAACCTGTCATTTGCATTTCATTGTGAAATTTATTATCAATTGTGATCCATTATTTAATTGGATTCTTATACACTTATACTTAGTAAATTGTGTGCGACTTGATCCTATACATTTGAGACGCGTCCGGATTTGTCATTAGATCTGACAGTGGGACCTTTAAATAAAATCTACTTCGCCAACTAGTCGAACAGACATGGGGATGGGGAGGTCTGATGAAAAATTTGATAAGCTGCGGCTCGCAAATTTGCCGGAGAAATCTGTTTGTTCACTCGCGTGAGACAAGGATGAAGTAGGCAGGGATTCTTTTGAATCGTGTGCTACAAATTTGTCTCGTTCGTCATGTCCTGATAGAACCTCACTGATAGAACCTCACAATACATCCCCAGCTAGTTCCAGCGGCAACATGATACGATACGACTGCCACTTGAACCCCGGTCAGCACAGAACGGAATCCGGCGCACCATGGTCCAGTCTACTTGTTCCAATTGTCCCACGACAGGAGGATCTATATATCTTCAGTGTGTCAGCGGTTGCCCGTGGAAGGACATGCGCTCTCGGTACTGTGCCAAGTGTATATGGCTCTGCAGAGGATTCGGCAGCCATCATGAACATCGAGGACTCCGGAGCGACCCTCGAGCTCAGACCTCAGAGATGGATTCTGAAAACTGTCATGTGCAAAGGGAGTCCCAAGAAGATCCGTTCCGATCCGAAAGAGCCAGCAGAAAGGGAGAAAAAAAACGTAGCGAACTACGTGGGTTGGTTAGTACCTTGAAGTTGACTGAGACGATGGTGTGTTGTATGGTTAATAAAAAGAGTACAGTAGATGTGTACTGCAGAGTTGCTACAAGGGCACGTGAAGATCAGTGGCAGTGTTCACAGGTGCTAGATCAAAAATGGAACTTGGATGTTTGCTCGGGGGGACTTCTCTGTCCACATCTGCAGAGAAAACCGAAGGAGACCCTAGCAAGGCTCCGTTTGGTTATTTTAGTGCACGGACTAAGTTTAGTTAGGAAACTAAAGTTTAGTTTCTATTCTGTTTGGTTCTAGTGACTAAGAGCTACTTCAACAGAAAATGTAAATTAACCCCAAAACAGATATTAGAGAAAAAAATGATTTTCTTTGCTCCAACAGCTCCCTCATTCTTTCCCAAAAAAGCCGCGTCCCTCATCCGCTTGCTCCCATCCCTCATATTTTCGCGTGATTTGTACCTCCCTAATCCGTGTGCATACTAGTTCCCGTATTTTTTATTCTGCCGCATGCATCCATACAGAGCTAGATGAAGGATTTTTTATTTTTTAAGTTTTTTAGACTTTATTTAAGGAAACTGTTGGAGTACACACTATAATTCGCTCCTAAGATTTTTTAGAGTACCCCTAATAATCATTTTTAAGAAAACATTTTAGCATTTTTTTGGAGTTGCTCTAAAACTATTCAAAACATATTAAAAAAATCATAAAAGGACTAAAATACCCTTTAACATTCTCTCGCCATTAGTGCAACTGAAATAAAAGAGGATAAAAATTGAAATTTATATGATTTAGTCTCTTTTAGTCACCCATTACGGAATTAAAGACTAAAACAGTTTAATCTCTATTTTAATCCTACCGTTTGGTAATTCATAGACTAAATAAGACTAAAATGTATATATCTTTAATCGCTTAAACCAAACGGAACCTAAAACCGAACCATGAGGGCAGTGACGACTGTAAGAATCTGCTGCCACACCTTGGTCGACCGCTTGTGGTGCGGCAACGTGCTCACCCAGACAGATGAGGGCGACCAAAAGATCCTGCGTGCTTATCACTTGTTCCCCGTGGGCCGTGGATTGAGCAATATTCGCCTCCACCGTACACCTACAAACGTGGATCATGAGCACAATGGATACTCAGGCTTCAGAGACACCCATGACAGCTGATGAGAGGATTTGTAGTATCTGGATTCTGAAGCGACAGCAGGAGAAGGTTGCTCAAATGCTAAGCTGAAATCCGTCCGTTTCGCGTTTCTGAACAAAAGCGGCATGGGGGAGTCGCCGTCCGCTACCGTGAGGTTGTGGATGTGAGGCCCACCTCCTCGGTGCTACCAGAGTCTAGAAAGGCCCTGTGTGTGCGCCAGGAATGGCCAGAAGGGACTCCATGACCTACATCGCCGCCTTTATCTTCGTAGGCGACGACCGCGGGGAGGCAGTGGCGGATTTTATATACCGTGTGTCCCAATAAAATTTTTATATGAAATTCCATGTAATGTATATATAATTTTTATATAATGTATATATAATTCCAAAAGGATATGATTCCATATGGATGATTGTGGACAGACTAACCAAAGTGGCACATTTCATTCTGGTCAAGACTACTTATAAAGGTTCTCAGTTGGCAGAGTTATATATGACTCAGATTGTGTGTTTACATGGAGTATCGAAAAAGATCGTTTCGGATAGAGGCTCACAGTTTACCTCCAGATTTTGGAAAAACTTTCATGAGAATATGGATACAAAGTTGAGTTTTAGTTCGGCCTATCATCCTTAAACTGATGGCCAGACTGAAAGGACTAATCAAGTACTGGAAGATATGTTGAGAGCTTGTGCCCTTCAACATGGAGAAAGTTGGGACAAGAGTTTACGTTATGCTGAGTTCTCATATAATAATAGTTACCAGGCCAGTCTGAAAATGTCACTATTTGAAGCTCTATATGGCAGGAAATGCAGGACTCCTCTATATTGGGATCAGACTGGAGAAAGACAGTTCTTTGGGTCTAAACTTATTCAAGAGGCAGAGGAACAAGTCCGTATAGTCATGGAGAACTTGAGGGTAGCTCAGACTAGGCAGAAGAGCTATGCTGATAATCGAAGAAGACCACTGGAGTTTGAATAAGGTGATCATGTGTACCTCAAGGTGTCACCTCTTTGTGGAATGAGGAGATTCAAAGTTAAGGGCAAGTTATCCCCTCGCTTTATTGGACCATTCAGAATCTTTAGGCAAGTTGAAGAGATAGCATACCAACTCAAGCTACCTGATCATTTATTTGATGTGCATGATGTATTCCACGTGTCTCAACTTAAAAAGTGTCTCCGTATTCCCGAGAAACAGTTACCAATGGAGGAACTCAGTGTTCAGGGTGATTTGACTTATACGGAATATCCTATCAAGATTCTTGATACTTTGACTCGAGTTACAAGAAATAAGGTGATAAAGATGTTCAAAGTGCAATGAAGTCACCATGGAGAAGATGAAGCTACTTGGGAGAGAGAAGAGCTTTGCATAGAATTTTCCCATCTTTTTCCTAGCCCTTCATAAATCTCGAGGACGAGATTCTTGTTAAGGGGGTAGGATCTGTAATACCCAAAAATATAAAATGAAAACATAGTGATTAACATACATGTTTTTGCCTATGTTTATTATAACATGTGAACCAACACTTCAAAAGTCATTAATTAATTAATGACACCCAAAAACAATATGTGCATCATGCTAGGTTTTCATTTTGTGTGCAATTTGTGACAATACAAAAATAATAATAATAATGTAAAATAAATATGTTAATACCCAAATTGGAATTCAAGTCCTAAAGGAAATTCTAGAATTGATAAAAGAGAAGAGAATACTACACAAATAAGATAAAATAAATATATAAATTAATTAAATTAGGTTCATATTGGTATTTGAATTTAGGCATTTAACCTAAGTATGAATCTCACAACAAGTATGAATTCAAATTTGAAATTTAAATTTGAAAGAGAAGAGAAGAGAAAAGAAAATATAAAAGAAAAAGGAAAGATTACCTGGGCCCAGATCTCACCTTTCGGCCCACCAGAAGAATCCCTCCCGCATAGCCCACTCCGCACGCAGGCACTGCCCTATGGGTCCACCTGGTCGGCCGCATACTCGCGCCCACGTTATGCCTTCACTGGCTCATTGCTGGGTGGAGCCCACCTGTCGGTGACTGAACCCCACGCTCGTGTCGTGCTCACTGGAAGGCGGGTCCCGCATGTCAGCGCACGTCCTTCTCCTTCGCAACGGCGGGCGCAAATGTCGCCGCCATAGCCGGGTCGTGGACGACCTTCCTCCTCTCTCCGCCCGTTCCTCCCCCTGCTAGCTTCTCGTGTGAGCTTAATTCCCGAGAGCAAACCGTCGCCGCCAGTGCCGAGCCCACGGAAAGTGAGAGATCCGCCATCGTCACCTAGAGCCGTTGGCGTCGCCCGAGCTCCGGGAAGGGGTCCAAGGACTTCGTTTGACGCTGTTGATGCTTGCCGGTGATCGAACACAATGTTGAATCGACCGCGCAATCGGTAATTGCTCATTAGAGTGCGCAAACCGCTGCTGCTTCAACCGCGCAGTGGACCTACCTTACCGTCCCTCGATCGCCGGTAAGAAATAGTCACATGCTCTCGCCTTCGTCCATGCATCGCACAACATAAATTGGATCGAAGCTTGTAGTTCAGAATACCGATCTGGCCGTCTCCGGCCATGGCCACCATCGTGTGGGCGGGCGGAGCCACCGTGTGCTTGTGCCTAGATAGGGAGTGATCGGGCGTCATCTGATTTGGGATGGACGGTGTAGATTGGGGATAAGGTACCGCCTCGGCCTGGTCTCGTCCCGGCCGTCGGATCATCGATGTAGGGGCAGGATTGGATCGGGCGTATTTTAAATCCTAACCCTTGGTCATTGATTCGATGGACCGGATCGTGTACCGCTTCGTGATATGATAGATCTAATCGCGTCCGTCGGGTTTTGATCGGATGGCCAGAGTTATCGCGTACCCCTTCGCGGCGCCAAACTTACGGAAGAAACCCTAAAAAAATAGGTAATAAACCTGCGGTCCAGCGCGAATGGTTCTGAGTCTTAGGAATTTTTCTGTATTAGTCCCTGGACTTCTTGTTAATAGTGCGAGCAGACCAGACCTTTAAGAAAATTGAGAAATCCATTAAAAAAGTGATTTTCAGTAGAAAATTAATTGCAGAAACTTGTTAAATTCCTAGAAAATTCATATTAAGTCTAAATTGATTCATACCAGTTTCTATAATTTTGTAATATTATTGTTTATCAACTAGTGTCTCTGTTTTGATATGAAAACTATATTAAAATTAATCTCCTAATTAACCTTGTACCTAGCACATAGAACCTTTGGAAATTCATAACTTAAAATCCATAACTCCAAAATTAATGATTCATGTTCCTATAATCTTTTTTAATATGTAGATTATTAATATGTATTTTGTATACATATTTGGTGTGATGTTAATTTCTCCTTTATACTATGCTTGTTTGTATTGTGGCGAGTAGAAGAGCCAGTGGCTGAGGATCCCAGTGTTCAGCAGGTAGAAGTTGCTGAGCAGGAGCTCATTGAAGGCAAGTTGTGCTCTTCCACTTTTATTACCCAATAATGTTCCTTATAATCATTTATTCGTGCATAGGTTTAATTTTGATGGGACCCATTAGGTTGCCCTAGTTTGCTTATCTTATTACCTTGTTTACCCCTGAATCATTTGGATAGTTTTGCTATTGCTCTATATGGCTTTAGGTTTAATATTACATTATGTCCATGTTCCAATTATTCTGTTATTTTATTTATGTTCATATCAAGATCATTATTTTTAATTGGAACATGAAGCTTAACTTGAGAAACACGTGCCACCACAATAGTGGAATGGGACGCCCTTGGCTGACTAACTAGAAAAGCTAGTGGAGGACTACCTTACCCGATAGAGGCAAGGGAAGTAGGGGAGTAGGCGTGTAGGGAGGTTCCCGGGTTGATTTTGCTGTGATTGCGATCAGACGGGGGATTCCTGCATTGGTCTTTCTAGAAACTGCAGCGGGTTTTCTGAAGCTAGTGGAACTAGGTAAAGGCCTCGTAGTGTTACCCTGCCTCGCTTCCTTGGTAGAGGTGTATGGGATTCATGACCCTTGGCAGATGGGTAACATGACTTGTGGGTACAGGGTACAACCTCTGCAGAGTGTAAAACCAGTATACTAGCCGTGCTCGTGGTCATGAGCAGCTCAAGACTCTCGCATGATTAAATTTTGGAACTAAATTTAATTTGTCATTTGCATTGCATGGGTTTATTTATTAATTTTGTTCTATTCTTATTATGGTTTGGTATTTACTTACATCTAGTAATTGCTAATAACATTTGACCAACTTATTAAAAGCAATGCTCAGCTTTAACCCATATTGTTGATCAGCCTTACACATCACATAAACTCCCACCATTGGTGAGTTCATGCACATTATTCCCCACGACTTGTTGAGCTATGATCTTTTGTGAGCTCACACTTGCGATATATAAAACCCCACAGGAGAAGAACAGGTGGCCCAAGAGGAGCCGCACCACAAGGAGTTCGACTTGATCTAGGTGGTGTCTCCCAGTCGACTTTGTGGAGCCAAGGATGGACTTTAGTTTGTTTTACATTTATAATTTATTTTGTAAGACTTCCGCTATGTAATAAGTACTTTTATGATATTGTGACATTTATCTCTATACACTCTGTTATTATATGTGTTGTCTTCTTTGGCGCATATATGAGATGCCCCCGGCTTTATCCCTTAAATCCGGGTGTGACACCCACCACCGCCGTCGGTCGCCGATCCATCTATGTCGGTCAACCCGGCCTCAATTCATCCTCCGGCCGGCCACCACCCTATACCGAGAGGTCGATTTTCTTGCCTATTTTATTCCTTATTTTCGGCAGCCATTATTCATTTGCCGACGAATATAATATGTTTTTTCATGACTAGTATGTTTGTTTGATTATGGTGTTTAATTATTATGTTTGGTTGGTTAGGGTTTTCGTGGAGGGTTTATGCATTTCAAAAAACGATTAAAACATGTTTAGTTAATGTGCGATTCCGTTAATAATATGTGTTCCATGTTTTTGTTTTAGTGGTATGTGGTATTTTACTTTAATTGCATATTAACATGCATTATTGTTTAGTTTAATAAGTTTTTTGATCTAATTAACTAATAAAATGTTTAGCTTAAATTCCATATTAATATGCATTATTACTTAGTTTGATTTGATTAATAGCATATCTATTTTACTCAACCATACCTACGGGGATGATGGACACATTCGGTTGGCGAAGCGAATGGTGAGTATGTAGTATTCTATTTTACTCAGAAATGGAATCAGTTTAAACTCATATATTTACAAGAGACTCAAACTGGAGTTGTCTCGAGCCCAATCGATGTTTATAGGCGAGGGCATAGAGCAAAAAACAGTGAAATTCCCGATGAGCTATGCAGTCAGGTGGCCGCTGAGCATCTGGTTAGTAGATGTTAGGACTAAAGTTTTCTTGCCATATAGCTATACATTACATGTGTGTTGAACCTTCATATTGTACTGCAGGTGACTTACGAGCAGGAGATGGTTAGGAAGTATGGAGAAGACTATGATTGGCGAGGCACGCCTATCATAGATGCTGAAGTTGTGCATTCTGTTGGAGAAAAGGCCCATGGACGGTATGAACTTGTGTAATTTTTTCAATAAGATTGAAGCTATGACCGATAGCTAATTTTCATGATTTTCAAGATATTCTATGTTTACCTGTGTGAAAGATTCGACGGAGTTGCGGCCTCGTGGCGGCTCTTCATCGCAGGGGGGTTGGGGTAGCAACCGTAGTCGGCGCTCGAGCATGGAGGAGGCTATGAGGGAGCAGCAAGAAAGGTTTTGTGAAGTGTTGCGGCAGCACCAAATGGCATTCGTGCAACAACAATCAGAGTACATGACTGCTTACAACGCAAAGGCAGAACAAGCAATGAACGTGAGTGTCTTATTTATTCTCAACATGGTCGTATATTTGTTTTATAACTAATATACTGTATTTGTAACAGCCTTGGTTTCCAGAGCAGGCACAACAACAATAATTTGTTTTCCCTCAATTTCAACCGCTGATGCCTCACCCTCAGATGCGTCGATAAGTATCTCTACCCGAGTGTATTATGAACAAGAACTTACTATGAACTAGCTCTGGTGTGTCGATCAATTCAATTTAGTTTAGACTTATCGTTTGTATTAACTTTTAAAATCTTGACTTGTAGGGATCGGGGGTTATGGGCACAACATGCCACCACCGGTGATACACAGATGACTTCGTTAACAACTTCTTCGCTTCTGGAGGTAGTGGCCACAACTCAAACAACCCTTATGTGATCAATTGACTCTTGTGGTGAATTTGGCGCCTTGCATGGATTTGATATGAACTGTGATGTATTATGGTGTATGTGGTATGTATCAATTGATGTACCCTTGCAGTGTATGTATTGTAATACTTGTGTGGATGAATTATGATATTTGTGATGGTTTATAGATGAATTATTATATGTATGATGGATTTGTATTGTTGTAATATATACGTATCATTGTTGAATTTTTTGTTAATTTTACTTTTTTTATAAATTTTTTACTCTAAAAATACTTATTTTTAGCGGTCAGAACACAGACCACCGAAAATTGCCGAATTAGCTTTCGGCGGGTGTTGGGGGCCTCCTTCCTCTGAAGGTCGTCAAAAACACTACTAACCATATGTTTTTTTGTGTGACATGGGTTATTTCAGAAGGAAGCTTCGTCTTCAGGATATAAGCCTCTTATGACGTAGGCACACAAGATGAAGACAGATCCAAAGAAGATAAGAGTAAACACCGAAGCTAGCACGAGACGGAAAAGCTTCGGCTTGCGACGAAGCAGAGGAATAATGATGATGTCCGAAGGAGGAAAAGACCACCTAGTCCTTTATAACTTGTATTTCGATCATGTGTAAACATTGAGGACACAAATGTACTTTTACTCGGGCTTCGTCTCGTACCTATAAATAGATGAACAGTAACACCGTACTGTTCACGCTAGATTGTACTTTCACTCTCTCGCATCCTTGCCTTCGAGCAAGCCTAGGGTATCAATGTAATATTAACATTGTTGATATTTTAATATGTTTCACGAAATACAAGAATAAATGAATTATTATGATATTGTTATCATGTTTATTCCTTTGTATTTCATGTTTACTTATTAAATGATGAAGGTATGTCCTTCTAGACCTTCGTCTGATGAGTATTATACCCATGGGGAATAATACTTCGGAGGACGAAGGTCTCCTACAATTAAAATTATGTTGCCTTGTTCTTGACTCATAGCATTTGGGAACAAGTGAACAACATTGGCGCCCACCTCCGGTGAACTCACTTCCACAACCTTCGGCAAGCACTCACCTTCGACATGCCGTCGAAGAAGGCAACAGTGCCAGGGGCTGCCCTGCAACTGCTAGACACGAACCAGGATGCACTCTCCCCACGAGAGGCTAGAGCAAAAAGAAAAGTCCACCAGCCCAACTCTTAAGGAGGAGCAGCTTGACCTGGAGATCAGGGATTTAGAAGCAATCCATCAGCAAGTACAAAGAAAAAAAAGGAGAAAATGCTTCGGCTGGCTGACCTTCAGAAGAAGATTGACGACGCAGCTGAGGAGATGGGTCATATTACTCAAGATGACCAGGACCGAAGGCCTCAACACAGGGAGCTTCATCAGGAGAGCCCATTCAACGAAGACGAATAGTACGATGACTTTCATCATGGTAATTTTACTTTCGATGATGCTTCTCTGGCAGCAGAATTGCAGGCTACCCCGTGGCCACAATCCTACAAGCCACCCCAATTGCCCATGTATGATGGGCATTCGGATCCAAAGCAATTTTTGATGAGCTACGATGCAACAATATCCTCGTATGGGGGCAACGCTGCTGTCATGGCAAAGTCCTTCATCATGGCAGTCAGAAGCATGGCCCATACATGGTATTCCTCCTTTCGGCCAGGGACAATCACATCATGGAAGAAGCTGAAGGACATGCTAGTCACCAGCTTCCAAGGCTTTCAGACGAAGCCAGTCACTGCTCAGGCCTTGTTTCAATGCACGCAAGACCATGAGGAGTACCTGCAGGCATACGTCCGAAGGTTCCTGCGTTTGAGAGCTCAAGCGCCTACAATGCCCAATGAAATTGTTATTGAGGCTCGGCCAGGACCTATGACCCAATATTTTGCAAGGAAGCCACCACAAACCTTGGAAAAACTCCTTCAGAAGATGGATGAATACATCCGGGCTGACAACGATTTCCACCAAAGAAGGGAAGAAGCATAGAGGCATTCTGAAATGACTAGGGGCTTTGGAAGAAGACTTCATCCCAGGCATGTCAGGTCAATCCATAATTCCAATGCCAACGATGAAAGGGCCAACAATGCTCAGACCAGTAATCATAGCTCACAGTCTTCGGGCATGCAACAAACTTCTTACAGACCGCCAACTCCGAGAGGCAGAGGAGGAAGAAGCTTCAGTGGAGGAAATCAGCCTAGGAAGTGGTTATGCCTTTTTTTGGCGAGGACAAGGGTCACTCAACAAGGACGTGCCAAGTCATGATCCAAAAGCAAAAGGAAATCGCTGAAGCTGAGGCACGGAAGAATCAGCCAAAGCAGGTCCTCCATACTGCTTCGTGCTACTCTCCATACATATTGGAATACGTAGGCAACCAATAGCCCACGGCTTCAGCAGCTTCAGCAAGCTACTCTCAAGCTTCTTGGGCTAAATTACCACCACCCCCACCAATGGCGCCCGCCCCAAGTCATGATCAGCAGGCAGAAGGGTACCTTCGGCCACAACAACAACGTGATCTTCGGGAGCAGTCTGAAGCTCGCACAATTAATAACACTGTGCCTAGGGGTGGTAATGGATCACGATCCAAATGCCTCTTCACAAAAAGTTAAAGCCCTTAAAAAATATTAGTTCAAAAATGAATAAGAATAGGGCCCGACCCTAATCCGATTCGATTCTTAAAATTTGTAGTGTAAAGTTTATAGCCCATTACCACCCCTAACTGTGCCCGAATCTAGGCATATCTACTAAAGATGACACAAGGTTTTGGCCAAAAGAAAGCTCTGATTTGTTCCATTCCTACTCTTTTTTGCTTTTATATTTCTGTTGCAAAAGATAATACAGGAAGGTTTAACCTTCAACTCGATGTAATAAACCTGTGGTTACACCATCGAGTGTGACAAATCCAAGTTCCGAAGCTCCAAAGAGGTTCCTAAGGGAGCACAGAGTAAGTTTCGAAGCTCTAAAGACGTTCCTAAGGGAGCGCAGAGTAAGTTCCGAAGCTCAAAAGTCGTTCCTAAGGGAATGCAGAGCTAAGATGCCACCTAAATCAAAGGTGAAGAAGCTCCAATATCGTTCCTAAGGGAATGCAGAGCTTAAATGCCACCTAAGTAAAAGGTGAAGAAGCTCCAAAGTCATTCCTAAGGGGATGCAGAGCTTAGCTCCAAAGTCGTTTCTAACGGGATGCAGAGCTAAAATACCACCTAAGTAAAAGGTGAAGAGACTCCAAAGTCGTTCCTAAGGGGATGCAGAGTCTGGGTGTGTATTCGCATGGGTTTTACCTTCGACATAAACATCATTTTGCATCATACCATCATATAATATTGCATAGTATCATCATACACCATTTTGCATCAGCAAAAAGCCGTGGAGAAGAAGGAAAATTACTCCTTCGAAGATACTTATCGGATCATGAAAGAATGTGCTGTAGCACAACATATGCCTCCGGGAGATATATTGTACTACACGAAGCTGACCTTCGTCAACAGTGGCGTAAGAAAAATTCTTTTCTTTGCGAATCATGAAAAGAAGGGAAGGTGTTTTTTTCGCCAAAGGCTCAAAAATGGTACATACGTAGATTTCATGCATCACAAAGAGATAGATTACATTAATGTACATACAAATATTTGATGTTTGTTTCTTACACAAGGCGACAACCACATACAAGCATTACATTTTCAAGCATACAAAAATTTGATCTTCCTTTAGCACTTTTTCAGCAGCTTAGTGTAATAGTCTATCGACGACTTTGTCAACGACTTCGTCAATGACTTCGTTAACAACCTTCATTATATCCAAAGCTTCTTTCATAACCGGGTCGGCTTCGGGTTTGTATGGCTCTGGTGGTGGTGAAAGGCCGGCTGCAATAAAGAATGGCGAATCTCGAAGCTAGAAGCGAACAACGAAGCAAAACTTTAAATAAAAGTACATATAATCATGGTGCGTTCAGCAGCTTCTTCAGCTCGTTTAGCCTCCTCCCCGGCATCGTGAGATTCTTTCTCATTCTTTTTAATGGCTTCATCAGCCATCTCACGACCGCCCTTCATCCAAACATCAGAGTAAATGTGGCGGAACCGCCCGAATTATTCCAACTTAAGTGCCTAAGTCCCGCCTTAGAGGCTAGACCACACTTAAATAGGAATGAAACGTCAGTCCCTCGAATCTAGTCCGACAAGGCCACTAACAGAATCAAGTACCACGTACTCACTCGAAGGTGAGGCACAGAGCAAATACAATAAAGCATAAAACCATACATTAAGGAGTACTTAAATTTATTACAACATTATCGGAGTTTATCAAAATTAGCGATCATTGTTCGAAATGCAGCGGAATATAACTAACGGTAAATGAATGGAGGGATGGGGAAGCCTGGCCCATCACTCCTCATGCTCCTCCTCTTCTGAGGTAGGGTCTCACTCGACTGTCCAACCCGGTGGCAAGATGGACGGCCAAGTCACTCCAGCAACCATATCCTCCAGAGAACCTGTAAAAAAAATTATGCCACAAGCAAGGCTGAGTATACTAATACTCATCTAGACTTACCCGGTGTGAGGAGTCTACTCCTCTACCTCTAGACATGCAGTTGTTTGGCTGAGAGGTTTGGTTTGCCAAAAGCACTAGCTGAGTCTAAATCAAGTTTTTGCTTTTCAAGTTTTAGTGTGACTCTCTTAAGACTAAATGTGTACCTATCTAATCATACATGGTATCAAACATTTTGCAATCAACATCTTTTGCCAAATCAACTCATTTTCACTTGTTACTCAATGTAGCAGCATGGATCAAGCAGTTTTATTAGCTGCGAGAAGCAGACGATTCGAATCGAGTTTTTATCCTTGCAAGGTAAACCTAAACACACGGCGTGACGAGGCACTCTGTCCCCACACACATCGACCGTCCCCATCGATTCCCCGTCAACAGAACAGGGCTCACCGCCTTGGCGTACAATGCCTCACTGACCCTGACTGTCGTCGTGCAGTGACCACACTTGTACCCACCATAACCGGAATGGGAGACCACGTCTCAGGTCGCGTGAGGGATAAAGTTTCCTGCCAGGTTCACTCAGGTACTAGGCTTACCGATTTACTATATTTCTTGGCATGTGCTTAGTACGTTCAAACGCTTGACACACGGTACCACACCTTAATCCTTATTCCAATTTCTGTCTCGTAGACAACGCATCCCCATGGACCATTGTCCATAGACCATCATCATTATGATATACAAATCGATACAACCAATTCCTGACCTCGCGCGAGTGTTAGAAAAATCACTCGACTTCTACCGAGATCCCTAATTAGTAAAGCAGCTACTCGACCTAGCATACTAGTATCCATCTCAAAAGGAATCCTGAGTTCATGCAACTAGGGTTTCAGTCAACTCCTACACTTAAGTGCACAATACAAGCCTACAATCATTAAGTGTAGTAAAATAGCATATAGAATTGGTTATGCATAAAATCAGGGCTTGCCTTCCAAAGCTGGGACAGGCAGATCCTCGATGGCAAGCTCTGGTGCTGGCTCCTAGACTACCTCCTGAGCAACTTGTTGCTCCGGGACGACGATGTACTCTCCGTCAGTGAGATTACAGTCTATCGAATGCAATGAATAAGGTATACGCATATTAATGATATGACATTTTGTAATTACTAAGTATAGTAAATCAGTACTAAAATAATGGTACACTAGGGGTTTCCTTTGTTGGCCTTAAGAGTTTCATACATTCATTTTAGGGTCTTGAATGAACTTAACATTTTAGTTATCCTTTGGATTTTGTTTTGGCTCTTTGAGGAATTAAGGTTGCACACCACTAATTTCCACAAAAATTCTCATTTTACTTTCTATTAGGTTTTCTTATTGAGTTCCTTTGAACTATCATGGCAAGTTAACATTTTCCAAAAATGTTACAAAAATTACAGTGGGTAAACATTGACCTCTGTGGTTTATTCTAAAAATTTGAAGTTGAAATTATTTCAGATACTCCTTGTGCAAAATTAACCAAAATAAGGGTAAAAGGGTACTTTACACTATAGCTCTGCTTTAAGTGAGGTTTCTGGACTAAATTTTATTTTTGCTATGATCCCTAGGTGATAATAGGTCCTTGTGTTAAAAATCACAGAAAAAGACCCACTGAATATTTAGTTGTGATTTTCTAAAGTTTAAAGCCAAAAAGGTACTTATAACTAACTTAATATTTGAAAAATGTCAAACAACAGAACTTATATTTTTCCTAGATTCATATCAGAATATTATTAGTTATCCCAAGGATTGGGGTGGGTTCTCCTTAGGATTATTTTTCTAGGGTTTTTCTAAGTTTTCATTGTTTTTATGAAATAAAATGTGGTGCATTTCTTTTGTACAAACAAAGGGCTTAACAAATTTTTTCAGTGCACTATGTTAATAAAGTAAGCTAGCAAAAATGTGGTTGCCCCCTGGTTCTTATTTTAAACTCCCTTTTCTATTTTCTTTAACTTTGAGTCAAAGTAAGTTTAAATGGTAAACCCTTCCCTAATCTGGTATACTGAGGGGTTTATTATTTTTAAACAGGCTAGGTAGTGGTTTAGTACCTCTCTAATTTTTCTTAACCCCAGTCTAAAAGTGTAGCTATTTTTCCATTCTTTATTTAGCTTTTGGTCAGTTTGCTAATTAAATCAAAACTTTAGAATTTCCTGCAATACTTATGGTGTTTGGTATTTTTTCTAAGTAGTTCATATTATTTAGAACCTAGCAAAATTAGTTTGACCATATTTGGTTGGATAAAACTGAAGTTATGAATTTTACAAGCTCTCTCTACATTTAAATGAATAATGTTTAAAAGGTTTTATGAAAAACCAGTTTACACCGAGACCCCTGGGCTTTCCCTGAACTAAGTCTTTAAACTAGACCCTTGCAGAACTATTCATATGAGTCACTGACTATTCAAAACCCCCCTGGCTTCTTCTTCTTTTTCCCCGAGCTCCATCCCCCATTGAAATAGTAACCGCGGGAATAAACAGGGTGGCGCGGCTTACCGGCGGCGAGGAAGGTCCGGCGAAGGGCGGGGTTAGCTCCGGGAGGTCCTGGCGGTCACGTTGAGGTGCGGCTCGTCGACGGTGATGGCCTGAATCGGTCGGGCCTCGTGCGCAGGCGGTCGGGCTCGTCGACGGCGTATGCTCCGACCTGCTCACGGCGGTATCGTTCAATCCAATGGCACAGGAACCTTTACGGGGTGCTAAGGATGCTACTCGTGCAAGGAATCGAAGAAAGGCTCACCGTGGAGCTTGGTCTACGTGCGCCGGTGGTCGGGTGAAGTCCGGCGACGTCGAACTGGTGCCTCCGGTGAGGTAGAGTCCAATCCCCGGCTCTGGAAGCTTCACAGAGGTCCGTAGAGGCTATCCCGAGGGTCGTACGGGGCGGGGAATGGCTAGGGTGGCCGGTCTATGGTGGCTGTGGCTTGCGCGGCCGCTAGCACCTTGCTCACAGGCGAACTCCGGCGAACCCGAGCTTGGGTTGGGTCAGTGGTGCGCGGGAGTGTACGGTCGAGGCCGGGATGGCTTTTATAGGCACGGGCGCGGCGTTGATGCAAGGTTGGCGCGGTGCGGGGCTGCGCGCGTGGGCGGAGCGCCGAGGGCGTGCTCTGGCGCGCCAGAACGCATAGAACAGGTGGGCGTTTGTTTCTGCCTCTGTTCAACGGCTTGCAGGGATTACAAACGTGCGAATCTTGCCAAGGGTCTTGTGCAAATCTCTTCCTGGCACCTAGGGCTAGCTACTATGTGTGAGTACCAATGGGAGATATGCCCTAGCTTGGGAGATATGCGGGCGCCAAGTTGGGTCTATCGACACTGTTCAACCCGAGACAAAACTGATGTCAAACCTTGTCAAATGGTCTTGGCTTCGGTTCAAATTTTTCCAGTGTGTGCCTTAGGTAATTTGGCCACTTTTTGATATTTGGACCAAGGGGTTTTGGCGCCAGCACAAAGGTGAACACCATTGATCTTTGGTCTAGGGTGGTTTTTTGGGACTTAGAGAGATTTTTAAAGGCTCAAGTGTGCTTTCCACTTGGTGAACTAAATTGAGGTTTTTGTTGGGCCATTTTGCAATCTTTTTCATACTACATTTTGTAGCTTTACTAATGCTCTTCATCTTTAGTAAAGGTCCCTTTTTGTGTTTTGATTATTTGCCCATTCTTACCCTCTTAATCCCATGGTTAGGGTTTAAGGGCTTAAGAAGGAATTAGGGCTTTAGAATCTTGTTTGTGGATAATGCTTATCTTAACCATGATTCTAAAACTTTTAGTTCCCTCGTTTCCATTTTAGCACAAAGTTTGAGTAGGACCTGTCGGGTACCATAATTAGGGGTACCCCCAACACTCCTAAACTCGGATGCTAACCACCATCAGCGCAAGCTGCAGAGACTGATGGGCACAATTCAGGTCAAGGCTTCGTCCACTCAAGGGACGCGATCTCGCCTCGCTCGAGCCCAGCCTTGGGCAGGAACAATAGTCCCAGACGAATTCACGCCTCGCCCGAGGGCCTCCTCAAGCAACGGGCGCACCCTCGACTCGCCCGAAGCTCAGCTCGGGCAGGCTTCGTTGTGAAGCAACCTTGGCCAAATCGCCTCACCAACGGACCGTATCGCAGGCGCATTCAATGCGAGGATCGCCTGACACCTTATCCTGACACGCATTCCTGAGTCGACAGGGCCAAAGTGACCACAGTCACTTCGCCCTTCCACTGACCGATATGACAGGAAAACAGCGCTGCTCGCCCTTCTCCGACTGCTGTGCCACCCGCCAGGGTGAGGCTGACAACGACTAAGTTCAGCCTCAGGCGCAACAAGAAGCTCCGCCTCGCCCGACCTTGGGCCTCGACCTCAGGAGGAGGTCTCCGCCTCGCCCGACCCTAGGGCTTGGCCTCAACCTCGACCCCAGGGCTCGGCCCCGGCCTCGGCCTCGAAAGGTGGTCTCCGCCTCGCCCGACCCTAGGGCTCGCCCTCAACCTCGGCCTCGGAGGATGGTCTCCGCCTCGCTCGACCCCAGGGCTCGGCCTCAACCTCGACCTCAGAAGGAATCGCGTCCTCACCCAACCCTGGCCTCGGCCTCAGGAGGAGTCTCCGCCTCGCCCGACCTTGGGTTCGGACCGACCACGCCACAGGGGGTACATCATTGCCCTACCCCTAGCTAGCTCAGGCTACGGGGAACAAGACCGGCGTCCCATCTGGCTCGCCCCGGTAAACAAGTAATGATGGCACCCCGCGTGCGTCCATGACGATAACGGTTCTCAGCCCCCTACGGAAGCAAGGAGACGTCAGCAAGGTCCCGGCAGCCCCGACAGCTGTGCTTCTATAGGGCTCAAGCGCTCCTCCGACGGCCACGACACAGCGTGCACAGGGCTCTAGCACCTCTCCGATAGCCACGTTGGCATGTACATAGGGCTCTGGCTCCTCTCTGCCGGACACGTTAGCATATAGCTACACCCCCATTGTACACCTGGACCCTCTCCTTGCATCTATAAAAGGAAGGTCCAAGGCCCTCATACGGGAGGGTGGTCGCGCGGGAGGATGGGCTGACGAACAGGCTCACACACACTCTCTTTCTCCCTCGCGAACGCTTGTAACCCCTACTGCAAGCGCATCCGCCCTGGCGCAGGATAACACGAGCCGCGGTTCTCCCCCTTGTGTTCCATCTCGCGCCAACCCATCTGGGCTGGGACACGCAGCGACAATTTTACTCGTCGGTCCAGGGACCCCTCGGGGTCGAAACGCCGACAGTTGGCGCGCCAGGTAGGGGCCTGCTGCGTGTTGTCGAACAACCGTCGAGCTCCAGATGGGTAGTCTCCAGCAACCTTTTCAGCCCGGGATGCTGCTCCGTTTCGGGAGTCTCGAGTTCATGTCCCTCGACGGCAACTACGACATGGTACTCCTTCCTCCGCAGCGCGACAGCGACAACGGCGGCTGTCAGCCCACCCGGCGGCGGCGGACTCGACGACGTCTTCCCCCGTGGCGGAAGAGCAGCATCCGGGTCTGTCCCGCCATATTCCTCGCCGCAGGAGGAGGAGGTGGGGCAACCATGGCCAGGCAGGAGACGGCACCTCGTCGGCTGTCGAGCGAGTCGACGACGCTGACAGGGACATGTCGGGTGTTGACCTCGCGCCTGAGACGACGGCGAGTGTCGTTTCCTCGCCACGTGCCAACCCCAAGCGGACAGATGATGCCAGCACTCTCGCGGAGGATTTGCTGAGTGTTAGCCTCATACCTGAGATAACAGTGCAGTCCGTCCCCGACGTGACTTCGTCACCGTCCATCGATCGAGAGGTACCGTCCGTTTTCCACCCTGTGCGTTTTAAATTCAGCTTCGATCCACCGAGCGACCCCGCTTCGGTGAACGCTTTCATAAAGGCATATCCTAACCTTCCGGGGTACCATATGTGGTCAACCTGGGACCGACTGACGACCGTCTCGACCTACGGGCACCCGGGTTCCGAGGAAGAGGACGAGCCCGACTCTGGTTGGGATTTCTCCGGGCTCGGTAATCCCAGTGCCATGCGAGACTTCATGACCGCATGTGACTACTGCCTCTCCGATTGCTTCGATGATGGCCACAGCCTTGACAACGAGGGTTGTGGCCCAAGTCGCGAATGCTTCCACGTCGATCTAGGGGGTCTAGACGAAGGCAACCACCTTGGTATGCCGGAGGACGACGATCCCCCTAGGCCTGCGCCTCGCGTTGACATCCTGCGGGAGCTAGCTGTGGTCCCAGTCCCTGCGGGGTGTCAGGACACACAACTCGAGCAAAACCGAGAGATGCAAGCCAAGCTCGACGAGGAAGCAGGACAACTTGTGCAGCTCCGGCAAAACATCGAGCAGGAGTGGGCAGGCCGAGCACTCGCCGGAGAAGCGCGTCAACAGGCCCGGGACGTCCAGCACCGTATCGCTGACGATGCCAGGGCAAGGCTGCCCTCGGCCTCCAGAGGGGTCGGCCAGAATCTGGCTGCAGCGGCAATGCTGCTTCGAGCGATGCCGGAGCCATCCACCACCGAGGGGCGGCGTATCCAAGGAGAGCTTAAGAATCTCCTGGAGGATGCCGCGGTCCGACGGGCCGAGAGCTCTGCCTCCCGAAGGCAAGGGTGCCCCACGGAGCATCGTGCAGCGACTTCCCGATTCATGCGGGAAGCCTCGGTCCACACCGGGCGCACGCGGGACGCGACGCCTGCGGCCCCGGGTTGCCTCGACAACGAGCACCACCGCCATGACCGTCGAGCCCGCCTCGATGAGAAGGTGTGCCGAGGCTACCACCCCAGGCGTGGGGGACGCTACGGCAGTGAGGAGGATCGGAGCCCCTCGCCCAAACCACCAGGTCCGCAAGCCTTCAGCCGGGCCATACGACGGGCGCCATTCTCGACCCGGTTCCGAGCCCCGACTACCTTCACTAAGTACTCGGGGGAAACGAGGCCGGAACTGTGGCTTGCGGACTACCGGCTGGCCTGCCAGCTGGGTGGAACGGACGATGACAACCTCATCATCCGCAACCTCCCCCTGTTCCTCTCCGACGCCGCCCGAGCCTGGCTGGAGCATCTGCCTCCTGCGCAGATCTCCAACTGGGACGACCTGGTCAAAGCCTTCGCTGGAAACTTCCAGGGCACATACGTGCGCCCTGGGAACTCTTGGGATCTCCGAAGCTGCCACCAGCAGCCGGGGGAATCCCTACGAGATTACATCCGGCGGTTTTCGAAGTAGCGCACCGAGCTGCCCAACATCACCGACTCGGATGTCATCGGGGCGTTCCTCGCCGGCACCACTTGTCGCGACCTGGTGAGCAAGCTGGGTCGCAAGACCCCCACCAAGGCGAGCGAGCTGATGGACATCGCCACCAAGTTCGCCTCTGGTTAGGAGGCGGACGAAGCCATCTTTCGTAAGGACAAGCAGCCTCAGGGACGCCAGCAGGAAGACGTCCCCGAGGCGTCCGCCCAGCGTGGCACGAAGAAGAAGGCCATGAAGAAGTCGCAAGCGAAACGCGACGCCGCCGACGCAGATCTTGTCGCTGCCGCCGAGCACAGGAACCCTCGGAAGCCTCCCGGAGGGGTCAACCTGTTTGACAAGATGCTCAAGGAGTCGTGTCCCTATCACCAGGGTCCCGTCAAGCACACCCTTGAGTAATGCGTCATGCTTCGGTGCTACTTCCATAAGACCGGGCCCCCGGCGGAAGGTGGCAAAGGCCAAGACAATGACAAGAAGGAGGGCAACAAGGCAGAGGAGTTCCCTGTGGTCCACGGCTGTTTCGTGATCTACGGTGGGCAAGTGGCGAACGCCTCAGCTCGGCACCGCAAGCAGGAGCGCCAGGAGGTCTGCTCGGTGAAGGTGGCGGTGCCAGTCTACCTAGACTGGTCCGACAAGCCCATCACCTTCAACCAGGGCGACCACCCCGACTGCGTGCCGAGCCCAGGGAAGTACCCGCTCGTCGTCGACCCCGTAATCGGCAACGTCAAGCTCACCAAGGTCCTCATGGACGGAGGCAGCAGCCTCAACATCATCTACGCCGAGACCCTCGGGCTCTTGCAAATCGATCTGTCCACGATCCGGGCCGTTGCGGCGCCCTTTCACGGGATCACCCCCGGGAAGCGCGTCCAGCCCCTTGGACAACTCGATCTGCCCGTCTACTTCGGGACTCCCTCCAACTTCCGAAAGGAAACCCTCACGTTCGAGGTGGTCGGGTTCCGAGGAACCTACCACGCAGTGCTAGGGAGACCATGCTACGCCAAGTTCATGGCCGTCCCTAACTACACCTACCTCAAGCTCAAGATGTCGGGCCCCAACGGGGTCATCACCGTCGGATCCACGTACCGACACGCGTACGAATGCGACGTGGAGTGCGTGGAGTACGCTGAGGCCCTCGCCGAGTCCGAGGCCCTCATCGCCGACCTAGAGTGCCTCTCCAAGGAGGTGCCTGATGCGAAGCGCCACACCGGCAACTTCGAACCAGCGGAGGCGGGTAAGTCCGTCCCTCTCGACCCCAGCAACGACGCCTGCAAGCAAGTCCGGATCGACTCTGAGCTCGATCCCAAATAGGAAGCAGTGCTCGTCGACTTTCTCGTGAAGTCCGAGGTGTTTGCGTGAAGACCCCAGCAACGAACGCCGAGGTGTTTGCGTGGAGTCCCTCGAACATGCCCGGCATACCGAGGGATGTCGCCAAGCACTCGCTGGATATCCGAGCTGGAGCCCGACCCGTGAAGCAGCCTCTGCGCCGTTTCGACGAAGAGAAGCGCAGAGCCATAGGCGAGGGGATCCACAAGCTGATGGCTGCAGGGTTCATCAAAGAGCTATTCCATCTCGAATGGCTAGCCAACCCTGTGCTTGTGAAAAAGAAAGGTGGGAAATGGAGGATGTGTGTAGACTACACTGGTCTAAACAAAGCATGTCTGAAGGTTCCCTACCCTCTGCCTCACATCGATCAAATCGTGGATTCCACTGCTGGGTGCGAAACCCTATCATTCCTCGATGCCGACTCAGGTTATCACCAAATCAAGATGAAAGAGTCCGACCAGCTCGCGACTTCTTTCATCACACCTTTTGGCATGTACTGCTATATTACTATGCCATTTGGTTTGAGGAATGCAGGTGCGACATACCAAAGGTGCATGAACCATGTGTTCGGAGAGCACATCGGCCGAACGGTCGAGGCTTACGTCGATGACATTGTAGTCAAGACAAGGAAAGCCTCCGACCTCCTCTCTGACCTTGAAGCAACATTCAAGTGTCTGAAGGCGAAGGGCGTGAAACTCAATCCCGAGAAGTGTGTCTTCGGAGTCCCCTAAGGCATGCTCCTGGGGTTCATCGTCTCCGAGCGGGGCATCGAGGCCAACCCGAAGAAAATCGCGGCCATCACCAACATGGGGCCTATCAAAGACTTGAAAGGAGTACAGAGGGTCATGGGATGCCTTGCGGCTCTGAGCCGTTTAATCTCGCGCCTTGGCGAAAGAGGCCTACCCTTGTACCGCCTCTTAAGGAAGACCGAGCGCTTCACTTGGACCCCCGAGGCCGAGGAAGCCCTCAGAAACTTGAAGGCGCTCCTTACAAGCACGCCCATCTTGGTGCCCCCCGCTGCGGGAGAAGCCCTCTTGATCTACGTAGCCGCAACCACTCAGGTGGTCAGCGCCACGATCGTAGTCGAGAGACGAGAAGAAGGACATGCACTGCTCGTCCAGAGGCCGGTCTACTTCATCAGTGAAGTGCTATCCGAGACCAAGATCCGCTACCCGCAAATTCAGAAGCTACTGTACGCAGTAATTCTGACGCGGCGAAAGTTGCGACACTACTTCGAGTCTCATCCGGTGACTGTGGTGTCATCCTTCCCCCTGGGGGAGATCATCTAGTGCCGAGAGGCCTCGGGTAGGATAGCAAAGTGGGTAGTGGAGATCATGGGCGAGACAATCTCGTTCGCTCCTCGGAAGGCCATCAAGTCCCAAGTCTTGGCGGACTTCGTGGCTGAATGGGTCGACATCCAGCTACCAACAGCTCCGATCCAACCGGAACTCTGGACCATGTATTTTGATGGGTCGCTGATGAAAACAGGAGTAGGTGCGGGCCTGCTCTTCATCTCACCCCTCGAGAAGCACCTCCGCTAGGTGCTGCGCCTCCATTTCCCGGCGTCAAACAACGTGGCCGAGTACGAGGCTCTGGTTAACGGGTTGCGCATCACCATCGAGCTAGCGGTTCGGCGCCTCGACGCTCGTGGCGACTCGCAGCTTGTCATTGACCAAGTCATGAAGAACTCCCACTGCCGCGACCCGAAGATGGAGGCCTACTGCGACGAGGTTCGGCGCCTGGAAGACAAGTTCTACGAGCTCGAGCTCAACCACGTCGCTCGACGGTACAACGAGACTGCGGATGAGCTGGCTAAAATAGCCTCGGGGCGGACAATGGTTCCCCTGGACGTCTTCTCCCGAGACATACATCAACCCTCCGTCAAGACCGACGACACGCCCGAGCCCAAGGATGCCTCGGCCCACCCCGAGGAGGCCTCGGCCCAGCCCGAGGTATCCTCGGCCGCTGAGGGTGAGGCACTGTGCGTCGAGGAAGAGCAGAATGGGGTCACGCCTAATCGAAACTGGCAGACCCCGTACTTGCAATATCTCCACCGAGGAGAGCTACCCATCGACAAAGCCGAAGCTCGGCGACTGGCGCGGCGCGCCAAGTCGTTTGTCTTAATGGGTGATGAAAAGGAGCTCTACCACCGCAGTCCCTCAGGCATTCTCCAACGATGCATATCCGTCGCTGAAGGACAGAAGCTATTGCAAGAGATACACTCGGGGGCTTGTGGTCACCATGCAGCACCTCGAGCCCTTGTCGGGAACACCTTCCGACAAGGCTTCTACTGGCCGACCGCGGTGGCCGACGCCACTAGGATTGTACGCTCCTGCCAAGGATGTCAATTCTATGCAAGACAGACGCACCTGCCCGCTCAGGCCCTACAGACAATACCCATCACCTGGCCGTTTGCTGTGTGGGGTCTAGACCTCGTCGGTCCCTTGCAGAAGGCACCCGGGGGCTTCACGCACCTGCTGGTCGCCATCGACAAATTCTCCAAGTGGATCGAGGTCCGACCCCTAACCAGCATCAGGTCCGAGCAGGCGGTGGCATTCTTCACCAACATCATCCATCGCTTTGGGGTCCCGAACTCCATCATCACCGACAATGGCACCCAGTTCACTGGCAAGAAGTTCCTAGACTTCTGCGAGGACCACCACATCCGTGTGGACTGGGCCGCCGTAGCTCACCCCATGACGAATGGGCAGGTAGAGCGTGCTAACGGTATGCTTCTGCAGGGACTAAAGCTGAGGATCTACAACGACCTCAACAAGTTCGGCAAGCGATGGATGAAGGAACTACCCTCGGTGGTCTGGAGTCTGAGGACGACGCCAAGCCGAGCCACGGGCTTCTCGCCGTTCTTTCTAGTCTATGGGGCCGAGGCGATCTTGCCCATAGACTTAGAATACGGTTCCCTGAGGACGAGGGCGTACGACGACCAAAGCAACCAGACCAGCCGAGAAGACTCACTGGACCAGCTGGAAGAAGCTCGGGACATGGCCTTACTACACTCGGCATGGTATCAGCAGTCTCTGCGACGCTACCACGCCCGAGGGGTTCAGCCCCGAGACCTCCAGGTGGGAGACTTGGTACTTCGGCTGCGGTAAGACGGCCGAGGGCGCCACAAGACCACTCCTCCCTGGGAAGGGCCGTTCATCATCGCCAAGATTTTGAAGCCCAGAACATACAAGCTGGCCAACAGTCTGGCGAGGTCTACAGCAACGCTTGGAACATCTGACAGCTACGTCGCTTTTACCCTTAAGATGTTTTCAAGTCGTTCATATACCTCATTCTCTTTACATACACAAATGAAGTCTAACCGTCAAGGAAGGGTCAACCTTGCCTCGGCAAAGCCCGACCCTCCCTCGGGGGCTAGAATGGGGGAACCCCCTCTGCGTCAAAATTTTCCTCGGAAAAAGTCTTTCTGCCAGAACATCTTTCGCGCTTTTCGATTGCTTCGATAGCGGGGTCCTGAAAACAACGGAGTACACGTAAGCGGCAAGGCCGACCGAGCCGAGGGACTCCTACGCCTCCGGGATACAGATACCTCACTCATCACCTTTCACGATAAGTAACTCACGCTCGGACAAGTGATTCTGCTGCCGAACAAGTCTTAACGCTCAAAAACTTTTCTGGCAGAACGATTTTTCGTGCCTTCTCGACTATATCGATAACAGAATCCTGTGGACGAGTAAGAGTACACGTAAGCGGCAAGGCCGACCGAGCCGAGGGACTCCTACGCCTCTGGGATACGGATACCTCACTCATCACCTTCCGCGATAAGTAACTCTCGCTCGGATAAGTGATTCTGCTACCGACGAACAAGTCCGGATACTCGAAACAAGAGGAAAGGAAACACAGCTTTATAACACGACAATAATATGTTTGGGCCTCGGCGGCCACAAAAAACATATGCATACTACAGACAAACTGTTCCTGCAGGTTCAGACATCGACAGAGGGAACAGCAGCACCCTCGGCGTTGTTTCCACCTTCGGCGGGATCTGGCCCGGCCTCGGACGGCGACACGGGCGGAAGGATCTCCACCTCGAAGGAAGACGTCAGCACCGCGTTTGGGCCATCGCAGCCAGCGTCTCCTCCAGGGTCCCGGCCCGAGCAGACGCCTCGGCTGGCCGCTCCGTAGCCTCAGCCAGCTGTCCCCCGAGGACATCAGCCCGGCTCACGGCCTCGACAGCGTGACTCCGAAGTTGGTCCCGCTCACGGATGACCCGGCCAGGCTCCAGCCGCCGCTGCTGCACCTCCTCGGCCTTGGAAGTCACCTGCTCCTGGGCCGACGAAGCCCCTTTTCGAGCCGACTCCGCCTCTGTCCATGCTGACACCGCTGCCTCCGGCTCCGGCTCATCGCAGAGCAGCCGAGGGTTCCGTAACTGAGCAAGAGAAGCCTTGAGTGGCAAGGCCGACCGAGCTGAGGGACTCCTACGCCTCCGGGATACGGATACCTCACTCGTCACCTTCCGCGCAAAGCAACTCACACTCAGTTAAGCGGCTCAGCTAGTCGACAGGCGAGTCCCAATGCTCAAAATGAGGGGAAAACACGTCTTCAAGCCCAAATACATAGATGTTCAGGCCCCGATAGCCACAATGAACATACACCGGCACTCAAGGTGCCATTACAAATGGAACTCCGGTTCCACTCCCGCGGGTATGAACAATCTCCACATCAGAGGGCCTGCGGGACGACAAACTCCGGGTGGCTCGCCGGCGACCTCTGCAGCAGCAGTGACAACGACCTCCGCCTCAGGCGGCTAAACAGCAGCAGTGATGACCTCAGGGCAAATGCTGCTGTGGGAAGGCCCTCGCCCACGTCCCCACACGAGGGGAGAGGACAAGCCGTCAAAGCCAAAGAGCCGGAGGTCTGTCCGCAAGTGACCCCCAGCCTGCATCGGCAGATCCCCACTCAAGTCCTCGCGGATGGCAGGCACCGACCTCCACGCGGAGGCATCGTGCCGAAGCGAGGACAAGACAATCCAAGAACACGAACGCCGCCCTAGTGGCGTGCGACGTCTTGGACGGTCCCCCGGTGCGCACGACGCAACAGCCGCCCGTACGGTGGGTGGGCAGCCACGCTCCACCCCAGCGGTGGGAGGTGGCACCGGAAGCAGCGCCAGCTGAGCCAGCGAGCCAGGCATGCTGGAGCCGACGACGCTTGCGGCCGACCGGCCCCGCGTTGTCAAAGTCCGCCCCTCCGCTAGGCCGGTAAGCGCCCTCTCCCCTGAATGCTGAAGGAAGAGGTGGCCCGCCGGCCCATGCGGGAGGTAGAACTCCTGCTCAGCTCGCCCCCGCCACAGCAAGGATGATGAAGATCCTTGAAGCTGAGGGCGGGGCAGAGGTCGTAGCCCGACTTGCTTCTCCCCACCATCGAACCAGTGGTCACCATCCTACGTGACCATTGGTGAGGGAATGCAGCCGGTGTAACACCCCACTGATCCCACACAATGGATGATACCAAAAAAACCTTTCTACAAGACTTATGCAACACATAGAGAAAGAAAGTATTGCAAAATCCGGCAGCACCTCCCTTGAAAGTAGCATAACAAGGGAAGCATATAGTTTATACAGGATATAAAAGAAAGATAATTGCCATAGTATAATCAAAATGCAACGGTAGAAAAGAACATTCATGACCAGACAAAAGATAGACATCTCAGCCCACCAAACTAAACAGTTCAACTACCATGAAAGATTAGAATGTAATAATTCCCTAGACTTGACCCTTCCTGTTTAACATCATTAATAATCAGTTATTCCTTTATTTAAAAGTGTGGTGGCCGTGCTGCTACATCCCTTCTTTCCCAAAGCAAAGATCAGGTGCCTGCATCAGACAATGCAAGAGTGAGATGACACATCTCAGCAAGTAAAAAAAAACAAACAACAGTTGGACAATGCAAGCCAACCGTGCATAAGCAACCACATGGTTCCCAACTTCTTCCTTGAATATTAATTTGCAGCAAGTAAGCAAGTAATCAATTACTCAATGCCAAGATGAATTACAAAGTAAAGATCCACCTTATCCACATCACCAAAATAGGTTCCACACTTCACCCATGAATGCACATGGCTACAGATGCAACATGACTTCTGCCTTCATACCTCTAAGGATATGAAGCTGCATCATACCCCTTCTCGGGAAACATATGATGCTCATTGTACCGGTACGGTCGGACCATAAGATCGCGACGAAAACTTCAATGCAATGGATGATGAATGCATTATGCATGTCAACAACATGAGTTCTTCCCAAATAAAATGTGCTAGACATATACTTCCACCCATTTCACATCAATAACCACATGGGTAACATGATCAAACCACACCCTCCACATGTATAATCAATAAAGCATGAATAATTTCAAACGATGGTACCCAATTAGGAATATGGATACGAACACAAATAGCACAAACATAATCAAGTATGAGACTCTTCAATCAAAAGACGAAATA
Organism: Zea mays; assembly: GCF_902167145.1. Classification (NCBI taxonomy): domain Eukaryota; kingdom Viridiplantae; phylum Streptophyta; class Magnoliopsida; order Poales; family Poaceae; genus Zea; species Zea mays. The sequence goes on along the minus strand of NC_050104.1, from coordinate 73,034,649 downwards.
ACCATCACTATTTTACTTGCCTTCACCGAAGTTCGGGCAAAATCCCTAAGAACGATCCGGAAGTCCACCACCTTGGGTTCTCCCCTTTTCCTTCCTCCCTTCTTCCTTCCACCAAAACGATTGGAGATTCGCACCAAAAGACGATGATCCGAGCGGCACAGAGTAGCACCTAGGGAGGAGGGGATTGGGGGGGGGCGGCTAGGGTTTTGGTGGCTGCAACAATGGAGGGAGGAGGAGGTGGGCAGGGGGGCGGCGACCAAGGGGAAAGGAGGAGTGGGGGGGGGGGGCAGCTGCACATGGGGGGGGTAGTTAGGAGGGTGGCGGCTAGGGTTTGGGAGGCTAATGGGCCGAAACACCAATTGCAGCCCAACTAACCCACGCGACAGCTCCCGACCGCAACGCAAACGTCAAACCAAATAAATTCTACTGCCCTAGTTGCGAATGTTGTTCACAAAATTCCAAATCCCCAAAACAACAACTGGATGAGGGAAAAAAACAAAAAGAACAACCCCAACTTCTCTTCTTTGCAAACCGGGTATCACATTCTACCCCTCTTAAAAAGAATTCGACCTCGAATTCTGACGCTCCTATCGGAATGACACAAGAAAAGATTAGCGAATCAACAACACTTACCCACAACGAAAAGTTCCGGGTACTTCTGCCGCATCAACTCCTCAAGTTCCCACGTAGCCTCGCGCTCTGACTGATTAGACCATAAGACCTTGACATACTTAATTGATCTCTTCCTCAACACACGCTCCGAGAATTCCAATATACGCACCGGACGACACTCCAGAGTCAGATCCTGCTGCACTGCAATTGGTTCCATCTCAATCTGATGGTCCGGATCCCGCAAGAACTTCCTCAACATAGAGACATGAAAAACCGGGTGTACCCCTGCCATGGAATCCGGCAGCAGCAAGCGATAAGCCAGGCTGCCCACCCGGGCCAAGATAGTGAACGGTCCAATGTATCTTGGGCTGAGCTTCCCAGAGACACCGAACCGAACAACTCCCTTAGTGGGTGATACCCTGAGAAGGACTTGGTCACCCACAGCAAATTCCAGATCCCGCCTCCTCACATCAGCATAACTCTTCTGATGACTCTGAGCTGCCAAAATATTCTGACGAATTTCCCGAACCTTTTCAGAAGTTTGCTGAACCCAATCAGGACCAACCAGGGATCTCTCTCCCAAAGTCTCCCAGCACAGAGGAGAGATACACCGCCTGCCATACAAAGCCTCAAATGGTGCCATCTTGATGCTAGCTTGGTAGCTGTTGTTATACGCAAACTCTGCCAGAGCAAGATGGTCCTCCCAGCTACCCTTCCATGACAGAACACAAGCACGCAACATATCCTCCAAGGTTTGGATTGTTCGCTCTGACTGACCATCCGTCTGAGGGTGAAAAGCGACACTAAGCGAAAGCTTGGTGCCCAATGCACTGTGGAGACTCCCAGAATTTGGATACAAATTTGGAGTCTCGATCAGAAACAATAGACTTAGGTACCCCGTGAAGCCTGACTACTTCCTTCATATACAAGGGAACCAAATCTGAAGCTGAATTCGTGGTCTTCATGGGAATAAAATGCGCAGACTTAGTCAAGCGATCCACTACCACCCAAATAGCATCCCTGCCACGAGGGGAATGAGGTAGACCCACCACAAAATCCATGGTGATATGCTCCCATTTCCACTCTGGAATTTCCAATGGCTTCAGCAAACCTGCAGGCCGCTTATGTTCGGCCTTCACGCGCTGACATACTTCACAGGCGGCCACATACTTAGAAATGTCAACCTTCATCCGCTTCCACCAGAAGTTTTGCTTCAAATCTCGGTACATTTTGGTTTCGCCAGGATGGACGGTGTAAGGCGTTTTATGAGCTTCTCGCAGGATATCCAGCTTCACCTCTGATTTCTGAGGCACACAAAGACGGCCCCTGAAACGAACCAAATCATTCTCATCAATGGTGAACTCCCGCGGTTTACCATCACCAACCCTCCTTCGGGCTTCCTGCAAAAGACGATCCTGCTGCTGAGCCGCACGCACTCTCTCCATAAGAGAGGATTGAATAAGCATCTGAGTCTCTTCGCTAGCGGTGCCGACATAACACAAAGCGATCCCCAAACGGTCCAGATCAGCGATCAACGGCAAGGCCACCTTTGGAACCCCGGACCTGCTAAGGGCATCCGCCACCACATTAGCCTTCCCCGGGTGATAATGAATGGACAAATCATAATCTTTAATCAATTCTAGCCACCGACGCTGCCTCAAATTCAGCTCCTTCTGAGTAAAAATATACTTGAGAATTTTGTGATCAGTGAAAATGTCACAAGCCTCGCCATAAAGGTAATGCCTCCACGACTTTAGAGCAAAAACCACCGCAGCCAATTCCAGATCATGAGTTGGATAATTCCCCTCATGCTTCCTCAACTGCCTTGAGCCATAAGCAATCACCCTGCCTTCCTGCATCAGCACACAGCCAAGACCAATACGCGAAGCATCCGTATAAACTGTGAAACGCTTACCGCTCTCAGGCAAAGCTAGGATAGGGGCGTCCACCAACTTGCTCTTCAATGACTGATAACTGATCTCACAATCGCCGGACCAGATGAAGGGAACACCCTTCCCCAAGAGCCTAGTCAAAGGCTTAGCAATGCTGGAAAAATTTGGTACGAAACGCCGATAATACCCAGCAAGCCCCAAGAAACTTTGGATTTCAGAGACACTAGAAGGTCTCTTCCACTCCACTACAGCCGCAACATTCTTGGGGTCAACCGCAATACCCTGCTGATTAATCACGTGCCCCAGGAAAGCCACTTCAGATAGCCAAAAGGCACACTTCTTCAACTTGCCATAGAATTGATTCTTCCTTAGGGCACCCAGAACGAGACGGAGATGCTGATCATGCTCGGCCTCGGTCTTTGAATAAATCAAAATATCATCTAGGAATACGACCACAAAATCGTCCAAGAATTCATGCAGCATCCTATTCATTGCTTCCATAAACGCAGCAGGGGCATTAGTTAAGCCAAAGGACATGACTATGAACTCATAATGCCCATACCTGGTGCAGAAGGCAGTCTTCTCAATATCCTCCTCACGAATCCTCAATTGATGATAACCAGAGTTCAAATCAATTTTGGAGAACACCTGGGCACCCCTCAACTGCTCAAAGAGGACCTCAATTCGGGGAAGCAGATATTTATTCTTGATTGTCACTTGATTCAAAGCACGATAATCCACACACAGCCGCTTGCTTTTATCCTTCTTCTCAACAAACAATACTGGGGAAGCCCATGGAGACCTGCTAGGCCTAATGAAGCCCTTAGCCAGCAGATCATCCAATTGCCGCTTTAATTCAATCTGCTCCTTTGGAGCCATTCGATACGGGGCCTTATGAATAGGCTGCGTACCCGGGATCAGCTTAATCTCAAAAGCTGCATCGCGCTCCGGAGGAATGCCTGGAAGCTCTGCTGGAAACACGTCAGCAAAGTCACACACCACCCGGATGTCCTGCACCCGCAAGGCAGCCTCGCCCTCCACCACCATAGAGAAAAAGATCCCCGACTTCCTTGACCAGCGATCAGGAAGCAATTGCGCCAACAAGGATAATGTGAACTTCGGAGAACTTCCCAAGAATACCACCTCCTTACCCGACGGCACCTGCAATAACACTGTCTTCCAGAAGCAGGATATAACCGCGCGATACTGGGATAACCAATCCATACCCAAGATAACATCGAATGCCCCCCAAGGAAATCACCACCAGATTAGCCGAAAAAACCTCATCAGCAAGAATGACGGAACACCCCTGACAAACTGAACAGCTACTAATGGAGCCATTAGCAGAACTGACCAAAATTGGGTGACCCAACCTCTGCACCGAAAGACCAGCCCGCGACACAAAATCCTCCGAAACAAACGAATAGCTAGCGCCAGAGTCAAAAAGAGCATGGACCGCAAATGAATCAACTGAAATCGTACCTGTCACCACGTCTCCTTGCTCCCTGCCATCCGTAGCGGGTAGCACATAAGCTCCAGAAATACCCGCAGAAGAGGAAGCTCCCGGAGTGAAATTAACAGAAGAACCCCACTGAGCCACCGGAGGAGGCTGGCGCGGAGCTCCAAACTGAGACAGCACAGGGGTAGACGGCGCAGGAGTAGGCACAACCTGATACTGCGGAAAACCTTGCATCGGCACGAACTGAGAAGTCCCGGGCACATAAAGCTGCTGTGGAGGAAGAGGAACTGAAAACTGCTGCTCAGCACTTGACATCATATTGATAGTGCCCTGAGAAGAGGAGGAAGCTATCGGCTCCCATCTGAGCTTCCCATTGGGATTCCTCCTACACACCACATCCTTGTGGTCCTGACTGCAGATAGAACACCTGCCACTCCACTGACACTCTGCACGGCGATGCGCATCTCCACAGCGGAAACACACCAGCCCCAACCCAGGCTTAGGAACGGCCCGAAACCTCTGAGTACTTCCTCCTGAAGTACCTGAGTCAGAAGATTTGCCACGGTAAGGATGGTGGCGCTGATGCTGAGACTTGCCCCTCTTGTGAGCTGGACCTCCAGTGTTGCCCCTCCTCGTGTCCTAGCTACGAGGTTGATCAACACCCGAAGACTTCTGCGACTCCATGGTGTACTGGTGTTGCATCTCCACACCCAGCGCCTGCTCCACTGTGGTACGAAAGTCCACCAACGGAAAGGCCCCCAGAGCATGCCTGATAGAAGGCTTCAGACCCTGACGGAATTGGCTCGCCTTCTCCATCTCATTATAAGCCACATGAGGGACAAAGCGGACCATTTTGTTGAAGCCCACCTCATACTCTGTGACAGACTTCTTCTCCTGCTTGTAGGACTGCAAGTCAATCTTCATTTTCTCCAGAAAGGTGACCGGGTAGAATCTCCTTTCGAACTGCCTGATGAAAACATCCCATGATAGGACTCCTGGTGAGGAGGAGTGCGCTGCCTGCACGCCTCTCCACCAAATCTGCGCCTCACCCTTCAGCAGCTGAGTGCCAAAGCGAACCCGATCTTCATAAGCAATCTCGAAGACATTCATCTTATCCTCCACATAAGTCAGCCAATCTGCCGCCTCGACCGGAGTACCACTGCCATCAAAAGAATCCAACTTCATGCCCATCCACTGCATCAGAGAAAGACCACTGACAGGAAGAGGCACCCCGGCCCCGCCACCAGGAACAGCACCCGCAGGGACAGCGCCCCCGGGCACTTCTCCACCTCCAGCTCCCTGAGCAGCACCTGCAGGGGCGACAGGAATGGCTTGCCTCAGAAGGGCCAACTCCTGCTGCATGGCCTGCATCGCGGCTAACATTGCCGCCGGACTCATCGAGTCCCCACTAGGAGCTTGCGGACTACCCCGAGCTCTACGAGGCGGCATAGCTGTATCCACAGGGATGAGAATAATAAGTATATGAGATAAGCATAGCATCTCTCTAGATAATGTCAAAACTAGCACAGAGAATAACATAATCATATCAATAGCAAGACCGAAAACCCATCCTACATGTGCAGTGTGTCAATTTATTACTACTCCACTTGCTAGGACCTACAGCCTATGCTCTGATACCAACTGTAACACCCCACTGATCCCACACAATGGATGATACCAAAAAAACCTTTCTACAAGACTTATGCAACACATAGAGAAAGAAAGTATTGCAAAATCCGGCAGCACCTCCCTTGAAAGTAGCATAACAAGGGAAGCATATAGTTTATACAGGATATAAAAGAAAGATAATTGCCATAGTATAATCAAAATGCAACGGTAGAAAAGAACATTCATGACCAGACAAAAGATAGACATCTCAGCCCACCAAACTAAACAGTTCAACTACCATGAAAGATTAGAATGTAATAATTCCCTAGACTTGACCCTTCCTGTTTAACATCATTAATAATCAGTTATTCCTTTATTTAAAAGTGTGGTGGCCGTGCTGCTACATCCCTTCTTTCCCAAAGCAAAGATCAGGTGCCTGCATCAGACAATGCAAGAGTGAGATGACACATCTCAGCAAGTAAAAAAAAACAAACAACAGTTGGACAATGCAAGCCAACCGTGCATAAGCAACCACATGGTTCCCAACTTCTTCCTTGAATATTAATTTGCAGCAAGTAAGCAAGTAATCAATTACTCAATGCCAAGATGAATTACAAAGTAAAGATCCACCTTATCCACATCACCAAAATAGGTTCCACACTTCACCCATGAATGCACATGGCTACAGATGCAACATGACTTCTGCCTTCATACCTCTAAGGATATGAAGCTGCATCATACCCCTTCTCGGGAAACATATGATGCTCATTGTACCGGTACGGTCGGACCATAAGATCGCGACGAAAACTTCAATGCAATGGATGATGAATGCATTATGCATGTCAACAACATGAGTTCTTCCCAAATAAAATGTGCTAGACATATACTTCCACCCATTTCACATCAATAACCACATGGGTAACATGATCAAACCACACCCTCCACATGTATAATCAATAAAGCATGAATAATTTCAAACGATGGTACCCAATTAGGAATATGGATACGAACACAAATAGCACAAACATAATCAAGTATGAGACTCTTCAATCAAAAGACGAAATAACCATCACTATTTTACTTGCCTTTACCGAAGTTCGGGCAAAATCCCTAAGAACGATCCGGAAGTCCACCACCTTGGGTTCTCCCCTTTTCCTTCCTCCCTTCTTCCTTCCACCAAAACGATTGGAGATTCGCACCAAAAGACAATGATCCGAGCGGCACGGAGTAGCACCTAGGGAGGAGGGGATTGGGGGGGGGGGCGGCTAGGGTTTTGGTGGCTGCAACAATGGAGGGAGGAGGAGGTGGGCAGGGGGGGCGGCGGCCAAGGGGAAAGGAGGAGTGGGGGGGGGGGCGGCTGCACATGGGGGGGGGGGGTAGTTAGGAGGGTGGCGGCTAGGGTTTGGGAGGCTAATGGGCCGAAACACCAATTGCGGCCCAACTAACCCACGCGACAGCTCCCGACCGCAACGCAAACGTCAAACCAAATAAATTCTACTGCCCTAGTTGCGAATGTTGTTCACAAAATTCCAAATCCCCAAAACAACAACTGGATGAGGGAAAAAAAACAAAAAGAACAACCCCCAACTTCTCTTCTTTGCAAACCGGGTATCACAGCCGGGCTACCTGATGAAAATCCCTGAAGCCGAGCAATGGCTGAAGGGTGCCAACCTCCGCGAGGTTGCGCTCCTCCAACAGCAGCAAGACGAAGGCAACGCGGGCGCTCCCCATCCGGGGCTCGGAAGGTGGAAGGGCGCAATGCATGAGGGGAGTGCGAAGGCATGGCTACCGCCCGGGGGATCGATCCCTTTTTAAAGGCGGCTCTCCCCACTCGCGTCCTCAGGCGTCGCGAACTAAGTCTTCACCGACGTGCTCTATGGTCCTCCCCCTACGACACGGGGGCTGGGTCCCACACGTCATGCAAGCTGGCCCGGAACAGAAGAAGCCAAACCGCCGTGCGCGGAGCGTGTAACCGCCCTGCGGTTACAAGCACTCCTCCATCTTCGCCGAAACTAGCGGTTGAAAGGGCGGACCGCCATGCAGGTGGCGTGCAACCGCACCACGGGGACGCACCCCTTCGACTTCGATGCATCCAGCATGGAGGCCCAGGCCCACACGTCATGTAACCGGCGCGCCGGTTACTACGTGCGAGAAACTGCACCGCCACTTACGCCAATGTCGCGCCTTCTCGATTGCGGAACCAGTACCGCGACTCGAGGCAACCCTGCGCGTGGCCCAACAGTGCCAGTCGAGCACATCGATCACGGGTCAGTCAGCCGTGGGAGGAGGCGCGACGGTCGATATGGCCAAAAGTGGGCCGGCAGTAATGGCGGTAGCAGGCGAGCGGAAGCCGCAGTCAAACCATCTGCGGGCTCACGTCCCCTCCTAGAGCAGCAGGGGAGCCCTCTCCCATGGAGTGAAGACGACGCGCCCGTGTTCCGTCCCTCGAACGACTCGCACACGCGCAACGGCCGCCCCACGAATCGCCCGTCCCGTCGCATTAACTCCGCGGCAGGGCAAGCGACACCTTTAGTAGGTGAAGCGGGCGTCGTTTCACCTCCGCCATGATGACAGCGTCAAAAAAGGTGCGCCACGCCGTTTAAATTCATATCCTTTTCCTCTTCCCCTTTCTCTCTTTTGCTACAGGGACCGAGAAAGCGGATACTCCGAAAGGGATCCTTCTCCATGAAGGAAGCGGGCCTCGATCCCTCCTACTGATCAGGGGTTCGAAGGCTGGCCCCTCGGAAGGGTTCGACAGCCGCCCCAGAGCACTCGGGCTTCAGGCTCATTACTAATCAGAGGTTCGAAGGCTGGCCCCTCGGAAGGGTTCGACAGCCGCCTTAGAGCACTCGAGCTCCGCGCCCACTACTGATCAGGGGTTCGAAGGCTGGCCCCTCGAAGGGTTCGACAGCCGCCCCAGAGCACGCAGAGCGAGGGATGACTCTGGGTACGTCCGATACATGGCCGAGGCTCGGGCTACACTCCCGAGGTACCCTAGGACATTTCCGAGACCAGCAGGAGCGATTTTGTAACGGAATCCCACCAGAGGGAGGCATCGAGCCCTCGGACCCTATCGAACGGGACCGGGTCCGGCAAATCACCTGCAGGTACTTTTGGAGCGCGCCTCTGGGCCACTAGCCGACCCTTATCGAACGAAGCACGGGCGTCCACTCGGATCACCCGTTAGCAACTCACTGGAGACACCATGTTCGGCGCCCTCCGAGGGCAACATGGCGCTTTCCCCCCTCCTCCTTGAGGAAAGGCGACGAAGGGGCATATGATAAAAGTCGAGTCAGTCCTTGATCGTCCTCTCGCTCCGTGTAGAGGCTCGGGGGCTGCTCTCGCAAACCCGGCTACGGCCAAACCGTTGACAGCGTCAACAAACCAGCCTGAAAACTCGGAACCTGACCATGCACCCGGGCTACGATCAGGTCGCACGAGGGAACAACCAGACTGGCCAAGGCATCACGAGAGGCATTAAGACCTCAGAGGAGTCAAACACCTTCCAAAAAAATGCGACAAAGCCTCCAAGCGAGTACCAACACTTCCTTTGAGGCTCGGGGGCTACTGTCGGGTACCATAATTAGGGGTACCCCCAACACTCCTAAACTCGGCTGCTAACCACCATCAGCGCAAGCTGCAGAGACTGATGGGCACAATTCAGGTCAAGGCTTCGTCCACTCAAGGAACGCGATCTCACCTCGCCCGAGCCCAGCCTCGGGCAGGAACAGTAGCCCCAGACGAATTCACGCCTCGCCCGAGGGCCTCCTCAAGCAACGGGCGCACCCTCGACTCGCCCGAAGCCTAGCTCGGGCAGGCTTCGTTGTGAAGCAACCTTGGCCAAATCGCCTCACCAACCGACCATATCGCAGGTGCATTCAATGCGAGGATCGCCTGACACCTTATCCTGACACGCGTTCCTCAGTCGACAGGGCCGAAGTGACCGTAGTCACTTCGCCCTTCCACTGACCGACATGACAGGAAAACAGCGCCGCTCGCCCTTCTCCAACTGCTGTGCCACCCGCCAGGGTGAGGCTGACAACGGCTAAGTTCAGCCTTAGGCGCAACAGGAAGCTCCGCCTCGCCCGACCTTGGGCCTCGACCTCAGGAGGAGGTCTCCGCCTCGCCCGACCCTAGGGCTCGGCCTCAACCTCGACCCCAGGGCTCGGCCCCGGCCTCGGCCTCGGAAGGTGGTCTCCGCCTCGCCCGACCCCAGGGCTCGGCCTCGGAGGATGGTCTCCGCCTCGCCCGACCCCAGGGCTCGGCCTCAACCTCGACCTCAGAAGGAATCGCGTCCTCACCCAACCTCGGCCTCGGCCTCAGGAGGAGTCTCCGCCTCGCCCGACCTTGGGTTCGGACCGACCACGCCACAGGGGGTACATCATTGCCCTACCCCTAGCTAGCTCAGGCTACAGGGAATAAGACCGGCGTCCCATCTGGCTCGCCCCGGTAAACAAGTAATGATGGCACCCCGCGTGCGTCCATGACGACGGTGGTTCTCAGCCCCCTACGGAAGCAAGGAGACGTCAGCAAGGTCCCGGCAGCCCGGACAGCTGTGCTTCTACAGGGCTCAAACGCTCCTCCGACGGCCACGACACCGCGTGCACAGGGCTCTAGCACCTCCCCTACAGCCACATTGGCATGTACATAGGGCTCTGGCTCCTCTCTGCCGGACACGTTAGCATATAGCTACACCCCCATTGTACACCTGGACCCTCTCCTTGCATCTATAAAAGGAAGGTCCAGGGCCCTCATATGGGAGGGTGGTCGCGCGGGAGGACGGGCTGACGAACAGGCTCACACACACTCTCTCTCTCCCTCGCGAACGCTTGTAACCCCTACTGCAAGCGCATCCGCCCTGGCGCAGGATAACACGAGCCGCGGTTCTCCCCCTTGTGTTCCATGTCGCGCCAACCCATCTGGGCTGGGACACGCAACGACAATTTTACTCGTCGGTCCAGGGACCCCCCGGGGTTGAAACTCCGACAGGACCCAATGTGCTTCTTTGGCCAGGGCTTTGGGTAACACCAGGGGTGTTACAGTAAAACCTCCCGCCTAGCAAAGAAGCTTCGGCCGAGGGGTCCTTGGTGTCGTCAGCTGAGAAAATAGATTCTGGCTGGGCTGCGGCCTTAACATGTTCACAACTAGCCTTCTCCAAAATTGCCGCGATCCCTCATACACCAAGAAAGCTTAGAAATCCCCACGATCGCTGAGTATTTCATCAAAAGCTTCGACCTCTTCGCCGATCCACTGGGTAACCCCTTCGGGATTACTGCGAATAAATTTTTGCTCCGAAGAGTATGCTCCCACCTTTGCAAAGCTATCTTTCAGCTTCTTCGCGCATTCCAAGGATGTTTCGTAGCATCTCTCCTTGGAATCTCGAAGCTCTTCAACATTCTTTTGTACCCTTGATCTTTCCATTTCACTTATTTCCTGCTTCGTCTTTGCAAATTCGAAATTTTCATTCATTTCTGCAAGCTTTTTCTTCAAATCTTTTACTTCAGTTTTGTGGGCTTCGGCTTGAGCACTAAGCTTGACTTCACTAGCTTTCAGCCTGTCCACTAAGGAAAGCAGTATTTTATCTTTCTCAAGACCTTCATTCCTTAGTGTGATGACCTCTGACCGAAGGTTTCCAAGAGCTATCTGGCAGCTCTCGTCGTCTGCTTCCGTTTGAGCCCTTAAAGCTTTACTTAGAATTAAGCCCTAAGAACAAAAATATACGTGAGAACATAACGATAGCAAGAAAACCTACAAACATAACTTATTTTACAACAAAAGCATATATACCTTCAAGCTATTATAAACAAGGATATCTGCAAGATCATCCTTTGTCATTGCAGATAGGCCAAGTTCGAGCTTCGGATACCCCATGTTCTTCATCATTTCCCGGTAGACAGAGATCTCCTTATTGTCTGGTAGGCAATAGAGAAAATCATCTTCGTCATTGTCATTGTACACCAAGGATCCTTGTGGATACTTCAGATCCCTGGCATATTGTTTAGCTTCGGTAATTTGCTCCTCCACCAATTGTTTCCCTAAAGCATGTTGCACGATAAACTCCAGCTCTTTGGCAGGTGCTTTGGAAGCAGGAGACTTGAATTTCTCAGGCACACTTTCTTTTTCCACGGTTAAGGGAGCAGCCCCCGGAGGATATGCTTCGACGTGAATCGAGGGTCCAGCCTCAGAAGTAGCATGCGCCATACCGGCTTCGTCAGGTTTCTTTAAGGCTTCTCCTTCTGTATCAGGTGCTGAAGTAGGAGTTTGTACTTTTACAGATTCCATGACAGCATCTAGTACGCTGGCCATTCTCCTCCTCCTTGGAGTTGCTGCAGGAATCTTTGATGCCTTCGGTAGCTCCGTCTCTTGCAACGGACTTATTGCCTTCGGTTGCTCTGTCGCTTTCTTTAGTTCTAGCTCTTCGGCTGATTCAGTCCTAGCTTCGACAGGAGCGGAACGACTTGGCTCAGATACGGAAGAAGACCCCTCAATAGGCCTTGGCACTTCACCCATTTCAATGCGCTTAGGGCGATGTGTTAAAACCTTAACTTTTTTCGACCTCGGCGTACTAAAAGTCGCCGAAGCAGCAGTCTTTCTTTTCTTTCCTTGTTGCGCGAAGGATAACAGTAATCTGGGTATACAAACCCAATGACATCAAATACTCTATGCAACCTCTTTTTGCCTCGACCCCTGAAGGCCGTTGTCATAGCATCATCTTCAGCCTTCGAGTAGGCACCAAGCAATTCGTCACTGGTTGCTTCAATGGCATCTAGCCAGTCATCATTCAGCTCATTGAATTAGTTCCTGTACTTGAAGGTGTACTTCAGGTAAGCTAAACCGCCTTGGCTGGATCCAGCAACAGCCTCCTTTGACATCTCCCATCCATTTGCAAGTGGCCACACTCTATAAGAAATATGCTTCTGGATTAAGTCCCTTGTGCCTATGTATGTGCATACTGTATTGAAGGCCATCTGGCATGCTTGTATGTCATTCCCAAGCGCAGTGGATGGCCTCCTAATGCCGAAGCGAGACCAAATAGGGCGTTGAATAACCCCCTTAATATCTTCCCTTTCAATTAGGTCATTTTTCACGTAGAACCACTCCTGCATCCTGGCCCCCGGCCATCTCTTCCAAAATGTCGGAACTGGGTAGCTCACCTCAGAGCGAGGCACGAAGCTATAGCCACCGAAGTTATTGTGATATTGCTCCTTGCCGGTAGCCTTCGTCTTATAGGACAGCTCATGGATGTTGCAGAAGCATTTTGTATTTGGTTCCAACCCCTGGCTCCTCATGGACCAAATAAAGATCCCCATCTTGATGATAGCTTCGGGGGTAAGCTGATGAAGGTAAATTTCGAAAGTCTTCAAAACTTCAACCAACAATTTATCCAGAGGGAACCAAAGCCCTACCTTCATGAAGCTTCTATAAACTACCACCTCTTCAGCTTCGGGCAGAGGGACATTATTTTCCCCTCCAGCCCTCACAATTGAAATATCATGGAAGTACCTTCCCTTCATTGCATCAATTTGCCCTTGCTTGATGGTTGATTTCCCAAAAACAACATGGCTTGGTCTCCAGGGCCGATCTTCGGCGCCTTCATTCTCGCTTTCTACATCAAAGCCTTCATTATCACTGGAACACTCAGATATCCCAGATAACGTCTCATGTGCATTCTTCTCTGCATTGGTCCTTTCCATAGCTTCGTAAAATCCGGACAGCGTTGGGTCGACAATGTTCTTCTCGTCAACCATCAAATCGAAAGTCGTTGAAATGCCGAAGCTTGAAATCCAGTTAAAACTCAACAAAGCAATAAAGTTTAAAATGACGAGCACAGTGTAAGCAACTGAAATGGCACAAGAAATGCTTTCAATGCAAGCTCCTATTTATATGCCTAGCGCCCATGGTTTGGTGGGTCCTGCATGTTAGTGTCATTCGCTATTCTAGCGAATAGAAGGTGTTTTTTAGGACCTTCAGCTAAAGGCCTTCGTTCATGTCGCAGTCTAAATTTGTTACAAAGAAACAAATTAATACTGCGAGGGGCTACTGTTGGGGGCATTCTTCCTCCGAAGGTCCTCAAAAACACGACTAACCATATGTTTTTAGTGTGACATGGGTTATTTTAGAAGGAAGCTTCGTCTTCAGGATATAAACCTCTTATGACGTAGACACATAAGATGAAGACAGATCCAAAGAAGATAAGAGTAAACGCCGAAGCTAGCACCAGACAGAAAAGCTTCGACTCGCGACCGAAGGAGGAAAAGACCACCTAGTCCTTTATAACTTGTATTTCGATCATGTATAAACATTGAGGACACAAATGTACTTTTACCCGGGCTACGTCCCGTGCCTATATATAGATAAACAGTAACACCGTACTGTTCACGCTGGATTGTACTTGCACTCTCTCGCATCCTCGCCTTCGAGCAAGTCGAAGGTGTCAATGTAATATTAACATTGTTGATATTTTATATGTTTCACGGAATACAAGAATAAATGAATTATTAAGATATTGTTATCATGTTTATTCCTTTGTATTTCATGTTTACTTATTAAATGACGAAGGTATGTCCTTCTAGACCTTCGTCTGATGGGTATTATACCCATGGGGAATAATACTTCGAAAGACGAAGGTCTCTTACAATTAACAAATATGTTGTCCTTTTCTTTACTCATAACATTTGGGAACAAGTGAATAAGCCGAGACAGCCCCAACAAATAAACTATTTTCAGCGGCCTAGGTCCGGCCGCCAAAAATAAAAGCTTATTTTCGTTTTTTCGCGGCCACCAACCATTGAAAATAGTCCTTATGCTACCGAAAATAACTTATTTTCGATGTCATAAGGTTTATTTTCGATAGTCTTTGACCACCGAAAATAGCTTTTGTAGGTAGGGATGTCGCTTGCGATGCTAGTGATCTGAAGCTCCATTTGGGATCGATGGTGCCTCGTACTTTCCAATAACTAAGCAAGCAAATGGAGCATGACTGACTGACCCGGCCTCTCACTCTCGAGTCAAGGACGCGGTTGTGTTGTTATTAGTTGGGCGCTGGATCTGATGGTGACATCATGTATTATTACAATTAACTTGGCCGAGAAGAACGAGCGTACAGGTAAGTATGGATTGCGAAGACCCATGCATCGCCGACGAAATGCTGAAGCGCTAGACCGTCCTTGCAACTTCTCCGCTCACATGTCTCAGCATCTTTTCTTTGTCAAAGGCAGAGAAAGTGAAGTTTGGACAAATCTAAACTACTATACACAATTCTGACCCAGATTATATTTTTTTATTAAACAATAAAGATGTAAAGAAAACCATATTTGGTAATATGTAAATATAGTTGGTGCATTGACGGGGTTTCTTGATTGCGTTATCTGGATTTTGAAATAATGTGGTCTAAAACATTGCACGACGTGCTTTAGGCTTTCTTTGGTAAGGCTTTTTCTCTGTCTGCTTCTGCGGTAGCTTTGCTATTATTTTCATAAGCCATACCAAATACCGTTTTTTTTATAGATGGTTTTGGCTGAGAAGAAGCAAAAAAATGGCTTCATCAGCTTTGACTCGCGCACTTTTGCGAAAAGTCTCTTCCACTAGCTGCATCACGAACTCTTCTCCACAGCGATCGAGCATCTGCTCCAGCGTCTTCTTTCCCACGGATGAATTCTAGCACGACTTGACCCAAAATTATTGAAGACCGTGTCGGTCCGAAGATTTATAGTCTAAAACATGATGGACTCGTGTTATCATGACTGATTTAGGGCATGTACAACCTAGACACTGCTGCACAGTACTCTAAGTATAAGACACAATTAAAACATAATATAATACATTGGTTATGTCTAAAATATGTGTCTTACTATATTCATTGTACCAATCAGAGCATTCAATAAATTAAAGTGACCAATCAGGTAGTCTCCTGTCTCGAACATAGAGCTAAGACACTGTGTCTTCGTCAAGATACATGTCTTGAGTTTTTTTACATTGACCCCCCTAAACACATTCTAAAACACAACTTAAGACACCCATTGTACATACCCTTAGAATATGTACGTTTAATATAAATATTCCTGAGTTGTTTAAATGGATATTTGCAAAAAAAATTGTTGGATCGTTTCTCCGCGAAGAGACGTCTCTGACTCATAAATCAAGTAGTAACAGACGTCTTATTTCTCACTGTACGAATTCGTCGCCTGTTTTATCGATCCGATGATGTATAAGTGTATTTATTTTTATATTTATTAATAAACTATATTTATAGATACTTTATTATATAATAGAGTTTTATAGTTGTATCTTATGTTTGAAAAAACCATTTTGGTTTTGGTGTCCTTGTGCAGACGTCATCGCCTTATGTTGGACCGATTAGCTCACGAGCGCGTGGCGGGAAGGCTGGAAGCCGCCGTGAAGGCTACGTGCGCTCGAGTCTGTTTGACTTCTTTTCTGGTAGCCAGTTGAATGAATTATTTAATTATTAGTTGGTGTTGGGATGAAGCTTTGCGTGTGAATAGGCCGGGCCTGCCGTTGGCATGCTTCATCGACAAGTACGAGTTCGTCTGTTCTATCACAGATCTTGCAGGGTCTCCACCTGACCTTGACGAAGCATCATCTGTCACATAAATAATTCATGACGATGACACGGCCAGATAGCTGGGGAGGAAGCTATGTTTTCTTAATTAATCAGAGATATCAAATTCGGAACTATTGAAATCTCGGAAACCGTTGGAGCCGCTAATTCAGGACAGAGAACCTAACTTAAAAAAAATAACGAGAGCGATCTGGAGTCCTAGAATAATCGTATTCCATAACTGAGCATGTACCATTCAAATAAGACTGCATAACGTCTTGCTATTATTAACTGGCGAGGTGATCTGCACAAATGCGCAGTTGCATGGCCAATATATATATATATATATATATATATATATATATATATATATATATATATATATATATATATATATATATATATATATATATATATATATATATATATATATATATATATATATATATATATAGGGTAGGTATAACGGGAGCCCTGGGCTTCCAATAGTTAAAGGAAGCCCGGGCCGACCACCCTGCAAACTGGTTCAACCAGCGCGTCCAAACAGGCTGTCGGGTGCGCCACCTGCCCCACGTCTGTTAGCGCAAAAAAAAGAATGCATACATGAGTCAAACACGATCCAATGCATGCGCATAAATTTAGTAAAGATATGTGCGACAGTTTCTGTTTTTAAAATCCTTTATTTCTTCCATAAATTTAGGATCGCTGCAACAGCCATGCAGCTAGACGCGTAAGGACCATTTTATGATATATACTGAGACTAAATATGCTACATTGTGTTAATAATTATGCAATTCGATATACTGCGTAAAAATCTGTTACCAGCTGCATGCACACGAATTTATGATAAAAATAATGTGCAATGAAAGAAAATAAATTACACGCATAGAAACAAAAAATCGTATTTAATGTTTTATTTCCTTCATAAATATAAGATCCCTCCAACAGCCATGCAGCTAAAACACATTAAATCTAGTTTATGATATATACTGATACAAATTATACTACATGGTGTAGGTATTTATGCAATTCGTTACACTGCGTAAAAAATCTGGCATGTTGTTCACTGGTGGACGCACCTCCGGGTTGTAGCGTAATAACCTTAAGTTTTGAGCATAAAATCCCTCAATTATAAGCGTATATACCGAGTCAATGTGAGAGGTTGATAGCTCTAGTAGGTTATTATTACGATCCTATTTTTATGGCAGATCCGAAAAACATGGCAGTCGCATGCATGCGGTTATACAGATCCTAAAATTATGGCAAAATGCATGCATGAGTCAATCACGTTCTCTTGCATGCACGTAAATTTAGGAATGATATGTGTGGCGGTTTCTATTTTAAATGCTTTATTTCCTCCATAAATTTAGGATCGCTGAAACAGACATGCAACTAAAACTCGTAATGACCATTTTATGCTATATACTGATACTAAATATGCTACACTGTGTAGATAATTATGCAATTCGGTATAC
The DNA here is from genome assembly GCF_902167145.1 of Zea mays. NCBI lineage: Eukaryota > Viridiplantae > Streptophyta > Magnoliopsida > Poales > Poaceae > Zea > Zea mays. The sequence goes on along the minus strand of NC_050104.1, from coordinate 73,017,045 downwards.
CGCGTAAAAATCTGCTACAGGCTGCATGCACACGAATTTATGATGGAAAGAATATGCAATGAAAGGAAATGAATTGCATGCATAGAAACAAAAAATCACATTTAATGTTTTATTTCCTTCATAAATATAGGATCCCTCCAACAGCCATGCAACTAAACGCATTAGAACTAGTTTATGATGTATACTGAAACAAATTATACTACACGGTGTAGGTATTTATGCAATTCCTTAGACTGCGTAAAAAAATCTGGCATGTTGTTCACTGGTGGACGCATCTCTGGGTGGAGCGTAAAAACCTTAAGTTTTGAGCATAAAATCCCTCAATTATAAGCGTAAATACCGAGTCAATTAGAGGTAGATAACTTTAGTAGGTTGTTATTACGATCCTATTTTATGACAGATCCGAAAAACATGGCAGCCGCATGCATGCGGTTTCTATTTTTATACAGATCCAAAAATTATGGCAAAATCGTGGGAGTTTCCATTGCATGCGCGCAAATTAAGAATAACATAAATCAAGGAATTTCCTTTCAAATGTGCATGCAGTAAACTGATATACGAACTCTGTGTTAAAGCATAAAAACATACAGTTTTTAGGGTAAATAATACATGCGGTAGGCATAAAACACAATAAACGAAAAGAAAAATGCGTCGGATCAGAGGATGTCACGCGCGATCATCGCTGCGCGCATCTCGCCCCTTCCGTGACGTCGCTCGCTCGAACATCGCGCCTCATGCGTCGCCGTCGCTACTCGCACGTCGACGGGCGTCGCTTGCTCGCCGGCCTTGGAAGTGCCGCCTCCTCGGGGCTTCGGGGACGCCGCCGCTTGCCTGCACAAGGGCCTCGCTGCGGATCGAGGAACCTCCGCCACCGCGCGTCGAGGTAATGGAGTTGCGGCCACCGGCCTGGGAATCGCCGCCACCGCACAAGGGCGCTGCCGCCGCTCGCCCTCTGGATCGGGGGCCGCCACCGCCGGCCTGGAAACCGCCGCCACCGCATAAGGGCGCTGCCGCCGCCGCTCGCCCTCTGGATCGGGGGCCGCCACCGTCGGCCTGGGAACCGCCGCCACCGCCGGCCTGGGAACCGTCGCTAATGAATCGAGATGGGGCGTAAAAACTGATCCCTAGCACTACGGATTTTCTTTTATAGACGTCTGGACCTGGTCCGGCTCGACCGGATTGCACTGTCTGGCCTGGGCTTCCAATAACTAAAGGAAGCCCAGGGCTCCTAATATACAATCTATATATATATATATATATATATATATATATATATATATATATATATATAGTATTTAGAGCCCTGGGCTCTATTTAACTACAGGAAGCCCTGACCAGGTGCGCAGACCGCACCGGACCCTTTTTGGTTTATTGTACCTAACTGTGCTTACGCTAAATTATAATACGAGTTATGCTGATGTGTGTATCAGTTTATGCAAATATAGTCTGCGCATATTACGTGCATCAGGCCCACGATTCAGTCCCACGCCGACACTATAAAAACACCCCCACGCCGCCAGGGATTAGGTTTTAGCGGCGGCGGCGGTTCCCTCGGGCGTGCGAGCGGCGGTGATCCTGGGGGCCAGCAGCGGTGTCGCCTCGAGGCAGGCGACCGACGGTGGCGCTCCACCAGGAACGAGCGATGGTGGCGCTCCACAGGGAGCTCGCCCGCCTCGCCGCCAGGTCCGTCGCGCGCCTGCCTGCTGGGGCTGGGCTCGGCGGGAGCGGAACCGCCGAGGAGGCCGAGATGGCCGCCGCGCTCATGGACGTCGCGGCCGCCAGCGCCGCCGCCTCCGCCGCCGTGTTCTCGACCGTCGCGTCCGTGTCTGCCGCCGCATCGTTGTGCTCGAACAAGAAGGCCCCGACGGCCTTCATGGCTGCTGCCTTCGCCAAGAAGCCAGAGACGCCGACGACGGCCGATGTCGCGCAGGAGAAGCACGAGGAGCTTGAGCGATGCATCGATGAGTGCGAGAGCGGCAGCGAGGTGGTGTTCAGGAGCATTGTTCGGAATAGGGTTTCGTTGCTCAACATCCATAGTCCGGCGATCTAGAGAATCGATCTCTCATATCAGTCGCCATCACAATTTAGTTAACGACTGTTGTATACTATGCTACATACGTATATATACAGTGTAAATACACGTTGAAACAATAGAGAATAAAAATATATATGTGCAGTTGGAAATAACACAGAAATTCAGTCAGCATGTATAGCCCCAGGGTAAATTATTAAAACTGTACTACTGTAATCATCAGGAGGGCATTATTTTAAATGTTGTATGATTTACGCTAAAATTCGCACTCATTTACGCTGTTTTAGCTCACGTTTTACGCTGGAATCTGCCCGAGCAGAACCCGCGAACTGCGGCTATAAATTAAAATTTATTTCCTTCTACTAATGCTCCTCAAACCGTAACTGTCCCTTTATTTACGCGATTATGCAGCACGTCTTTCCTTATATCAAACCGGTCAAGATTTATATAATGCATGGTTTATGTTATCATGTTACACATCGTTATGCAGTCGTAAACGGTTTATTTACGCATCGTTATGTAGTTGTTAACCGCCGCCAATATCACAGATACGAACGTGGACGAGCGGCTGTAAATGAGAATTTGTTTCCTCCCGTAACTGTGCCTTTATTTACGCGAACGTGGGGCACGTCTTTCCTTATCTCAAACCGGTGGATATTTAAATGTTGCATGGTTTACGCTATCATGTTACACAGCGTTATGCAGTCGTAAGCGGTGTACACATGGTAATATTCGTTCCCGTGATTCGTGGCCCAAAAGATTCCTTCTATGCATGATTTATGCACATTTCTACATATATTTATGCATGCGTATATTGCCTGTCATATGCATGGCTGACGCATGCTGGCGTACAGTGGGCCGACCGCGACCTGGTTGGCGTCCTGGCTGGGGCTTCCCCCACTAACGGAAGCCCAGGGCTTCCATTACCTCTTCACTATATATATATATATATATAGGGAAGAGGTAATGGAAGCCCTGGGCTTCCCCTACTAATGGAAGCCCCAGCCAGGACGCGGTCAACTCAGCACCCGCGCAGCCATGCAGTCAACAGCCAGGAATCCAAGATGATAAGCGCGTAAGGCAATATACGAATGCATATATATATGGATAAAGATGCGTAAACCATGCATAAAGGAATCTTTTGACGCCCGAAACACGTGGAATGAATATGACACTGTGGACAGCGTTTACGACTGCATAATGACATGTACTTGACAGCATAAATCATGCAGTATGTGGTTCTGGTTCTGGCTCGGGCGGATTCCAGCGTAAACCGTGAGCTAAAACAGCGTAAATGAGTTCGAAATTTAGCGTAAATCCTATTTCTGTTTTGTAACAGCAAACGAGGCCTAAAATTACGGCGTGAAAATCGCATGCAACCGATTGTGCGCGAGTCCTTGCTCGGGCCGATTCCAGCGTAAACCGTGAGCTAAAACAGCGTAAATGAGTATAGAATTTAGCGTAAATCTTATATATGTTTTGTAACAGCAAATGAAGCCTAAAATTACGGCATGAAAATTGTGTACAGCCGATCGTGCACGGGTTCTGGCTCGGGCGGATTCCAGCGTAAAACGTGAGCTAAAACAACGTAAATTAATACGAAATTTAGCTTAAATCATTTATCTGTTTCGTAACAACAAATAGGTCCCGAGATTACGGCGTGAAAATTATGTGCGGCCGAGTGCGCAGGTTCTGGCTCGAATGTTAGCGTAAATCGTATATCTGTTTCGTAATGGCGAATGGAGCCGAAATTTACGGCGCGAAAATCACGTGTCACCGGACGTACGCGGGTTTTGGCTCGGACGGATTTATGCGTAAAACGTGAACCAAAACAACGTAAATGAGTACGAATTTTAGCGTAAATCATTCATCTGTTTCATAATAACGAATGTAGACCGAATATATCTCTCTGCGCATGAGGTTGTCATAAAATGCATCAAGAAATATCGTAAATTGGAGTAAATACAACAAGAAGTGATCTGAGGTAATTGTGGCGTAAAATGCAAGCTAACCATCTACAGGAGAACTGTTTTAGATTTTACAATAAGATATAAGAGATAATTATTCCTGTACTCAACTATGATAATGTCGTGTTTACATTTTAGTTGTTGGTACATACACGCAAAACTATGTTCCACCGTAACACCATTGTTAGCAAAAAAGTGAGTTCAAAAGGCTCTTCCAGCTTTCCTAATGTGGAGAAAACCATCGAGGTCCATATCTGCAAACGTAACATGAACTGTTAATATGATCTTTCCTTGTTAATATGATCATCTTTTCTAGCTTGTTATGACTAACATAACCTACAATCTAAACTGAATGCACACTTGAGTTAGAAGATCAGATTACCAAAAGAAAAATCTCTTGAGTTAGAAGATCAGATTACGACGAAAAGGTGCAAATATACACACCCTGCTATATTAAAACTCAGCTCTCTTTTCATCTGAATCCTTAATCTAAAGCCATGCTACACTGAATCTCCTGCTTACCTAAGTTCACTTCAGTTTTAGACTATGCAAACAAACAGATGCATATGGCTATAAGCCCCTCTCCATCCAATTACTTGAAAAACGGTTTCATTTTTATGCAATATTGAGTTATAGAAATCAATGAAGGCCCTCTCAAATTCCAGCAAAGAAATGTTTAGAAAATTAGAATCAGGCAGTGATCATAAATAGTATTAATTGGTAAAAGTCTATCTACTATAGCATACGGCACTGACGATCACAACTAAAAATAGTATTGATAATTGAACCTGTACACATACATGAAAGATGCAAAAGTCTATTAGGAGAGGCAATAATTCCTCAAAATTGATCAAATTAGGTTACACCATGCTAATAAAAGTTTGAACAATTATTCCGATTCCAGAAAACCAAGAAACCATTCAAGCATCTTCAAAACACATTATCATAACTGATAGAGGGTCGCGACAACTGAGCTGATTGAAAGTGTGGATGTACACACAGACTACCCAAATCAGAGTTATAGCCGATACAGAATTGGGGTGCCTATATCTTTTTTATATAAATCATGTAGTTGCTCCTAGGTTTGTCCAGTTTATTTAGGGGAAATATAACTTGGATCTATGTATTTACCAAAAGAACATAAAAATGATATAGAACTGGTGGTCTACGTGTTTATAATGCGGAGCGTACACGAGATCTGGTAATTGAGCATAATAACACATTCAAATTAGCATAAAAGACGTATTTAGGAATAAAAATCACAAGAGCAGGGCGAGATGAGTAAAGAATGCACCAGAACTAGGAGGGGCACTTGGCGATGAGGTTGTCGCCGGCGAGGATGAACCCGGGGATGGAGAGGAAGCCCTTCTCGAGGAAGACAGAAATGGTGTACGGGCCCATGACGGGAAGTTCGTAGGGCGAGGAGGCGGCGCGGGCGTGGTCCGGAGCGGGCGAGGGCGTGGATGGATCGCTGGTTGTCGGCGGCTGGGCGAGTCCGGAGGGGGCGAGGGTGCGAACGGGTCGCCGGTGCCCGGCGGCTGGGCAAGCCCGGAGGGGGCAAGGACGCGGACGCATCACCGATGCCCGGCGGCTGGGCGAGTTCAGAGGGGGCGAGGACGCAGACGGATCTGAGCGAGGATGGAGGTGGTGGCCGGCGGCTGGGCAAGGACGCAGACGCTAGGGTTCGGCCGCCGCGAGAGTTACGAGAGAGATGAGCTGAAAAAATGAGTGCTCGGTTCCTTGATTCGTGGGCCCGATAGACGTAAGCTGCCCAGATTGCGGGGACACGATCTTTTCGTGGGCCCGGATGCCGCGAAACATGCGCACACCAAAAGTGTGTAAAACGTAACAAAATTGAGCATAACGCGTAGTTATAATTGACGTAACTAGGTGGTACAGTCAGCCAAAAAAGCATGCGCGCCTGGTCGGTACGGTGCGGTCAGCGCACCTGGTCGGGGCTTCCATTAGTTAGAGAGAGCCCAGGGCTCTAAATACTATATCTATATATATATATATATATTCTAGTTTTATATGCAGCTTAGCGGACACTCTGCTACCCGTTTTTTTGCTCTAAAGTCAATGGCTTGATTTGCTTTTGCTGTCACCAAAAATAGTTTTGCTGCCACTGACAATCTACGTGTACAACAATAATCTGAATAATTTTCGTCGGTCAAAAGCCGACGAAGTTTACGTGTTAACCACAAAAATTAGCTAATTTTTATCGATACAGGCTAATTTGCATCGGCATCTAGTTCTTATAATTTAATGGACAAAATAACTAATTTCTATGAATTGTCGAAGAAAACTAGCTTATTTTCGTCAATCGGATGAGCCAAATGAAATTAAGACCCTGTTTAGAGTTTCTTATAAGTCGCTTATGGGTGGGGAAAAAATTGAAAATCCCACCCAAATAGGCCGTGATTATTTTTTGGCTTAAAATGACCACCGCGGTGGAGAAAAGTAACATTACACGTTAAACTCGATTTTCCGTACCGCACATGAATCCTAGATTATTCCAAAATCCTGTTAGTTACCCCTCCCGCACCCGACCCCCATCACGCACCCGACCCCTCCACCACTTCCTTCCAGCCACCTCCATCGAAGATCCTCGGCGCCGTCCCGTCTCCGATCTATCGGTCGCCTCCAAAATATCGCCTCTAACCGAAGAGCCTCGACGCTGCCCCCGTCTCTTATCTTCGAGCCGCGCCAGAAGGTCTCCGATCCGCTGGCTCCCCTCAAGTGAAGCACCCCCTCCTGTCCACTCCATTTTTTCATTTAGAAGTAGAATGTTGTTAAGTACATGTTTAATTAATGGAAAAAGGAACAAAGGTAGTGGCAAAATGGGATGCTTTTGCTGCCAGGGTGTTCAATGAGATTTGTGTTGAAGTCCTTGCTCACAATAGGCCGCAACATTGTTTGAATAGTACCAGCTATGCAAACCTTGTTAGAAAATTTTATGAACGTACCAAGAGGCCATACAATGAAGGACAAATGAAGAATAGATGTGACTTCCTTAAAAAAGTGTACCAAATGGAAAACTTTCAACATGAGAGCTACCAGATTAGGAAGGAATCTACAATTGGATGTATCATGGCAGATGTTTCTTGGTGGAAAGAGCAATATGATGTGAGTATACATTGCAATTATCATTTTTTTCAAATACATTGGAGTACTATATGAACATGATTTGAGTCTATTGTTTTCTAGGGTATGTCGGGTTGCATAACCTTCCATGATACACCACTTGAGCACGAGGAACATATTCATATTATGTTTGATGCCATTAGTGTGATAAATGAAACTTCATTTGTGCCTTCAAGTGGTGTTGCAATCGTCGAAGGTGCTGTGGATGGCAACAATGAGGTAGAGAGCAAGGGGCCGCTCCAAAACAGCCCAACTATCATGCCCACTTCTGCAAAAAGGACAACCACCTTATAGCCCACTAGTTCCCCTAGGGGGAAGAAGAAAAAGTATTTTAGAGAGGTGTGTAGGAAGCGTTAGTTGATGCATATGAGAAGGAAGTGGAAACCAGTAATTCAGCCACCTCACAGCCATGTACTGTTAGAGGAGAGATTGCGCAAATGATGAATCAAGTTGTTATGGATGGAGCTGAAGAAGACAACAATGACCACTACTTTACAACTCAACTTCTGAAAATTAAGGAAAATTGTGACATGTTCCTCACTTTCAAGACTTCAAATGGGACGATAAATTGGCCGAGGAGGGCATGGGAAGATACAAGAAGTAAAATCATATTTTTATTATTATTATGATATCACTATTGTGTCTATAAGACAATTTACCTACTTTTAATGCCCACTGTGTTTGTGAGACAATTTGTAATAAAGTTTTTCCATTGTCAATTGTTATACAAATGACTATTTGCTTTGATGATGATGATGATTTTATGATGATATTTATTGCTTTGGAATGCATGGGTTCGAGTTCAAGTGAAAATAAGAAGGCATCGCATATACCTGTTATGACTGGAATTCAGTGGGTTGAGCTCACACTTGAAGATCCAGTGGAGTGCTTCAATATGTTTAGGATGAAAATGCAAGTTTTTGACCAATTGCATGACAAATTAGTGCAAAATTAAGGATTGAAGTCTAATAGACATTTGTGTATTAATGAAGTTGTAGCAATGTTTTTGTGGACTTGTGGTGCACCTCAATCTTTCAGACAAGTGAAGAATAAGTTTTGTCACTAACTAGAAACTATAAGTAGAAAGTTCTCAAATGTGCTAGAAGCTATTATGAGATTGACTTTCCATTTTGTAAGGCCAAATGATCCATTATTTGCTACAGTTCACCCAAGATTGCAAGAACCAAGATCCTGGCCTCATTTCAGAGATTGCATAGGTCCAATTGATAGTACAAATATTAAGGTAAATGTTCCTACATCTGAGAAACCAAAATACATTGGAAGACATGGTTACACTTCTCAAAATGTCATGGGTATTTGTGATTTTGATATGTGGTTCATATTTGTTGTCACCAGTTGGCCTGGGTCAGTTCATGACACTAGAGTATTGTTGGATACTCAACTCACATATAAAGACCAATTCCTAAACCACCAAATGGTACAAAACAACCCCTCCTTTGTATACTAAAATGTGTGTTTATATTGTCATGTTACTAGAAGATTTCTATACAATAAAGTATTATTTTATGGACTCAGGGTATCCAAACAAAGAAGGGTTCCTAACACCTTACAAGAGACAAAGATATCATGTGACTGAATGGCAACATCACCAACCGGTGGGATTTAAGGAGGTGTTCAATCAAGCACATGCATCACTTAGGAATGTCATTGAGCGGTCATTTGGAGTGTTAAAGATGAAGTGGCGTATTCTTTTATACTTTCCTGGCTATCCTATTACGAAGCAATCAAAAAGTATAGTTGCTTGTATGGCTCTTCATAATTTTATAAGGGAACATGCTTTATATGATCCAGATTTAGAATTAGATGTACAAGATGTTGATGTTGGAAATCAAACTAGCATAGCAGTGGAGGGAAATGCTGGGGATGACATAGATATGGGTGCTTTGCGTGATGCAATTGCTGCTGCTATGGTGGCATGAAAGATTTGTGTAATCGTCATTATTTAATAATTTATTTGCATGTTACATTTATTACTTAAACATTGCCCTAATATTTTTTTTTAAAATGTATTATAGCTATATTATGGATAAGACGAGAAAAAGAATGAAAATGAGTTATTATCATCGTTAGGGGCACAAATGTCAGTTTATAGTTGTAACAACTAATTCTGTGAAAATGATTAGGATTGCCAAACAACTCAGATTACTCAGACAACAAATTCTCTAGACACCGTGTTTCCAAAAAAAGCATGAATGTCAAATAATTGAGTTTCAGAAAAAACGACTCCAAAATAGTTATAAATTAGATATAAATTAGGTAGGCTAATTTTCAGATATAAATTAGGTAGGCTAATTTTCAGATATAAGTTAGGCAGGCTAATTTTCGTCGGCTGACCATAATATAGTTATTCATATTCATCGAGAGTATAGATGTATATAAATATATACATATGCATATACATCCAATCATAAGACATATATTCATCCACATCAGATACATTACAACATATCAATCCACTTCACGTGAATCGTTGATACAAAATTTATATAAAATCTTCAAGCATCATTAGTTGTTCAAGTCTAAACTATTTAAAATAACATAACAAGTACCTATATTCATACATCCATAAACCTGGATTCATCGAAGGGTTTATAGTTCTGATCACTACCAGAACCGCGGTTCAGCAACAGGTTAACAAACAAGTTAGACCCCTTGGTATCTATGTCTCCAGACGTAGTTAATTGTTGAGGAGTTTAAAAACTATGCATTTTATAATAAGTTAGAATTGAGTTTTATTAACTATAACTTGATAGAGTTTAACTAGATTAACTATTTTTTGTTAGAATTTGAGCTAGATTGACTAAGTTATGCTATAGTGACTAAGTTTCGCTATAATTGAACAAGATTAACTATTTTCGTAGAAGAAACCTAAGTTGGTTAATTTTGCTAAATTAATTAATTTTATATATAATTGAGGTAAGATGGCTATTTTTCTAGAATTAAGCTTAATTGGCTAATTTTTATTAAATTTGAGCTAAATTGGCTAAATATATGATTACCTGATATTGAAGCATCGATGGATAACCCCATTGCAACGATAACAATGGTTGTGGCATCTAGAACATGTGAAATGTGGTGTTTATTCCCATGAACTACAATGTTGTCTATAATTGGAATAGATAAAACACCATTAGTTATGTTAAAAGCTAAAAATGATAATACAAGATCAGTCAAACTTACTAGAAACACAACTTGTTGATGTTCTATATAGTTGGAGAAACATTCATCACACTATCCATCATACTCTTGGCATTGTATCTCCTGCTCAGTGCATGCTCATTGCTTCTTAGATATAAAACAACTCTTCTTGTGCCATGCTTTAATGACTGCTAACTCTGAAGCTCTACGATGAAGATGTTGCCTTCTGAGATCTCACCTCTATGGAGTCAATCACTCCATTAAACATGGAGTACCAACAATATAAACAATTCATAACATCATGGCATGTACTTGTAATATAGAATTTGAGAAAATATAGTATCATACAACCTGTGGCTCTTTTTCCACATCCACTAGTGTGCATGATAGAAGGATCAACCAGTAGCACTCGCCAATTGCAATCCTGTTCAAATCAAGTGACCATTTGCTGACCATATTGTGTCTATAGCATAAATAAACCAAGCGAGATAACAATGAAATTTGATACAAAAAATATAAAGTGTAGACAACTCATTACATGGTTTTCCATGACTTAATACACAACTACTCTAGATTTGAAGAGTTTGTTCTATGATGTCCAATAATATAAATCTCGATGTCGCTCAACAATACTCAGGTGATAGCTTCCTATATAGACGGGTCATATATACAATGCAGTTTCTTCTGTTGGCTAACGACAATGTAGGTGCAAAACAAAATGCGATAAGAAAATATATGCACTATACTTCAAAAAACACTACCACAAAAAATAAGTAATAATCTTACCCAAAAATCATGCCACATTACTCCCATGCATTTTGATAGTTTGCATTAAGAATGAATAGGTACTGGAACTAAGACATCATGGGGGAGATGCTCACCACTAGACATAGTCACCATCTCCAGGCAATGAAAACAACAAAGGTTACCTAAGGCAAAGTTAACCTACTCATAGTGCCCAGTGCCAGCGAACCTGTCATCAATCCATGACCCGCAAATAGTCTATGTTATATAAACATCCTTAAAATTTACGTAAATAGAAAAAAGATAGTAGAAACCTTCACCCATCGCCACAAGGCATCATCGTAGACTTGTCCTCCTTTCGAGTCAGTGCTATAGGACGAGTGACTACATGGCTCGTCATATAGCGGCCTCAAGACCGTCCAACATTAAACTCTAGACCATCCTCACCATTATCTCCCTCTAGCTAACGGGGACCTTGTCAACATTGCCACACTGCTTGTTGGTCTCCTTATTTGTGTTTCCACCCTTGCTAATAGGGTTGTTATGCTCTTGCCCTATGTCATGCTGCTACTGCTCATCTTAGTCATGAAAATGTCAAAATATTGAATTGTGAAACTAAAATACAAATTCAATTAGTTATTGTAATTCTTGTTACCTCACTGTTGGGGGCCTTCGTCCTCCGAAGGTCCTAAAAAACGTAATTTAACAATGTTTCCCAAGTATGATTTATGGACAGATATCTTCGGATTCATGGTAAAAGTAGATACGATGAGGAGCTTGATCGTGACGAAGGTTGCCGTCGCTTCGAAGCTGTGCGGAAGGGAGCTTCGGCTAAATCGCAGAAAAGGGAACCGACTTAAAAGGGAAAAGGCTATTCAGTCCTCATAGATTTTTCCATTAGTCAATAGCAAATGTAAAGGGCATAATTGTAATCTCTCATAGGCTGTGTCCTGTGTCTATAAATAGGTGAACAGTGCCCCCCGTACTGTTCACGGTGACTTGTACTTGCTTTTGCGTCACGCTTGTCCTTTTTTGCCTTCTATCAAGCCGAAGGTACATTTGTAATTCAATATTGTTTCTATCTTTCCAGGATAATACAATAAATTAATAATGTTATGTGATTGTTTATCTTGTCTCTTGTATTACATATACTTCTTCTTTTATTAACATATATTGCATTTATGAAGGTATGTCCTTCATAACCTTCGTTTGAAGATCATTATATCCTAAAGGAAACAATGCTTCGAAGGACGAAGGACATTAATTTTTAACATTTTGTGTTGCCTTGTTCTTAACTCATAGCATTTGAGAACAAGTCCCCAACATTGGCGCCCACCGTCCGGTGAACCCTCTTTTCGACCACCTTCGGCAAGCACTGATCTTCGTCATGCCACCGAAGAAAGCTTCAGCGACAGGGGCTGCCGCTAGACCCGAACCAGGAGACCCTTTCTCTTCGAGAGGCCCGAAGCCAGAAGAGGAAGGCCACTAGTCCAACACTCCAGGAGGAAGAGTTGGACCAAGAAATTAGAAACATGAAGATAATCCATCAGCAAGTGCAAAGGAAGAAGGAGAAGATGGCCCGACTGGCTGATCTTCAGAGGCAGATCGACGAAGCCACCGAAGAAGTACGCCATCTTGTTCAAGACGAACAAGATCGAAGGCCCCAGCACAGGGAGCTTCATCAAGAAGGCTTGTTCAACAACAATGGATGGTATGATGATTTTAATCATGATACCTTTACTTTTGATGATGCTTCTCCCTTGGCAGCAGAACTGCAGGCTATCCCATGGCCCCCTTCATACAAGCCACCTCAGCTTCCCATGTATGATGGGCATTCAGACCCGAAGCAGTTTTTGATGAGTTATGAAGCAACTATATCTTCATATGGAGGCAATGCAGCTGTCATGGCCAAGTCCTTCGTCATGGCAGTTCGGAATGTGGCCCAAACATGGTATTCTTCTCTTCGGCCAGGGACCATTACTTCATGGCAGAAGCTCAAGGATATGCTGGTGACAAGTTTCCAAGGCTTCCAGACGAAGCCAGTCACAGCTCAGGCCTTGTTTCAGTGCATGCAAGATCATGAGGAGTACCTCCAGGCATATGTCCGAAGGTTCTTGCGTCTCAGAGCACAAGCGCCTATAGTGCCTAATGAAATTGTTGTTGAAGCCATGATTAAGGGGCTTCGTCCATGACCTACTGCTCAGTGTTTCGCTAGAAAGCTTCCACAGACTCTGGAGAAGCTGCTTTAGAAGATGGATGAGTACATCCGGGCCGACAATGACTTCCGCCAAAGAAGGGAGGAAGCATATAGGTTCTCTGAAATGACCAGGGGCTTCGAAGGAAGAATCCACCTAAGGCATGTCAGGTCAAATCACAACTCCATCCAGAGTGATGATAGAGGAAGTCAACAATAGAGACCGCAGTATTCTTCACAAGCTTCGTAACAACAACAAAGCTCTTCCGGCCGCCAGCTCCAAGAGGTAGAGGCAACAGGGGCTTCAGAGGAAGATATGGGGACCAGCCCAAGAAAATCTACTGCCTATTTTGTGGTGAAGACAAGGGCCACAATACAAGAACGTGCCAAATCACCATCCAAAAGCAAAAAGAAATTGCAGAAGCCGAAGCCCAGAAAAATCAGTCGAAGCAGGTCCTGCACACTGCTTCGTGTCATTCACCCTACATACCAGAATATGTGGGTAATCATCCCGCAGCTTCTGTTGCTTCGGCTAGTCAGCCGCAAGTTTCTTGGCCACAGCTTCCACCTCCGCCGCCACTACAGCCTACCTACTCATGAGGTCAGCAGCCAGAAGGGAGCCAACAGACCCATCAGCAGCGAGATTTCAGGGAAGGGTCCGAAGCTCGCACAGTTAACAACACTATGCCAGAATCAAAACACATATATTGAGAGATATCCTACCTTTGGCATAGTTTTACATTCACTGTCGTTTTCTTTTTAATAAGGAACAATCAATGTAAACCAAGTTTTCTTGCTATTTTTTAATTCTCTGTACTAGCTTCGTTTATGTCAAAATGAAATATACCTTCGTCACAGACTTACGAGAATGTCGAAGCTACAAAGAGATATTCCTTCAAGAATGCAGAGCTAAAAATCGCATTAAGAATTTCACTGAAGCTACAGAAAGTCGTTCTTAAAGAGCACAGTGTAAGTTTGCTGAAGCTTCAAGAAGTCGTTCCTAAGGGAGCGTAGCGTAAGTTTTCTGCTCAAAAGTCGTTCCTTAGGGAATGCAGAGCCAAATACCGCCAAAATATAAGGCGAAGCGCAAAAAGTCAACGCGAATACCGCCAAAATAGAAGGCGAAGAAGTTCAAAAGACGTTCCTTAGGGAATGCAGAACTTACACCGAAAAATAAACGATGCAGCCGAAAAATAAATGGCAAAGATATTTCAGTCATTCCTTAGGGAATGAAAGTTGTGGATGAAGCTTCGGATGTGTGTGCTTGGGCATTTATTGGCACGATACATTAGCATCATTCTTTGCATCATATCATCATATCATATTGCATAGCATCACATCATACATCATGTCACATCAATTGAAAATGAGGCCGATCTTCGGGCAATGCTTTACAAAAAATGAAAAGATGCCAATGCACAAAGTAAGCTGAGAATCATAGCTTCATCAGTTCTGATGCAGAAAAAGGGATTTATTCTTTACGAAGCATTGATGTTTTAAAAAGTATGGATGATTTTTACGAAGCATAAAAGCTCTTCTTTACGAAGCATGAAAAGAAGGGAAGGTGTTTTTTCGCCGCAGGCTCAAAAACGATATGTATAAAAAGTTTCATGCATCACAAAGAACTGAATTACAAACCACTCATATATTACATTCAAATCCATAAGCACTGAATATTACAAATATAGTTCAGCAAATGTTACATTAACATTCTAGAAACTGTTTTTACTATAGCTACTCTTCCTTCAGAACTTTTTCTGCAGCTTCGGTTAGCATCTTAGTAACAACTTCATCTACAATAGCTTCGGCCATATTAATAATTTCTATTGTTTTCCTTGTCTCTGGGTCGGCCAGTGGGTCGAATGGCTCTGTGGGAGGGGATAGTTCAGCTGCGGTAGAAGACATAAATTAGTTCGAAGTCACAAAAATAAACAACAAAGCTAAAAGCCATTAAGTGATACCTATTTGTCTTTCGAGTTCTGCAACTCTTTCAGCTTCTTTTGTTGCTTCTCGAGCGTCATGAATATCTTTTTCGCTCTTCTTCATTATTTCATGGGCCATCCCTCGGCCACCATTTTACCAGATATCAGTAAAAAATTTTCCGCCTATTGAGCTTGCTTCGGCCGAGGGGTCCTTCGTATCGTCGATAGAGAAGGCAGCTTCGGCCTAGGCCAAAGTTTTAACATGTTCGCACCCTGCCTTCTCCAAAATAGCTGCAGCTCCCCTCACGCCAAAGAAGGCACAGACGTCCCCGCGGTCACTCAAAATCTCTTCAAAGGCTTCGGCCTCACCGCTGATCCACTCGATTACGCCTTCAGGATCGCCCCGTATGAAGTTATCTTCGCTTGAGTACGCGCCCACGTTGGCGAAGCTAGTTTTTATCTTTTTAACACATTCCACAGATTTCTCAAAGCATCTTTCTTTTGATGCGCGAAGTTCTGCAACTGTTTTTTTCAAAATAGTTTTTCCAGTACTCACTGGCATCTCGATCAGCTTCGGCAACAGCGCATTTTAATTTGGCCTCGGCTAGCTATTTCCGAAGGTCTTCAATTTCATTTTTCTGGGCATCAACTTGTGCTTTGGAAATAGCCTCGTCTTCTTTTATTTTGCTCACCAATGAAATTAATATTTTATCTTTTTCAAGACCTTCGTTCCTTAGTTCAATTACTTTCGAACGAAGGTTGTTCAGGGCTATAGTGCATCCTTCGTCTTCGATATTTTTCTATGCCCTGAGGGCGTTGCTAAGGATCAAGCCCTGTGCAAGGAGCATAGTATGAAGCATAAACAAATGAAAAAAAATTCGTTTTTAAGTACAAAAATTGATTTTCACA
Organism: Zea mays; assembly: GCF_902167145.1. Taxonomy (NCBI): domain Eukaryota; kingdom Viridiplantae; phylum Streptophyta; class Magnoliopsida; order Poales; family Poaceae; genus Zea; species Zea mays. Next base: position 73,000,974 of record NC_050104.1, on the reverse strand, counting down.
CCTTTATACTATTATATGCCAAACTGTCGGTCAATTCATCCTTCGACAGTACTGAAAGTCCATCTTCTAATGTTGGGAATCTGAAGCTTCTACTCATCTCTCGGCAGACAGATATCTCCTTACTGTCTAGGAGACAGTACAAGAAATCCTCTTCTCCGTTGGCGTTGAACACTAATGTCCCCTTTGGATATTTCAGCTTCTGGGCATAGTGTTGAGCTTCTCGTTCTTCTGCTTTAGAGAGTTTCTTTCCCGAAGCATGACAGATGATATATTCAATATTTTCTTTTAAAGCTTCGGGAGCAGGCGCGGGAGTTTTCTCAGGCAAACTCTGTTCTATAGCCTCTTCCCCTGTTGCCTTCTCTTCAAATCTCGAAGGTTGTTTATCAGCAGGCTCTGAAGGCCTAACTTCGACGCTGGCCTGGCTCACCGTAGCTTCCACTTCGGCCGGTTTTGCTTTAGCTTCGATTTGTATTTTTGAGGACTCAGCAATTTTCCCTGAAGGAATAGAACTTGAAGCCTTTACTGACTCTAGCACATCTAGAACACTTGCCATCCTTTTTCTTTTGGGAGTCGCCGCAAGATCTTTTTGTGCCTTCGGCACCGTCACTTCTGCCGAAGGGCTTAAAACTTCCAATATTTTTGTCCCTTGATTTTTGGCTCATCAGTCTTATCAGTCTTCGGCTCAGCCAATTTGGCTGAGGGTGCATTCGGCATTGCAGCCGGCCCTTCAATCTTCTGCTCAGGAGGAGCAGGTCCTTTCGCTTCAGTAGCTAAAGAAGTCTCCCCGCTAAACTCAGGCACTATGGCCGGTTCAATATAGCCGGGCCGGTGGGTGAGGACTTTTAATTTTTTACTCTTCGGCGCAGGCTCGCTTGGAGCAGCCGAAGCGGCAACCTTTCTAGAGGTTGCACCCTTTCTCTTCTGCCCCCGTGGCGGGTAGCGATAGTCAGGGTACACAAATCCAATAGCATCAAAAACCCTATTTAATCTTTTCTTTTTTCGGCTCCCGAAGGCCGCAGATAGTGCATTGTCTTCGGGCTTGGAATATGCTCCAAGTAGCTCATCACTAGTATTTTGAACACACTTTAGCCAGTCATCATCTGGTTCAACAAACTGGTCTCCAAACCTGAAGGTGTATTTCAATCGAACAAGACCGCCTTCGCTAGGGTTAGTGATGGTTTCTTTCGGCATTTCCCAGCTGTCTATCAGTGGCCATATCCTGTAGGCTACATGTTCCTGAACTAAGTCTTTTGTCCCAATAAAAGAGCAAACTGTGCTAAAGGCCCTTCGGCATGCTTCGATTGCCTCATCAATTTCTACCTTCAGCTTTCGGAGGCCGAAGCGGGACCAGATGGGGCGCATGATGATTTCTTTAATGTCTTCTCTCGCCTTCAAATCATTTTCACGTAAAACCACTCTTCCATCCAGGCCCCAGGCCATCTCTTCCGAAACGTTGGCACTGGGTAGCTTGCGCCAGAGCGAGCAACAAAGCAATAGCAACCGAAATTGTTATGATATTGTTCTTTACCCAGGGCTTTGTCTCATACGAAAGTTCATGCATACTGCAAAAGCATCTGGCACTTGGCTCTAGACCTTGACTTCTCACAGCCCAGACAAAGATCCCCATTCTGATAATTGCTTCGGGAGTAATCTGGTGAAGGAAAATCTGGTATGTCTTTAAAACTTCAACCACAAATTTGCTCAACGGGAACCGAAGTCCAGCTTTGAAGAAGCTTCGGAAGATTACAACTTCGTTTTCTTTGGGAGCAGGAACGGCTCTGTCTGCGCCAGCCCTCACAATAGACATATCTCGAAAATACCTTCCTCTCATATTATCAAGATGACTCTGTTTGATAATTGATTTCCCGAAGACTGCATGACTTGGTCGCCAGGGCCGATTTTCAGAGTCTTCGCCTCCACTTTCCACATCATAGCTGTCGCTATCATCAGTATCTTCAGACAAGCCTTCTAGTATCTCTTTAGTTATCTTCTTTGTATTTGTTTTTGCTATTGACTCAATAAATCTAGCAGTCTTCTCCTCAAGGAGCTTCTCCTCTTTGCTCAGCTTCGTCTCAGCAACAACTTTTTTTGTCTTGAGACATCTTTTCTTCAGAAATGGAGAAAATGCGTCCTAAAAACCGAAGCTTAGGAAGTTTGAGAAACTAAGCAGGCGTTGGCAAGCAAGAGCTAAAAATTGAGTAAACAAAGCAACCGGCAAGTAGCGTATCAAATGTGCTCAGGGTGAGTTCCTATTTATATGATCGACGCACTCCAAGTTGGAGGGTCCCGTTTGTCATTGACTATTGCTATTCTAGCAAAGGGAAGGTGTTTTTTCGGACCTTTGGCTTAGGGCCTTCATCCATGTTGCAATCTGAATTCGTTTTTCTAACAAATTAATATTGCGAGGGGCTACTGTTGGGGGCCTTCGTCCTCCGAAGGTCCTCAAAAACATAATTTAACAATGTTTCCCAAGTATGATTAATGGACAGGTATCTTCAGATTCATGGTAAAAGCAGATACGATGAGGAGCTTGATCGTGACGAAGGTTGCCGTCGCTCCGAAGGTGTGCGGAAGGGAGCTTCGGCTAAATCATAGAAAAGGGAACCGACTTAAAAGGGAAAAGGCTATTCAGTCCTCATAGATTTTTCCATAAGTCAATAGCAAATGTAAAGGGCATAATTGTAATCTCTCATAGGCTGTGTTTTGTGCCTATAAATAGGTGAACAGTGCCCCCGTATTGTTCACGCTGACTTGTACTTGCTTTTGTGTCACGCTTGTACTTTTTTGCCTTCTATGAAGCCGAAGGTACATTTGTAATTCAATATTGTTTCTATCTTTCCAGGATAATACAATAAATTAATAATGTTATGTGATTGTTTATCTTGTCTCTTGTATTACATATACTTCTTCTTTTATTAACATATATCGCATTTATGAAGGTATGTCCTTCATAACCTTCGTCTGAAGATCATTATATCCTAAAGGAAATAATGCTTCGAAGGATGAAGGACATTAATATTTAACATTTTGTGTTGTCGTGTTCTTAACTCATAGCATTTGAGAACAAGTCCCCAACATTCACCATGTTGAAATGCGATAGCATGATCCCACTAATGTGGAACTACAATTTCAACAGTTCCCTACGCCTGCTCGAGGTACTCATAGATCAGAGGAAATTCCTCGCTATGTTTTGAATCATTTTAATATCATATTTTAACAATTATGAGTTAGTGTCTCAAAAATAAAAAAATCTAATAAAGTTATTGGGCACTTGTTTTTGACTCCTTCGGTTATCAAAAAAACAAGGCAACACAATGAGATCAAGATTTACCTTCATCTTTAAATTCATCCTTTCTCCGAGAAGAAAGATAAATAAAAGATGAAGGTATGATTAAAATTAATAAGGAGAATGCAAACAGGATAATAAGTAAAATGCATGGAAGAAAGACGTGAAATATATCATATAATCTTATAAACATTGTTTACTTCCTTCGGTTTTTCAGTATTAAATCAAAGATTACATTTATACCTTTGGATTTGCGAGGCTTACAAGATGAAGGAAGAATTATAGCTTCGTAGATAAGAGCTATCCACTCTTTCTCTGACCAGAAGATGTTCAAATGCATGACACTGTTCCTCTAAAGGCGCAGAGTACAACTTTGGTAAAATTACATTTACGCCCTCAAGTCTATACATTTGAACTAATTAGCATGGTGTGGGTAACAATATCTTTACCTCTTGTTATCTTGGCGAACAAACTCTTGAAGACCTGCTTCGACTTCCGCCAGCTTCGTTCTTTGCCCCTTTATGATGGTGTCCCATAGCTTGTACCTTCGTCCGTAATTGATTCATGTGAATATGCTTTTGGTAAGAGTACCTGTAAAACTTATGAATAGACCAGAAAATAGCTATTATCTTAGTATTTTGAGGACCTTCAGAAGAAGAAAGCCCCAACAATAGCCCCTCGTGGTATTAGTTCATTTCTTCGCAACGAGCTTAGACTGCGAAACAAACAAAGGTCTTGCACCAAAGGTCCGAAAACACCTTCCCTGAACTTGTTCGCAAAACACAATCTTGCACCAAAGGTCTGAAAACACCTTCCCTGAACTTGTTCGCAAAAAAACAAAAACTCTTCATAAGAATATGTGACGTGGGACCCGCTTACACTGATAAGTTAAATTTTGAATTTCTTGTTTCCCGTGCTTGGCGTGCACCTCGCGTATAAAAAGGGTTGAGACCTGTGCGCATTAGTCATATCATTCGCTTGTTTTTGCCAACTAGTTCTTGTGTTCTTGGTAAAAGTCCGAAGGTTGCTTTCATAGTCCTGTCGTTGTTGAGTTTAGGGTGCGTTGAGTGATGAGCCAAAGGTTTACTTTCTTGCGCTTACATAGGTAGTGATTACTTGGTTTTTTAATTGCATAGATTGAATGCGTTGGAATGGTTTTTACAATGGTTTTAATTCTCAATGTAGGAGGAGAAGAAGGATGAGGAGGAACTTACTGAGGTGCTAATCTAGGTTGAAGTGCCTTTGACCAGCTTGTAACCAGAAGCATCGACGAAGGTAGAGGCTCGGCCGAAGCTTAAGACAATCCTTAGGGGAACACCCCGGAAAGGGAATACGATGGCTAACATTCTGAAAGTTGTTCTAAAGCCTACGAAGGTGGCTTCGCCTTGGCAAAGTTCATGGAAACTCCTCTTAGCACATCTATTGCTGAGAGCATGAAAACTGAATCGGAGTTATTTGTTAGTCTGAAGGCTGACCTTGATTTGGGAAAAGAGAGGGATGAAGTTGTAGGTCCTAAGGATGAGGGCTCTAAAGAGGAAATAGCTTCAGTGTCCATAGAGATGGTACCGCCTAGACGACACAAGTACATCGTTGTCATGCTTCAGGGGGGGACTGACTGCAGAGCAAATTGCCGAAGTCAAAGATTATGCTGAAGATCTAAAGTACCCATCGACCTCTCTTGTCTATGGTGGAAATGACGAGGATGACTATCTCTATTGTCTCCTATACAATAGAGAACTTGAGGTATGTCGCAAGATGATGGATAAGATGGGTTATCCTAAGCTGGAATGTGAATTATCGGCTATGCCAAAGGATCAACTTGCAGATTGCTTTGCTTATAACACTTTGAAGGTTGGCATATAGTTTTACACATTGTCTTTTTTGTAGTTAAAATTTGATTAGCTAAATTTTTGAACTTCATGATATGTAGGGACTTATTCTAATCAAAGCTCTGAAGGCTAAGAAGGATGTCGAAGATGAAAGCACTTGGATAGCCTTCTGAAATTTACAGTCCGAAGTTATCGAGCTTCGGCATCAGGTTGAAGAAAAAGAAGAAATTTTGAACACCCTAGCAAGAAACTTGATTGAGGATCGTGCTGAATTTAAAAAATTATCTAAAGAAAATCATGATAAAATTTTGAAGGTGGAAATTGAAAAGACCCTGAATGCAAAATGTATTGCTGACCATGAAGCAAATATAGAAGCACAAGCTGAAGCACATGAGTCTGAAATGGCTAAATTAAAAGAGAAATTCGATGAGGTCAGTGAAATTTTGAAGTTGAAGAAACAAAGCAAGAGATTGCTGAAGCTGAAAGGGATAGAGTTCAAACAATTATTGATAAGATTCGTGAATCAAAGGAATGCTTCTCCACTTCTACCCATTGCTGCTAGAAGCTAAAGAGCATGTTTATTAACATCGATGCCTTCTCGAGCGAGGGGGAATTTGTCTGTGGTGATGCTGTTAAGGTTGTGAAATGGATCAAATGTGAAGTTGAAGCCTTCGACGAAGTCTTGACTAGCCGAGGGGACTTCTGTTCTTGTGTGAGTGCATGGAGAATAGTTTCCCTACTTGAGAAAGCTGGTTGCGATCATGTGAAGTCTGTTATCCTGCCAGACTTTAAGGTTTCTGTGAGCGATATTAATGATCCTTCAGCCAAAGTTGTAGAACTAGGAAGAAAGTTTTATGCTGATTTGGCTTACTGGTGGGAAGAAGATGAATCTGCTAGAGATAATACGGGAAAGGTTTCTTTTGACCATTTAATTTGTAGCTTCAGCTTTTTGTACTGTAATATTCACATATAATACTTGTTTTTGCAGGTTCATAGGGCAGCCAAGGCAGCTAGAGAAGCTTTATGGCTAAAAGGGCTCAAAGGTATCTTACTTATTTGCTTACCTGTGCTTCGGGCAATCGTTTGTACTTTTATGAAAAGAATGCTTTTCTCATAACCGCTCTCCCACCGCTACTCAAGCCATGCATTCCTGAGAATGATGCCGAGTTGAAGGACTTTTTGCTTGAACTTGATGTAGTGCATAGGACAATAGATGAAGCTATCGAAATGACGCTTACTAAATTGCTGAAAAGGTTCTAAGAGAGAATTGACGGACATTTTTGTTGAAAAAACTTGGGGAGTGTGTGTACATTGTATGTAAATATTTATGTAATATACAAGTTTCGTGTAGTTTGTTACTTTGTTTCATTATAGAGTGTGAAACAAGTATATTTACCTTTTGAGCCGAAGGCAAAAACACCTTCCCTTCTTTTCACACTTTATGAAGAATCCATTAGTCATGCTTGGTTAGATGATAATAAAAATATTGATGAATGTACCTTTTACCTTTTTGGAGTGACGACCTTTTTCACAGTCGATGTCGAATATTCCAAGGTGCCTACCTATTGCAAGAAGAAAGATAATCTCCCTTCTTTGCTCTTTAAGATTATATAAATGGTATGTATTTTATGATGACGAAATGATTATATGAAGCATAATGTATGATGCAAATGAAGATGGAAAAGAAAATAATCCTTAATTTGAAGGTTCTTTGAACCGACTTTGCATTCCCTTAGGAACGACTTTGGAGTCTTTGCACCTTTACTAGGTGTTTCATTCGAGCTCTGCATCACCTTAGGAATGACTTTAGAGCTTTTTCATCTTTACTAGGTGTTTTCATTCGAGCTTTGCATCCTCTTAGGAACGACTTTGGAGCTTTTTCACCTTTACTAGGTGTTTCATTCGAGCTCTACATCCCCTTAGGAACGACTTCAAAGCTTAATGTTTCTTGAAACATAAATGAAAGAAAAAACAGAAATCAAGATTACACTAGTTTTTCTAGGCTTTTTTTGAAACTTCAACCTCTTGCTCTAGCCCCTCAGGCACTTCACTAAATGTGTTTCGACTTAGGGACAACACTGTTGACTGATTTGGCTTCAGATTGTTCCCTTGCATTGCATTGTGGTATGTTTTGTGTAGAAAACTGTAGCTGGATCTGTGATGGACTTGGAAGTTATTACTCATATGATGAAGGTGTTGGTATGAAAGACTAGGGCTTGATCTAGTGAGATGAAGATAGGTTTGCCAGAGCAATGGACCCTAAAGACTGTGGCCTTGGCTATTGACGATGGACATGCTCTGGGATGTATGGGGAGTAGTATGAGGAAGTATGAAGGACCTATTTTGGTTGGTTCTATTCTGCTTGGCAATTTCCTTCTGCTTTGGATTGTTACCTGTCATGTCCTTATGGTATGTCCCTTGTCTTCTCCCCAGAAAAGACATAACTACTACTTGGTTGGGAATTGAATCTTCCTCCAAAGCTTCTTCCTCCTCTGCCTCCTCTTAGGGATGGTGGATGGAAGTTGTTTTGAGAGGGTTGTTGCTGGGTCCCAAAGCCTTGCGATTGATTCTGTTGCCCCTAAGTCTGACTGGTTTTGTCTTTGTTTTGAGGTGGGTTGTGGATGCTCCTAACATGACTTAGGTTGAACCTTCCCCTGAAGCCCCTAGTCATGTCTACATATCTCTAGGCATCTTCTCTTCTTTGACAGAAATCACTATTTGCCCTGATGTATTCGTCCATCTTCTAGAGAAGCTCCTCTAGATACTTAGGAGGCTTTCTGGTGAGATACTAAGCTGCCGATCCTAGACGAAGTCCCTTGATCATGGCCTTTGTGACTATCTCATTTAGGACCATTGGTGCTTGAGCTCAGAGCTGAAGGAAATTTGGACGTAGGCTTGTAGATATTCCTCATGGTCTTGTGTGTATTGGAATAGGGCTTGAACAGTGACCAACTTAGTTTGTGTAAGGAAAATGGACCCCGGGCTAATTGGCTAAGTGATTTTGGTGTTTGATGATCACCATAACCTTGTGGACTAATGTGTTTGCTAGTGATTGTGTTTGTAGTTCATAGGATGCGAAGAGGATTGGGCTGAGGTACTAACGATGCAACACCTCAAAAGAAAACCTAATCATGCGTAGAAGTCCAAGACTCAAGAATAAAAGAAGCCCAAAGAAATAGTGAAGAAATCCATGAAGTGGGCAGTCAGCCAGCACTCTGGTGGCACACCGGATAGTGAACAGTACTTGTCTGGTGTGCACCGGACTATCCGGTGTGTAGCAGACAGTCTGAGTAGAGAGGCCCGCAGTAAGGGACTCTCGGGCGCTGTAGCACCAAACTGTCCAGTGTGCACCGGACTGTCTGGCAACAATCGAATACAACAGTCGACTGCTACAGACCTCAATGGTCGGCTGACATGGCTAGGGCACCAGACATGACCAGTGTGCACCAAACTGTCCAGTGCGCCCGACGACAGAAACAACTAGCTTTCTGTCCAACGACTATAATTGAGGGGGAGGCTATAAATACCCCTCCAACCGGCCATTTGAAGGTGTGGGAACCTAAGCAATATACCAAGGCATATTATAGACATTTCTAAGTGCTCAAACACCCAAGTGCTTAATAGAATCACTCGTTGTTTAGTGTTGGTGCTTTGTGAAGTGCTTAGGTTAGTTAGGCCGCTTATGCGCTTGCGCTAGGTCAATCCTAGTTAGTTGAGTGAGTTTATAAAAACCACACAATCCATCGGCTCTTGCATGAGCCAGTACCGAGTGGGGCGAGAGTATTGTGAGAGCGTGACAACCGAGTTTGTGTCATAGCTGCCACCGTGTACCAGAGGGAACAAGGCCCACGATGTTTCATCTGGAAGCTCGATAGTGGAGGCGGTAGGGAGCGTCCGAGAGGAGCTGGAAGCGGAGCACCACTTGCGCACGGAGAAGGCCCACGACTCTCTACGGAGTTATTCGACCGAGGTGCTTGGCCCTCGCGTGGGCTACCCTTTCGTAGGGGCACCATCGAGGATTAGTCGGGACCTTGCGTCATCCACTAGAGTTTGCTTTCTCGACTTGCACTTTACCTTCCACATTTACATTAAGTTATTAAGTTTCAATCTCTCCTTCCTAGTTAGATTATTTGGGATTGAAACTTATGCTTTGTGGTAGAGATAGCAACATTTAGACAAAACTTAGTTTACTCATTATAGATTTTTTATTTTCATAGGTTTTGTTCTAGGGATTCAATTGTGGCCTAGTTTAGAGAATAGGTTTTAGAAGTCCTAATTCACCCCCTCTTAGGCGTCACCATTTCATACAGTTTGGAAACCTTGAAAGCTTGTGATCAACATATCCCTCAGCTTTTGCCAAGAGGTTACTGTCCCTGGTAGAAGCGAAGAATACCATGTCTAGGCAACATTATTGACCACCATGATGAAGGACTTGGACATCATTGCTGTGTTGCCCCCATATGAGGATATTGTGGCTTCATAACTCATCAAGAATTTCTTCGGGTTGGAGTGGCCATCGTACAATGGTAGCTGGGGTGGTTTGTATGAAGGTGACCAAGTCATTGCCTATAGTTCTACATCCAGGGGAGGCGTCATCATAAATAAAGTCATTATGGTTGAAGGCTTCATACAGAAGATCATCATAATCTTGGCCTTCATTCTGAAGGCCCCTATGTTTGTACTGGTGCACTGGCTATTCTGTATTCTACGAAATGGTACGTATGTGTTATCACTAGATTTTAGTCGGTCCAGAGATCGGCCCTGACTCAAAATGGGCTGCAGAGAGCGGTTCGGGAAATTGGAAGGGTAGCCCCCTACGTGGGAATATTGCAGGGCAAGGCGGCCATGTATCTAGTGAAGTCTGGACTAGCTTAAAATTAGGACGATAGGGTTCATTTTCAAGCATACTAGGGTTTGTGAGCCCTCGGGCTATAAAATATTTACCTTAAGTCATTCATTAGGGTAATCGTAATCCTCACACATTTTGTGACTCTAAGCTTTGCCGGATTGATGTCCCTGTTCTCATGGTTTTCCACGTGTAAGTGCCACACCACCCAGATCGCATCTCGCGATTAGGGTAGTGGTGTTCTTATTCGTTGAATCATTGTGCTTTCTTGTACTAAAGCATTTTTTATGGAAAGAAGAACTAGTCATCGGGACATTCATAAGAGATCATCGGCGCGATCATCATGCATTTATGTTATCTACCAATTGTGAGCGTATCGCCACCCTCATGTGAGTTTCCGAGCGCAAGGGCGGTGCCATGTTTTGTTTCATCTGGTAGTTGTGATCCATCATGGTTAGTCTTTGACCCGTCAGAGATCTGTTTGATATCTGCGCGGTTAGGCCTTGCTGATGGGTTGGCTGTTTCGATGGCGTGTTTGACACTTTGCGTTGGCTAGAGAAGGGATTGTTCCTAGGATCGGCTCATGCCGGTGCATAGGCCTTTGATCTAGTCGATGTTCAGATGTCTGCCATGCTTGCTAGGCCCAGCATGGATGTTCCAACTATAAGGTGAAACTTTAATCGTAGTGGTTTGGGTCCACACGAAGCAAACAAGAGGGTCTCAAGAGCCATCGTCTCTATGTGTCACCAACGCATCGATCCAATGCGAGTATGGAGAAGCAATCGACTTTTTACAACCGATATGACCCAAGCAGCGAACATGGCTCAAACTGATGTTTGCGCGTGTTTGTGTATGTAGGAAACCAACTCGGAGCACGTCCACACCCTCCTGATTGGGTATAGGTCAGGTGGCGCGTCAGGTGAACATCGAAGTTAGGCCGTACGCCAAGAGTTGAGTCGTTGACCGAGGGATCGAGGCCCACCAGCCATCCCAGAGGCCTCCTAGCCCCTCATGTTGTCTGCCGCCTCCCACAGGTGGGTTTCGGGTGGCAACACATTCTGGCATGCCTAGTGGGACCGTCTATATAAACATCTTCAACATCAGTTGCCCGAATGGTGAACACTCAGGCAAATACGTCTCGACCAGTGCAAGATAGGCCCATCACATATGAAGAGCTGCCTCGAGAGCACCAATCAAAGTATGATCAAATTAAGGCACTCTTCGAAGCCAACCTCATCGGCTCTTTTGAGAGTACTTGTAACCACGACAACCGGTGGAAGGGGTTCTCACCGGAAGGTGCCCTCGATGAAGTGGATCTTTCGGTGCCATGGAGGAGCGCACTAGGGCTCTATGCCAGGAAGTCAACTACATAGTGGCTCATTCGTTGCATCACCACTCTGAGAGCTTGATGAATGCCTTCAAATGCGTGGCCATCCACGTCATTGAAGAGATCATGAAGCATTAATACTCTTCGATAGGCCTAGCTCTAGGAAGTCACAAAGTGGAAATTCCATTCTAGATTAGGCCACCATTGCCATATTTAGTTGTCGCCCTAGAGGCACATCCGCCTACCTCGCTAGCGTATGTTGTTTACAAGACGGGTGGTGGTCCTGAAGATTGCCAAATCTTCAACGATCTGCCTAACCACATTCCACATGGCTATTCATGTATGTATGTCCCAGATCATGTCTGCACAACACACCTAGTGTAGTTTGGGACATTAGCAGTTTTTGGAGTAGACGCCAAGAAGCAGGTGTGGCTAGACAAATATGCCACCAGGCCAAGTCATGAGAGCTCGGCTCCAGGAGCTGCTACTGCATATCTATTCAACATTATTCTTAGGGACAAGTTTGGCATGATTCCAAGGTAGAGGGCAATTAGCTACACAAAGCCATATCCCAACGAGTATGACCTGATTCCTCTACCACCCAAGTATTGGCTCCCTAAATTCACCAAGTTTAACATATCAAAAGGACCTAGCTCTATTGAGCATGTTAGCCGATACTTGACGCAGCTTGGGATAGTCTCAATATCAGATCCACTGCAAGTGAGATTCTTTTCATAGTCTCTCATGAGACCGGCCTTTGCGTGGTATACCTCGCTAGGCATGGACTCAATCCAGACACGGAAGCAACTACAAGAACAGTTTTACATCTAGTACCATTCTGAAGTCGCTGAACCTGGGATTACCGACTTGGCACAAGTTAGGTAGAAGCATGGGGAGACCATTGCGGAGTTCATCCAATGGTTTAGAGCGGTCAAGAACCAGTGCTACTCATCATGCATGTAACACCCTAAATTTGGGGGTATAAAATTTCTTCTCTCTATTTGGAGATGTGAAATTTCTTCTACCAAATTCAGGTGTTACCTATTTCCTCATCTCTATAGTTCTCTTTTCTCTTCCTTTTAGTAGAAGTTTGATTATTTATTTGGAGATGTATTAATACTTTAGTAGATCAAAACCCTAAGGGGACATGAATTGTTGCATCATGCTAAGTCTAGGATTTGATCTTTGTTTGATGCATAGGTTTGAAATATTCAAATTTGAGTTTGTGGTTTGTTTGGATTTGAATTCAAAAGAGAAAATAAAAAGAAAAGGGATTAGAAATTTAGAATAAAAAGAAAAAAGCTAAAGCAGCCTGCAACCCGCCCCTACTCAGCCTTTTGGCCCATTAGGCCCAGGTCGCTCGTGCCCGCGCCTGCACACGCGCCCTCCCTGCCCCTAGGCCCCCTCATCAGTCGCATTTCACCCTGAGCAACTGACTGCGTTGGCCCGCTTGTCAGTGCACGCGCACCCGCACTCGCGCGCTCGCCCGTGGATTTGTTCTCTGTCGTTGATCTGCGATCGGATGGCTGAGAACACCTGATACCCCTTCACCTGGTCATTTTGTTAAAGAGACCCCCATTTTCTTAGAAATAAACCCACCGTTCTGTTTTCTTTCGCCTGAGCCCCTGGTTTCTTGCAGAGAGACCCCTCGACTTTATTTTAATCATAGAAATGGGTATAAATTAGGGTTTTTGAATTCTAAATCTTCCAAAATTCATAACTTTGTCATATGAACTCCAAATTGGATGGTTCAAATAGCAAAATATTCATTTTTGTTATTTTCTATCTGTTTAAATTATGTTCATCCATTGTTTCCATGTATCTATTTCATGGTTGGTCTCTAGGTTAGAGTAAGGCTATGGGAATTTTATTAGAAATAAAATAAAGGTAAAATTCATAATGAATGTTCAAGTGCTTAACTTTGTAAACCCAGCCTCACTTAATGTAAGATCCCATCCTTGGAATAACTTTATTTAAGTAAGTAATTATCTAATATAGATCTAGTTAGAGAACAATATACCACTTGGCATGGTGACCTACCCCAAAACCCAGAATGCACCTGTGTGTCTTTATCTTGCCATTAAACTTATGTTCACTCTGTTGCATATGTTTGGCGTACTGTTCTTTTGTTATTCCCCAAGTGTGTTGAATGAATGATTGCTTTGCATAGACGACGAGCAGTCCATGGTCCCTGAGTGTGTTGCAAGAGACTTCCCTGAGCAGCAACCTGGTGAAGGCAAGTGTTCTCTGACCCATTATGTCCTACTTAATTTATAATTCATTGTCCCACATACCATGATCAACCTAAATATTGACTAGTGTTCTGTTTTTATGTCCTTGGTTATCCTTTGGGAATTGGTAACTATGATTGGTATTATGCTATTGTTTTACCTTAATCAATGAACATGATGAGAATATTTATGATACGATGATGATATCTTGATTATGATGAGAAACTTGTTTTACTTTAGGGGACTCGGGCTATTTCCCGAGTACCTCTCCATAAGGACTCATTCGTTGGATGACCACCCGGGAAAACAGTACAACCATGAGGGTGGTATGGGACACCCTTAGCTGATTAATCAGAGTAACTTGAGGTGTAGTCAGCTTCGCCGTCGTGCCGTCAATGGGTCCAGACATAGTACTTGCTCTGCTGAGGCTAGGTGCCGAGGTTCTTTCGTGTTGCTTTTGTTAGTCACCCTTCCTGTGGGGAGAGGTACTGTGTTTATCAAACTAGAGAAACCTAATGGATGGCTATGACCTCTGGGAAATCTTTGTAAAGGCTATCTAGTGAATCCCTAGCCATTCACCTTGGTAGTGAAGATCCGGTGTGTACAACCCAGGCTGGGAAGGGATCATGACTCATGGGTAAAGTGTGCAACCTCTACAGAGGGTTAGAAACTGATATATCGTCAGCCATGCTCATGGTTATGAGCAGACTTGAGAGCTCCTTTGATTAGAGATTACTCTGGATATTTTTATGATGATGCTTAATGATGGTCATTATAATTGTGGATTATGGTATTTCCTCTTGGAGGGAGTACTATTTGGTAATAACTTGGGATTATTGTTAAAACTTGGCTCTCTACTAGTAATAAATACCTGACCAGCTAAAAGCAATTGCTTTAAGCTTAACCCCACATACAGCTAGTCCACTTTAGGTAAACGTGACATTTGCTGAGTACGTTGATGTGTACTCACCCTTTCTTAAAACACCAAGCACCATGTTGTCCCCATTGCAAGTAGTGCTCAGGAGAAGATGAAGGCCATATGGAGACTTCAGGAGTTTCAGGATTTTGATGAGTTCTAGATTAGATTAGCGGCAAACCCCCAGTCAGCTGCCTTTGAAGGCCTTATCGTACTGTGTTTCATTCAACACTTTGATTATGGTTTAAGTTAATGACTTTGTGGATGTTTCAGACATCGTGATGTAATAAAGTATTTATTTCCACTATTATTTTGAGCAATGTGTGATGATGTCCAATTATGTAGTCGCTGTATACATGAATTTCTGATCTTGGCATGTACATGGTTCACATTCGGTTTGCCTTCTAAAACCGGGTGTGATATAAGTGGTATCAAAGCCTTGCTGACTGTAGAACCGCTAACCTAGACTAGAATGGTCGCTCTAAGGACTATAGACCCTCAACCTCACCTTGACCTTTGGTGTTACTTCAAAAGTTAGTTATCTCGACCAATCCTATGTTATACTACTACATATACACTACACCTTGCAAAAATTTTTATCCCCGCTTATGGTTTACTTGCTGGTCAAATAGTTCTGTTCTTACTCTTATACTTACAACATCTTTTGTAGATGGCCTGTCTTAGGTGCACCGCACGTAAGTCGGTGATCCCTTTCCTGCCCTCTCGCCTTGCGAAGCGTCCACTTCACCGCACGGTGTCTGGACAGTCGAGTCACCTGGAGAGGCTGCACCACCGCCTACGCAAGGAGCAGGAACGCTGATGTCAAGAGAGGGAGCAGCAAGACTCTTCCCCCTTGCCTCAGCAAGAGGTGGAGTCTAGGAGGCATCCCTCCTCTGTGCCCCAGCTAGAGGTGCCCCTGCACCACCACAGGGCACCCCAGCTGCTGGAGGAGACCCCGACGGAGACGACAATGATGACAGTTTGTACCACATCACGGAGCTTTCAGAGGAGCAGGAGCCAGAGGGATGGGTCGCTCGACCCATCACTTGTGACATCGCTCGCGGGTGTCACTTCCATGACGCTCTCGATACCTTGCTGCGTCGGGCCTTCGACCGAACACTTAGTCAATCGAGTACCGTTGTGTAGTCTACCAGCACAGTCGCGGGCTATACCGGGATCAATGGGAGGCTACCTGCCTAGTGCGCCATCCGGATGATGATCTCCAGGGTGCTGAGGCCTACTCATAGAATTATTTTATCAATGAATGGGATACTACCAAGGCAGCCATGCATGATGCTGCACGGCGTGCACTTTCGCAGTACCGTTCGTTGTTCAGTAGGGTGGCTGACGGTCTTGACCTAAAGTACTACCCTCGCTGTTCAACTGACAGTACCGGGAGTTTGATTCTGTCACCCGTTGGTAAGGGCAATCCCAGGTTAAGCAGCATGGTCAACCTGGTCGCCGTGCTCAACACCGAGCTGGACCACGCCCTTGACGAGTCGCGCAAGGCTCATGTGGAGATCGAGGAACTGCGTGCTGAGCACGCGGAGGGCCGCCATCAAAAGGATGGTTCCCCCGCCCCTGCTAGGACTCAGCACCCTTACCGCTCGCTGCCTCGTGGTCATCATGCTTATGGCACCCCTAACTGGAGGACCAAGATAGACTTGGAGCCTTAGACCGCTAGTGTTGGAGTTTGTAATAAATGCTTAAATTAAGTGTCTTAGTCTTAGTAAGTCGTAGTTAGTTAGGGTAGTTTGCCCATCATGTGTTTATATGTTTGTCGTTGTGAACTTATGATGGATTTGGATCTTTGTAATGATTGTCACCAAAATGTGGGTGTTCCCTACAATTTGGATTAGTTATTAATGTTAATAGAGTTAGTCATTTAGTTGGGCAACCTTTTACTGCTACTTTCCTCTTTATCTAAGAAGCTCGTTTGGCTGTGTTAAGATTCAGTGGAAATGCTCGTTTGCTTAGTGTTATGAAGACCTCTATGTACCCTTTCTTATGTTGAAAGGCTGCAAGATCAATTCTGATGTGTGAATGCCTTTCACAGATGTCTGACAACAGGTGCCAAGGCAGGAAACATACTCAGCAAGAGCACCAAGCCCCATAGGATGTGGCACCCTAGCCGTTGCCTCCACCACCACCCCCAATGTGAGTGGAGTAGATGTTCTTCATGTAGACCCAAGCATTGCAAGCAATCAGGCAGACCCTGGCAGCCATGCAACAAGCTTAACAGCAACCTTAGCCTCAACTGCAAGTGCAGATGCCACAGATGCCGAGAGACAAGTGTGTGGAGTTCATGAGAGGTCATTCCCCTGTGTTTGCCCACTCTGTAGACTCCAAGGATGCCGACAACTAGCTACGCACAATGGAGTGGGAGCTGTACACCACCCAATGCAATGATAGAGAGAAGGTTCTATATGGCCCCCATCTGCTAAGGAGTGCAGCTCAGTCCTGGTGGGAGTCATACCTCACCACCCACGCCGACCCTGAAGCCATCACTTAGGAGGAGTTCAGAGACAACTTTCACCGGTACCACGTTCCAGAAGGCCTGATAATAGTGAGGAAGGAATAATTTCTAGCACTGAAGCAAGGAACCCTGTCTGTCAGTGAGTACATGGACAAATTTCTGCAACTATCTCGCTATGACCCGAGGATGCCAACACTGATGGAAAGAGGCAATACAGGTTCTTGAGAGGTTTGGTTGACCCCCTGCACTACCAGTTGATGAACCATACCTTCCCTACCTTCCAACATCTGATTGATAGAGCAATAATGACTGAGAGGAAGCGTAGGAAGATGGAAGATCGGAAGCACAAGATTGGTGGACCGTAGGACAGGAGCAACAACCACCCCCGTTTCTCAGGCAATCCACCCTAGTAGTTCAAGCAAAGTCACCCTCAGGGACATCAACACCAGAACCAGTGTCTGCATCAGCAACAATTCCAAAGGTAGTTCCCTCAGCAGCGGCAGTAGTATCACCAGCACAACCAACCGAGAGGAAGTCAGTATCAAAGGTAGAATAGTCAGACACCTCTCCTTCTTGCCCTAGCAACCAATCAGAATGGCCAGATAGCCCCTGCGCAAAGAGGAGGCTGAGGATTCTTCCATTGTGGAGAGCAAGGTCATTGGGCGATGCCATGCCCGAAGAAAGCAACTCCGCAGCAGTCAGTTTCCAACACCCTAGCAAGACAAGGAGCAACAAAACATGCATCAAGAGGCTGTGGCCAGGCCTACAACCGTGGGAAAGTGAACCACTTGGAGGCCAAAGCAATTCAGGATGCATCAGATGTGGCAGTAGGCATGTTTCCAGTTGAATCCCATCTAGCAAAAGTACTATTTGATACCGGTGCCACACATTCTTTCATTACTACATCATGGGTAGAAGCACGTAACATGCCCGTAGAACCAATGAATCCACCTCTAAGGGTTAATTTAGTTGGGTGAAAAGTTCAGTTAGACAAGATGTGCTCAAATCTAAGGATTGAAATAAGGGGGATAGATTTCCCCGCTAACCTAGTAGTAATGGGTACTCAAGGGATATATGTCATCCTAGGGATGAATTGGCTGCACAAGAACCAAGCAACCGTCAGCTGTGACAAGAGGACAATGAGGTTAGTGTCCCCATCCAGGGAAGAGATAATAACTGAACTAATCATGCCTGATCTAGAGGAAGGAGTCTATCACCATATGTCCGTAGATGGTAAAGAGGCCAACCCGCTTGAGGCCATTCGAGTTGTGTCAGAGTTTCCCGATGTGGTTCCTAAGGAGTTACCAGGCATGCCACCCGAGCGGAAAATCGAGTTTGCTATAGAGCTTGAACCTGGCACAGCCCCTATTTCTAAGAGAGCTTATAGAGTGTCTACACCAGAATTGGTGGAACTCAAGAAGCAGATCGATGAGCTGTTAGAGAAAGGTTATATTAGACCAAGTACTTCGCCTTGGGCTGCTCCAGTTCTATTTATGGAGAAGAAAGATGGGACCAAGAGAATGTGCATAGACTACCAAGCTCTGAATGAAGTCACCATCAAGAACAAGTACCCCCTACCAAGGATAGAAGATCTGTTTGATCAACTGAGAGGAGCCATTGTGTTCTCAAAGATAGATCTGAGGTCAGGTTACCATCAACTCAGGATCCAACCTTCAGACATACCGAAGATGGCATTCATCACCAAGTATGGGTATGTTGCCATATGCGATAGTTGTCAAAGAAGCCCATGAAACAACCTATTCCGTATACCCTGAAAGCGAGAAGATGTACCAAGACCTGAAAAAGATATTTTGGTGGTACGGTATGAAAAGGGAGAACGTGGAGTATGTTGCCATATGCGACAGTTGTCAAAGAATTAAGGTAGAGCATCAAAGGCCCGTAGGTTTGTTGCAGCCATTGCAAATTCCTCAATGTAAGTGGGATGAGATCGGGGTGGACTTTATAGTCGGTTTGCCTCGCACCCGAGCCGGTTATGACTCCATCTAGGTAGTAGTGGACCGCTTAACAAAGGTGGCTCATTTCATACAAGTCAAGACCAGCTACAGCAGTGCAATGTTGGCAAAGTTATACATGTCCCAGATTGTCTGCTTGCATGGAGTACCAAAGAAGATAATATCAGATCGGGGAACACGTTTCACTTCTCACTTTTGGTAGCAGTTGCATGAAGCCTTGGCACACATTTGACTTTCAGTTCAGCTTATCACCTGCTGACAGATGGTTAGTCTGAAAGAATCAACCAAATCCTAGAAGATATGTTGAGGGCCTATGCTTTGCAGAACAAGTCAGGTTGGGATATGAGGCTATCTTATGCGGAATTCTCCTACAACAATAGCCATTAGGCTAGTTTGAAGATGTCACCGTTCCAAGAACTCTATCGGAGGAATTGTCGAACTCCGTTGCACTGGGACCAACCTGGCGAGAGGCAAGTGTTCGGTCCAAGCAGCGAAGTTATGCTGACACTAGGACAAGAGAGCTGAGTTTCAAAGTGGGAGATTATGTTTACCTGAAGGTGTCACCGATCATAGGAGTTAGAAGGTTCGGAGTCAAGGGCAAGCTAGCACCTCGATACATTGGACAGTACCAGATTCAGGAAAGACGTGGAGAAGTGGGCTACTAGCTCAGCCTACCAAAGAGTCTGTCCGCAATGCATGCTGTTTTCCACATGTCTCAGCTGAAGAAATGTTTGCGAGTGCCAGAAGAGAAATTGCCAGCCGAGGATCTCGAAGTCCATGTGGATTTGACATATATCGAGAAGCCAACTCAGATTCTAGAGACAGCAGATAGAGTCACATAAAGAAGCACGATTAGAATGTGCAAAGGCAAGTGGGGTCACCATTCAGAGGAAGAAGCAACCTAGAAAAGAGATGATGATCTAAAAGCCAAGTATCCCGAGCTCTTTGCTAACCAACCCTGAATCTCGAGGGTGAGATTCTTTTTAAGGGGGATAGGTTTGTAACACCCTAAAATTGGGGGTATAAAATTTCTTCTCTAATATCTACCAAATTCTGGTGTTACCTATTTCCTCCTCTCTATAGTTTCCTTTTCTCTTCCTTTTAGTAGAAGTTTGATTATTAATTTGAAGATGTATTAATACTTTAGTAGATCAAACCATAAGGGGACATGAATTGTTGCATCATGCTGAGCCTAGAATTTGATCTTTGTTTGATGCATATGTTTAAAATTTTCAAATTTGAGTTTGTGGTTTGGTTGGATTTTAATTCAAATGAGAAAATAAAAAGAAAAGGGATTAGAAATTCTGAATAAAAAGAAAAAGCCAAAGCAGCCCGCAACCCGCCCCTGCTCGGCCTTTCGGCCCATTAGGCCTAGGCCACCCACGCCCGCGCCCGTGCTCGCGCGCATGCTCTCGCTCTCCCTAGCCTTGGGCCCACTCATTGGTGACCTACGCCCCTAGCATTGGGCTCGACCAGTCAGCCTCACCCTCACGCCAAGACACTGACCGCCTTGGCCCGCCTGTTAGTGTGCTCGCTCGCCCGCGGATCTGTTCTAAGCCGTTGATATGCGATTGGATGTCCGAGAACACCCGATACCCGTTCGCATCGTCATTTTGTTAAAGAGACCACCAGTTTCTAAGAAATAAACTCCCTGTTGGGGACTTGTTCTCAAATGCTATGAATCAAGAACAAGGCAACACAAGATGTTAAATATTAAGGCCCTTCGTCCTTCGAAACATTATTTCCCCTCAGGTATAATGAATTTCGGACGAAGGTTATGAAGGTCATGCCTTCATAATCATAATAAAAGATAAGAGAAGATCTATGTATAAAATACGGAAAATAACATGACTACTTTAAACATTATTATTAATTTATTTCTATTCGTTTTTCTTATATAAATGACGATAAATTACAAATGTACCTTCGGCTTGAAGGAAAGCAGGGGTACAAGCGTGATGCCAATGCCAAGTCAGCGTGAACAGTACAGGAGTACTGTTCATCTATTTATAGGCACGGGACGCAGCCCGTATAAAATTACATTAATGTCCTTTACTTTTATCAATAACTCTATAGTAATTCTTCGAGGGCTGATTTGGCTTTTCATCTTTAAGTCGGTTTCCCCTTTCTACTGTCATGTCGAAGCTCCTCTGCATATAGCTTCATGATCGTTTCATCCTTCGTCATGATCGTCTTCCATTTCAGTCAAACTTCGTCTTGACCATGCTTTTGTATACCCGCAACCTGATTCCGAAGATACCTGCTCGCATACTTAGAAAACATTGTCAAATCACGTTTTTGAGGACCTTCGGAAGCCAAAGGCCCCCAACAGTAGCCCCTCGCGATATTAATTTGCTGTAATGACAAATTCATATTGCGATATGGACGAAGGCCTTAAGCCGAAGGTCCGAAAAAACACCTTCTCTTTGCTAGAATAGCAACAGTCTTTGACAAGCGGGACCCTCCAGTTTTCAACGCTCTGGGCGTATAAATAAGAGCTCATCCCGAGTTTATTTGGCACGCTCTCTTGCCAACTGCTTTTAGTCACCCAACTTTTAGCCTGCGCGGAACAACACTTGCTTGGCTTTTTAGATTTTAAAGCTTCGGTTTCGAGAGCACTTTCTCAGCGTTTGCAAGGATGTCTGAAGATAAAAAAGCTGTTGGTGATTCGAAGCTAAGTCTTTCTGAGGAGATGCATCTGGGTTTTCTTCAATCAATGTCGAAGACTAATACAGAGAAGATTACTAAAGAAATTTTGGAGGGTTTATCTGAAGATACTGGTGACAGTGACAACTATGATGTGGATAGTGGTGGTGAGGACTCCGAAGACCGACCTTGGCGACCAAGCCATGCGGTTTTTGGTAAATCAAGTATTAAAGAAAATCATCTTGTCAACATGAGGGGTAGATATTTCCGGGATTTGTCCGTTGTGAGGGCTGATGAAGGAGAGAAGACTTGTCCGACTCCTGAAGAAAATGAAGTCGTGGTATTCCGCAGCTTCTTGAAAGCTGGACTACGATTTCCCTTAAGCAACTTTGTTGTAGAGGTGCTGAAGATATTTGAAATCTACCTTCACCAACTTACCCCCGAAGCGATCATAAGGATGAATATCTTCGTGTGGGCCATGAGAAGCCAAGGCTTGGAACCTAATGCGAAAAGTTTCTGCAACATACATGAATTGTTGTACGAGACAAAACCCTGGGGTAAGGAACAGTATCACAACAATTTTGGCTGCTACAGCTTCGGCTCCCGGTCTGGGTCAAGCTGCCCCGTGCCGACCTTTCGAAGGAGGTGGCCTGGCGACTGGATGACAGAATGGTTTTACGTGAAGAATGACTTGAAATCACGAGAAGATATAAAAAGGATCATTATGCGTCCCATCTGGCAACGCTTCGGCCTGCGGAGGCCGAAGGTGGAAGTGAATGAAACAACCGAAGAATGCCAGAGAGCCTTCGACGTTGTTTGCTCTTTTATTGGGACGAGGGATTTGGTCCAAGAACACATTGCCTTCAGAGTATGTCCACTTGTGGAAAAATGGGAAATGCCGCAGGAGATCATTAAAGAGACTGACGAAGGTGGACTAGTCAGGCTGAAATACACATTCAAGTACGGAGATAAATTCATTGAGCCAGATGATGACTGGCTAAAAAGCATTGAAACTGTAAGTGATGAACTGCTTGGGGTATATTCAAAGGCCGAAGATACTGCATTGTCAGCAGCCTTCGGAGGTCGAAAGAAGAAGAGGCTGGACCAAGTATTTGACGCGATTGGGTTCGTCTACCCCGACTACCATTATCCAGTGCAGGGACAAAAAAGAAAGAATACTTCCTCTGCGAAGGAGACTACTTCAGCCGCTCCTAGTGAGCCGGCGCCGAAGAGGAAAAGGGTAAAGGTTCTCACACACCGGCCACGTTATATTGAACTGGCCACAGTGCCTGAGTTCGCCGGTGAGACCTCTTCGGCCACCGAAGCTAAAGAATCAACTCTGCTACCAGAAATCGAAGAGTTGGCCGAAGTGCCAGCAACAGAAAAGATGGAAGAACCAAGAACTGAAGAAGCAAAAACATCAGAAGTTTTAAGTCCTTCAGCAAAGATTGAGACAGGAAAAAGCCAGAAGGGTCCAACAGTGACCCCGAAAAGAAGAAGGATGGTTAATGTGTTAGATGTTTTGGAGACAATTAAATCTTCAAGCATAACTCCAAAGAAAACTGTTGAAACTTCTGAAGTGTCTTCTGAAGCCTTTGTTGCTGAAGCTTCGAAGCAACAATTTGAAACTAAAGCTGGGCCTTCAGAGCCCACCAAGGTAAAACCCTTGGAAACCAAAGAAACACAAATTGCAAAGGCAGCCGAAAAAATAAAAATGTCAGAGCCAGTTTTGGTTGAAGAAATTAACACTGCTGCCCCCGAAGCACCTTCCAAAATATATGATTATATTGTGCGACACGCTTCGGGGAAGAAATTATCCGAAGAAGAGATTTTTGAAGCTAATCACTATGCTTGAGAATTGAAATATCCGAAGGGGGCACTAGTGTTCAATGGGACAGACGAAGATGACTTCCTATACTGCCTCCCAGACAATAAAGAATTATCCGTCTGCCGGGAGATGGCTAGAAGCATGGGGTTTCTGAAGCTTGAAGCTGGACTCTGCGTTATGACGAAGGACGATCTTGCGGACAGCCTCACATATAATAGTCTAAAGGTGTGAGAATTGTATATTTGGAAATTTACAATTTTTGAATCATTCTTTTATTCTTATAGTAATTCTTTTTTCATATAGGGTTTAATACTAAGCAACGCTTTGAGAGCGCAAAAGAATGCTGAAGACGAAAGTTATAATATTGCTTTCAACAACCTACGAGCAGAGGTTATCAAGCTGAGGAACGAAGCTTTGGAAAAAGATAAAATTCTGCTTACATTAGTAGATAAAATAAAGGAAGACGAAGCTACCTCCAAGGCTCAAGCTGAAGCCCAAAAATGCGAAATTCAGGATCTTCAGAAACAACTGGCCAGGGCTAAAGAAGAACGCATACTAGAAGAAACAAAACGAGAACTAAGTGATCAATGGGCAAATCATTTGGAAATAAATGTTGAAGAGTTTCGTGCTGCCAAGAAAAGATACTATGATAAATCCATAGAGTGTGTTAAGAAGATAAAATCCAGCTTCGCCAGCGTTGGTGCATTCTCTAGCGAAGAGAATTTCACAAGGGGGAATCCAGAAGGCCCGATTGAATGGATCAGTCACGAAGCTGAGGCCTTCGGAGAAATTTTGAATAGCCGCGGAAACATATGTGCTTTTTCAGGTGCCAGGGGGATTGCTACTGTGTTGGAAAGAAAAGGCTGTAATCATATGAAATCTTTAGCACAAACCGAAACCGCGCTGTCCTCCGAAGACATAAAGGACCCCTCGGCCGAATCAAGCCTGGTTGGTGGAAAATTTTTCACCGACATTTGGGACAATGGCGGCCGAGAAATGGCTCAAGAAATTATTCAAAGAAGCGAAAAAGGCATCCATGATGCTAGGAAGATAGCAGAGGCTGCTGAGAAAGGCGCAGAGCCCGAAGGGCAAATATGTATTAACTAGTGGTTTTTATTTTGTTGTAATTTTTGATTCCAGACTTTGTTCGCGGTTTGTAATAGTAACTATAGCCGTATCTTCTCCTCCCTCAGAACCTGCTGAGGCATCTCCGGGCCCCCACCCGAAGGGGGACGATGAAATTAGAAAAATGGCCGAAGCCATCATGGACAAGGTTGTCGATCAGCTGCTAAACGAAGCTGCAGAAATAGTTCTTAAGGAGGATTAGATGTTATTGTAAAAATATTTGGAATGTAACATGCGTAATACATTGTAACTTTGAATGTAATATATAATCTATTTATAGTTCAATTCTTTACGATGCATGAAATTTTGCATACATACCATTTTTTGAGCCTTCGGCGAAAAAACACCTTCCCTTCTTTTCATGCTTCGTGAAGAAAATCTTTTATATATCACAAGAATTTCCATACTTCTCTGATGAAGAATATCCAAGCTTCGTAAAGTATTCTCCGAAGCTATAAAATAGTTTTATGTTGCCTCAATTTATCTTGTGCCTTAGCACGATTTTCTCTTTTTCAAAACATTCTCCGAACATCAATACTGTATTCCCTTCTTGTTCCACATGCAATATGCTGTATGATACTTATGTTATGCAAAATGATGTGATGATGTTATGTTATGCAAAATGATATTTGTGCCGAAAATACACACATCCCTGCAATAAAGCACACAATCTTTTTATATCAGCGCTGACTTTTCGCTGTAAGCCTCCCTTAGGAGCTTCTTCGCCTTTTACTTTCAGCGGAATCAGCGTTTATTTTTCGCTGTAAGCCTCCCTTAGGAGCTTCTTCGCCTTTTACTTTCAGCGGAATCAGCGCTTATTTTTCGCTGTAAGCCTCCCTTAGGAGCTTCTTCGCCTTTTACTTTCGGCGGAATCAGCGCTGACTTTTCGCTGTAAGCTCAGAAAACTTACACTACGCTCCCTTAGGAACGACTTTTTACTGCTTCGAATAAATTGCACTGTGTCCCTTAGAACAAATTTTTGATAATACAAAGGTCCTTCATGCCACCATAAATTCGTATGCTTCGGCAACTCAAGCCTATGGAGAAGACATATTTTTATTATGGTAAAAGACGAAACTGTTACAAGAAATTGAAGAACGATAAAAGACACTTAGACTTCCCATAATTGTTCCTTATTAACAAAAAAGTAAAACTGAATGCAAAAATGCGAAAAAACTGCTGTCGAGGTAGGATATTTGTCAATAAATGTGCTTCGACTCTGGCACAGTGCTATTGACTGTGCGAGCTTCGGACTCCTCTCTGAAGTCCCTCTGAAGGTGAGTGTGCTGACTCCCTTCTGGCTGCTGTCCTCGCTGCGTTGGTGGTGGCGGTGGAGGCTGTTGCCAAGATGCTTGGGGTTGACTTGCCGAAGCAACAGAAGTTGTAGAGTGATTGCCTATATATGCTGGGATGTAAGGCGAATGGTACGAAGCAGTGTGCATGACCTGCTTCGGCTGACTCTGTTGTGCTGCATCTTCTGCTATCTCCTTTTGCTTCTGGTTGGTGACGTGGCACATCCTGGTGGTATGACCCTTGTCTTCACCACAGAATAGACAGTAAATTCTTCTTGGCTGATCCCCAAATCTTCCCCCGAAGTCCCTGGCGCCTCTGCCCCTTGGCGCTGGCGGCCGAACAGAGCTTTGCTGTTGTCCCGAAGCTTGCGAAGAGTATTGTGGCCTTTGCTGCTGGCTCCCTCTGTCATCACTTTGAGTGGAATTATGAATTGATCTGACATGCCTCGTATGAAATCTTCCTCCGAAGCCCCTGGTCATTTCAGAAAACCTAAATGCCTCCTCTCTTCTTTGGTGGAAGTCATTGTCGGCCCGGATGTACTCGTCCATCTTCTGGAGCAGCTTCTCCAAAGTTTGTGGTGGCTTCCTGGCAAAGTATTGCGCTGAAGGTCCCGGTCGAAGTCCCTTAATCATGGCCTCAATGACAATTTCATTGGGCACTGTTGGCGCTTGTGCCCTCAGACGCAGAAACCTTCGAACATACGCCTGGAGGTAATCTTCGTGGTCCTGGGTACACTGGAATAAAGCTTGAGCAGTAACTGGCTTCGTCTGAAACCCTTGGAAGCTGGTTATCAGCATATCCTTCAGCTTCTGCCAAGAGGTGATTGTCCCTGGCCGGAGAGAGGAGTACTAGGTCTGAGCGACACTCTTGACGGCCATGACAAAAGACTTTGCCATGACTGCAGTATTGCCACCATACGAAGATATGGTTGCTTCATAGCTCATCAAAAATTGCTTCGGGTCTGTATGACCGTCGTACATGGGGAGCTGGGGTGGCTTGTAAGACTGGGGCCATGGTGTAGCCTGCAATTCTGTTGATAGAGGAGAAGCATCATCGAAAGCAAAATTTCCATGACGGAAATCTTCATACCAGTCGTCCTCATTGTAGAAGCCTTCCTGATGAAGCTCTCTGCGCGGAGGCCTTCGGTTCTGGTCATCTTGAACAAGATGACGAACCTCTTCGGAAGCTTCATCTATCTGTCTCTGAAGGTCAGCTAAACGATCCATCTTTTCCTTCTTTCGTTGCACCTGTTGCTGAAGGATCTCCAGGTTTTGGATCTCCTGATCCAAGTCATCTTCCGGAGGCATTGGACTAGCAGCCTTCCTCTTCTGGCTTCGGGCTTCCCTAAGAGAAAGGACGTCCTGATTGGGGTCCAACGGCTGCAGAGTAGCAGCCCCTGTCGCTGAAGCTTTTTTCGGCGGCATGACGAAGGTGATGCTTGCCGAAGGTGTTCAGAGCTCAAGAAATGGAAGTGAGTTCACCGGAGGTGGGCGCCAATGTTGGGGACTTGTTCTCAAATGCTATGAATCAAGAACAAGGCAACACAAGATGTTAAATATTAAGGCCCTTCGTCCTTCGAAACATTATTTCCCCTTGGGTATAATGAATTTCGGACGAAGGTTATGAAGGTCATGCCTTCATAATCATAATAAAAGATAAGAGAAGATCTATGTACAAAATACGGAAAATAACATGACTACTTTAAACATTATTATTAATTTATTTCTATTCGTTTTTCTTATATAAATGACGATAAATTACAAATGTACCTTCGGCTTGAAGGAAAGCAGGGGTACAAGCGTGATGCCAATGCCAAGTCAGCGTGAACAGTACAGGAGTACTGTTCATCTATTTATAGGCACGGGACGCAGCCCGTATAAAATTACATTAATGCCCTTTACTTTTATCAATAACTCTATAGTAATTCTTCGAGGGCTGATTTGGCTTTTCATCTTTAAGTCGGTTTCCCCTTTCTGCTGTCATGCCGAAGCTCCTCTGCATATAGCTTCGTGATCGTTTCATCCTTCGTCATGATCGTCTTCCATTTCAGTCAAACTTCGTCTTGACCATGCTTTTGTATACCCGCAACCTGATTCCGAAGATACCTGCTCGCATACTTAGAAAACATTGTCAAATCACGTTTTTGAGGACCTTCGGAAGCCAAAGGCCCCCAACACTCCCCGTCCTGTTTTCTTTCGACTGAGCCCCTAGTTTCTTGAAAAGAGACCCCTAGACTTTATTCTCATGTTCATCCATTGTTTCCATGTCTCAATTTCATGATTGGTCTCTAGGTTAGAGTAAGGCTATGGGAATTTTATTAGAAATAAAATAAATGTAAAATCCCTATTGAATGTTCAAGTGCCTCACATTGTAAACCCAGCCTCACTTCTTGTATGATCCCATCCCTAGATTAACTTTATTTAAGTAAGTAATTTTCTAAGATAGACCTAGTTAGAGAACAATATACCACTTGGCATGGTGACCTACCCCAAAACCTAGAATGCACATGTGTGTCTTTATCTTTCCATTGAACTTGGGTTCACTCTGTTGCATATGTTTGGTGTACTGTTCTTTTGTTATTCCCCAAGTGTGTTGAATGAATGATTGCTTTGCGTAGACGACGAGCAGCCCGTGGTTCTCGAGTGTGTTGCAGGAGACTTCCCTGAGCAGCAACCTGGTGAAGGCAAGTGTTCTCTGACCCATTATGTCCTATTTAATTTATAATACATTGTCCAGCATACCATGGTCAACCTAAGGATTGACTAGTGTTCTGTTTTTCCTGTCCTTGGTTACCTTAATCAATGAACATGATGAGAATATTTATGATACGATGATGATATCTTGATTATGATGAGGAACTTGTTTTTACTTTAGGGGATTCGGGCTGTTTCCCGAGTACCTCTCCGTAAGGACTTGTTCGTTGGATGGCCACCCGGGAAAATAGTACAACCATGAGGGTGGTATGGGACAACCTTAGCTGATTAATTAGAGAACTTGAGGTGTTGTCGGCTTCGCCGTCGTGCCGTCAATGGGGTCCGGGCATAGTACTTGCTATGTCGAGGCTAGGTGCCGAGGTTCTTTCGTGTTGCTTTTGTTACTCACCCTTCCTGTGGGGAGAGGTACTATGTTTATCGAACTGCAGAAACCTAGTGGGCGGCTATTGTCGGTGTTTAGAGCCCGACCGCACACCCAGGGTTATCCCTTGCGGTGCTTTTGGGTAGGACGGTGCTATCGACTGTAGCTCAATGGTTCGTGCTAGATGCACAAGAGATGGATAGGCAATTTTCTACAGGTTCTTACCGCTTGGAGAGGCGTAATACCCTACTTACTGGTGTGGATCTTTATGTGGTGGGTTACAAGTGAAGTCTCCTGAATGAAAAAAGCTAATAAGTTAGGTAGATGGTCAATTGAAATGATGGGGTACCCCCTGGGCCTTGTATACTCGACCGTGGGGCACTCCATGTGTACATGAGGATCACGCGTCTCCTAAATAATAGTGAACCGACTGAACTGATCTTCCTACAATCTTGCCGACTTATCCCTAATCCACCCCGATATTCAAGGGCGCCATACGCGGGAAAGTCGGGCGGTTGCTGCGGATAGCGCACGAGCCTGACGGGTTGCCTGGGCCTGAATCTGCTTCATTCTCGGGTCGGGCCAATCCACCAGTACTTCTAGCCTGGACCACGAAGGGAAAGCCTTGTGAGGTAACTGGCCTGAGGCCCCGCGCGAGGCCTTGTAGCCTTCTAGTGGACCCGGGGGATATCTGTCCCCCACAAGCCCCCAATCTTTGAGTTAATTTTAAAATAATCAGCCCAAAGATTTTAGGTCTGGCTCGTGAGTTTGTTGTATGACATGGTTTCTATTTTGCCTATGGTGCCCCCGGGCCCAACTTCCACGTCTGTCCATGCGGCTGACTGACCCGCGGCCCCCACGCATGATGGTTTCGCCGGGCCACATGCGAGGCGCCTCGATACTGCTGCATCGGTTTAAAAATTCACCTTCTCTATTTTCTGCGGTGGCCCCGTGGGGGCGCGGTACTGGCGCGAGCGGCGGTTTGCTCTTTCTGCACTCAAAAACCGACGCCCAATGAGTATGACTCGTGGGCCCGGGTCCCCGTGTCAGAGACTGGGCCGTTGTTTTCGGTGGAGATGGAGAGGCACACTACCACGGACGGTGGTTCTCTCCTCGCGTAGCGGTTCGCCTTCTTCGCACTCGGAAGCCGGCACGCTAGTTGTATGACTTGTGGGCTCGGGCCCCCGTGTCACAGGTTGGGTCGCTTCGGTGCGCGTCGGGCAAGATTTCCTACGGCGTCTCGAGGCGCGAGCGGGAGAGTCTTACTTGAAAAGGGATTCACCCCGCGTGCACCAGTTACGCTTTCACATTCTCTCCAGCCGCTGCGCCCTTTCGCCTTCGAGCTCTCCGCACCCTTTTGCATTCGCGCTCCTCTGCTTTCTGCCCCCGTAGTCGCCATGGCCTCGCTAGTTCATCCTGAGCGCTTCCAGTCCGAGGAGGCACTCGACTTGGTGCGCAACCCGCTCGGATGGGGCACGCCGGCGTTTGCCGGAAGGATCCGCGCCGGTGCCTCTCCCCTCGGCGGTCTCGCTGCCGGGGAGTTCGTGCTCTTCGTCTCCTACCTCTCCTGTGGGTTGGCGCTGCCGATCTCGCCTGTCTTCCTGCTGCTGTTGGAGGAGCTCAGCCTCCAACTTCAGCACCTCACGCCCCACTCCATCCTCCATGTGGCCATCTTCGCCCACCTGTGCGAGATGTTCGTGGGGGTGGCGCCCAACACCTCCCTCTTCCGCCATTTCTTTGTGCTGGTGAAGTCTGTGAAGACTAAGGACCACCTCGGCGCCTATTATTTCCAAACGAGGTCTGATCCAGCCGTGGCCTACATCCCCTCCCTTGGCGGCGCAAGGTGTGAGAACTGGCGCGGCGATTGGGTGATCGCCGGCACAAAGGCCAACGACCGCCTCGCCCTGCCGAGCGACGGGCCAAGACTCGACTGGAAGCAGTGGAGGGCCAAGCCGTCCCTGGCACCGGAGTTCCAGCTCGTACTGGACAGGATCAAGAGCTTGGCGGCGGGCGGCTTGACGTCGATGCACATGGTCGGGGACTTCTTGAAGCGCTGGATCACGCGGCTGCAGCAGAGAGCGCGCCTGTGCTGCTGGTTCACTAGCCCAAACGACATTGGCCGGGTGCAGCGCGGGCCAGATACCGACCTGACCTGGGAAGAGCTGGAGGTTCTGGTGAAGGGGATTACTGGTGAGTCTTTTGTCCCCGAGTCCCTTATCCTCCTCGAGGGCATCTTTGCGCTCTGCGACGACGCAGGGTTAAGGACGACAATTTTGGCCACGCTGCCGACCCTCGACGAGAGTGGCGTGGCGGTTCGCTAGACCGGCGGCCGGGACCCCCACCGCGGGATCTGGATTTCTGATGCGCCGGCTAGAGGCCCCCAGACTGCCGGCGTGGTCCCCAGCGTTCCCGCCAGAGCTTCCCGCGCCTTTGTCGTGGCCCCCCGCCCGTTGGACAAGGGCAAAGGGGCTGCAAGCAGTTCCTCCACCCTAAGCGCCGTCGGGTTGTCGGAGGAGGAGAGGCGCCGCCGGCTGCGCCACGCCGATGGGACGTTAGTCTCGGACCCCCCCCCCCCCCCCCCCCGCTGAGGCCGAGGAGGCCATTTCTTAGAAGCGTCAGAGGACCGCCGGTGGGGCCGAGGAGACTGACTCCCAGGTCCAGGGCACGCAGAGGCGCGTCAGTCCTCCACCACCACAACCATCAGGTCCGTCGCCACCACAACCGTCGGGTCCGCCACCGCCAACAGTACCTAGGGGTGATCTCCCCCAGGGGCACCAGCATCAACAGCAGCAACAAAAGCAGCGGTTGCCTCGCTTCTAGGGTCGCTAGAAGGTTCAGGGCCTCAAGTGAGTGGAGCCCCTTTAATTTTGATTAGTCTATTTATCATACCGACAGGTCTTAACCCATCCATTGCTTGTTAGGGCTTCCTCCCCCTCTGACCCCAAGGTCGTGCCTCCCCCGCCCCCGGCTACTGCCGCTGAGACAGCGCCACTAGGTCCCCAGGCTTCCGCTGGGGGTCCGGCAGCAGAGGCGCCAACGCCAAGCAGTACCGCAGCGGCGGAGGGGGTCCCCACTGCTCCGACGGCTATCACAGCCTCGACGACGGTGATGTCGTCGAGTATACTGTCGGCAACAGCAGAGGAGGCCCCAGCTGCACTCGTCCCCGCCATCAAGGTCGACGCGGGGGGTGCATCCAGCTCCATCCCGCTGCCCACTCCGAAGGAGACAGAGGTGATTTTGGGCGGCGGCTCCGGGCCGGCCCCGAGCTAGAAGCAGCGCCGGTTCCCCTCCCTCAGGAGTGGAAGGCGCTCGAGGCCGAACACCAGTGCCTCAGCGACTAGTGTACCCAGCTGGAGGAGCGCACCAATGCAGCGTCCCGCCAGTTCGCCTCCGAGCGGTCCGAGCTTGAGCGGCACCGCAAGGACTACAGGAAGGACCTCCAGAAGGTGTTCGCCCGAGAGCAAGAGGTGGCCCAGAAGGAGAAGAGGCTGGCCAAGAAGGAGGAGCACTTGGACCAGAGGCAAGAGGTCATAGAGGAGCTCTAGGTGAAGGTGAATGCCCTCAACAAAATCCTGGAGGAGCAGCGGGTCCAGCAGACCACGGCTGTGAAGAGCCTGCAGAGGCTATAGCAGGAGCTGGATGACAGGGCCAGCAGCATTGCCCTGACTGAGGAGAACCTCAAGGAAAAGGATGCCTCCCTGGATAAGCGGATGGTGGATCTCGCCTGGCAGGAGAAGGACCTCGCCTTCAGGGAGGAAATGTTTGAAAGGTGAGAGAAGCTGCTGGCCGATCATGAGCTCGAGGCAGAGGAGAAGGAGCGGGCGCTGGAGGAGCGGTTTCGCCAGTTCGAGGCGGCGCAGGCGGCACAGGCAGCGCCGGGCCCCCAGGCAGTGGAGGCGATGCAGAAGTCGCTTGAAGATCTCCAGGCGGAGCAACGCGCCGGGGTCTAGCGCATCACCGCATGGGCCGGCGAGGCAAGCACGACTCTGGTGCCGCTGGGGGTGAGCCCCATCCCGGTGTCGGAGCTGCCGACGTCCATCTCCGACGCGCTCCCGGTGCTAGATTCCGCCGCCGACCACCTCCGATGCCTGGACCAGGTCCTTGGCGCCCGCCTGGAGGCCAAGGGCGGAAGGCTCTGCCGGGTGGTGGTCGAGTACATCTTGACGTGCTTCCGTAGCCACAACCCGGCCATCTCCTTGGAGCCGGTGATCGCTGGTCCGGTGGCCGATATCGAAGACGCCGCCCGGGAGGGCGTACAAGATACTGTGGAGATGGTGGCCGAGGGCTTCCAGCGGGACCTTGACAATGATTAGTAGCTAGATCTGCAGAGACAGGGCAAGGGTTCCTCTGGGGTGCGGCTTGTAACATCTTCTGGTTTTGTAAGATACTTTTGGGAAGTAATATTCTAACAGTGATAGAACTTATCTGTATGTTATTTGTCTTTGCTGTGTGCGTCGCTACCAACTTCTCCCTAGTACTTGGCCCCCTTGGGATGTAGGCTCGACGTGTCGAGGCTGGATGCCAGTATACTTAAGAAAGAATTGGTGACCTGGCCCCTAGGAGGTAGTCTCGACTGGGACCTGGACCTGCACACAACCTTGGCTAGGAAGCTTTAGCAGTGCACCCATAGGACCCACTAACTGGTATCTTTTATCCTTTGATTCACGCGACAGGACCCGCAGGATTTAACAGAGAAGCCAACCCGTGTGTCCAGACCTCTTGGATCACAGCTCCAAATACTAGGGCACTCGTCGCAGAGTGGTGGAGCGTGTAGGCTTAGGGTACGAGACCAGGCTAAGCGGCTACACAGCTCTGGACCACCCCAGGGGACGTGTGTCCGTTTTCTAGAACTGGACCCCCAGGTTGCCGGACCCACAGAACTATAGTTCCAAATAGAATGGTACCCATCACAGAGTGGTGGAACGTGCAGGCTTAGGGTACGGAACCAAGCTAAGCGGCTACACAGTTCCGGACCACCTCAGGAGACAAGTACCCGTTCTCTAGAATGGGCCCCCAGGTTGCCGGACCCCCCCCCTCTACTGAGGGGTCCCACACTGCAAGCTTGGCTACTCAATTTGGATGTCATTATACCAGCAATGGGTGGGAACTATACGGGTGGGATAGACAAAAAATGATGCTCGTAAACTGAAGCAAAATAAGACCATCACAAAAACAAATCTGGGGGTGAATCTTTTCTTTATAACTTGATATTCATGAGTGTAGGCCAACAGATCAGGATGAGGGCGGACCTCACCGGGCTGGTGTACATATATGCGCAACCTAGTTACAAAGGAAGGAAACTAAATCCCCAGGCTTGTTTTTATGGGGAAAACTTACGGAGGTGCTCTATGTTCCAAGGATTGGGAAGAGGCTCTCCTTCAATTGTAGCAAGGCGGACACACCCGGGTTGGCATATTTCTGTCACCTTGAAGGGTCCTTCCCAGCTGGGGGAGAGTTTGTGGAGCCCTTCTCGGTTGAGTACTCGCCTTAGGAATAGATCCCCGACCCGGAGCTCCCTACTATGCATGAACCGCTGGTGGTAACACCTGAGCGCTTGGTTGTACCGTGCATTTCGGATTGCTGCTTGCCATTTGCGCTCGTCGATGAAGTCCACGTCCTCACATCGTAGATGTTCCTACATAGACTCATCGAAAGCCTGGACCCGTGGGGAGCCCATAAGGATTTCCAGGGGAACGCAGGCTTCGACCCCGTAGACCAGGAAGAACGGGGTCTCCCCAGTGGCTCGGCTGGGTGTGGTCCGGTTCCCCCATAGAACGGATGGAAGCTCGCTGACCCAATTTACACCATGCTTTTTCAAGCAGTCATAGGTGCGTGTCTTGAGTCCCCTGAGGATCTCTGCGTTTGCCCTCTCCACTTTGCCATTGCTCCTTGGATGAGCCACGGATGCAAAGCAGAGCTGGGTGCCGATGTCCTCGCAATACTCATAGAAGATCCGACTTGTAAACTGGGTCCCGTTGTCTGTAATGATACAGCTTGGGACCCCAAATCTATAGACGATCGACTTGAGGAAAGTGACAGCTGCACCCTAGGTGATATTGACCACAAGGGTGGCCTCTGGCCACTTTGTGAACTTGTCGATGGCGACGAAGAGGAACCGGTACCCGCCGACGGCCCTGGGGAATGGTCCCAGGATATCCACCCCCCCATACGGCGAATGGCCAGGAGGGTGGAATCATTTGTAGAGCCTGAGCTGGTGTGTGTATCTGCTTTGCGTGGAACTGGCACGCCTTACAGGACTTTACCATCTCAGCTGCATCCTGGAGAGCGGTTGGCCAGTAAAAGCCATGTCGGAAGGCCTTACCGACCAGCGTGCAGGATGATGAATGACTTCTGCACTCTCCTCCATGGATCTCCGTGAGCAACTCATGACCCTCCTCCTAGGTAATGCACCACATGAGAATGTCGTTGGCGCCACGGCGCCACGTAGCGTTTAGCCAACAGCACTATGCGCTCTGCGGACACATGGTCTTCAGGAAGGATATTTTCCTTCAGGTAGTCCCGGATCTCGGAGATCCATGCATCAGAACCGCTCTGAGATATTGGCTGTGGTGCTAAGGGACTGGCAGGATCTCCCATAGCACACACAGTCTTCGGTGGGTTTTGTAGATGGGACGCCACCGGGACCACCAGCTTCGAGGTGCTAGTCTTGCCCCCTTCACCCAGTTCGGCCGGCTGGGCGGTGGGTCTCAGTAGCCGTCTTTCGAAGACGCCCTCGGGCATGGGTGCCCAAGTTGATGCCCTCACGGAGAGGTCATCTGCCGCCGAGTTGTCAGCCCGAGGAACGTGTTGCAGTTCTAGGGCAGTGAAGTCCTTTTCCAGCTTCCTCACATGAAGTAGGTATGCTGCGAGCCTGGGCTCGTTACAGCTACACTCCCCGCGGACTTGCTTGATGATTAGCTAGGAGTCCCCCCTCACCAGGAGCTGGCGGATCCCTAGGGATAGGGTCGACGATAAGCCGAAGATCAGTGCCTCGTACCCCGCCATGTTGTTGGTGGTCTTAAACTCAAGGTGCACCATGTACTTCACTTGATCTCCGCTTAGGTCGATGAGGACCACCCCAGCCCTGCCAACTTGCTGCCGAGCGGATCCATCAAAGAAGAGCGTCCAGTGGGGCTCGGTGAAGACCGGACCCCTGGGCTCCGCAGGTGTGGGGCCCGAATTAGGGTCCGGACCCCTAGGAGCGCTCGGGGGAGGCGTCCACTCCACAATGAAGTCCGCAAGGACCTGGCTCTTGATGGCATGGCGAGGCTAGAAGTCCCGCTGGAACTCAGCAAGCTCCGTGGTCCACTTGGCGATGTTGCCCGTGGCGTTAGAGTTGTGGAGGATGGCCCTTAACAGAAAGGAGGTCACCACCACAACCCTATGTGCTTGGAAATAGTGGCGCAGCTTCCTGGACGCAACTAGCACATCACAGAGAAGATTATGTGTCTCAAGGTACCTGGTCTTTGCCTCATGGAGGACCTCGCTGACGTAGTAGACCGGCTTCTGAACGGTCCAGACCCCTGTAGCCGGTCCCGAGCCCTTGGGTTCCTGGGCTTCTTGTGCCATGCTCTCGACGACTAGCACCATGCTCACCGCTTCGGCAGCCGCCACGATGTATAAATACAACAGCTCCCTAAGCTCTGGGGCTACCAGTATTGGTAGGGACACCAGGTGCTGCTTCAACTCTTGGAAGGCTTGTTCTTCCCCTTCAGTCCAAGAGAATGGACCAGACTTCCGCAACAGCTTGAAGAAGGGCAGCACCCTCCCAGCCAGCCTCGAAATGAAGCGGCTAAGGGCGGCTAATGACCCTGCAAGTTTCTGGATGTCCTTGATACGGGCCGGAGGACGCATTGCTTCAATCGCCTTGATTTTCTCCGGGTTTGCCTCAATGCCCCGGTACGAAACTAGGAACCCCAGCAAGTTCCTTGCGGAGACACCAAAGACGCACTTGTTGGGGTTCAGCTTTGTGCGGGTTGCCCGCAGCCTGTCGAAGACCAGGGCCAAGTCTTCCACTAGGGTCGACCCTCTCTTGGTCTTGACTATGATGTCATCGACGTATACTTCCACCTTGTCCTTGATCAGGTCCTCGAAAGTCTTACTCATCACCCGCACAAATGTTGGCAAGGCGTTTTTCAGACCGTAAGGCATTACGACATAGCAGTAAAGCCCATCCACTATTACAAAAGCGGTATGCTACCTATCTTCCCTAGACATCTGGATTTGATGGAAACCAGAATAAGCGTCTAAGAAAGACAAATGGTCGCACCCGGAGGTGGAATCCATGATTTGATCTATTCGCGGAAGTGGATACGGGTCCTTGGGACAAGCCTTGTTAAGGCTGGTGTAGTCTATGCACATTCGAAGCTTCCCATTCGCCTTGGGGACGATGACTGGGTTGGCCAGCCATACTGGGTGATGAACCTCTTCAATGAAGCCAGTGTCCAGCAGCTTCCGGACCTCCTCTTGGATGAAGTCCTGCCGCTCGACGGACTATCTCTGAGGCTTCTGACTCACAGGCCTGGCGTTAGGGTCGATCTTCAGGTGGTGCTTGATCACCTCCCTGGGGATCCCAGGCATCTGCGACGGCTCCCATGCGAACATGTCGGCATTTGCCTGGAGGAAGGCGACGAGCGCGAGTTCCTATTTCTCCTCCAGATCACCCGCAATGCGAGTGGTCTGGGGGGAATCCACGCAGAGCCGGATGGCCTTGACGGGGACGTCGTCGGCTCCGGATAGCCGCACCTTTGGCACCTTGGTAGGCGCCTTGGTACCGGAGGTTGAGGGGTTCCTCCCTCCGTCGTCTGGGCGAGCGGCTTCTGCCGCCAAGGCGTGCAGCTTTTCCACAGCCGCAAGCGTAGCGGCATGGTCGCCCCACACGGTGAGGACCCCAGCCGGAGACGGCATCTTGAGGACCAAATACCTGTAATGGGCTATGGCCATGAACCGGTATAGGACCGGCCTGCCGATGATGGCGTTGAAGGGGAGGTTAACCTCCGCGACGTCGAACTAAACATTCTCCGTGCGGAAGTTCTCCTCGGTCGCGAAAGTTACCGGGAGTGCGATGCTCCCGAGGGGATACACCGGTTGTGGGCCCACTCCGGAGAATGGGCGAGAGGGTCCCAGCTAGGACCCTAGGATCTGCAGCTGCTTGAATGCAGCATGACTGATGACGTTGAGGTCGGCCCCTCCGCCAATCAGAACATGGTGCAACCGCATATTGGCGATGACAGGGGCGATGATGAGCGACAGTATGTCGGGCCCTGCCATGTTCTTGGGGCAGTCAGATGCCCCGAAGGAAATGGTTGTGCTCCGCCACCGCTGGTGTGGGGCCGCCTTCGGGACCCCTGGGGTCGCCGACAGGACCTCGCAGCGTAGGGACTTGATGTTCCTATGGGAGGTGAGCTCCCAGCTCCCGCCGTACATGACGTACAGCTTCTTGCGACGGTCGTTGTCATGACCGGATTCGGAGTCCCCAGTGAAGACATCCTTCAAGTCCCCCTCAGGCGACTGATACCCGAGGTCTCGTTCTCCCGCGGCCACCTCACCGTCATCGATCCTTTCCTTGCTAGGCCGGCGACGAGGTGGGGAGGCGTCTTTGGAAGACTTCTCATACCGCTCACTGACACACTTCGCGAGCTTAATGATCTCTCAGCATTCGGCGGCGCTGTGGTGACTGTTGGGGTGCACAGGGCACGAGCCGCTGTTACTCCCCTGTGGCCGTGGGCACTTGTTGCGCTCACTCCGGCCCTTAGTCGCGGTTGCGACGATCGGAGTAGCAGACGGCGGCATCTCGTGGCCGCGGTTCTTCTTCTTCTTTTTACCGTCCTGGGCGACGGCACCGGAGCCACTCATCTGGGCAACTCCGGTCTGTGGTGCCGAGTGCCATGCCCGGCCCTCGGCGGCTCTGCCACACTTGTCGGCCAGAGCGAAGAGTGTGGTGACGGTTTCCACGTCATGCGTGGCCAACTTCTCTAACATATTTTCATCACGTACCCCCTAGCAGAAGGCGGTGATGATGGAAGCATCGGAAATACGAGGTATGGGGCCTCGTACCTTGGTGAAGCGGGAGATAAACGCCCGGAGAGTTTCCCCGGACTCCTGTCCTACTGCGTGGAGGTGAGCCTCCATGCCATGCTGTTGGTAAGCGCTAGCGAAGTTTGCTGTGAACCGCGCGCAGAGCTCTTCCCACGAGTAGATCGATCCTGGGGCAAGGTTCATGAGCTAAGTCTGGGCTGGCCCAGACAAGGCAACATGGAAGTATGTTGCCATTACGGTGGTGTCTCCACCGGCTGCCGTAATGGCGGTGAAGTAAACCTACAAGAATTCCGACAAATTTGACGTACCGTCGTACTTCTTCGGCAGGTGTGGCCAGAACTTGGATGGCCAGGTCACCGCACGGAGATGATCCGCCAGTGTGGCGCAGCCCACGCCGGCCAGTGGGACACCCGCTTGGATCCGGGCGCCCGTTAGGGCCTGCGGTGCAACCGCAGCGAAGTCGTAGTCGAGGTTACGACCCTCGATGTTTTGTCGGCGCTCGCACGCCCTCTCCACAGAGACGCGTGCATCCTCGCCCACACGTCTGCGGTTGAGCTCTGCCCGCAAGTCATTAGACCTCTCCAGAGGGACTGGAGCATCCTCTCTCGCACGCCAGCGGTTGAGCTCCGCCCACAGATCTTCGGTCGGTGCGGCCCTCACCGAGGGGGAGCGCACTGACGCCGATGCCTCGTGTTGGCGCCGGGATGACCGAGGCCTGGGCCTGGCTGAGCCAGAGTGCGCCATGCTGAGCAGGCAGTCAACGTCGTCGCGCCACTGCTTCATGGCCCCTGGCGAGATCGTGGAGCTTGGGGGGTGGCGTGGCAACTCTTTGGCCGCAGACAGCGCCCCAGGCGCAGCCCTAGACGCCCTGGACGTTTGCACGGGAGTGTGCTGCCGCGAAGGGTGCACAGCAGCGGTTGCGCCAGACGCAGGGAGGTTAGTGGCCCACGGTGTGGAGGAGGCAGCTTCCTCCTCGAGCATGAAGTCCTCGAGCATGAGATCATGGTGCTCGACGATGTGAACCATGGCACCAAGCAGAAAAACAAGCAAAAACCTAAAGCCTAGGCCCCTACCTAGCGCGCCAAATGTCGGAGAGGGAATTCTCCGGTCGGGTAGCAGAACGCACCCGCCCTAAATCCTAAGATGAGGAGGGGCCTCAGCGTTTTGCCTGCTAGCTAGATGGACGAAGAACACAAGAACACACAAGGGTTTAGAGTGGTTCGGGCCGCCGGAGCGTAATACCCTACTCCACTATGTGATGTATTGAGCTTGAGAGCTTGTATGAACTTGTGAGTCTGAGTGTCTAAGCTGGATCTGAGTGAGCTTACCTCGTAACGTTGTGTGCCCTCCCTTTTATAGCTCAAGGGGGCACGTACAAGGGTGCTGAGCCCCGACATGTGGGCCCAAGGGCAAAATGGAGGGAATACACTATCGCCAGCCATGACAGGGTGATCTCCAAGCGCCATAATATCCGTAGTGCATGCAATATTGATATCCTGCACTGCCTCCTCGGTAACGCATGAGTGATGATGAGCATAGTGTGTGCCGCAGCACGGGCATACTGCCTGTCAACGGAATGGATAGGCACGCCACCTGTAGGATGGCCTGGTCGCCGCCCGTCAGCGGAGTGGACATGGCACATTAAATGTCGAGGCAACACATCACCTGCTAGTGGAATGGATAGGCGGCATGCCTTATCCGCATTAAATGCAGAGACCATGCAGCCCAGAGGCCTTACGTCAGGCTCCGCCCGCTGGCTTACGTCATGGGCAGCAGGCCACGTGGCAGCATCGGGGCTCCGCCTGAGCGGGGAGCAGAGGCATATGTGGTATGGCCCGAACACGTGTCAGCTCCGGACCCCCGCCTGGACTTGATTAAGGCCTGGGTATTCTTTGTCTCAGAATCACAGGACCCTGCTATGAGTGTCCCGAATCCCACACAGAGGGGTCCGAGACCCGTCCCAGGAGCCTGGTTCGTACCCGTGGAGGTCTTGGACCTCGCTCGAAGGTCCGGTCTGTATATGCAGGGGTCCGGTACTTTCCCATGGGGGTCCGGACCCACTGTTGATACCTTGGAGGATATTGCCTTCTCTGGCCACGTGGTAACCCCGGAGCCGTCCACGTGGTGGGGTTGGGTGCTGCTCACCACGCAACTAGAGATAGTTGCGCGGGCACCGCGTCTTCATATTGTAGTAAGGGGTACCCCTGTTTCAGGGTACCAACACACCTGATCCGTGAGGATGCTCGGCTATGATATTTCTTGGACGAAGATCCCAGGCGGAACCTGGGCCCGATTGGATCACAGCTTCGACAACGCATCAGTTGCTGCATTGCGATCTCTTTCCACGTGATGGAACTCCAATCCCTCGAACATGTTTTCTAGTTTTTGCACAGCTGCATAGTACTTGCCCATTGAATTGGACGAGCAGTCCCAATCCTTGTTTATCTGGCTTATGACCACCAACGAGTCACCATATACCATCAGCTTCTTGATGTCGAGTGATACTGCAATGCTCAGCCTGTGGACCAGTGCTTCATACTCTGCCGCATTATTTGATGCTGGAAACAACAGTTGGAGTGCATACTTGAGTTGTTCACCTCTAGGAGCAATAAAGAGAATCCCTGCACCTGCTCCTTGCAGCTTTAGTGAGCCATCAAAGTACATTCTCCACACCTCAGTAACTTCCGGGCTATTCGGGACCTAGTGCTCAGTCCATTCTGATATGAAGTCGACCAGCGTCTCAGTCTTTATTGCCGTGCGGGGCCGGAACTCTATGTTGTGAGCTCCCAGCTTGCATGCCCATTTGGCTATCCTTCCAATAGCTTCTTTGTTGTGGAGAATATCCCCTATCAAAAATCTTGTGACTACTATGACTTTGTGGTCGTCAAAGTAGTGTTGGAGCTTGCGAGCGGTTAGAAGTACCACGTACAACAACTTCCGGACTTGAGGATACCT
Organism: Zea mays; assembly: GCF_902167145.1. Classification (NCBI taxonomy): domain Eukaryota; kingdom Viridiplantae; phylum Streptophyta; class Magnoliopsida; order Poales; family Poaceae; genus Zea; species Zea mays. Next base: position 72,959,130 of record NC_050104.1, on the reverse strand, counting down.
TATCTTTGAGAGCACGAGGACTTCGTTGATAAATAAATTGGATGCTGCACCGGGTATGCGTGTCCTTCTTCCACTCGCTCGACTACTAACGTGGTTCTTACCACGTGAGTCGTGCAGAAGATGTATAGGAGCAGATCTTCTGCCGGCTGACCAGGCGTAGCTCGGCGCGGTGGCTAGAGCACTAGTGGTGTGGTCAAGTACTTTTTCAGTGCCTCTAGAGCCTCTTGTGCCTCTGTGGTCCACTGAAACTTGTCCACCTTCATGAGAAATTTGTAAAATGGCATCCCTTTCTCGCCTAGCCTTGATATGAATCTACTTAGAGCTACCATGCATCCAGTAAGCCTTTGCACCTTTTTCTGTGACAGTGGTGCTTTCATTCTCGTGATGGCCTCGATCTTTTCTGGATTAGCTTCAATTCCTTGGTGGCTGATAATAAATTCGAGTAGCTTCCCTGCCGGTTCTCCGAAGACACACTTTTATAGGTTCAGCTTCCACCGGTAGCGCCTCAGGCTGTTGAAGACCAACTTGAAATCTTCGATGAAGTTTTCTGAGTTTTCTGTCTTGATAACAACATCATCGACATAAGCTTCCACCTGCTTGCTCCAGCGTTCGGCTGAGCATGTTTGGATGGCTCTCTGGAAAGTCGCTCCAGCGTTCTTGAGGCCGAGCGGCATGGAGGTATAGCAGAAAGCTCCAAACGGGGTAATGAAAGCAGTCTTCTCCTCATCTTCTTTTGCCAAGCTGATCTGATGATATCCAAAATAGCAGTCTAGGAAGGAGAGCATAGAATAGCCAGCAGTCGAATCAACTACCTGATCTATTCTAGGGAGCCCGAAGGGATCCTTCGGACAATGCTTGTTGAGATAAGTATAGTCGACGCACATGCGCCAATCCACTTTATTTTTTGAGTACAAGAACATGATTTGCTAGCCACTCGGGGTGCAGTACTTCCCTAATGAACCCTGCAGACACTAAGCGGGCTAACTCGACGCGAATAGCTTCACTTTTGTGAGGCGTGAAACGACGCATCTTTTGTCGAATCGGCCTTGCTTGAGGATAGACCTTCAATTTATGCTAGGCCAGTTCTCTCGGGACTCCCTGCATATCCATAGGTTGCCATGCGAATACGTCCCGGTTATCTTGCAGGAACTGAACGAGCGCGCTTTCCTATTTGTCATCAAGGCTGGAACTGATGATGGCGGTCTTGTGCTCATCAGCGAACCCTAGATTGATCCTCTTAGTCTCTTCAGTCGGCCGTATAGAGGTCATGGCCTGAGCTTCATTGGTGGGTATTGTGAGATCCTGTTCCTACGACCTGGTGTTTGCCAGTGTGAGGGGAGCCGTCGGGGGCCCAGCAGTGAGGGCTACTTGGATGGCACCCCGAAAGCACTCCGCGGCGCCTTGGAAGTCAGCACGCACAGTGATGATTCCTTGAGGTCCCATCATCTTCAATATCATGTACGAGTAAAGCGGAATGGCCATGAACTTTGCCAGTCCCGGCCTGCCGATGATGGCGTTGTATCCGCAGTCGAAACGGTTCCACCTCGAACCTTAGGAACTTGGTTCTCTAGTTCTCCGGAGTCCCGAAGGTGACGGGCATGTAGATGTGCCCGAGTGGGTACTCCCCTTCAGTCGAAACGATACCGAAGAAGGGAGTATCTGACTCGGTGAGGTCTTTCAGTGCGACCCCTAAGGCTAGGAGCATCCGGGGGAAGGTAACGTTAATGCTACTTCCCCCGTCCACTAGTACTTTCTTCACCCGGCTTTCTCGGATCACTGGATCAACGAGTAGCGGGTACTTGCCGGGGTGGTCGAAGTTGAGCCATTGATCCGCTCAACTGAAGGTTATTGCGTGCTCTGACCACCGGTAAGGAGCCGGGGCACTAGTGGTTGCCACCAGGACCTGTCGGTCGTTGAGCTTTTGCTGCATTCTGTTCTCCTGAGCTCTATGTCCTCCAAAGATGATGTTGACCTCCCTGTCAACGCGCGGGAATGCTCCGCCCCCTCCCCCTTCTTGCTGCTGAGGCTGCCTGGGCTCGCCAGGCCCTCCTCGCGGTGGGGGAGGTGGTAGAGGCTGGAACGGTCGGTCGTGTTTGACAGAGTGCTTGTAATCCTTGTAGTACAGGCACTGGGCGTCGAGGATTTTGTCTAGTGTTCGTACACCTCCGCGCGGCGCACCATGGGCTCGAGCGACAGGTGGTTTGACAGCGTGTACCTCCTCACGAGGCCTCTTCTCCCAGCGCCTGTCAGGTTGCTGGTTCGCGTCGTGCCGTGGCACGGGTTGAGCAGGTTTCGTACCTCTGATGAGGTTCTAGGCCCGCTCATTTGTGGTGTAGAGGTCTGTCTCTCGAAACAGTTGTTCGGAGGTGGCGGGCGCTTTCTGTAGTATGGCTCGGACGAAGGCCGAGTCATTGGATCCCCGGTAGAAAGGCTCGGACAAAGGCCGAGTCACTGGCGCCGGCTTGTCAGAGAGGGACTAGAAGTTAGCGATGAAACACCGATTGAAGTCGCTCCAATCGTTGATGCAGTGTCGTGGCAGATGTCGTAGCCACTGCAGTGCGTCTTGCCCCAGAATTATGGGCAAATTCGCTGTCATTGCGTCTTGTGTCACCCCAGCGGCCCGAGCGGCGTTTGTGTAGATGGCCAACCAGCCCCTCGGGGCTTGCTTGGGCTCGTACTTGTTGACGTTGGAGACTTTGAAGTTGGGGGGCCATTGGATGGCCCGGAGACGCGGAGTAAGCGCGGAGACCCCGCATGTGTCTTCCCGTCGGCGTTCATGAGCTCGGTCCCAGGGAGGGGAGCCGATGGTGTGTAGTCTCGACCGTCCTCGGGTCGGGCCACTGGTCGAGGCTGCAGCCGACTCAACTCGAGTGGCGCGACTTTGAGCTGGGACATCGTGGTCCCGATCATAATCCTCCCGACGCCTTAGCTCACTTTCGTGTCGTCGGTCGCGTGAAGTGTTGATGGAGCTCCGCGCGTCTCGTCAGATGTTGATGGCGTGGCGTAGGTCGCTCGGGGGATGAGCGATGGGTAGAAGGTGATTAGCTACTTGAGTAAGCAGCCGCCAGTAGCCTTCTGCGTCCGGAGTTCGCGGGAGGCCATCAGCCATCTGGGCCAGCACCCCTCTGACTTCACTCCGACTTCACAGGATCGGAGCAAAGAGAGGATTTTCCCAGCGCAACCTTGCACCTTGCTCGACTTGCTCCCGCTCTTGGTCCTGAGCCTATCGGCGATCACGGCGGCGAGAATTCCGTCTTTCTTTGTGTACTCGCTCGTCGGGAGTTTCTCCTACTTCTAAAACTTTGTCCCGGGTTACGGCCTGTGCTGGGTCCCTCTCCCCAGCCTCGTGATGTCGCCAAACATTCCGTGTTTGTTCCTTCGTCGTCGTGCTTCATGCTGGGGAGGTTCTTCCCCTTGCATGGTCGGCTCGTTGTTGGAGATGGGAAATGACTCCAATCTCCCCCCGATGAAGAGGATGTCGGGGTAGAAAGGAGCTGCTGCGATGGCGCGTTTCTTTCTGTCCTCCTTTGAGGGCGAAGGTGCTAGAAAGATGACTCAGCGAGGTCCTGTCCCCTTACTCGGGACGTTTGTCTCCTTCTTTCTAGTGATCCGTGTCCACTCCTTTGTGGGCGAGGTGGACAGCGGAGTTCTTCGAGTAGGTAAGCTCCTGATTTTTGGTTTGTAAAGGGTGATCTTCGTTCGGGATGCGGGAGGCTGTGGCACCCGCTATTCTGCTCCGGTTTTCCTTGGGACCTCCAAGGAAAGCCTCTTCTCCAACGGGTCTGCTATGCGGTGTAGAGTTCCCTTCTCATCTACTACGGACGAGATGGTTCCGAAGCAGAACATGGATCTAGGGCGAAGAGCAATCTTGCACGGGATGTGATGGCCATTAAGCTAGCTTGGATCAACGACACACCCCCTACCTGGCGCGCCAGCTGTCGGTGTTTAGAGCTTGACCGCACACTGTTGGAACTTGCTCTCAGTAGCAAGGAGGCCAACAAGGATGAACAGTGGTGACAACAGGGATACGTGCTCGGGGGCAAATAGCTCTGTTAATGTCTAGCCTCTCACGGGCACTGTGTGGGGGTATTTATAGGTATCTGAGTGCCCAGCGCCTCGTGTTAAGGACGCATGTGCCCTCGGACACCTAGTTTATCCCCAGAATATTCCCATAAAGCAGGGTTACAAGCTGTACTTACAAGAATGCCTTTACAAACTAGGCCCGTAACACAACGGCGGTCACGCGGGGCCCGTTACAATGGGCCAGATCACACGTGGGCCTCAGAGCAGGACGAGGCCGCGCTGCGGGGAGACGTCACCGTAGGCCTTCGTCTGGTGCTGAATGAAGCGAAGGGTGTCCCTGCCCGTTTTGTCTTCGTCAAACCAGTGACTGCAGCGAAAGGCGACGAGCGAAGGGTGGCGTCTCTGCCTTCGCCCCAACACACACCCAGGGTTACCCCTTGCGGTGCTTTTGGGTAGGACGGTGCTGTCAACTGTAGCTCAATGGTTCGTGCTAGATGCACGAGAGATGGACAGGCAATTTTCTACAGGTTCGGGCCGCTTGGAGAGGCGTAATACCCTACTTCCTGGTGTGGATCTTTATGTGGTGGGTTACAAGTGAAGTCTCCTAAATGGAGAAAAGCTAATGAGATAGGTATATGGCCAATGGAAATGATGGGGTACCCCCTGGTCCTTATATACTCGACCGTGGGGCACTCCATGTGTACATGAGGATCACGCGTCTCCTAAATAATAGTGAACCGACTGAACTGATCTTCCAACAATCTTGCCAACTTATCCCTAATCCACCCGATATTCAAGGGCACCGTACGCGGGAAAGTCGGGCGGATGCTGCGGATAGCGCACGAGCCTGACGTGTTGCTTGGGCCTGAATCTGCTTCATTCTCGGGTCGGGCCAATCCGCCAGTAGTTCTAGCCCGGCCCACGAAGGGAAAGCCTTGCGTCGTAAATGGCCTGAGGCTCCGTGGGAGGCCTTCTAGCCTTCTAGTGGACCCGGGGGATATCTGTCCCCCACAGCTATGACCTTTAGGAAATCTTTGTGAAGGCTACATAGTGAATTCCTGGTCATTCACCTTGGTAGTGAAGATCGGGTCTGTACAACCCGGGCTGGGAAGGGATCACGACTCGTGGGTAAAGTGTGCAACCTTTGTAGAGGGTTAGAAATTGGTATATCAGAGTGCTCACGGTTATGAGCAGCCTTGGGAGCTCCTTTGATTAGAGATTACTCTGGATATCTTTATGATGATGCTTAATGATGGTGATTATAATTATGGATTCTGGTCTTTCCTCTTGGAGGGAGTACTGTTTGGGTAATAACTTGGGATTATTGTTAAAACTTGGCTCTCTACTAGTAATAAATACCTGACCAACTAAAAGCAACTGCTTTAAGCTTAACCCCATATATAGCTAGTCCACTTTAGCCAAACGGGACATTTGCTGAGTACGTTGATGTGTACTCACCCTTGCTTAAAACCCCAAACACTAGGTTGTCCCCATTGCAACCAGTGCTCAGGAGAAGATGAAGGCAACGTGGAGGACTTTCAGGATTTTCAGGACTTCGACGAGTTCTAGATTAGATTAGCGGCAAACCCCCAGTCAGCTGCCTGTGAAGGCCTTATCGTACTGTGTTTCATTCAACACTTTGATTATGGTTTAAGTTAATGGCTTTGTGGATGTTTCAGACATCGTGATGTAATAAAATACTTATTTCCGCTATTATTTTGAGCAATGTGTGATGATGTCCAATTATGTAGTCGCTGTGTACGTGAATTTCTGATCCTAACACATACATGATTCACATTGGGTTTGCCTTTTAAAACCGGGTGTGAGACCGCATCACTAAGAAGGAGGCCATCAAGCTAGCAACACTCGGCCTCGCAAAGCCAATCAAAGATCTGGCTTTCCAGCTTGAACTCAGATCCTTGGTGCACCTAGTGTAGAAGCTTACAACTTATGAGCAACATCTCCTAGAGTTATATCAAGAGAAACTTTAGGACATGTTCATGCACCATGTGCGTATGGTTGGAGCTAAAGACAATGCAGATGAACAGGACGTTGTGATGGCCCAATGGGCTCAGGGGGAAAATCCCGTCTCTTGCAAGTGGGTGAAGCAACAAGGGCCAACGAAAGTGTTTGATTATGATGTGAGCAACACCGAGCAATTATTTGACATGAAGGACAAGCAGTTGAAGTTGCCCGAGGATCACAAGTTCCCCTCTGCGCAAGAGCTACAAGGGAGACCATACTGCAAGTGGAACAACTCATTCACACTTGCTGCCAATGATTCCAAAGAACCCCGACGACAAATCCAATCGGCTATTGAGAAGGGTCGGCTGATCCTAGGGTGGTTCTGCATGAAGGTCGATATTCAGCCATTCCCAAGAGTCAGCATGGTAGAGTGTGTGGATCAGGTCTTCTCGTGCGACAACAACATGGTGGGACCTGCGAGGCACCGGGCTACGTGGAAAAAATAAGGCCGATCCAGGAGACCAGCCCCAAAAAGATGAAAAGAAGTATGTCACTAAAGAGCAGGTCCAGCATGCGCGATATCAATGACCAGCGTCTGAACATCTGCTTAGGAAATATTAGTACAAGTACGTGCAATGTCATTTGCATGAACCTAAGGATGAGGAGTATGAATACTGCATTGGGAAGCGCTTGAGGAAGAGGGAGGATGTACGTGATCACTAGCATTGCCCGTTCTTCAAGCACTGCTGGTACATTGGCATGAGCCTACCCACTGCCAGTAGTTGTTCGAAATGCGGAACCGAGGGGTGAGAGGCCAATGAAATCTTGGTGTTTCATCGCCTGGGACCAATGCACATCGATACAAGAGAACCGGACCATTGTGAAAGGGAGATATCGAGGATGAAGAAGATAAGTATCACCAGCCATAGTCATACTTAGAAGCGTAGGGTGCAACGGCGGTAGAACCTAGAGGATGGTGAAGCCAGATACCTTGACGTACTTAGGAAGGCACGCCCAAACTTGGTAGTGAAGGTACGATACCCTGGAAGAGCAGAACATCGCCCTCGAAGGAGGGAGTGGCTATGATACCCACTATTATGAAAAGAAGTTAAATCTTTTGTTTTTGTTTCGTACTCTGTGCCATTTGAGGTCTGGAGCCCGTGGATGTGAGTATCACAGTTAAACAATAGCATTTTAGCATTCATTCGCTTGAACCGGGGCACAGGTGGGACAACTGTTTGTGAGCCGTCGATGTCGCATAAAGGGCATCGGAGCGACCTCACCCCTTCATACCCTAGCCGCCCCCTCCCTCTCCAAAACAGCCACCCCCATCCTCCCCAAGTAACCGCCCCTTCCCTCCAAACCCTAGCCACCCCCATTCCACTCCTCAAAGGTGCAGCCACTCTATCACTTGGTTCTCTTTTGGGTTGTGCAAATCTCCATTGGTGGATTAGTTGGAGGAAGAAGGAAGGGAGAAGGAGTTCAAAGTAATCTTGTTTTCTATTTTGTAATTGTGCTGCAATTTCATTAGATTATCCGTTCTCCTAGACAAATTAGCGGGGGTGTTGTCCTGATTTTTGGTGGCGGGCGGACAGCAGTAGTAGTAATCGCTGTAAAATTCATGTAGAGGATTATCATATCTTTCCATAGAGTACTTATGCGTCCAATTTGGTGAAATATTCTAGGAGATATCACATTTTGAAGTCAGCTAGGTTGTTGTCCAAAAAATAGAACGCATGGTATTTTGTGTCAAAATTTAATTATCTTTTGAATACAAAACTTGTAGGGTATTTGTGTAGATGTTTCTGGAGTTTTTGTTTGATATCACATTTGTTATAATTTTAAAGATATAAAATTAACAAACAGTGCTGCTGCAGTTTGGCGGATGGTAGGGAGAGGTGTTATTCACGTTGGTGTTGGGGTTTGTGTGTAGGAGCGGTGTTGGTTATTAGCGAATGTTATGTGAATGTGTGTACTAAGTTTTATGCCACAACAGGTGGTGGACCTCCGGATCGTACTTAGTACTATTTCAAACTTTCGGCTAAGGCAAGTAAATGCAGTGGTGGTTTTCTACCGTTTGATTGTATCTTGTGCTCTGTCAATGAATTTTCATAAGTATCAAATGTGTTAATCATTGAATTCTATTAAGAGGTTGTTCGTTTGAAAATATTCATGTTCCACTGTTTAAATATGTTGAGGATCATGATTCGAGAATGTTATAGGTGGTTGATTTGTAACTTGATGAAGTTGAAGTATCTATTTGAAGCATGTTAAATGATGTGGAATTATGTTGGCATGTCATGCATAGTGCATCATTCATTTTGCATTTGAAGTCACATCCCTAGAGGTATGAAGGCAGAAGTGATATTTGCATTTGTAGTCATATGCACTTATGAGGTATATGTGAAATGTGACATTGCTATGTTACTATTGAGGTTTTCATCTTTGAGATGTGGGTACTAGGTGTAATGTACATTGCATTCTTGCTGCACCCTAATGTTAAGAAGGGAGTTGTGAAATCCGTTGATGGTAAAACACTGTATTTATGTTGTCAGACAGTTGGATAATCATTTTACTTGCTGAGATGTGTCATCTCACTCTTGCATTGCTTGATGCAGGTACTTGAATCTTGTTGGGGAAAAAGAGGAAAGTAGCAGCACGTCCACCTACACTCCTAAATAACTCTGCTCCTGCTTAGTAACAACTTTAATTAGAAACTCCGGGTCAATGGATGTTGGTTTCTTATAATAAGTATGTGCAATTGGTTTAATCTGTTCTTGTCGTTATGGTGGTCTTTCCTTTGCTAGCAGAATTAATAATGTTTGTTATGTTTTTCTTTTCATGAATTATGTTTATACACGGTGGTTTCCTCGTTTATGCAACTTTCAAAGGAGATGCTGCCAAATTTTTATACCAGTTTGTGGGAAGTGTAACTTTAATGACACCTCGGGGTGTTTGGGGACCTTGGGGTGTTACAGTTGGTAACAGAGGGATAGTCGGTTGATTCTTGCAAGAAAATGGTGATAAATTGACACACTGCACATATAGGATGGGTTGCTTGCTTTAATATTGCTATAACAGGAATTGTTAGTGCTTGTTTGATTTACTTCAAGTTGATGTTGTGGTACTTTTATTTCCTCCTGTGGCTGCAGCTATGCCGCTTAGAAGGACTCGTGGCAGCCCGCAAGATCATAATGGGGATTCTATGAGTCCGGCGGCAATGTTAGCCGTGATGCGAGCCATGCAGCAGGAGTTGGCCATTCTGAGGCAAGCCATTCCAATTGCTCCTACTGGTGCTCAGGGTGCCGGTATTGGAGGTGTTCGCGGGGGCGCTATCCCTGCAGGTGCTGCTCCAGGTGGTGGGCGGAGGTGCCTCTTCCAGTCAATGGTCCTTCTCTGATGCAGTGGATGGACATGAAGTTGGACACTTTTGATGGCAGTGGTACTCCGGTTGAGGTGGCAGATTGGCTGACTTATGTGGAAGATAAGATGGATGTCTTTGAGATAGCGTTTGGGGATCGTGTTCTCTTTGGCACACAACTGTTGAAGGGGGAGGCTCAGATTTGGTGGAGAGGCATGCGGGCAGCTCATTCATCTTCACCGGGTTACCTGACCTGGGATATTTTTGTCAGGCAATTTGAAAGGAGATTTTACCCAGTCACTTTCCTGGAGAAGATGAAGATAGACTTGCAATCATTCAAGCAGGAGAAAAAGACGGTTACTGAGTATGAAGTGGGCTTTAACAAGATGGTCCACTTTGTTCCACATGTGGCCTACAATGAGTTAGAAAAGGCGAGCCAGATTCGTCAGGGCCTGAGACCTTCTACCAGGCATGCTTTGGGCGCCTTTCCGCTGGTGGATTTTCGAACTACTGTGGAGCAGGCTTTGGGCGTGGAGATGCAACATCAGTATACAAATGAGTCCCAGAAGACTTCCAGTGTTGACCAGCCTCGTGGCCAGGCTGCGGGGAGGGGCTACCTTGAGGGTTTAGCCCACTAGAAGGGAAAGTTTCCACACCAGTGCCACCACCCCTATCGTGGCAAGTCCTCTGAATCGGGTACTTCAGGTGGGAGTACTCAGAGGTATCGGGCTGTACCTAAGCCTGGGTTGGGGTTGGTATGTTTTCGTTGCGGTGAAGCGGATTGTCATGCTGAGTGTCACTGGAGTGGCATGTGCTCTATTTGCAACCAAGATAACAAGGATGTGGTGTGTAGGAGGAATCCAAATGGGAAACTTAAATGGGAGCCAGTGACTTCTTCCTCTTCGTAGGGCACTGTCAACATGATGGCAACCACTGAGCAACAATTTTCTGTACCACCCCTCAGCAGCAATTTTATATACCCGGGACTCCTCAGTACTTGCCTATTCCAGGTTTTCCTCAATACTTGGTAGTGCCTACTCCTGCACCGACCGCTCCTTGACCACCTCAGTTTGGAGCTCCTCGTCTGCCTCAGCCTGTGACTCCTTGGGGTTCCTCTTCTATTAATTTCACTCCAGGTGCTTCCTCTTCTGCGGGTGTTCCTAGAGCATATGTGCTACCCTCTACGGATGACAGAGATCATGGAGATGTGGTGACAGGTACGGTCTTAGTTGATTCGTTTGATGCACATGCTATTTTTGACTCTAGTGCTAGTTTTTCGTTTGTTTCGGAGAATTTTGTGCCATGTGCCGATCTTTCGATACAAAGGATGGGTCACCCAATTGTGGTTAGTTCTACTAAGGGCTCCATAAGTAGTTGTTCAGTCTGCCCGGGTCGCTCCATCGTTCTTGCTGATGAGACCTTTTCGGCTAATCTCGTGGTGATTTCCCTTGAGTCATTTGATGTTATTTGGGGTACAGATTGGTTAACTCAATATCGCGCAATCAAATCCTGTTTTTGGAAGACAGTGTCTTTGCAGGGGTCGTCGGGTAGGGAGGTGGTATTCTTGGGAAGCACTCCAAAGTACACTCTTTCCTTGTTGTCCCAATTACTTCTGGATCGTCGGACAAGGAAGTCAGGAATTCTTTTTTCTATGATGGTGGAGAGTGAGGCTGCCTTACGAGTGTAGGACATCCGTGTGGTGTGTGATTATGCCGACGTGTTCCCAGCAGAGCTACCAGGCATTCCACCAGAGCGCGATGTGGCTTTCGAAATTAAGCTGATTCCGGGTACGCAGCCTATTCATAAGGCCCCATATTAGATGGCTCCAAAGGAGCAGGTTGAGTTGAAGCGGCAATTGGACGATTTTCTTGCTAATGGTTTCATTAGGCCTAGCAGGTCACCATGGGCTTTTCTGGTATTATTTGTTGAGAAGAAGGATAAAAGCAAGAGATTATTTTTGGATTATTGTGCTTTAAATCAAGTGACGATCAAGAATAAATATCTGCTACCTCGAATTGATGTTCTCTTTGAACAGCTGACAGGTGCCCAGTTATTCTCTAAGATTGATTTGAACTCTTGTTATCGTCAGTTGAGGATTTGCGAGGAGGATATTGAGAAGACAGCTTTTAGCACCAGGTATGGGCAATTGGAGTATATCGTCATGTCCTTTGGCTTAACTAATGCCCCTACTGTTTTTATGGAAGCAATGAATAAGATGTTGCATGAGTTCTTGGATGACTTTGTGGTTGTATTTCTTGATGATATTCTGATTTACTCGAAGACAGAGGAAGAGCATGAGCGACATCTTCGTCTCGTTCTAGATGCTCTCAGGAAGAATCAATTATATGGCAAGTTGAAGAAGTGTGCCTTTTGGCTTTCTGAAGTTGCTTTTCTGGGTCATGTGATTAATCAGCATGACATTGCAGTTGACCCCAAGAATGTCGCTGTTGTGGTGTAGTGGAAGAGACCCTCTAGCGTCTCAGAAATCCGAAATTTCTTGGGGCTTGCTGGTTATTATCGGCGTTTCATGCCAAACTTTTCCAGCATTACTAAGCCATTGACTAAACTCTTGGAGAAGGGTGTTTCTTTTGTCTGGACGAATGATTGTGAGGTCAGTTATCAGGCATATTCTTTGGAGCGCCAATCCATATTGTACAACTACTGATGGTCCATCTGTATTATTTGAATGAAACATTGTTGATGCAATCTTTTATAAACATAATTTTGAAAAACTTACTTTCATCATCTTTTTCACTATTATGATTTTTTCCTAAATTATATTACATTCATACATCTTATACCACATATGAGAGAATGAATTTGCTATTTTTTCTCTAAATTATACAATCAACCACACAATTCAATAAATCTAAAAAATGCAAGTAATTATTTCAACCATAGGATGAACTTGGTAACCTTTTCTCACACCTAAATGAGTGAAATCTTTAACAAATTCTAGGAAAAAATTATGCATCACCTCCCCTCCTTGAAATTATGGCGCCATCAACAACAGAGCTATCTGTTTTTGATGCTAGCTCGAGAAGAGAGTTTATATAGCAGAAATATTAGTTGTACTAATGATAGATAATCAGTACCGGTTAAAGGTAACAACCATTACCAATATAATTAGTATCGATTGGTGTCTTCAATCGACACATATTACATATCATTAATTGTTAGAGGCACCGATCAAGTTAAATTAATACTAATGCTTAAGTCAGTACGGGTTCTATAGTAACCGGTAAACAGATTTCCTTGACAGAAGCCCGTTCTTGAGAATTATATTGCTCCTAAATATGCACGCGCGTACAGTCACCCATACTAAAAAGACTAAGGCCTTGTTCGGTTACATGGGATATAATCCCACCATGGATTTAATCCGGGTATGGATTGGGTGAATCCATATCTCACACCTAATCCCATGGTGGGATTAAATCCATCAACAAATCCATGTGACTTTTAAAGCTAGTTATTCTTTTGATCCATGGATTCTAATGTAAACTTGTGTAATATCTCATGGATTTGTTCCATACCTAATGGGCTATGGATAGAATCCATGTCTTCCATAGTTTAAAAAATTCCCAAACCTTTGGGTTATATTCCATGATGAGTTTAACCGAATAAAAAAAATTAAGTAGTCATGGATTATTTTGGGGCATGGATTGAGGCATGGATTTAATTCCAATCCATGCTAATCCAGAGCGGGATTGATGTAAACGAACAAAGCCTAATGAGATGGTAAATCACTGTCGAATGCCGATGGACACCTCACCTACAACTAAAATGGTGACATTATTAAATTCTAAAATAAGTATACGTACAAGAAAACGCAAGCACCCGTACTAAATAGAGGACCTAAACCCAATGAACAGACTCCACAATAAGGAACTTAACCAGCAAGTTACGTTTGATTCGCGTCGCTCGTCGCATTTTCAAGTTGACTTATTTCACGTTCATCGCCATAGGTTATGCATGTTACATGTGTTTAGGGGTGGTAATGGTTCTAAATTTTACACTATAAAATTAAGGACTGGTTTATATTATAATTGGCTCTATTTGTATTTGTTTTTAAGTAAAATTAGTTAAGAGCTCAAATGAATCGTGAAGAAACATTTGAATCGTAATTCATTGTCACCTCTATGTGTTTTACGCTTGTGTTAAACACTTGTCATAAATAATGATGATGATTTGAAAGAAGTAAAAACTCTAAATTATATCATGATTTAGGTACTTGAGGGGAAGCATCATCATATATATCAAACTATTTATCTCTGGAGTTTGGAGTGCGCATTACAAAAAAGACAAAGAAAATCAAATGACAATTTGATGCGTTCACGCTATGAATTACTAATCGTTTTGGCTAATGCATAGTACAGAATTACAGATCTAGATCAAACCTAAGACATATTTATATACTTATGTGTAGCTTAGACTACAATATAATATACATGAAAAATACAGTTAAAATAAATACACATGAATTTGTGTATTTGAGGTGGGACCTTGGCCTCGAGGAACGTGGAAGAGGCTCCTCTATCCTAGGGCCGACCCGGAGGATGCTGGATATGTATAACTGCAAAAATACCTCCTGTGTTGTTGTGACTGCAAACCATTTTTTAAAATAAAGAAAAAGTTGAATCGTTATGGAGTGTTTGGTTTGAAGAATCAATTCATTTAGATGAGATGGTACGTCATAAGTTCATTTCACAAATTTTATTATAAATTATTAGTCTATGAGGAATAAATTGGTGATGGATCAATTTTCTTCATTTTACAAATCAAATAAGAAAGTAAGGAGTGAGAAAATAATGGACTACCTCATTCCTCAAATAAACACGCTATACACGTACGAAACATGTTGCCAAAACTAGGTAAGAAAATGAAAAAATGAAAGAAAATTCTTATAGAGTATTAAATCTAATTATAGAAGAATGTAATGACAGTAAAGTCACCAAATAAATAGTTCATTGTAGTTGAGTTGTACATTAATAGACAAAAATAATAGTTGCACTAGTTCGGTGCTAGTGCATTGCTACATTTCAGTTTCTATATTATATAGATAGATTTTATGGTAGACCCTATTTAGTTAGGATAGTTGTTGAAACACATTTCAAACCTTTATGATACTTGGAGTCATGTCGCGATTAACGGTGGGAACGGAGGAAGCGGAAGAGGAATTTTGGCGTGAGGGATAAGTTGGATCACGGGTTAGATTAGAAAGAAGTATAAGGATTTTTTATAAAAGGCATGACGGTAGAAACCAGAGAAACTAGTGTCTTATAGAAGTAGAGATTTACTGAAAGATGTTGTCGCAGTCATTAAGGAGATAATATAAAACTTAAATGGCACGATATGTGGATAACTTGTATTTAGAGATTGAAAGAGAGTAGAGTTCTCTTTCCTAAGAGATATAGATATTATTGTAGCATTTATTGTATCAATTTTGGCGCCACATAGATTATTATGTGTTCACAAATCGATATTGATAATAACACAAAGGCTAGTGCCTAAAGAGTCGAGACCAAGCATTTCTTCTCCACGTTTTCTTGCCAAAAAATTGTCTGGTCGTAGCATGTATATATGTTTGACTTTTTCTTTTTTTTTTATATTCCATTTTAGTTTTCAAATGTCCATTCAACCAAGTTCAAATCTCAAAATTCAAATTTAGATGCCACAACACAAAACCAAATTCAACATGATGCATTACTTTAGATATTTCATTTAGTATTTGTTTTAATCAAAGAGAAAAAAATGTCCCATTCATAAAACACATATTTACAAAATACACTATTAAAATTGTCGTTGCGTGTCCCAGCCCAGATGGGTTGGCGCGAGACGGAACACAAGGGGGAAAACGCGGCTCGTGTTGTCCTGCGCCAGGGGGATGCGCTTGCAGTACGGGTTACAAGCGTTCGCGAGAGAGAGAGGGTGAGCCTGCTCGTCGGCCCGTTCTCCCACGCGACCCTCCCGCATGGAGGCCCTGGACCTTCCTTTTATAGATGCAAGGAGAGGGTCCAGGTGTACAATGGGGGTGTAGCTATGCGCTAACGTACCCGGCAGAGAGGTGCCTGAGCCCTGTGTACACGGTAACGTGGCCGTCGGAGGAGCGCTGGAATCCTGTAGAAGCACAGCTGTCGGGGCTGCTGGGACCTTGCTGACGTCTCCTTGCTTCCGTAGGGGGCTGAGAACCGCCGTCATCATGGACGCACGCGGGGGGCCATCATTACTTGTTACCGGGGCGAGCCTGGATGGGACGCCGGTCTTGTTCCCCCGTAGCCTGAGCTAGCTAGGGGTAGGGTAATGATGCATCCTCCATGGTGCGGTCGGTCCGAGCCCAAGATCGGGCGAGGTGGAGACTCCTCCTGAGGTCGAGGCCGGGGTCGAGCGAGGATGCGATTCTTCCCGAGGTCGAGGTAGAGGTCGAGCCCTGGGTCGGGCGAGACGGAGACCACCTTCCGAGGCCGAGGTTGAGGCAGAGCCCTGGGGTCGGGCGAGGCAGAGTCCTCTTTCCGAGGCCGAGGTTGAGGCTGAGCCCTGGGGTCGGGCGAGGCGGAGACCACCTTCCGAGGCCGAGGCGGGGGCCAAGCCCTGGGGTCGGGCGAGGTGGAGACCTCCTCCTGAGGTCAAGGCCCAAGGTCGGGCGAGGCAGAGTTTCCTGTTGCGCCTGAGGCTGAGCTTAGCTGTTGCCAGCCTCACCCTGGCGGGTGGCACAACAGTCGGAGAGGGGCGAGCGGCGCTGTTTTCCTGTCAGGTCGGTCAGTGGAAGGATGAAGTGACTGCGGTCACTTCGACCTCGCCGACTGAGGCACGTGTGTCAAGATAAGGTGTCAGGCGATCCTCGCATTGAATGCGCCTACGATACGGTCGGTTGGTGAGGCGATCTGGCCAAGGTTGCTTCGCTGCGAAGCCTGCCCGAGCTGGGCTTCGGGCGAGTCGAGGGTGCGCCCGTTGCTTGAGGAGGCCCTCGAGCGAGGCGAGAAGTCGTCTGGGACTACTGTTCCCGCCCGAGGCTGGGCTCGGGCGAGGCGAGATCGCGTCCCTTGAGTAGACGAAGCCTTGACCTGAATCGTGCCCATCAGTCTCTGCAACTTGCACTGATGGTGGTTACCAGCCATGTTTAGGAGTGTTGGGGGTACCACTAATTATGGTACTCGACAGTAGCCCCTGAGCCTCAAAGGGAGTGTTGGTACTCGCTTGGAGGCTTTGTCGCACTTTTTTGCAAGGGGACCGGCCTTTCTCGGTCACACTTTGTTCCGGTGGGTGCGCGCGAGCGCACCCGCCGGGTGTAGCCCCAGAGGTCTCGGAGGAGTGGTTTGACTCCTCTGAGGTCTTAATGCCTTTCGTGATGCCTCGGTCGGTCTGGTTGTCCCTTCATGCGACCTGATTGTAGTCCGCGTGCATGGTCAGGTTCCGAGTTTTTAGGCTGGTTTGTTGACACTGTCAACGGTTTGGCCGTAGCCGGGTTTGCGAGAGTAGCCCCCGAGCCTCTGCACAGAGCGAGAGGACGATCAAGGACTGTCTCAACTTTTATTATACACCCCTTCGTCGCCTTTCGCCAAGGAGGAAGTGGGGGAAAGCGCCATGTTGCCCTCGGAGGGCGCCGAACATGGTGTCTCCAGTGAGTTGCTTACGGGTGATCCGAGTGGACGCTCGTGCCCCGTTCGATAAGGGTCGGCTAGTGGCCCAGAGGCGCGCTCCAAAAGTACCTGCAGGTGATTTGCCAGACCCGGTCCCGTTCGATAGGGTCCGAGGGCTCGATGCCTCCCTCTGATGGGATTCTGTTACAAAATCGCTCTTGCTGGTCTCGGAAATGTCCTAGGGTACCTCAGGAGCGTAGCCCGAGCCTCGGTCATGTAACGGACGTACCAAGAGTCATCCCTCGCTCTGCGTGCTCTGGGCGGCTGTCGAACCCTTCCGAGGGGCCAGCCTTCGAACCCCTGATTAGTAGTGGGTGCGGAGCCCGAGTGCTCTAGGGCGGCTGTCGAACCCTTTCGAGGGGCCAGCCTTCGAACCCCTGATCAGTAATGAGCTTGAAGCCCGTGTGATCTGGGGCGGCCGTCGAACCCTTCTGAGGGGCCAGCCTTCGAACCCCTGATCAGTAGGAGGGCTCGGGGCGCGCTTCCTTCGCGGAGAAGGATCCCTTTCGGAATATCCCCTTTCCCGGTCCCTGTAGCAAGAGAGAGAAAGGGGAGAAGGAAAAGGATATGAATTTAAATGGTGTGGCGCACCTTTTTTGACGCGGTCATCATGGCGGAGGTGAAATGACGCCCGCTTCACCTGCCAAAGGTGTCGCTTGCCCTGCCGAGGAGTTAACGCGACAGGACGGACGGTTCGCGGGGCGGCCGTTGCGCGTGCGCGAGTCGTTCGAGGAACAGGCGTTTCGCCTTCGAGTTTGAATTTCGCGGCGGGTTCGGGCGAAGTGTTGAATGGATCTCGCTCGGGCCTTTATATACCCGGAAGAGGGGCCAGCGGTGGTTCTTTACTCTGTTGCTCGCCTTCTGCTTTGGTTTTCGCAACTTAATAGAATAGCCAGAGAAAAGAAAACCGCGCACCTTGTCCCCTCCGCCTCCATCCCCTTCGTTCGGCGATGGCCGACAGGGTGACCGTCGTTCCGCCGCGCGATCCGTGGCCTCTCTCCACCGCCACGATGGACGTTCTGGAGGCCCTCGTCGCCGATGGTTTGCTCCGTCCCCTCTCCAGTGACCCACAACCGGAGTGGATGGTCCCACCGCGGGGGTGGTTGCCGCCATCCATCGCCGGAGGGTGCTTCCTTTGGCAGAGCGGCGGTTGCCGCTTTCGGAGATGAAGGCGGGGGTTGACTTGGAGGGTTTGCAGACGTCCTCGGCCTCCCTCTCCACCGACGACCTCCACAGGCGGGTAGCGGGCACGGTAGGGAGGCTGGATGCCGACGCCCTTACCCAGCCCGTGATGCGTCCCGAGCGTGGGTACGTGTCCCTGGTGAGTGTCCGTTCCTTCTCCTATCTTGTGTCGGGTTGCCTTTGATTCTTACCGTTGGGATTTCCGTTCGTCTCCAGGGGTTGGGGTTTTACATGCCCTCCCTGCCACCGGTCCCGGAGGATGCGATGGACCGAGCCACGCGGAGGGTCATCGCGAAGAAGAAGAAGGAGAAGAAAGACGCGGAGAAGGCTCGGGCTCGCGAGCGGATGCGGGCTCGGGATGCCTTGGAGTGGCGTCGTTGGAGGCAGGAGAGGGACGGGCTGCCGAGGGAGCCGTCACCGGAGACGCCTGACGACGATGATGATGACGAGGACGACGACATGGCGGCCCGCCTTAGCCTTAGCCCGGATCTGGGGCTGGGCCAGGGGTCGTCGAGCCAGCCTCCAAGTGGGCTGGCGCCATCGGTATCTGGGGCCGGGACATCAAGGTCCCGGTCCGAGGAGCGGGGACAGTCCGAGGGGGTACTTGACCCCTTGGCCGAGGTAGTTGAGGTGACTTCGGGGAGTCAGGCCGATCTGCCTGTCCCCCAAGAGCAGTCACCCGTGCCGGCTGTACAGGAGGTTGATCCTCGGGTCGTCGTGACGGCGCCTGGGCAGGCCGTCCCTTCAGCGCCTCGGGCGCCCGAGGCAGGAACGGCGTCGAAGTCGACAGCGGGGCAACCCTCGGCAGCGCCTGCGGGGACCGAGGCCCGAGGGGCCTCCCCGCAGGCACGATTGGCCTTGGTTCGGAGCGGGTAATTATCTGAGGATACCTCTATTTTGGCTCTTTCTCCATGTGTCCTGATCCTGCTTTATCTCTTCCTTTCAGCAAACGGAGGCAAGGTTCGGCCGGTCTGGCCCCCCGGAAGGCCCTTAAGACGGTGTCGGCTTCTGCAGCCAGTGCCGCAGCGCGCCACGCCGGTTGGCTGGCCTCCGCACAAGACGCCCTCGAGCGGGGGGGGGGGCAGGCGGCACGAGTTGCCCTGGGGCAAGCTTTCTAGGCTGACCCCTCCATCGGGGCGGCCATCGTATCGGGGAAGCTGCTGGCGTGGTCGCGGCCCCGAGCCCACCTGACGTGTCGCCGGCGCCGGCACCAGCTCCTGCCGAGGCCGTTGCTGTTTTGCCCGTGGAGCCACCTGTCACCGCTGATGCTGGGATGGCTGAGGTGCCGCTGCTCGAGGTCGTCTCCGACCTCCATAGTCTTGGCCATGAGGAGAGGGCGGCTGCCGTTGCCAAGGTCGGTGATCGGAAGCCCGCCTCCTTAGCCGAGGGGAGGCCCAGTACGTCGTCAGCGATGGCACCCGATGCGTCGACTGTAGGGGGCCCGACGCCTTGGAGGAGGGGCGCGTAGAACCGTGGCCCGTCTTGGGGAGCGACGACCTTATCCCCGCGCGGTGTGACCCCAATGAGTGGCGTGGGCAGGCGCTCCGGTTCTGCACCCGCGGCGCCCCGAAACCCCTCTTCGTCCTTGACGATGAGCGGGAGGAGCAGTCTCGGGACGAGCTCCGTGAGTATGCCGAGGCGGCGATGGGGTCGCTTCGGTCGACCATGGATATCCTTTCCAGGGACGTTCCCAGGGTCCTCCAGGTAAGGATTTCAGGCATACCTTTCGCGTGACCAGGGCATTCTTTGTAACACCCTGCTTCCCTTCCTTAGGAACTGACGGATGTGAGCACCGCCAAGTCGTTGTTCATCCGCCGCGAGACCGATGTCTGGGTTTCGCTGCGGTTCCTGAGGGCCGCGCTTGCTGAGGCTAATGAATGCCTCGCCCAACGGAGCACCAAGGTGGCGAACCTTCGGTTGCTCTGTGATGAGCTGGAGGTGGAGGCAGCGGCGGCGCAGGCAGAGGCGGCGTCGGCACGGACGGAGGCGCAGCAGCGGCAGCTGGAGCTTGGCTAGGTCATTGGCGAGCGGGACCAATCTCGGAGCTAGGCTGCCGAGGCTGTAGGCCGGGCTGAGGCCCTTGGGGGTCAGCTAGCCGAGGTATCTGCTCGGGCCGGAGCCCTTGCGGAGGACCTGGCTGTGGCCGTCGGGTTTGCTCAGTCCGCCCAAGCCGCAGCCTCGGAGCAGCGTGCCCGGGCTGAAGGTACGTTTCGGCCGCTTTGTGACTTCGATTCAGCTTCATTCTTCAACTCGTGTCTGAAGAATTCTGTTCTGCTGTCTGCAGAGTTCGAGACAGCTCTTAACGAGTCTGTCAAGGCACTTGCCCAGACGACTGAGCAGAAGGAGGCCGACCGCGTGGCCATGTCCGAGGCTATCTCGGCCTTCTGCCAGGTCTTTGGCCTTGATGACGTCCCCTCGGGTAGCTCCCCCCAGAGTCGCCTGTCACACCCGGTTTTGGAAGGCAAACCGAATGCGAACTATGTACGTGCCAGGATCAGAACTCACGTACACAGTGATTACATAAATGAACATCATCACACAATGCTCGAGTAATATCATAAAAGAGTACTTATTACATCATTGAGTCATGGACATCCACATAGTCATTGTCTTAACAAGTAAATCAAAGTACTAGCGAAACGCAGTAAAGATAAGGCCTTCACAGGCAGCTGACTGGGGGTTGCCGCCGACCCACACCTAGAATTCGTCGTAGTCTTGGAACTCCTGGAAGTCTCCTTCCACGACTTCGCCTTCTCCTGAGCAGTGGTTACAGTGCGGACAACCTGGTGTTTTGTGGTAAAGCAAGGATGAGTACACATCAACGTACTCAGCAAATGTCCCGTTTGGCTGAAGTGGACTAGCTTTATGTGGGGTTAGGCTCAAGCAGTTGCTTTTAGTTGGTCAGGTATTTATCATTAGTAGGAGCCAGATTTTAGCATTAACCAACCCGTAAACCATTTCCTCATCGAGGAACATCATCATCATAGTCGAACCAAAACCATAACATAATCCATGTATCTCGAACCATCTGTATCTCTAATCAAAGAGGATCCCAAGGCTGCTCTTAACCGTGAGCACGGCTGATATACCAGTTTCACTACCCTCTGCAGAGGTCGCACACTTTACCCATGAGTCATGATTCCCTTTCTACCCGGGGAGAGCTAATCCCCATTGACCACTACCTAGGTGGTCCGGCAGGGCATCACTACGTAGCTTTTACAAAGATTCCCTAGAGATCATAGCTGCCCGTTAGGTTTCTCCAGTTTGATAAACACAGTACCCCTCCCCGCAGGAGAGTGGCTAACAAAGAGCAAAACGAAAGAACCTCGGCACTCAGCCTCGGCAGAGCAAGCACTGTGCCTGGACCCCATTGACGGCACGACGGCTAAGCAACTACACCTCTAGTTCACCCAATTAATCAGCTAAGGGCATCCCATTTCACCCTCATGGTTGCACTGTTATCCCGGGTGGTCTCTCAACGAACCAGTCCTTACGGAGAGGTACTCAGGAAACAGCCTGAGCCCCCTAGAGTATCACAAGATCATCAACATCATCAGGATAACAATATCATAAATAGTCACATCATGTTCATTGATTAAGTTAAGGCAATAGCAGAGTGCTAACCATAACAACCCATAAGGTCATCAAGGATAAAGTAAAGTGAAAAGCTAGTCAATCCTTAGGTTTCGAGTAAGTAATGCGGGGTAGTAAGTTATAAATGAATAGGACATAATGGGACAGAGGACACTTGCCTTCACCAAACTGCTGATCAGGGACTTCCTCTGCAACCTCCTCGGGAAACACAGACTGCTCGTTGTCTACGTAAAGTAATCATTCACACTATGCACTTGGGAAGATAACAAACAAAAAGCAACATACCAAACATATGCAGCAGAGAGATCACAAGTTCATAGTTGAAAAGGGATAGGCACTCTGGTGTTCCCTAGGTCTGGGGTAGAGGACTATACAAAGTGATTCATTATCCACTAATCAGGTTTAAGTCAGTAGAGGGATTAAATCATTACATGGTTTTAAGTTCCTAAACTTAGGTGTTTAAGTCCATAAACTTAAGTATTCTAACTTTTATTAAAGTCTACCAACTTCTAATTATCTCAAATAGGGTTCCAATAGCCTTAATCCTATCCTAGTGATTAACTATTAATTGGTACATGGAAACAGCAGGGAAACATTGTTTAAATAGATAGACAAAAACATCATGAGCATTTTGCAATTTGAAGCACTTAATTTGGAGTTCATATGACAAAGTTATGAATTTTACAAGTTTAGGGGTTAAAAATATACCCTAAATACCTATTTTGAATTAAATAAAAGGTCCAGGGATCTAACTGAGAGAAACCAGGGACGGCGGGTTCAAATTCCAGAAAACCGGGGGTCTCTTTAAGAAAATGCGCAGGCGAAGGGGTATCGGGCTCCTACGGCCGTCGGATCTCAGGCGAACGGCCAGGATTAGATCCTGCGGGCGGGCGCGCGAGCGCGCGGCGGCCTGGGCGGCTGACAGGCGGGACCGGGCGGGCAGCGCGGGGCGCGGGCAGGCTGACAGGCGGGACCGGCCGGCAGCGCGAGCGCGCGGGCGGGCTGACAGGCGGGACCGGCCACCAGCGCGAGCGCGCGGGCGGGCTGACAGGCGGGACCGGCGGGCAGCGCGAGCGCGCGGGCGGGCTGACAGGCGGGGCCCAACGGTAGGGAGGCGGGGTGTGGGGGAAGCGGGCCTGGGCCGCTGGATCTCTGGCGGACGGCCAGGATGGGCTTCGGCCTAATTGAAACGGGACCGCCCGATCTGGGACGGACGGTGGGGATCGGGTGGCCGGCCTGGGCTTCTTCTACGGCTAGCTGGGGCGGCGGCGCTCGTCCCCGCGGCGGAGGACTCGCTGGAGACGAGGGGCGCGGGCGTTTGGCGGGGCTCCGAGGCGACCTGATCGGCCGTGAAGGTTGGGGAGGGCACGGGGAGTCCTCTGGTGGGGTCTGGGTCGGGGCAGGGGCATCGGAGGGGGGCGGTCCACGGCGGAGCGGCTCGGCGGCGGCATAAATCTACTCCGGCGAGGAATTACACATGGCAAAAGGCAATACACGGGTCGATAGGGGCGGGAGAGGTTCTTTACCTCAAGGCGGGCTCCGGGGACTCCTCGGCGGCGGCAATGGCGCGACGGTGGCCCGGGGCGACGGTGGCGGACCTCCGCGGCTGCACGGGGAACGGCGGGTGAGCGCGGGCAGAGAGAAATAGGGAGGGGGAGAGGGAATTGGGGCGCGTCCCGGGTTGCGGACGCCGGGGCGAAGCTCACCGTGGCAACGGACACGGCGGAGCTCCAACGGCGGCCGGGAAACGAGCTCGGGACGGCGGGGATTTGTGGCGGCGGTGCTCTGGCGTGCGCGCAGCGAGGGAGAGGTGGAAGAGGGGTCTACTGGTGCGCAAAAGAGGGAGGGGGAGAGGGCGAGTGGGGCTCTGGGCTCAAGTGGCCAGGGGCGGGGCGGTTGCGAGCTCCACGCGCGACGTGGGCGCGGAGAAGGCGGCCGCGCGCAGCTCGGGCGGCGGTTACGCGAGGACGACGGGGCTGACAAGCCGGGCCCGCGAGCAGAGAGAGAGGGGAGAGCGGGGGCGGGCGCGCGGAAGGCGGCCGCGCTGACGGGCGGGCCCGCCAGGGCAGAGAGAGCGGGGGGGGGGGGGGAAAGAGCGCGCGCGCGCGGGATGGGCCTAGCTGGGCCGAAAGGCTGAGGGGGGCGGGGGAGTGGGCTTCTTTCTCTTTTCTTTTTATTCTGGAATTGTTTTTCCCTTTTCTTTTTATTTTCTCCATTTGATTCAAATCCAAATAAGCCACAAATTCAAATTAGACCTTCCAAGAATTATGCACCAAGCAAAAGTGAAATCTAGGGTTCAACATGATGCAACAATTCATACTCCCTTAGGGTTTAACCTATCAAACTTATAATTACAAATAAAATAAGCACTTTTCTCCTATAGAAATGAAAAAGAAAAGAATGAGAAAGGATGAGAAAAGGGAAGTAACACCTGAATTTGTGAATATGAGCAAAGAAATTTTATACCCCCAAATTCAGGGTGTTACAAACCTATCCCCCTTAAAAGAATCTCGCCCCGAGATTCAAGGTTGGTCAGCAAAGAGTTCAGGGTATTTGGCCTTCAGATCATCTTCTCGTTCCTAGGTTGCTTCTTCCTCCGAGTGGTGACCCCATCTGACTTTGCACATTCTGATGGTGTTCCTCCGGGTGACTCTGTCTGCAAACTCCAGAATCTGCGTTGGCTTCTCTATGTAAGTCAGATCCTCCTGGACCTCCAAACCCTCCACTGGCAACTGTTCTTCTGGTACTCGCAGACACTTCTTCAATTGCGACACATGGAACACATTGTGCACTGCTGACAAACTTTCTGGTAGGTTGAGCTGGTAAGCCACTTCTCCACGCTTTGCTTGAATCTGATATGGCCCAACGTACCGGGGTGCTAACTTGCCTTTAACTCCGAACCTTCTGACTCCCCTGATAGGTGACACCTTCAGATAGACGTAGTCTCCCACTTCAAAACTCAGTTCTCTTCTCCTTCGGTCCGCATAGCTTCGCTGTCTTGACTGGGCTGTCTTCAGGTTCTCCCGAACCATTTTGATATTCTCTTCGGCTTCAAGCAAGATGTCGGGGCCAAACACCTGTCTCTCTCCAGGCTGGTCCCAATGCAGTGGAGTCCTACAACTCCGTCCATAGAGTGCCTGAAACGGCGACATCTTCAAGCTGGCCTGGTAACTATTGTTGTAGGAGAATTCTGCATAAGGTAACCTTTTGTCCCATCCTGACTTGTCTTGCAACGCACAGGCTCTCAGCATATCTTCTAGGATCTGATTAGTTCTTTCAGTCTGACCGTGTGTCTGTGGGTGATAAGCTGAGCTGAAGTTCAAATGTGTGCCCAAAGCTTCTTGTAGCTGCTGCCAAAAATGAGAGGTGAACTGCGTTCCTCGATCTGACACTATCTTCTTCGGCACACCATGAAGGCAGACTATCTGTGACATGTATAACTCGGCTAACGTTGCTCCGGTGTATGTTGTCTTCACAGGTATGAAATGGGCCACCTTTGTTAAGCGGTCCACAACTACCCAGATGGAATCATAACCGGCCCGGGTACGAGGTAGGCCAACTATGAAATCCATCCCGATCTCATCCCACTTCCACTGAGGAATCCGCAATGGCTGCAACAATCCGGCAGGCCTCTGATGCTCTGCTTTGGTTCTCTGACAGCTATCGCAGATGGCGACATATTCTGCGATCTCTCTTTTCATGCCATACCACCAAAACCTCCTTTTTAAATCCTGGTACATCTTCTCACTTCCAGGGTGTATGGAGTAGGCTGTCTCATGAGCTTCCTTGAGGATCAATTCCCGAATAGGTTTGAGGTCGGGGACACACAATCGGTCCTTGAACCATATTACTCCCTCTTCGTCCTCTCGAAAGTATTTGCCTCTTCCTTCTAAGATCAGCTGCCGGATCTTGTTGATGTTTTCATCATCCTTCTGCCCTTCTTTGATCTCCCGCTCTAGGGTGGGTTCTAATTCCACTGTTACTCCTTGCGTACTGTTCAGGAAACCGAGGCTCAGTCTGTCGAACTCCTTGGCTAACTCATACGGCATTGGGTACGTGGCCAACATATTGACTTGACTCTTCCTGCTCAGAGCATCTGCAACAACATTGGCTTTGCCTGGATGGTAATGTATCTCCAACTCATAGTCTTTGATCAACTCCAACCATCTTCGCTGCCTCATGTTTAACTCTGACTGGGTGAA
Source organism: Zea mays (assembly GCF_902167145.1). Classification (NCBI taxonomy): domain Eukaryota; kingdom Viridiplantae; phylum Streptophyta; class Magnoliopsida; order Poales; family Poaceae; genus Zea; species Zea mays. The sequence continues at coordinate 72,933,166 of NC_050104.1, read as the reverse complement.
TATGTATTTCAGACTTTTATGATCTGTGTAGATGTCACACTTCTGCCCATACAGGTAATGTCTCCAGGTCTTTAAAGCATGAACCACTGCTGCCAACTCCAGGTCATGTGTGGGATAATTTTTCTCATGAATCTTCAGCTGTCGAGATGAGTATGCTACAACTCTTCCTTCTTGCATTAGCACACATCCCAATCCGGTGTAAGAAGCATCGCAATACACTGAGAATGGCTTGTGAACATCAGGCAGGACTAACACAGGAGCTGTAGTCAATCTGTTCTTCAGTTCTTCAAATGCTTCTTGACACTTTTGGGTCCACTTAAACTCAACTTTCTTCGCTAGCAACGCTGTCATTGGTCTAGCAATCTTTGAGAAGCCTTCAATGAAACGCCTATAGTATCCAGCCATTCCAATGAAGCTCTTGATCCCACGAACATCCTTCGGTGCTTTCCAGTTCAGGACATCTGCCACTTTCTTTGGATCCACTGCTAACCCATCTTGGTTTATGATGTGACCCAGAAACAGGACTTCATGAATCCAGAACTCGCATTTGCCCAGCTTGGCATACAACTGATGCTCTCGAAGTCTTTGCAATACCATCTTCAAATGCTCCACATGATCTTCCTCACTTTGAGAGTATATGAGAATATCATCAATGAACACTACCACAAACTTGTCCAGGTAATCCATGAACACACTGTTCATCAGGTACATAAAGAAGGCTGGTGCATTTGTCAAACCAAAGGACATAACTGTGAATTCATATAACCCATACTTGGTGATGAATGCTGTCTTCGGTATGTCTGAGGATCGGATTCTGAGTTGATGGTAGCCTGACCTCAGATCTATCTTCAAGAATACGCTGGCACCTTTGAGCTGGTCGAACAAATCTTCTATCCTTGGCAGGGGGTACTTGTTCTTGACAGTGACTTCATTCAAGGCTCTGTAGTCTATGCACATCCTTTTGGTACCATCTTTCTTTTCTACAAACAACACTGGAGCGGCCCAAGGCGAGGTGCTTGGCCTGATGTAACCCTTCTCTAACATCTCATCTATCTGCTTCTTGAGCTCCACCAATTCTGGTCCAGACACTCGATAGGCTCTTTTGGAAATGGGGGCGGTACCAGGGATAAGCTCTATGGCAAATTCGACTTTTCTCTCGGGTGGCATGCCCGTTAGCTCCTCGGGAAACACATCCGGAAAGTCTGACACGACCTTGATAGTCTCGAGCGGGTTGGGCTCCTTACTATCAACTGAAATCTGGTGACAGACTCCCTCTTCTGACTTAGGCATCCATAGCTCGGCCACTACCTCTTCTCCTGACGGGGACTTCAATGTTACGGTCCGCTTGTCACAACTAACATTTGCTTCATACTTCATTAACCAATTCATCCCTAGAATAACATCTATCCCAGGGGTGTCTATTACTATTAAGTCACTGGGGAATCCTATCCCCCTTATTTCCACCATTATATTTGAGCATATTTTATCTGTTTGCACCTTGCCACCAACCGAATTAATTCTCATGGGCGGCATCATTGCCTCTACTGAGATGTTATGCAATTCTACCCAGGTTGCAGTGACAAATGAATGAGTTGCACCAGTATCAAATAGCACTTTTGCGGGATGAGATTCGACTGAGAACATACCTACTGCCACATCTGGTGCATCCTAGATCGCTTCGGCCTCCAAGTGGTTCACCTTCCCACGGTTGTACGCTTGGTTACGATTGCCTGCTGCCGGCTGCAGTACACCTTGTCTTGTTGGAGCATTGGGATTGGCCTGCTGCTGAGCCATCTTCTTTGGGCACTGCATCGCCCAATGGCCTTGATCTCCATAGTGGAAACATCCTCTGCCTCCTCCTTGTGCTGGGGCTGCTTGGTTGCTCTGATTTGCTGCTGGGGCAGGAAGGCGAGGTGCCTGGTTGTTCTGCTTCTGATACTGATTACCTCCCTGCTGGCTGTGCTGGCGATACTGCTGCTGCTGCTGCGGGTACTGCCTCTGAAACTGCTGCTGATGCGGACGCTGATTCTGATTCTGATATCCCTGTGGGTGACCAGATCTGCCTTGCTGAGATGAACTGCCTGAGAAACGTGGACGGCTGATGCCTCCGGTCTGGGGTCCACTCATCTTGCGCTTCCGATCTTCCATATCCTTACGCTTCTTCTCAGTCATAACTGCCCTATCGATCAGGTGTTGGAAGGTGGGGAAGGTGTGATTCATCAGCTGGTAATGCAGGGGATCCACCAAACCTCTCATGAACCTGTACTGCCTCTTAGCATCAGTGTTGACATCTTCAGGTGCATAACGAGACAGCTGCAGAAATTTGTCCCTGTATTCACTAACGGACAGGGGTCCCTGCTTCAGAGCCAGAAACTCCTCCTTCTTCACGATCATCAGTCCCTCGGGCACATGGTACCGACGGAAACTCTCGCTGAATTCCTCCCAGGTGATGGCTTCGGGGTCAGCATGGGTGGCGAGGTAGGACTCCCACCAGGACTGGGCTGCTCCCCTCAGCTGGCGGGGACCATACAGAACCTTCTCCCTGTCGTCACATTGGGCGGTGCGCAGTTCCCTTTCCACTGCGCGCAGCCAGTCTTCTGCATCCATGGGGTCAGCAGAATGGGCGAAGGTAGGAGGGTGCCCTCTCATGAACTCACCACACTTATCTCGTGGCATCTGGGGCATCTGCACTTGCAATTGGGGTTGGGGTTGCTGTTGAGCCTGCTGCATGGCTACCAGAGTCTGCCCAATGGCCTGCACTGCCTGGGTCTGCATCAAGAACATCTGCTCCACTGACATCGGGGGTGGTGGGGGAGGCTGCCTCTGTTGTTCCTCCTGCTGGTCATGCTGCTCTTGCTGAGCACGCCTGTTGCATCGGCGCCTGTTGTCAGACATCTGTGGAAGACATTCATACATCAGCATTGATCTTACAATCCTTCAGCATAAGAAAAGAGAATACAGAATTCTTCATGACACTGAGTGAACAAAGAGCTTCACTGATCCTCATTCATGATTCAACACAGCTTCTCAGATAAGAAGGAAAGTAGAAGTAAATGGTTTCCCAACTAAACAACTGACTTCATTAACATTACTAGCTAAGCCAAACTGCAGGGGAAAACCCACATGTTGGCTACAGTCATTACAAAGATCCAAATCCAGCACAAGTTCATCATAACAAGCATGAAAGCAACTGATAAGCAAACTAAACTAAATGGAAGCAACTGATAAGCAAACTAAACTGACTACCTAAGACTAAGGCAACTGACTTAAGAATTATTACAAACTTCGACGCTAACGATCTAAGGATCCAGATCTATCCTGGTCTTACAGACAGGGGAACCATAAATGTGGTGACCACGCGGCGGCGAGCGGTAAGGGTGCTGAGTCCCGACAGGAGCGGGGGAACCACCCTCCTGGTGATGGCGCTCTGCCAGCTCAGCACGCAACTCCGCAATCTCCGTTCGAGCCCTGCTTAGCTCGTCCAGAGAGTGATCCAGCTCAGTGTTAAGCACTACGACTAGGTTGACTGTGCTGCTCAACCTAGGGTTAGCCTCGCCAACAGGTGAGACAACCACACTCTCTGTGCTGCCAGTAGGGCGGCGGGGGTAGTACCGAAGGTTGAGACCGTCGGCCACGCCACCGAACAAAGAACAGTACTGGGAGAGTGCACGCCGTGCTGCATCCTGCATAGCCGCCTCTGCAGTGTCCCTCTCGGAGATGGAATAGTGCTCCGAAACGGCCTCCGCACCCCGAAGGTCATCCTCCGGACGGCGAACTAGGCAGGTAGCCTCCCAGCGGTCCGGGTTCCTCCCGCGACTGTGTTGGTAGACTACACAACGATACTCGATCGACCAGGTGTGCCGGTCGAAAGCCTGGCACAGGAAGGTGTCGAGTGCGTCGTGGAAGTGACAACCGCGAGCGGCGTCACGGGTGATGGGTCGGGCGACCCATCCTTCCGCCTCCTGCGGCTCAGAGGACTCCGTGCTGTGGTCTGAGTCGTCGTCGTCGGGGTCTCCTCTAGGACCTCCTCCAGTAGCTCCTCCAACAGCCGGGGCGTCCCGCGGTGGTGCAGGGGGCGCCTCTAGCTGGGCAACAGAGGAACGGGGCCTCACGGACTCCACCTCTCGCTGGGGTGGGGAGGAAGAGCCCTGCTGCTCTCTGTGCTGGCGCCGGCGCTCCTGCTCCTCACGCAGGCGGTGGTGCAGCCTCTCCAGGTGACTCGACTGACCGGACACGGTGCGGTGCAGAGGACGCTCTGCAAGTCGAGACGGCAGGAAAGGAATCACCGACTTACGTGCTGTGTGTCTAAGATGAGCCATCTACAAAAGACACCGTAAGCATAAGAGTAAGAGCAGAACTAATATGACAAGTGAAGAAACCATAAACAGAATAAGATAAAATTTTTAACAAGGTATAGTATATATAGATAGTAAAACATAGGGTTGGTCGAGGTGACCGACTTTTGAAGTAACATCAGATGTCAAGGTGAGGGGGAGGGTCAATAGTCCTTAGTACGACCAGTGCTACTCTAGGTCAGTGGTCCTACAGTCAGCACGGCTTTGATACCACTTATGTCACTCCCGGTTTTGGAAGGCAAACTGAATGCGAACTATGTACGTGCCAGGATCAGAACTCACGTACACAGCGATTACATAAATGAACATCATCACACAATGCTCGAGTAATATCATAAAAGAGTACTTATTACATCATTGAGTCATGGACATCCACATAGTCATTGTCTTAACAAGTAAATCAAAGTACTAGCGAAACGCAGTAAAGATAAGGCCTTCACAGGCAGCTGACTGGGGGTTGCCGCCGACCCACACCTAGAATTCGTCGTAGTCTTGGAACTCCTGGAAGTCTCCTTCCACGACTTCGCCTTCTCCTGAGCAGTGGTTACAGTGCGGACAACCTGGTGTTTTGTGGTAAAGCAAGGATGAGTACACATCAACGTACTCAGCAAATGTCCCGTTTGGCTGAAGTGGACTAGCTTTATGTGGGGTTAGGCTCAAGCAGTTGCTTTTAGTTGGTCAGGTATTTATCATTAGTAGGAGCCAGATTTTAGCATTAACCAACCCGTAAACCATTTCCTCATCGAGGAACATCATCATCATAGTCGAACCAAAACCATAACATAATCCATGTATCTCGAACCATCTGTATCTCTAATCAAAGAGGATCCCAAGGCTGCTCTTAACCGTGAGCACGGCTGATATACCAGTTTCACTACCCTCTGCAGAGGTCGCACACTTTACCCATGAGTCATGATTCCCTTTCTACCCGGGGAGAGCTAATCCCCATTGACCACTACCTAGGTGGTCCGGCAGGGCATCACTACGTAGCTTTTACAAAGATTCCCTAGAGATCATAGCTGCCCGTTAGGTTTCTCCAGTTTGATAAACACAGTACCCCTCCCCGCAGGAGAGTGGCTAACAAAGAGCAAAACGAAAGAACCTCGGCACTCAGCCTCGGCAGAGCAAGCACTGTGCCTGGACCCCATTGACGGCACGACGGCTAAGCAACTACACCTCTAGTTCACCCAATTAATCAGCTAAGGGCATCCCATTTCACCCTCATGGTTGCACTGTTATCCCGGGTGGTCTCTCAACGAACCAGTCCTTACGGAGAGGTACTCAGGAAACAGCCTGAGCCCCCTAGAGTATCACAAGATCATCAACATCATCAGGATAACAGTATCATAAATAGTCACATCATGTTCATTGATTAAGTTAAGGCAATAGCAGAGTGCTAACCATAACAACCCATAAGGTCATCAAGGATAAAGTAAAGTGAAAAGCTAGTCATTCCTTAGGTTTCGAGTAAGTAATGCGGGGTAGTAAGTTATAAATGAATAGGACATAATGGGACAGAGGACACTTGCCTTCACCAAACTGCTGATCAGGGACTTCCTCTGCAACCTCCTCGGGAAACACAGACTGCTCGTTGTCTACGTAAAGTAATCATTCACACTATGCACTTGGGAAGATAACAAACAAAAAGCAACATACCAAACATATGCAGCAGAGAGATCACAAGTTCATAGTTGAAAAGGGATAGGCACTCTGGTGTTCCCAAGGTCTGGGGTAGAGGACTATACAAAGTGATTCATTATCCACTAATCAGGTTTAAGTCAGTAGAGGGATTAAATCATTACATGGTTTTAAGTTCCTAAACTTAGGTGTTTAAGTCCATAAACTTAAGTATTCTAACTTTTATTAAAGTCTACCAACTTCTAATTATCTCAAATAGGGTTCCAATAGCCTTAATCCTATCCTAGTGATTAACTATTAATTGGTACATGGAAACAGCAGGGAAACATTGTTTAAATAGATAGACAAAAACATCATGAGCATTTTGCAATTTGAAGCACTTAATTTGGAGTTCATATGACAAAGTTATGAATTTTACAAGTTTAGGGGTTAAAAATATACCCTAAATACCTATTTTGAATTAAATAAAAGGTCCAGGGACCTAACTGAGAGAAACCAGGGACGGCGGGTTCAAATTCCAGAAAACCGGGGGTCTCTTTAAGAAAATGCGCAGGCGAAGGGGTATCGGGCTCCTACGGCCGTCGGATCTCAAGCGAACGGCCAGGATTAGATCCTGCGGGCGGGCGCGCGAGCGCGCGGCGGCCTAGGCGGCTGACAGGCGGGACCGGGCGGGCAGCGCAGGGCGCGGGCAGGCTGACAGGCGGGACCGGCCGGCAGCGCGAGCGCGCGGGCGGGCTGACAGGCGGGACCGGCCGGCAGCGCGAGCGCGCGGGCGGGCTGACAGGCGGGACCGGCGGGCAGCGCGAGCGCGCGGGCGGGCTGACAGGCGGGGCCCAACGGCAGGGAGGCGGGGTGTGGGGGAAGCAGGCCTGGGCCGCTGGATCTCTGGCGGACGGCCAGGATGGGCTTCGGCCTAATTGAAACGGGACCGCCCGATCTGGGACGGACGGTGGGGATCGGGTGGCCGGCCTGGGCTTCTTCTACGGCTAGCTGGGGCGGCGGCGCTCGTCCCCGCGGCGGAGGACTCGCCGGAGACGAGGGGCGCGGGCGTTTGGCGGGGCTCCGAGGCGACCTGATCGGCCGTGAAGGTTGGGGAGGGCACGGGGAGTCCTCTGGTGGGGTCTAGGTCGGGGCAGGGGCACCGGAGGGGGGCGGTCCACGGCGGAGCGGCTCGGCGGCGGCATAAATCTACTCCAGCGAGGAATTACACATGGCAGAAGGCAATACACGGGTCGATAGGGGCGGGAGAGGTTCTTTACCTCAAGGCGGGCTCCGGGGACTCCTCGGCGGCGGCAATGGCGAGACGGTGGCCCGGGGCGACGGTGGCGGACCTCCGCGGCTGCACGGGGAACGGCGGGTGAGCGCGGGCAGAGAGAAATAGGGAGGGGGAGAGGGAACTGGGGCGCGTCCCGGGTTGCGGACGCCGGGGCGAAGCTCACCGTGGCAACGGACACGGCGGAGCTCCAACGGCGGCCGGGAAACGAGCTCGGGATGGCGGGGATTTGTGGCGGCGGTGCTCTGGGCTCTGGCGTGCGCGCAGCGAGGGAGAGGTGGAAGAGGGGTCTGCTAGTGCGCAAAAGAGGGAGGGGGAGAGGGCGAGTGGGGCTCTGGGCTCAAGTGGCCAGGGGCGGAGAAGGCGGCCGCGCGCAGCTCGGGCGGCGGTTACGCGAGGACGACGGGGCTGACAAGCTGGGCCCGCGAGCAGAGAGAGAGAGGGGAGAGCGGGGGCGGCCGCGCGGAAGGCGGCCGCGCTGACGGGCGGGCCCGCCAGGGCAGAGAGAGCGGGGGGGGGGGGGGGGGGGGGGAAAGAGCGCGCGCGCGGGGGATGGGCCTAGCTGGGCCGAAAGGCTGAGGGGGGCGAGGGAGTGGGCTTCTTTCTCTTTTCTTTTTATTCTGGAATTGTTTTTCCCTTTTCTTTTTATTTTCTCCACTTGATTCAAATCCAAATAAGCCACAAATTCAAATTAGACCTTCCAAGAATTATGCACCAAGCAAAAGTGAAATCTAGGGTTCAACATGATGCAACAATTCATACTCCCTTAGGGTTTAACCTATCAAACTTATAATTACAAATAAAATAAGTACTTTTCTCCTATAGAAATGAAAAAGAAAAGAATGAGAAAGGATGAGAAAAGGGAAGTAACACCTGAATTTGTGAATATGAGCAAAGAAATTTTATACCCCCAAATTCAGGGTGTTACATCGCCTGCGAGCCCTGGGCGGCCATTTGCGTAGTAGACTCCGCGGGGCGCTGCATCATGGCGTTAGGCGGGCCTTCGCCGTGCTCGCTTCCCACTACGACGTGGATCTGGAGCGGGTCAGCGAGGGGTACTGTCTACCCGACGAAGATGAGGCTGCCTTAGTCGAGGTTCAGAGGCTTGACGCGGCCGTCGCGGGCCCAAGCGCGGTGCTGGCGTCCTCCTTCGAGGTGGAGATCCTTCTGCTCGCGTCACCGTCTGGGGCCGGGCCTGATCTCGCCGAGGGTGGAGACGATGCCGACGGTGCCGATCCTCCCCCGAGCGACGTCTGATTCTGCTGGAGCAGTCTGTTTGGAGCATGCATGTGTTTTTCGCGGCCGCCGAGGCCTAAACACCTTATTGTCGTGTTATAAAGCTGCGTTTCTTTTCCTCTCGTTTCAAGCATCTGGACTTGTTCGTTAGTAGCATAATCGCTTATCCGAGCAAGAGTTACTTTTCGCAGAAGGCGTGGGAGTCCCTCGGCTCGGTCGGCCTTGCCGCTTACGTGCACTCTTACTCGTTTTGCAGGATTCTGTTATCGACATAGTCGGAAAGCACGAAAGTCGTTTTGGTAGAAAACTTTTCCGAGGAAAATTTTGATGCGGAGGGGGTTCCCCCCTTCTAGCCCCCGAGGGAGGGTCGGGCTTTGCCGAGGCAAGGCTGACCCTTCCTTGACGGTTAGACTTTATTTATGTATGTAACGAGAACGAGGTATATGAACGACTTGAAACATCTTAAGGGTAGAAGCGACGTAGCTGTTGGATGTTCCAAGCGTTGTTGTAGACCTTGCCTTCTTTGTTGGCCAGCTTGTATGTTTCGGGCTTCAAAATCTTGGCGATGATGAACGGCCCTTCCCAGGGAGGAGTAAGCTTGTGGCGCCCTCGAGCATCTTGGCGCAGCCGAAGTACCAAGTCTCCCACCTGGAAGCCTCGGGGCCAAACCCCTCGGGTGTGGTAGCGTCGCAGAGACTACTGATACCGCGCCGAGTGTAGCAAGGCCACGTCCCGAGCCTCTTTGAGCTGGTCCAGTGAGTCTTCTCGGTTAGTCTGGTTTCTTCGGTCATCGTACGCCTTTGTCCTCGGGCAACCGTATTCTAAGTCTGTGGGCAAGATAGCCTCAGCCCCATAGACTAGAAAGAGCGGCGAGAAACCCGTGGCTCGGCTTGGCGTCATCCTCAGACTCCAAACCACCGAGGGTAGCTCCTTCATCCACCGCTTGCCGAACTTGTTGAGGTCGTTGTAGATCCTCGGTTTAAGTCCTCGCAGAAGCATACCGTTGGCACGCTCCACCTGCCCATTCGTCATGGGGTGAGCTACGGCGGCCCAGTCCACACGGATGTGGTGGTCCTCGCAGAAGTCCAGGAACTTCTTCCCAGTGAACTGGGTGCCATTGTTGGTGATGATGGAGTTCGGGACCCCAAAGCGAGGGATGATGTTAGTGAAGAACGCCACCGTCTGCTCGGACCTAATGCTGGTTAGAGGTCGGACCTCGATCCACTTGGAGAATTTGTCGATGGCGACCAGCAGGTGCGAGAAGCCCCCAGGTGCCTTCTGCAAGGGACCGACGAGGTCCAGACCCCACACAACAAATGACCAGGTGGTGGGTATTGTCTGCAGGGCCTGAGCGGGCAGGTGCGTCTGTCTCGCGTAGAATTGACACCCTTGGCAAGAGTGCACAATCCTAGTGGCGTCGGCCATCGCGGTCGGCCAGTAGAAACCTTGTCGGAAGGCGTTCCCGACGAGGGCTTGAGGTGCTGCATGGTGACCGCAAGCCCCCAAGTGTATCTCTTGCAATAACTCCTGTCCTTCGGTGACGGATATGCATCGTTGGAGAATGCCTGAGGGGCTGCGGTGGTAGAGCTCTTTTTCATCACCCAGTAAGATGAATGACTTGGCGCGCCGCGCCAGTCGCCGAGCTTCGGCCTTGTCGAGGGGTAGCTCTCCTCGGTGGAGATATTGCAGGTATGGGGTCTCCCTCGACACGCAGTGCCTCACCCTCGGTGGCCGAGGATACCTCGGGCTGGGCCGAGGCCTCCTTGGGCTCGGTCGTGTCATCGGTCTTGACGGAGGGTTGATGTTTGTCTCTGGAGAAGACGTCCGGGGGAACCGTTGTCCGCCCCGAGGCTATTTTAGCCAGCTCATCCGCAGTCTCGTTGTACCGTCGAGCGATGTGGTTGAGCTCCAGCCCGTAGAACTTGTCTTCCAGGCGTCGAACTTCGTCGCAGTAGGCCTCCATCTTCCGGTCGCGGCAGTGGGAGTTCTTCATGACTTGGTCAATGACAAGCTGCGAGTCACCACGAGCGTCGAGGCACCGAACCCCTAGCTCGATGGCGATGCGCAACCCATTAACCAGAGCCTCGTGCTCGGCCACGTTGTTCGACGCCGGGAAATGGAGGCGCAACACGTAGCGGAGATGTTTCCTGAGGAGTGAGATGAAGAGCAGGCTAGCACCTGCTCCTGTTTTCATCAGCGACCCATCGAAGTACATGCTCTAGAGTTCCGGTTGGATCGGAGCTGTTGGCGATTGGGTGTCGACCCATTCCGCCTGGAAATCCGCCAAGACTTGGGACTTGATGGCCTTCCGAGGAGCGAACGAGATTGTCTCGCCCATGATCTCCACCGCCCACTTTGCTATCCTACCCGAGGCCTCTCGGCACTGGATGATCTCCCCCAGGGGGAAGGATGACACCACAGTCACCAGATGAGACTCGAAGTAGTGTCGCAACTTTCGCCGTGTCAGAATTACTGCGTATAGTAGCTTCTGGATTTGCGGGTAGCGGATCTTGGTCTCGGATAGCACTTCACTGATGAAGTAGACCGGCCTCTGGACGAGCAGTGCATGCCCTTCTTCTCGTCTCTCGACTATGATCGCGGCGCTGACCACCTGAGTGGTTGCGGCTATGTAGATCAAGAAGGCTTCTCCCGCAGCGGGGGGGGGGGGGGGGGCACCAAGATGGTCGCGTTTGTAAGGAGCGCCTTTAACTTTTCAAGGGCTTCCTCGGCCTCGGGGGTCCAAGTGAAGCGCTCGGTATTCCTTAAGAGGCGGTACAAGGGTAGGCCTTTTTCGCCGAGGCGTGAGATGAAGCGGCTCAGAGCCGCAAGGCATCCCATGACCTTTTGTACTCCTTTCAAATCTTTGAATGGCCCCATGTTGGTGATGGCCGTGATTTTCTCAGGGTTGGCCTCGATGCCCCGCTCGGAGACGATGAACCCCAGGAGCATGCCTCGGGGGACTTCGAAGACACACTTCTCGGGATTGAGCTTCACACCCTTCGCTCTCAGACACTTGAATGTCGTTTCAAGGTCAGAGAGGAGGTCGGAGGCTTCCCTCGTCTTGACTATGATGTCATCGACGTAAGCCTCGATCGTTTGGCCGATGTGCTCTCCGAACACGTGGTTCATGCACCTTTGGTATGTCGCACCTGTATTCCTCAAGCCAAATGGCATAGTAGTATAGCAGTACATGCCAAAAGGTGTGATGAAAGAAGTCGTGAGCTGGTCGGACTCTTTCATCTTGATTTGGTGATAACCTGAATAGGCGTCGAGGAATGACAGAGTTTCGCACCCAGCAGTGGAATCCACAATTTGATTGATGCGAGGCAGAGGGTAGGAAACCTTCGGACATGCTTTGTTTAGACCAGTGTAGTCTACGCACATCCTCCATTTCCCTCCTTTCGTTTTCATAAGCATAGGGTTGGCTAACCATTCAGGATGGAACACCTCTTTGATGAACCCTGCAGCCATCATCTTGTGGATCTCCTCGCCTATGGCTCTGCGCTTTTCTTCGTCGAAATGGCGCAGATGCTGCTTCATGGGTCGGGCTCCGGCTCGGATATCCAGCGAGTGCTCGGCGACATCCCTCGGTATGCCCGGCATGTCCGAGGGACTCCACGCAAAAACTTTGGCGTTTGCGTGGAGAAAGTTAATGAGCACTGCTTCCTATTTGGGGTCGAGCTCGGAGCAGATCCGGACTTGCTTGCAAGCGTCGTTGCTGGGGTCGAGAGGGACGGACTTAATCGCCTCTACGGGCTTGAAGTTGCCAGCGTGGCACTTCGCGTCAGGCACCTCCTTGGAGAGGCACTCCAGGTCGACGATGAGGGCCTCGGACTCAGCGAGGGCCTCAGCGTACTCCACGCACTCCACATCGCATTCGTACGCGTGTCGGTACGTGGATCCGACGGTGATGACCCCGTTGGGGCCCGACATCTTGAGCTTGAGGTAGGTGTAGTTGGGGACGGCCATGAACTTGGCGTAGCACGGTCTCCCCAGCACCGTGTGGTAGGTTCCTTGGAACCCAGCCGCCTCGAACGTAAGAGTTTCCTTTCGGAAGTTGGAGGGAGTCCCGAAGCAGACGGGTAGATCGAGTTGTCCAAGGGGCAGGACGCGCTTCCCGGGGATGATCCCGTGAAAGGGTGTCGCAGCGGCCCGGATCGTGGACAGGTCGATTTCCAAGAGCCCGAGGGTCTCGGCGTAGATGATGTTGAGGCTGCTGCCTCCGTCCATGAGGACCTTGGTGAGCCTGGTGTTGCCGATGACGGGTTCGACGACGAGCGGGTACTTTCCTGGGCTCGGCACGCAGTCGGGGTGGTCGCCTTGGTCGAAGGTGATGGGCTTGTCGGACCAGTCTAGGTAGACTGGCGCTGCCACCTTTACCGAGCAGACCTCCCGGCGCTCCTGCTTGCGGTGCCGAGCCGAGGCGTTCGCCACTCGCCCACCGTAGATCATGAAACAGTCGTGGACCTCGGGGAACTCCTCTGCCTTGTCGCCCTCCTTCTTGTCGTTGTCTTGGCCTTTGCCACCTTCCACCCGGGGCCCGGCCTTATGGAAGTAGCGCCGAAGCATGACGCATTCCTCAAGGGTGTTCTTGACGGGGCCCTGGTGATAGGGGCATGACTCCTTGAGCATCTTGTCGATCAGGTTGACCCCTCCGGGAGGCTTCCGAGGGTTCCTGTGCTCGATAGCGGCGACGAGATCCACATCAGCGGCGTCGCGCTTTTCTTGCGTTTTCTTCTTGGCCTTCTTCTTCATGCCACGCTGGGCGGACGCCTCGGGGACGTCTTCCTGCTGACGTCCCTGAGGCTGCTTGTCCTTCCGGAAGATGGCTTCGACCGCCTCTTGACCAGAGGCGAACTTGGTGGCGATGTCCATCAACTCGCTCGCCTTGGTGGGAGTCTTGCGGCCCAGTTTGCTCACCAGGTCGGGGCAAGTGGTGCCGGCGAGGAACGCTGCGATGACATCTGAGTTGGTGATGTTGGGCAGCTCGGTGCGCTGCTTCGAAAACCGTCGGATGTAATCTCGCAGGGATTCCCCTAGCTGCTGGCGGCAGCTTCGGAGATCCCAAGAATTCCCAGGGCGCACGTACGTGCCCTGGAAGTTTCCAGCGAAGGCTTTGACCAGGTCGTCCCAGTTGGAGATCTGCTCAGAAGGCAGATGCTCCAGCCAGGCTCGGGCGGCGTCGAAGAGGAACAGGGGGAGGTTGCGGATGATGAGGTTGTCATCGTCCGTCCACCCAGCTGGTAGGCCAGCCGGTAGTCCGCAAGCCATAGTTTCGGCCTCGTTTCCCCCGAGTACTTGGTGATAGTAGTCGGGGCTGGGAACCGTATCGGGAACAGTGCCCGTCGTATGGCCCGGCTGAAGGCTTGCGGACCTAGTGGTTCGGGCGAGGGGCTCTGATCCTCCTCGCTGTCGTAGCGTCCCCCACGCCTGGGGTGGTAGCCTCGGCGTACCTTCTCGTCGAGGCGGGCCCGACGGTCGTGGTGGTGGTGCTCGTTGCCGAGGCGACCCGGGGCTGCAGGCGTTGCGTCCCGCGTGCGCCCGGTGTGGACCGAGGCTTCCTGCATGAATCGGGAAGTCGCTGCGCGATGCTCCGGGGGGCACCCTTGCCTTCGGGAGGCAGAGCTCTCGGCCCACCGGACCGCGGCGTCCTCCAGGTGATTCTTGAGTTCTCCCTGGATACTCCACCCTTAGGTGGTGGATGGCTCCAGCATCGCACGGAGTAGTATTGCCGATGCAGCCAGATTCTGGCTGACCCCGCTGGAGGCCGGGGGCAGCCTTGCCCTGGCATCATCGGCGATACGACGCTGGACGTCCCGGGCCTGATGACGCGCTTCTCCGGCGAGCGCTCGGCCTGCCCACTCCTGCTCGATGTTTTGCTGGAGCTGCACAAGTTGTCCTGCTTCCTCGTCGAGCTTAGCCTGCATCTCGCGGATTTGCTCGAGCTGTGTGTCCTAACCTCCGCAGGGACTGGGACCACAGCTAGCTCCCGCAGGATGTCAACGCGAGGCGCAGGCCCAGGGGGATCGTCATCCTCCGGCATACCAAGGTGGTTGCCTTCGTCGTGACCCCCTAGATCGACGTGGAAACATTCGCGACTTGGGCCACGACCTTCGTCGTCAAGACTGTGGCCATCATCGGAGCAATCGGAGAGGCAGTAGTCACATGCGGTCATGAAGACTCGCATGTCACTTTTGATCGATGGACGGTGACGAAGTCGCGTCGGGGACAGACTGCACCGTTATCTCAGGTACGAGGCTAACGCCCAGCAAGTCCTCCGTGAGAGTGCTGGCGTCATCTGTCCACTTGGGGTTGGCATGTTGCGGGGAAACGACACTCGTCGTCGTCTCAGGCGTGAGGACAACGCCCGACATGCCCCCCACTGGGGTGCCAGCCTCGTCGACTCGCTCGACAGCCGACGAGGTGCCGCCTCCTGTCTAGCCACGATTGCCCCGTCTCCTCCTCCTGCGGCGAGGAAGGCGACGGGACAAACCCGAATGCTGCTCTTCCGCCACGGGGGAAGACGTCGTCGAGTCCGCCGTCGCCGGGCGAGCTGCGGCCGTCGTTGTCACCGCCGCGCTGCGGGGGAAGGAGTGCCATGTCATAGCTGCCGTCGAGGGACATGAACTCGAGACTCCCGAAATGGAGCAGCGTCCCGGGCTGAAGAGGTTGCTGGAGACTACCCATCTGGAACTCAACGGGAAGTTGTTCGTCAACACGCAGCAGGCCCCTACCTGGCACGCCAACTGTCGGCGTTTCGACCCGGGGGGTCCCTGGACCGACGAGTAAAATTGTCGATGCGTGTCCCAGCCCAGATGGGTTGGCGTGAGACATAACACAAGGGGGAAAACGCGACTCGTGTTGTCTTGCGCCAGGGGGATGCGCATGCAGTAGGGGTTACAAGCGTTCGCGAGAGAGAGAGGGTGAGCCTGCTCGTCGGCCCGTTCTCCCGCGCGACCCTCCCGCATGGAGGCCTTGGACCTTCCTTTTATAGATGTAAGGAGAGGGTCCAGGTGTACAATGGGGGTGTAGCTATGCGCTAACATGCCCGGTAGAGAGGTGCCTGAGCCCTTTGTACGCGGTAACGTGGCCGTCGGAGGAGCGCTGGAGTCCTGTAGAAGCACAGCTGTCGGGGCTGCTGGGACCTTCTTGACGTCTCCTTGCTTCCGTAGGGGGCTGAGAACCGCCGTCGTCATGGACGCACGCGAGGGGCCATCATTACTTGTTACTGGGGCGAGCCTGGATGGGACGCAGGTCTTGTTCCCCCGTAGCCTGAGCCAGCTAGGGGTAGGGTAATGATGCATCCTCCGTGGTGCGGTCGGTCCAAGCCCAAGATCGGGCGAGGCGGAGACTCCTCCTAAGGCCGAGGCCAGGGTCGAGCGAGGACGCGATTCTTCCCGAGGTCGAGGTAGAGGCCGAGGCCGAGCCCTGGGTCGGGCGAGGTTGAGACCATCTTCCGAGGCCGAGGTTGAGGCCGAGCCCTCGGGTCGGGTGAGGCGGAGTCCTCCTTCCGAGGCCGAGGTTGAGGCGGAGCCCTAGGGTCGGGCGAGGCGGAGACCACCTTCCAAGGCCGAGGCGGGGGCAGAGCCTTGGGGTCGGGCGAGGTGGAGACCTCCTCCTGAGGTTGAGGCCCAAGGTCGGGCGAGGCAGAGTTTCCTGTTGCACCTGAGGCTGAGCTTAGCTGTTGTCAGCCTCACCCTGGCGGGTGGCACAGCAGTCGGAGAGGGGCGAGCGGCGCTGTTTTCCAGTCAGGTCGGTCAGTGGAAGGACGAAGTGACTGCGGTCACTTCGACCTTGCCGACTGAGGCACGTGTGTCAGGATAAGGTGTCAAGCGATCCTCGCATTGAATGCGCCTGCGATACGGTCGGTTGGTGAGGCGATCTGGCCAAGGTTGCTTCGCTGCGAAGCCTGCCCAAGCTGGGCTTCGGGCGAGTCGAGGGTGCGCCCGTTGCTTGAGGAGGCCCTCGGGCGAGGCGAGAAGTCGTTTGGGACTACTGTTCCCGCCCGAGGCTGGGCTCGGGCGAGGCGAGATCGCGTCCCTTGAGTAGACGAAGCCTGGACCTGAATCGTGCCCATCAGTCTCTGCAGCTTGCGCCGATGGTGGTTACCAGCCGTGTTTAGGAGTGTTGGGGGTACCCCTAATTATGGTACCCGACAACTCAAGTGTTAAAAATCCCAATTTAGGGTTTACCAATCCTACCCCCTTAAAAGAAACCTCGACATCGAGATTAAGATGAACTAGGAAAGAGATTGGAAAATTCTACATGTAATTCTTCTTCTTTTTCCCAGGTAGTTTCGTCTTCACCATGATGATTCCATTGTACCTTGCACATTTTGATCACTTTGTTCCTCATAACTCGAGTCAAGGTATAAATGATCTTGACAGGGTGCTCGATGTACGCTAGAGCACCTTGCACACTAAGTTCTTCCATGGGCAGCTGTTCCTCTGGGACTTGAAGACACTTCTTAAGCTGAGATACGTGAAACACATCATATACATCTGACAGATGGTTTGGTAACTCAATATGGTAGGCCATCTGCCCAACTCGCTTTAGAATTTTGAAGGGTCCAATAAAGCGAGGGGATAGCTTGCCTTTGACTTTAAATCTCCTCATACCCTGGATTGGTGACACTTTTAAGTATACATGATCACCCTCTTCAAACTCAAGCTGTCTTCTTCGGGTATCCACATAGCTTTTCTGCCTTGACTGTGCCGTTCTCAAGTTCTCTCGGATCATTCGTACTTGTTCTTCTACTTCTTGAATAATTTCTGGTCCGAAGAACTGTCTATCACCAGTCTGATCCCATACAAGGGGGTCTACACTTTCTACCATATAAAGCTTCAAACGGAGACATCTTCAGACTGTCTTGATAACGGTTACTGTAAGAGAACTCTGCATAGGGTGAACTCTTGTCCCAACTACCACCATGCTTAAGAGCACACGCTCTCAACATATTCTCTAACACTTGGTTGGTTCTCTCGGTCTGACCATCAGTTTGGGGATGATAGGCTCAGCTGAAATTCAGTTTTATGTCGAGGCCCTCATATAACTTCTCCAAAACCATCAAGTGAACTATGACCCTCTGTCAGACACGATTTTCTTAGGTACACCGTGCAGGCAGACTATTCGGGAGATATACAGCTCAGCTAGCTTGGCCCCCCATATAAGTGGTCCTTATTGGGATAAAGTGAGCCACTTTGATTAGTCTATCCACAATTACCCAAATAGAGTCATACCTTGCAGAGGTGCGGGGTAGATCAACGATGAAGTCCATACCGATTTCATCCCACTTCCACTTGGGTATCTTCAGCGGGTGGAGTAATCCGGCTAGCCTCTGGTGTTCAACCTTTACCCTTTGGCAAACATCACATACTGCTACATGTGAGGCTACATATATTTTCAGACCATACCACCAATACTTTTGTTTCAGATCCTGATACATCTTGGTGCTACCAGAATGAATAGAATAGTCGGAGCTATGGGCTTCCTTCAGTATGGTTTCAAGGAGACTGTCAATCTCAGGAACACATATTCTGTTCTTGAACCATACTGTGCCTTGTTCATCCTCCGTGAAATCTAGACCTCTACCTTCTGCCATCAAGTCTTTGATCTCTTGAAATTTAGCATCACCGACATGACCTTTTCGTATCTCTTGCTCCAAATTAGGTTCTAGTTTTATAGTAATTGCCTCTGCATGAGCAACTATTCCCAAGTTGAGCCTTTCAAAGTCTTCTGCTAACTCATCAGGTAACTGAGTAACTATAGCTGCATGAACATGTTCCTTTTGACTCAAGGCATCCGCAACCAGATTCGCCTTGCTCGGATGATAGTGGATCTCCAAGTCATAATCCTTGATGAGCTCTAACAAACAACATTGCCTAAGGTTTAGATCTTTCTAAGTAAAGATATACTTCAAGCTCTTATGATCAATATAGACTTGACACTTGGTCCCTATTATATAATGTCTCCCCGAGAGCATGCACTACGGTAGCCAGTTCTAAGTCATGAGTGGGGTAGTTCAACTCATGTTTCCGCAACTGGCGAGACACGGAGGCAATGACATGTCCTTCTTGCATAAGAACACATCCCAAGCCCAGGAGAAACGCATCACAATATATGTCAAATTCCTTCTGCAGATCTGGCTTTGCCAGCACTGGAGGTGACATCAACTTAAACTTCAGCTGATTGAAACTCTCTTGGAAAGCATGCATCCACTTAAACTCTTTTCCCTTCTGCAATAGTGAGGTCATAGGTTTGGCTATTTTGGAGAATCCCTTAATAAAACACTGATAATAACCCGCGAGTCCTAGGAAACTCCGGATTTCAGTGACTGAACTCTGTATCTTCCATCCTACTATCTCTCTCACTTTAGTCGGGTCCACTTATATTCCACCATTGGAGATGATATGCCCAAGAAATGGTACTTCATTAAGCCAGAACCACACTTACTAAACTTGGCACAGAGTTGGTTATCCCTCAACTTCTGCAACACTAACCACAGATGCTCCTCATGTTCACCATCATTCTTGGAATAAATCAGAATGCCGTCGATGAATACCACAACAAACTTATCAAGATACTCCATAAACACCTTGTTCATCAGATGCATGATGTAGACTAGTGCATTAGTCAAGCCAAACGACATGACAGTGAACTCATATAGCCCAAATTGGGTAGAGAAAGCCGTCTTGGGAATATTTAAAGGCATGATCTTCATTTGATGATAACCCGATCTGAGATCAATTTTGGACAATACCCTGGCACCTCTCATTTGATCAAACAAATCTTCAATATGGGGTAAGGGGTACTTATTTTTAATGGTTACATCATTAAGTGATATGTAATCGACACACATCTTATGGGAACCATCCTTCTTCTGAATAAACAGAACTGGTGCTCCACAAGGTGAGGAACTAGGACGAATATACCCCAACTACTGCAACTCTGTTAGCTATTTCTTAAGTTCTTTTAATTCTTCAACTAACATTCCGCATGGCCTTTTAGGAATAGGTTTGGTCCCAGGTAAGAGATCAATAACGAACTTTACATCCCTATCTGGTGGCATTCCGGGTAACTCCTCTAGAAAAACATCTGGGAACTCTCTAACAACTTTGATATGATCACCCACAAATTTATCGTTAACCATGTATATAGCAGGTTTGGTAGATGTGGGTGGTACAACTGTGACTTCAAATCTATCTCCCTTAGGACTAGAAAGCTCTACAGTTCCTCTAGCATAATGTATTACTGCCTTCCACCGTTTTAACCAGTTCATGCCAAGGATTAAGTCTATGGTACTCTTTTCTAGCACTATAGGCAGAGCCCAGAATTTTCTTCCATAGCGAGCAAATATGAATGAATGTGAAGCTCCAAAATCAAAAATTATAGAAGCTGGCACGGAATTAATGAAGAACGTACCAATGACGATGTCAGAACCATCAGTAGTAGCCTCAACACTGATTTGATTAACCCTCGCAATACTATATCCACGGTTGTTGGCTGGATTCAGAGTCTGCTTGCCCTAATTATTGCCTCGAATGGAGTGTTGGGGTTCCTCTTAGCACAAACATTGGCATAGTGCCCAATCTCACAACACTTGAAGCAGGTAGTGCTAGTAGCGGTTTTCTAGCCAGTAGGTCTCATCGGGGTGCCAGTGGGGTAGCCTAACAAGGACACAGAGTCTGAGGCGTAGCCTGAGGTGTCTCCTGAACAGGACGCTGGTGAGACTGTTGCCCTCCTCTTGGACGAGCTGTGTATCTTGGGGTGGAGCATAGCGAGGACGGATGCTGCTGCTCCCCTGGCCCCTAGGTGATGCCCTTCCTCTTCATCTTGCCAAGCTGAACACGTTTGTGTTCAAGTGTTATGGCCTTGTCTAGAAGCTTCTAGAAAGATGGAAAGGTGTCAGACATCAGCTGGTACTGGAGTGGCCCAATAAGTCCCTCTAGGAACTGTTCTTATTTCCTCTCATCTTCAACAACCTCCTCTAGAGGATACCTTGAAAGTTGAATGAATTTATCTCTGTATTCACTCACTATCATATTCCCCTGCTTCAGGGAGAGGAATTCCTTCTTCTTGATCTTCATCAGTCCAGCAGAAATGTGATAATTCCTTAAATTAGTGGAGAACTATGCCCATGTGATGGTGTCAGCAGCGGCATGAGCAGCACAATATGAATCCCACAAGTCGGCAGCGGAGTCAGTGAGGCGACCCGATGTGTAGAGGACCTTCTTACTATTGGTGCACTGAGCAATGTTAAGCATTTTATCCACTACCTTCAGCCAATCATCTACCTGTAGTGGATCTAGAGAGCTGGAGAAGGTGGGTGGCTTGTGACTCATGAACTCCCGGTGCTTATCCCTAGGTGGAGCTGGTGGTGGTGGAGGTGGTGGCTGTTGT
Organism: Zea mays; assembly: GCF_902167145.1. Taxonomy (NCBI): domain Eukaryota; kingdom Viridiplantae; phylum Streptophyta; class Magnoliopsida; order Poales; family Poaceae; genus Zea; species Zea mays. The sequence goes on along the minus strand of NC_050104.1, from coordinate 72,912,265 downwards.
CGATCTTTGCGGATCTAAGCTTGCATCTCCGCCATAGTGTTAACCATTTGCTGCAGCAGTTGCATCTGAGCGGCAACCACATCATCTGTCCCAGCAGGTGGAGGACTCGGAGGAGGATTCATCTCCAGTTGTGGTTGGATAACTACCCTCCTTCAATGAATACGAGCAGGTAGATTGATACCGCCTTCCTTCCTGGTATTGACCATATAGGTTAGAAACACATGGTAAGACAGATTTGCAGATAAGACAAATAATACGAGGCACCCAACTTTTGGGTCATAATATCTTAGTAGATTAGAATATCACCTACTTAGTACTATTATATTACCCTATGGTGGGACATGCTACGATGCCCTACTATACTATTTCACTCAACCAAAGAAGCAAATCAAGCATTTATCATCGAAACAAACATTCAAACACTAAATTATCGATAATAGAAAATATTTTTTTGTCATAGGTCTCCTATCTCTTTAGGGATTCGCAAATATAGGATTCCAAGGTGTGAAATCCTTCCTGCCTTTCTAGAGTAGAAAAGATAAGAGTAGTCAGAGTAGAACAACCAAAGGTGAGACAGGATCAAGAAAAGTATAGAAAGAATCAGAGTAAAGGTAAGTAGGTAAGGATCTTGTCTAGTTCTATTAAGGTTTCGTCCTATAGTCAACATTCCTCTAATAACACTTCCATCACACCCAGATTTGAGGGGTAAACTCGGGTGCGTCTTGTATGTGCGCCAAAGAAGAACAACACATATAATGACCAAGTGTATAGAGATAAACGTCACAAACATTATTACTTAGTGGAAGTATCTTAAAAATAACTGATAACAAATAAAACGAACTAATATTATTTCCTTGACGCCATTAAATCAACTGGGACATGCCACCTAGACCTCGTCAAACTTCTCATAGTAGTCCTCCTCCTGGGCCACATGCTCTTCACCTATGGGGGGTTTATATATCGCTAGGCTGAGCTCGCAAAAGTTCATCGCTCAACAATTGTGGGGAATAATCTGCATGAGCTCACCAATAGTGGGGGCTCATGTGAAGTGTAAGGTTGATCAACAAATAATGGTTAAAGTTGAGCATTGCTTTTAATAAGTTGGTCAAATTTTATTAGCAATTACTCAGTGCAAGTATATACCATACCAAAGTAATAAGAGATCAAACTTAATAATAAAACCACAATGCGATGCGTATGACAAATTAAGTTTACTTCCATAAGTTAATCACGTGAGTGTCTAAGCCGCTCATGACCGTGAGCAAGACTGATATATCAGTTTTACACTCTGCAGAGGTTGTGCATCTTTACCCATAAGCCATGCTACCCATTTGCCAAGGGATCTAGAAGTCTCATTCATCTCTACCGAGGAGACGAGGTAGGGTACTATGAGGCCTTTCCAAAGTTCCACTAGTTCGAGAAAACCCGCTACGGATTCAGGAAGAAGGAAGCATAGGAATCCCTCATCCGGAAAGCTAAATAGACAGTCCAACCCGAGAAACCCCCTATACTCTACAGCGACGCCTCCCCGCTTGCCCCTTTCAGGTAAGGTAGTCTCTCCCTAGCTTTCCTAATTACTTGACCAAGGGTGTCCCATTCCACCCTTGTGGTAGCACTATTTTTCCGGGGTGGTTTTGCATGTTCTAATTAACACAGTAATCTTATCACGAACAAATAATAATCAACAGTAATAATAAAGAATGATCATGTATCAAATTTATCTTAACACCCAAAACCACATAGAGCAATAGCAGAACTACCCAGAAGTTCAATGGCAATCATGGTATAAGATAGACCAAACTAGGTGAGCTATTAGGTCCCATCAAATTAAACCTAAACATGCTAGTGTGATTATAGAGAACATTATTGGGTAACGAAAAGTGGTCAAGGGCACAACTTGCCTTCAATTAGCTCCTGCTCATTATCTTCTACCTGCTGATTTCCGGGCTCCTCAATTACTTGCTTGTCTACTCGCAACAATACAAACAGACATGGCATAGGAGACATTGATATCACATCAAACAGAAGAACATAATGCATGATAATGATCTACGCATCATAACGAGATCCTAGGTTCAAGAACCACTACATTCAGAGTTACGATTTAAGAGTTATGATTTTTGGAATATCTAGGTGTTAAACATAAAACAAAACGAGTGTATAATTTTAACTACATGTTACATAATAAAATAAAGTCACTAAATGATAAAATTGTTAATATGAGTCTAATGCAATTGAAATGGATCAATTTGGGTTTAAAACAAAGAAGTTATGAATTTATGAAGTTTTAGGGTTTAGTTAATACATAAAAATCAATTTTCTGATTTAATTTATTAAATCCGAGATCCAAATTGGACTGCGGGTACTATTTTGAAGTTTTCCAGGGAGCTCTGTGTAAATTATAGGGCCTAAATGAAATTAATTTGCACAGGGTGTGGACGACGGGTTGATTTACCCAGAGTCTAGGGTCTCCCTTGCAAGATCACGCACGGACGATGGAATAGAGACGCGTGGAGCCCAACGACTTGCTGGAATCGTGCCACACAAGGGTACTCACGGTGCACAGGATCCGAATCGCACCGGACCCCCCCCCCCAACGGCGCACATGCAATTAAACGAAAACCCACCCGGACCGCCAGATCAGTGATCAACGGCCTGGAATTAAATGTCGCGATGGGGTATCTCTAGCTTCTAATCAGAGCCATCCGCATGGAGGTCTACGGCTCAGATTAAAAACGCTTGCCCTCGCCCCAGGCCCACATGATCGCGATCCAACCACCTAGGATTAAATCTTGCCCAACCTATACGCACGCCTCATCCTAGCCGCTGGTTTCTAGATCTACGGACGACAGGTTGTCTTCCCCTACTCAATGCTCGGGCACGGTCGATGGTGCGCCTGACGAGCAAATGCGTCATTCCTCCCACAGCTCGCCGCGAAAGCTCATCGGATGGCACCTAGGTCCCGAGCCCGCACCCTACATCGCCTCCACTAATCGCCAACGATAACCTGCTAAGCCCTACGATACCGCAGAGGGGAGGACAGAACTCACCAGAGTTTAGTGTGTCGAGATGGGTTGCCCGCCACCGACGAATAGCGACCCGGCTATCAGTATGGACACGGGTGACGACACCTAGGTGCTTTGGGATCCTGCGCTCGATTGGCTCGGCCACTAGACCAGGCAAGCCCTCGATGATCCCCGAGTAGTCGTCCCTCTAGAACTTAGTGATGTCGAAGCTAACGGCGGCACTGGGCTCTCACGCGGTGGGTCACGAGGGTAGAACTCTGACCCGCAGTTATATAGTGTCGGGTTGGTCGGTAGTGGAGCATGCGGCGCCCCGTTTAATCGCGCGATCCGTTGAGGTTGAGCCACACGGTAATGAGGTTGCGGATGAGCTGATAGCATGGGCCCAGCAAGCAGAGGATGGAGGGGAGATCCAGAGCGTGCGCGAGATGGGCTCGCCTGCCAGCACTGGCCCGCCTGTCTAGATGGCGCGGATGTGGTTAGGTGGGCCGAGGCTGAGGTAGTTGGGCTGGCCGAGAGTAAAACTAGCCCAAGAGCTGGTTTCTTTATTTCTTTCTTTCTCTTTTTTTATTCCATTTTAGTTTTCAAATGTCCACTCAACCAAGTTCAAATCTCAAAATTCAAATTTAGATGCCACAACACAAAACCAAATTCAGCATGATGCATTACTTTAGATATTTAATTTAGTATTTGTTTTAATCAAAGAGAAAAAATGTGCCATTCATAAAACACATATTCACAAAATACACTATTATTATTTCTTGAATGACTAAGTGTTAAGAAGCCCAATTTAGGGTTTACACTAGCTAAACTGATTTCAACGTTTTTAGAAGAATATTGTAAACTTCAATTTAACATTGCTAGGCATAAGTTTTATGATTACGAGAAACCTAACATAAAACTAAATCATATTTCTATGAGCAAGATAACTAGTTAATTGTCTTTCTATTGTTTTTAACTAAGAAAAGTATAGTCTATCTCCTCTTAATTACTTATTCGAAAAGGTTATTTCTAACTACCACAACGAACATCAACTAAATAATGACAACGAGAAGACCGCTGCAAACATTGTTGTCAAATAATTAGCATACGATTGAAAGGTTAACAAGACAACATTTATTTCTTTTAGACTTGAAATTCACATCTATAATCGAATCGTTGCTGCTAGGGGTATATAAAAGATTATCTATAGATATTAGGGGTAGCATGTGAGAATCTAGAACCACTTTTAAACACTTTTAAACTACAGAAATTGTGAGCATAAATTACAAAAGACCAGGGGCCCAAAACAAAGGTGATCATCTTCTACCTTAGATCCTCTCTGGTTCCTGCACAGAGAACAACAAGTAGAAGATCGACGGTTTCACAGCTCGGTTGACAAACGAAACAGAGCGATGACGTCGAGGCAGTCGCGTCTTCACGACAGGTTGTTCGCCAGCGATGAAGGACAGAAGCGACGATGAGCAGAAGGATGGATGTGAACGGCCGAGGTCGAGGACGTCAGGCGGGGCTCGGCACAGCAGTAGAGGAAGTCGTCAGCGCCGTGTCGGCTCCTGGGCGCTCATCGCCGGCTTCGAACGGTGGTGGGCTCGGCTCTGGTCGATGGCGGATGGTTCCAGACGGGCTAGGCACCGGCTGCAAACAGTGGACGACAAGCAATGGCGGCTCACGAGCAGGGTGCCGGCGGCGGTCTTCACGCGTGTATAGAGTGGGAAAGAGCGTGGGGCGAGCTTGGGATGGCCTGGAAACCGAATCCTTAGGCTCAGTGGGGTTTTATAGAGAGGGAGAGAAGAGGGGCGCTGGGAGAGGGAGAGAAGCGGTCGGTGGCCGGCCATCAAGCGCCATTGATGGCAGCGGCGACAGTTACGCGAGAGGGAGAGAGTGGGGGAGAGGAGAAGGGAAAACGGGCATCTGTTTCAGCGTTTCCGTAGTGCAGGGAGGCAGAGCGGCTTGGGGAGGCGAGGGTTGGGGTCGAGCGCGCGTGTCTGAGCGAGAGAGGGAGGCCCTCAGGCGGGCCCGCCTAGAAGCGTGAAAAGTGAAGGGAAAAGGAGGGGCACGCGACGGTTCGTGGGCCTCGATTGGGCCTCTTCGACCCGGCCGAGCGGCTAGGTTTAGATTTTTTTTTTCTTTTCTTTTTTTGAATAGGTTATCAATTAAAAATATAAATAAATATATTTTTAAATATTTCAAAAATTATAATAAATTCACCAATAATGTGTACCAATAGAATATTAAATATTTATCTTTATATCTACATTTATTATGTAAATTAATTGTATTCCACAATAATGAAACACTACCAATACAATCTTCAACAAATCAATTCAAACAAAACAAAAAAATCATCCCCTAAAAAGATATTAATGAAATCAAGGACTTGATTCAAATCTTAATTTACTCTCTATTAACATTAACAACTAATAATACATTATTTTAATTGATGGATTTGAGGTGTTACAAAACATATCCCCTAAAAAAGAATCTCGTCCTCGAGATTAGAGAACTTCTGAGAATAGTTGGGGAAATTCTGCTCTGAGTTCATCTTCTCTTTCCCAAGTTGCCTCATCTTCTGAGTGATGACTCCACTGAACTTTGCACATATTGATAAGTTTACTCCGAGTAACTCTGCATGATGTGTCTAAAATCTTAACCGGATATTCTGAATATGTTAAGTCCTCATTAACATTAAGTTCTTCCATGGCTAATTGTTCCTCTATTACTTTTAAACACTTCTTGAGTTGAGATACATGGATCACATCATGCACGTTAGATAAACGATCAGGTAGCTCCAACTGATATGCTACTTCTCCTTTCGTTTCCAAGATCTTGAATGGACCAATATAACGGGGAGACAAATTGCCTTTAACCTTAAATCTTCTCATTCCTCTTATTGGTGAAACTTTAAGATATACGTAATCTCCAACTTCAAAGATTAGTTCTCTTCTTCTATTGTTAGCATAGCTTTTCTGCCTTGACTGTGTTGTTTTCAAATTCTCTCTAACAATCTGCACTTGCTTTTCTGCTTCTTGAAGAATTTCTGGACCAAACACTTGACTTTCTCCAGTTTGATTCCAATAAAGCAGTGTTCTACATTTCCTTCCATAAAGAACTTAAAATGGTGCCATCTTTAGACTTGCCTGGTAACTATTGCTATAAGAAAACTCTACATAGGGCAAACTCTTATCCCAACTTTTACCATACTTTAAAGCACAAGTTCTTAACATATCTTCTAACACTTGATTTGTTCTTTTTGTTTGGCAATTTGTTTGTGAATGATAGGCTGAGCTGAAATTTAGTTTAGTATCCATAGATTCATGTAACCTTTTCCAAAATCGTGAGGTAAACTGAGTTCCTCTTTCTGATACAATTTTCTTTGGTACACCATGTAGACAAACAATCCTTGACATATATAGTTCTGCTAACTGAGCTGCTGAGTATGTGGTTTTCACAGGTATAAAGTGTGCAACTTTTGTTAACCTATCTACAATAGCCCATATAGAATCATATCCATCACGTGTACGAGCTAACCCGACTATAAAGTCCATTCCAATTTCTTCCTATTTCCATTCAGGCACTTTAAGGGGTTGTAGCAAACCCGCTGGTCTTTGATGTTCTGCCTTAACTCATTGACATACATCACAAAGTGCAACGTGTGTAGCAACATCTCTTTCAAACCATACCACCCATACTTTTCTTTCAAATCATGGTACATTTTAGTGCTTCCAGGGTGTAAGGAATAAGCTGAATCATGAGCTTCTCTCAAAATAAGCTGGCGAAGGTGTTCAATTTTTGGTACACAGATTCTCTTTTTAAACCAAATTGTGCCTTGTTCATCCTCTATGAAATCTGGGGCTTTACCCAAACTAATTTGAGTTTTAATTTCTTTAATCTTTTCATCTGATTATTGCCCTTTATGAATTTCATGCTCCAATGTAGATTCCACTTCCATAATCGTTGCTTCTGTATTATTCACCATACCAAGATTAAGTTGCTCCATTTCCCAACATAACTCTTGCGACATCAAATAGGCAGTAATACTGTTTACTTGACTTTTACGGCTCAAATCGTCTGCCACGACATTCGCTTTTTCCTGGATGACATTGAATATCCAAATTATAATCTTTTATTAACTCAAGCCATCTTTGTTGCCTTAAATTGACTTCCTTTTGAGTGAATATGTATTTTAAACTTTTGTGATCAGTGAATATTTTGCACTTATTTCCAATCATATAGTGCCTCCAAATCTTCAAAGCGTGCACTACGGCAGCTAATTCCAAATCATGTGTTGGGTAGTTCTTTTCATGCTTTCGTACCTACCTTGAGGCATAAGCTATTACTTTTCCTTCCTGCATAAACACACATCTGAAGAGCCCTAATCCTCTAGGACTCAAATGTGATACAATTACTAGTCCCAGGAGGCTAGTAAACACATTTATACATTAGATAGTTCCAGATCTGCTTAAACGAGACAAACCTATAAAGGTGGCGATCAACTTTAAGAGTTGGTCCACAACTTGGGACATACATCAGAGTGGGGCTGAAGCATCCCGATATACGTAGCGAAGCAAATCAGCGGTCCAATGGCCATAGGCAAGGTTGGGAACAGGCGTAACTCTTACCCGATCAGCGATCTCCTTCTCTGAAAAACAACAAATAAGCAAGGGTGAGTACTTACGTACTCAGCAGCCCACCTTCACCCATGGAATGGGGAAATTAGATATAATGCATCGAATATGTGGAGCTCAGGATATTTTGCAGACAGAGCAATATTTGATGCAGGGTTATTTTGTAAAACATTTTGTATTTTTTTCAAAGTGCATCCTCTCCCAAAGGAGCAGGAAGTTTTTCAATATAGAACCAAATCCCCTGGACTAAACCATCCAGGTATCTCAGCAGTTTCCCACTGGTTTTCATTTTCAAAAACAGCTACTGGACTTCCCGTCCACCATAACTCATGGCTCAACCGCCGGACCTTTTAAAACCACTTTTCAAAAGCATTTTTGGAAAACAAAACACTAATTGTCAAATCCATGCCATGACTCATCCATATCCGTGGACGCAGACTATTCAAATAGGGTTTTAAACTCTGCGCAGAGGTGTACACTTTACCCACAAGTCATGTTTCTACAATCTCACCGTCATGAGATCCGAATGCCGAATCTCTCTTTCCTTACACGTCCTTACCTTAACGATTATACCGGAAGGAGTCAGACCACCACCATGCCAAAACCGGACAAAACATTCCCCTTCCTTATCCTACCGGTGCTCCCCAGCCATCATAACCCTGGGGTTCGGATCATATAAGTTTAGATTGAGTGGCTGCCCATACAGTCTCGAGTGTTTGTACTTGATAAGAGTATAGGTAAGGAGTAATGACAAACCGGTCCTTATGCGAGAGGGACAATCCTTCATGCTCACACCTAAACCAACTGAGCCATCACCTTAGGCCCTCCCCTAAACCAGGGAGTCCCTGATCATCTCACTCAAGGGTGATAAGGGTGACAACCCTTCATCATACCCATTTTGAAACATTTTCTTTTGAAAACTCACACCTTTTCTCAAATCATTTGTAACAAAGATTCAAGGAGTATAAAGATTAATTGCGGCAAAGTTCTGAGGCTGGGTGGCCATAATAACTTGTCTCAAAATCATATCATGCATAAAATAACATGCTGAGGGTTGTGGATGAAAAACATAAGTAATTTATGCATCAAAGGGATCCAGTGAGCTTGTCGTTGCTTTAACCGGCGAAGGGGTGAGAGCTCGCGGAACTGGCTTCTGGCTCCACCGCCTGGTGTACACTTGCAGATATGGCCTTCACGAGACATCACGAACGCTTCGATAACTATGCAACATGAACAAGCAAACATACAAACCAGCAAGTATATCAACAAATATTTAGTATAGTGGTCAAAATGGCGATATATGGATGGGTAGAGTCTTGAGCAGAATCTGTGTCATGTGGTGTTGTGATATTACTGGTGGTGGAGTGGAGGTGCTTACCAAGAGGGTGGACAGGAGGTGAAGCGACACTATGCGCATAGCCGGCAGAACGGGGTAACTGAGTGGGTGGGGTGTTTGCCTTGGCTGAGGGTGTTGAGTGTGTTGAGAGGGAGAGGGTAGCTGGGTCTATTTATAGCTGGGTGTATGTGGTGTAGTATAGTAGAGTTCACTATTGATGAGAATAGTGGCAAATGAATCATCTGACTTAGTCTGAACAAGGAAATTATATGCAGAATATGGGACAAGAGTATTTTGGGAGTTTTCTGGAATCTCCTAAATTTCTATAGTATTTATTAAAAATAGTTCCAAGATTTTTAGCCTAAAACAGGAATTATGTAGTATTTAAGAAGACCTAAACCTAGTCTTTTTGAATCTTATAAATTATTTGATAGCTCCAAAAATCATAAAACTTTGTGGGTGAACTTATTTTAGTACCTAGAACCCATGGGTGAAGTTAGACATGTTTTGGACAATGTTTGATCCCCAAACCCAAAACCTTAGTCTTCTAAGTAGTGTGTGCCCTATGAAATGAAGTACTGACTCCAAAAAAACCCTAGTTCCCTGGAGTACCGTAATGGAAAGTTGTATTCAAGATACAACTTGATGTATTTCTTCTATAATTGCACTTTCATAGGCATTTCATGAGCATTCATGGTTATATATGATTATGTATAGAGAACGAGGAAGAAATAACTGTTGATGAGGAACAGACTACTCCATCAACAGAAAATCCACCTGCCGGGAACTGTTTCTATTTTGATATTTGTGGAACAGAGCCCGACTCTCCTACAACACAAGGCAAGCCCCGGTGCATTTGCCACCTCCTTGCTTTTTAACTCTTTATCACTTGAATGATGCATTAGGTGATAGAAGTTGGGTGTTAAACCAATTGCTGCATCTCCTTCCTTGGAACTATCTACCATTCCTTGATCACCTGTTTTATTAAAAAGGTTTTCTTGATCACCCGTATGACAGATGGAGAGAGTGAATCAAATACTCGAAGACATGTTACGGGCATGTGTTTTAGAATTTATGCAGAAATGGGATGACTGTTTACCACTGGCAGAATTTTCGTATAACAATAGTTATCAAGAAAGTATTAAGATGGCACCCTTTGAGGCTTTGTATGGACGACGGTGACGTACTCCCTTGAATTGGTCAGAACCAGGAGAAAGGTGGTTTTTCTGGCCTGATATGGTAAAAGAGATGGAAGAAAAGGTTCAACGGATCATACATAACTTAAAAGAAGCACAAGATCGACAAAAAGAGTTATGCAGACAAACGCCGCCAACCCTTGTACTTTCAAGTCGAAGATTATGTGTACCTGAAAGTATCACCAATGAAGGGTGTGACTCGTTTCGGTGTAAAAGGAAAGCTTGCACCCCGATACATTGGTCTGTTTGCTATTCTTGAAAGATGTGGACCAGTGGCATACCGACTCCAATTACCAGAAATATTGTCTGCAGTGCACAATGTGTTCCATGTATCCCAATTGAAGAAGTGCCTTCGGGTTCCTGATCGAACCATTGATGTAATGGATGTTACCTTGGAACCAGACTTAACATACTTAGAACATCCTATTCGAATCCTAGATCAAAAGGACAGAGTCACTCGAAGAAGAACTCTTAAATTCTGTAAGATATAATGGAACCAACATACGGAAGATGAAGCTACATGGGAAACCCAAGACTACTTAGAAAAGAATTTCCCTGGCTTTTTAGCTTCGTGTAATTTGTAAGATATGTACAATTGTTTGTAAAGATGCAATAGACCCATACCACCCCTTGCCTTGTACAAAAAATAAGGAAATAAAAATATGATGTGTTTCCTTTTCCACTACTTGCCATTGGACTCTAAATCTCAGGACGAGATTCTTTTATGGGGGGAAGGATGTAACACCCCTGGTGTTACTGTCACTAAAACTTGAGCATAACATCATGAACATTGGCATATCATATGTTTGTTACACCTAGAATGCATTCACTAGGTAAAAATTTCAAATAAGTTATACTGATATGACTTGATGTGTGGTTAACCCTAGGGTAAAGTGCTTAACCTCATATCAGGGCTTATGGATATAAGTGAAGCCCAAATATGTGAAAACCTCAAAAGACATGCGACATGATCATAAGATATCACATTTGAAGGACTTTAGTGATACCAAAACCCTAAAGTGCTAAAAACCCTAAAAAGACCCCTGGAAAACCCTAAATTAGAACCCTATGGGGCTAAGTGTAAAATTGGTGCACTTTTGGACCAAAGTGCAAATACCAAAGTATTATAACACCACAAATTATGTGTTTCTCACATTTGAGGATTTGCAAGTCAAATTGTGAAATTTGGACATATTTGCAAAAGGGGCACCCATAAACCATATGTGACTAAGTCTGAATTCATTTTAAATGGGTCAACTTTGGAGCCTTATATCTCTTAATCCATAAGGAATTTGCCTAGGATCAACACATCAAGATTATAGAGCTACTAAAGTAGTATAACTTTGTTTAAGTCATAAGACACAAGTGTTGTACAAAAGTTGGAGTTAAATGGACTCAAAGTATTGCTGCCAGTCACCCCTATAGACTGAATTTTTACTGACAGTGAGATCTGCTCAACTTTGGACTCGATTCAAGCTCAAAGGAGTGGGTAAATGAGTCAGGTCTCTATAGTCGATTTGTAGCTAGTTTGTAGAGCTACAACTTTGATACAGAGAGATGGTCAAGTCACTACATGAAATTTGAAGCAAATCACCCTGCAAATTGCTCTGTCAGAACAACTGAAGCAGTCCCTGATGGTACAGTAGCGAAAAGATCTTCTGGTTCAGTAAACCTCGCCGTCGGCGACCCTGCGCTTGGATTCGCGCCAGGCACCGCGATTCATGCTCAATGGAGTACAGATAGCTTCTTGGGGTAGGAAATATCGCATTGAGGATGAACTTAGGCCACTATTCAGCCCCGGCCGTCGTGTCCACCTGACTCACGGCCGGTTCAGATAAGCTCGCCGGAGTTGGCCGCCTATTGACCATGCGCCACGTGCCTAGATGCTCTACCACGTCGCAGTAACTCGTCTTAAGCGTGTCCGTTGGTCGCCAGTGACCTCTCCACGGTGATAGCCACCAATCCTTTGCGCCAGTGCTCTCCCCTCTCTCCGGCCGCCAGCGTGCCATTCCAAATTCATGAGCCACCGCCCTCGAGCTGTATAAATTGAGCGTGCCATCAGCTCCGCTAGGTAGTCAAGCATCCAATGCACCCACTCATGTCTCGGATTGTCCACCAGAGAGCTCCAATTTGAGATTTCCCCCAAATTGGTCAAGAACACTGTACTGTGTGAGCTCGCCGTGGCCAGCTCTCCACAGGTCTGATCATGCCCTTCTCGCTTTTGTTGTTGCATTCATGTATGCTCTTGATGCTTCTCGACCCAACCAATTGAGATAGAACCTGTAGGATCACCGGGAACGCCTCGGTTTGTCCGTTGATCGCGCTGTCACCATGGGCAGAATGATTAGGGGTTAGAACCTTGAAATTGGTTGAGTGATAATGATCGTTAGAGGTCAAATTAGGTGTCAACCGCACCGGAGCACTGGTAGTTGAGTTATCCGGCCGGTACGAGCTCGCCGGAGCTCGGCTTGTCGCCGTTTGTAAAGAAACAGAAAGGGGAGGGGCTTTAATGCAGATGTTAGTGAGACAGAGAAACAGTGGAGAGGATTCTTTACGAGTTTTTCAAATGACCAGGGACCTCTGTGCAAGATGGACACTGCGGGCGCGCGCGGGCACGCTTTCGCCTGTCATGGGCCGGCTTGGGCTAGTTTCAGCCCAGTGCTATTCACCTTTTTCCTTTTTCTTTTTCTGCCAGACTTTGGAAATCCATAGAAAATTATGGAAAATGATAAAAAAATATGAGACCAATTTTGTTGAACTCCTAAATTTCTATAGTATTTAATAAAAATAGTTCCAAGATTTTTAGCCTAAAACAGGAATTATGTAGCATTTAAGAAGACCTAAACCTAGTCTTTTTGAATTTTATAAATTATTTGATAGCTTCAAAAATCATAAAACTTTGTGGGTGAACTTATTTTAGTACCTAGAACCCATAGGTGAAGTTAGACATGTTTTGGACAATGTTTGATCCCCAAACCCAAAACCCTAGTCTTCTAAGTAGTGTCTGCCCTATGAAATGAAGTACTAACTCCCAAAAAAAACCCTAGTTCCTCAGAGTACCGTGAAGGAAAGTTGTATTCAAGATACATCTTGATGTATTTCTTCTATCATTGCACTTTCATAGGCATTTCATGAGCATTCATGGTTATATATGATTATGTATAGAGAACGAGGAAGAAATAACTATTGAAGAGGAAGAGACTACTCCATCAACAGAAAATTCACCTGCTGGGAACTGTTTCTATTTTGATATTTGTGGAACAGAGCCCGACTCTCCTACAACACAAGGCAAGCCCCGGTGCATTTGCCACCTCTTGCTTTTTAACTCTTTATCACTTGAATGATGCATTAGGTGATAAGAGTTGGGTGTACCTGTTTTATTAAAAAGGTTTTCTTATGCTTAGTTCTGCTTTAGAAAAACAATGTTTTGTTTCAAAACAAAAGGTGATGCTTCACAGTGGATGAGATGTTTTCAAAAATAAAACCTGATGGTGGATCCATCATGGCCATGATGGGTTCAACATCGGAAAAGATGTACCTCTGTCAGGTACCAAACTTTGGGTTTAAAATGATAAAGCTGAGACCGGGTGGGTGACTTGCACGAGAAGAGAGTCTTGGTGTAGTGTCTCCGTCTGAGTCGATTAAGGACTGTCTCGATGTAGGCTTGATGATTGAGGACCTTTTAACTGGTCACATGCCTCATCATGGGTAAGCTTTGCCTCGGGCAGACTAATACCAGAAAGGACAACACGCAATGGGAGTGGAGAGATGGCGAGAGTAGCGTGTACCCTCCGTGGCAAGAGGCTGGACGGTGGTGTATCTGTGCTTTCGGTTGGTGTGAACCCAGTCTAGTCTTAAGAAACCCGGTGGTGAGTTGACATATGCAAGGGTTAAGTGCTACATATGTCGTGTGATTGGAGATCCCCAGCTGGGTATTAATCGATTCGGATCGCCGTTACTTCTCGGACATGAAGACTTGGTCACTGCCCTACACGTAGCATTGCAGTGAACGAAAAGGGTTGATAAAATGATGGCTAGTATAGGCCAAGTGCTTGAACTAGGGTAGAAAGAACTCTAGTGAAAGGTAATGACTTAACTTGCTAATAAAACTGGATTTTTAAGGATCCACTATTAGTAAGCATTTTTGCAAACAGAGTCTTGATTCTTGATTAAGCCTTACCTTGACTCCCTTAAGCCAGCATATCCTTGAGAGTCTTTTCTTTTGACGGGTAAGACTTGCGAAAGTACACTTCGTACTCAGGATTTTCGAACCCATGTTGTTGTAGGTGATAAAACAGCAGAATTTTGTTGTTTTTGCACTAAGGTGGTGCCCAAGGACGAACCTCAACAGTGACGTGGTTGCAGGAGGGATGTTGGCCTCCCTTTTGAAAAACAATATACTTTTATGCGGGAGGGGTTTTTGCCTCCCAAGTTTGTAATAATAATACTTATGCACTCTTATACCCTGGGTTGTAATAACTATAATACTCATTTTGTATTTTAATGAATGTAAATTAAGTTATTGTAATTCGCTTCCACTTATTCATTCCTCCGATGTATTGTAATATTTGCGTGACGGGTAAAACGCTCTTGGGCGAGGAAAAGAATACAGATACCGAACTTGTCGAGTGATTATGTGCATCTACAGGATTGTATAAAGTCCGTTTGACAAGGACAACTGTAAGTGGGTCTAATGACTTAGGAGGTTCCGTCACAACAAACGCTCCGATAACTATGCAACATGAATAAGCAAACATACAAACCAGCAAATATATCAACAAATATTTAGTATAGTGGTCAGAATGGCGATATATGGTTGGGTAGAGTCTTGAGCACAATCTGTGTCATGTGGTGTTGTGATATTACTGGTGGTGGAGTGGAGGTGCTTACCAAGAGGGTGGACTGGAGGCGAAGCGACACTATGTGTGTAGCCGGCAGAGCGGGGTAACTGAGTGGTTGGGGTGTTTGCCTTGGCTGAGGGTGTTGAGTGTGTGGAGAGGGAGAGGGTAGATGGGTATATTTATAGCTGGGTGTATGTCTTGTAGTACAGTAGAGTTCACTGTTGGTGAGAATAGTGGCAAATGAATCAACTGACTTAGTCTGAACAGGGAAATTATAGGCAGAATATGGGACAAGAGTATTTTGGGAGTTTTCTGGAATATGAACCATGCTTAAGGGATGACATGGTTGGATAGGGATTAATTTGATAAGAATTTAGAAACAAGAATTATTGAAATCTGAGTTTGGAAGCCTCGCTCGAAAGAATCCCAAAGTTAAGCGTGCTCAACTTGAAGAAATCTAGGATGGGTGACCGGATGGGAAGTTCTTACTGGAAGAAAAATCACAGTCACCGGAGTTCGTATGACTGGAATATTGGTCTGGCAGGTTTTAGGTGAGCTGGACAGCATGATGGATGAGTAGTTGAAATTTGGGGTGATCAGATGATCGATGAATAGGAACGATGAATAGTGACGATGGAATAGTAACAATAGATATCATTGATGAATAGTAACGATGATAAATAGCAACGATGAATAGGGACTATGAACGATGAATATGCACTATGAACGAACGATGAATAGGGACTATGAACGATGAATAGGGATGATGAACGATGAATAGGAACTATGAACGAACGATGAACGATGAATAGGGACTATGAACGATGAATAGGGACTATGAACGAATGATGAACGATGAACGGGGACTATGAACAAACGATGAACGATGAACAGGGACTATGAACGATGAATAGGGACTATGAACAAACGATGAACGATGAATAAGGACTACGAACGAACGGACGAACGATCGAATGATCGGACGAACGAACGATCGGAATTTCGGCAGCATAACGACTGAACAAAGATTTTTTTGGATGAACGAACGGACGAAGGATTGGACGAACGAACCATGAATGATCGGACGAACGAACGAACAAACTAAGAACAGGTGGACAAACGACCGAAGAACGACCGAACGATCCTTGTGCTAGTGTGTGCTTGTGTCGGACTTGGAGTGGGCGTGTGGGGGGGAAGAGAGTTGCCATGAAATGGCTTGGGGTGGCTTGATAGGAGGCCCTTGCCCCTCTATTTATAGGCTAGGTGGGGGGATTAGGGAGAGGAGGCGAGGATTAGTGGGAGGATGCGAGGATTAGTGGGAAATAAACATGTATTTGTCATGTATAAGTGAAATTAGCTTGTAGAGCTCACCATATGACACCGGAGGCATACGTATACGTATGAGCATGAGGAAAAATATGGAGAAAATATTTGTAGGGACTTTAAAAATGATTCTGAAGGTATTTCTCAGGAGGAAAATATTTGGAGAATTATCGGTGGAATATTTGGGCAGTATTTCTGGAAAGAATTAGAGGGGATCACTGGGGAAATATTTGTAGGATATTTTTAGGAGGATTTTGGAGAGAATATAGACCACTATATTTTATTTGTTGAGATCAACTCGCAAACAAAAATTTTGAAACAAAATTTAAAATTCATTTTGAATTTAGAGAAAGTTTGAGAAAATTTCAAGATTTGAATTTTTGGGGTGCTACAACATCCAAGACCTAGATGTGAGGCATCACAATAAACATCAAATCCTTTGTGAATATCTGGCATTACCAAGACTAGTGCAGTGGTTAGCTTTTCTTTTAGTTATTCAAAACATTTCTGACAAGCTTCATCCCATTTAAACTCTTTACCTTTCTCCAACAATGAAGTAAAAGGTTTCACCATCTTGGAGAAGCCTTCAATGAATCTTCTGTAATATCCTGCTAATCCAAGAAAACTCCTGATCTTGGATACGTCCTTTGGCAACTTCCAATTTAGTATTTCACTTATATTGCCTAGATCTACCTTAATTCCACCATCAGTGATAATATGTCCTAGGAAAGAAACTTCCTTTAGCCAAAAATCACACTTCGAGAACTTTGCATACAATTGGTTGTCACGAAGCTTCTGTAGAACTAGTCTTAGATGATCTTCATGTGTTTCTTCGTTCAGGGAGGATACCAGTATATCATCAATGAATACGACCACAAACTGGTCAAGGTACTCCATGAATACTTTATTCATCAAGTTTATAAAGTATGCTGATGCATTAGTTAGTCCAAGGGTACATCTTTAGCTCGAATCTTCGACTGATGATAACCTGATCTTAAATCTATTTTAGAGAATATATTAGCTCCTCTCATATGATCAAACAGATCTTCAATCTGAGGTAAAGGGTATTCGTTCTTAATGGTCACTTCATTTAAGCTTCTATAATCAACACACATTCTTCTTGAACCATCTTTTTTATCCACAAATAGAATCGGGCCTCCCCAAGGGGACGAGCTCGGACAGATAAACCCTTTCTCTAACAATTAATCTATTTGTTTCTTAAGTTCACTTAAATCCTTAACATCCATTCTATAGGGTCTTTTTGATGTAGGTGCAGTTCCAGATAATAATTCAATGGAGAATTCTACATCACGATTAGGTGGCATACCTAGTAATTCCTCTGGAAATATGTCTAGGTATTCACAGACCACCTTGATATTTTCTAGAGACTTTTCTTCCAAATGATTTACCATGGTCTCTACTTCTGCTTGCATGTTAGTGCTGACACTGATTCTTTCTCCTTGTGGGCTTATCAACACAACTGTTTCTTTGGCACATTGTATCACCCCATCACAATTGATTCTTTCTCCTTGTGGGCTCTCCATCTTCAACACCAGTTCCAATGCTTTTCCTAGCTTATCTCTTTTACTGCCCCTAAGCATGACGTCCACCCGAGGCTGTGCTTATGCCCTACTATGAGCCAGATCTATGTCAAAAGGACCCTGTGAAAAACTTGGACTTCCGTAGAACCTATCCATCCATGAAAAATAATAGTCATCACACAAACTAGGTCTAATAAGATTGTTAAATAAAACAAAAAATGACAAAAAAAATAAATTATTTAACTGTCAAATCTTGTTTGTTGATTAGCACAACAACTTGCAGACCTACTACCACTAGAACAACCAATGATCCTCTCCTCATCATATTCCCTCAGTGACTCTTTCAATACCATATGTATTTGACCTTCTTCGTCTAAAGGAATTCTTGCTTTACTCAAAGTCCCTAATCCTTTATTTGATTCTCTAACCTCTTGCTCAACATAGAGTTTAATGTCATTGTTTCGCCTCCTCCTTATTCTTCGAAATGCCACTTCATCAGTCATTATTGACTTCACATTAAGTGGAACATTAATACATGCAGCCACATTTCCGGGCAATCCTCCCAAATGCTCTCTTAGACGGGTCGTACCTCCACCCTTGATACGACTAGTGCAATAATTACAACTAAAACCATTTCCATAAGGCTCACCATGGCTCCATGGGCTCTCAATGCCTCCTTTTAATTTCAGACGCCTCCCTGCAGTGTAAGACCACAATGTTTTAAAAATACACGAGTAAAATACCATAAACAATAATAATTTTTATTGACCATCATATAAAAATCTTTACTACTCTATAAGGGCTTAGTGTGGGCGTCCACACCTCTTCACCATGCCCCCGCCTTAGCCCCGTCAACCACCCGAGGTCTCCGGCGTGAAAGTCGGGTCCGTCGCTGGCCTTCCATCGTCGCGCCACACTCCATGCCTCCCTTCCATCGTCACTCGACCGCGGTTTCGTCGCGCTCCTTCCTTCGGTGGTGCTCTTTCCATCCTCGATTCCTCCTGCCCTTAGACCGCCCGTCCTCGCCCAACGGCTCCTTGCCGGTTGCCGCATATGCCCGCAGCGGCTCCCTTGCATCCCATCGCAGATCTCACTCCCTCACCATCCCAAGCCCACCCCATCCTCGGATCTAACCCCTCCTCCTATCTCTGTGACCGCGGTCATGGCGGGTGCCGCGAGTGGATTTGTCACGCATAGGCCAACTACGACAAGTTCGTCGCGCTGCAGCAATTAGAATAAAGAAGCACCCAGCCCACCTGTGACTGTGAGAAGCGCGGAGGGAGTCTCATCAGATCGTGCATGCCCTTTATCTGTCTGTCTGATTACGCGTGTGAGGGTCAGAGAGGAGGGAGGGGCTGTGGAGATGACGAGGAGAAGGGAGCTTCTGCTGCTTGCGTTCTTGGGAGTCCTTTAGCTAGCTCTTCGTCTACCTTCCGCAGGTGAGGGTCTTCAATTTCATAATCGACTCTTGTCAGTTCATCAGAGCTCTGTTGTTAGCTGAATGAAACACTTGATAGTATTACCTTTCTCTTTTTTTTCCTTTTTGTTTCTTGTGGAGTTTGAACTGAACTACTATTCGCGATGATGGTTGCCACTTGCCAGCTGCAAAATTTAGTCTCAAATAGAAATTTAGCTTCACTCGAGCTGGCGGTTAAGATAGCCAGTGGCACAGTACAACCTTCTCAGTCTGAAACTCTGAATCTCTTCTTGAGTTGTTGCTCTACGCTATTCTTTCCCCTCATCAAACTACAATTGTTTGTCTGGTCTGGACTCCTCCAGACGGCTTCCTCCGTTGGTTGTCTCGTCTGACAGTGAAAGGAACAAGTGTCCGTGTGGAATAGGAGCCGTGTCTGCATTCTCTGGAGCTCTCTTAGCCACACGAATCCACGCCACCGTCCCCTCAAGGTGTCAACATGCCATCAGACCACGTCGACAGGTAGCGGCGTGCGGTGAAACGGACACGGTGACACCATCACCTAATTACATACAGATACAGTTCTACAAATTTTTTTAATTCACGTGTTTAGACTGGGACTTCGCCCTCGAGCTTGGAAGTGGCTTATGTGTTCATTGGAGGTCTTCGGAGCGCGGGAATTTTTTGAAGAAACTTATGATACCCAGTAGATTGAATGGTTGATGAGTAGAAGAAGTACGTTAAGCTGAGACACGTGTGTGCTTGCAGCGTTGCAATCCTTCATCGGCATCAAATATGGCGAACCAGCCGACAACCTCCCACCACTGTCGTCCACCGCGTGCCTCGTCCAGTCCACGACCATCACCAAGGTGCGCCTCTACGGGACCGACCCGGCCATCATCTCCACCTTCTCCGGCACGGGCGTCTGGCGTATCCCTCCTCCTGGGCGCCACCAATGGCGACATCGCCAACCTCGCTTCCTCGCCCGCCACCGCCGCGGCCTGGGTCGCCGCGCACCTCCCGGCCTCATCGCCGGCTGTCTCCATCGTCTCTGTTGGCCACGATCGCTGACGCCTCGCTCGCGTCGCGGCTCATCTTGGCCATGCAGAACTTGCACGACATGCTGCCGCCCAGCGTAAAGTTGTCCACCGTGAATGCCATGGACATGCTGGCGAGCTCCGACCCGCCCTCCTCCGACCCGCTGGTGGCGTTCTTGAGCAAGATCGGTTCGCCATTCCTCATCAACCCATACCCCTACTTCGCGTACCTCGGCGACCCGCGGCCAGAGACGCTGGCCTTCTGTGGCAGAACCACCCGAATTATTCCAGCTTAAGTGCCTAAGTCACGCCTCAGGGGCCGTAACGCACTTAAATCGGAATAACCCGTCAGTCCCTCAGATCTAGTCTGATAGAGCCACTTAACCAGGATCAAATTCCACAATCTCACTCGAAGGTGAGTCACAGAAGAAATACAATAAAACAGGAAACCTCAAATTAAGTGCTGAATTATTACATAGATCGGAGTTTTGGAGTAGCAAAATAAGAGTTCACAAAATAAAATGCAGCGGATAATCGATGTCGTCGGTATCGAGGAAATGGGCAAGGCCTAGCCCACTACTCCTCGTGCTCCTCTCCTGCCGAAGCAACATCCCACTCGACCGTCCAACCCGGTGGCAGGGTGGTAGGCCAAGTCACACCATCAACCATTTCCTGAATGGTACCTGCAAAAATTATGCCACAAGCAAGGCTGAGTATACTAATACTCAGCTAAACTTAACCGGTGTGAGGAGTCTACTCCTCTACCTCTAGACTATGCAGCTGTTTGGCTAAGGGGTTTGGTTTGCCAAAAGCACTAGTTGTTTCTAAAATCCATTTTTAGCTTTTTCAAATTCTATCCTCATTAACTTAGCTAGATTTGCTCCTTCTAAGCATACATGGTGACAAGCATTTAGTTCAATCAACAAGTTATCTCATGTGACCTCATTTCACTTCTTACTCGATGCAGTACAAGGGGTCAAGCAGTCTCATTAGCTGCGAGAAGCAGACGATTCGAATCAAGTTTTTAACCTTGCAAGGTAAACCTAAACACACGGCATGTTAGGGTACTCCGACCCCACACATGACAACCGTCCCCATCGATTCCCCATTCGCGTCCAGGCCTCACCGCCTTGGCATACAATGCTCCACTGACCCCTGCTGCCGCCGTGCAGTGACCGCACTTGTACCCACCATAGCTAGCATGGGAGACCCAGTCTCAGGTCGCGTGAGGGATAAAGTCCGCGCCCGGCTTCACTCAGGTACTAGGTTTACCGGTTACCATTTTTCCTGGCATGTGCTTAGTACGTTCAAAAGCTTGACTCCGGTATCCACACTTTAATCCTTAATTCCTTTTTCTCGTCTCATGGACAAGGCATCCTCCCTGGATCCAAGTCCATAGACTAACATATATCCCGTTATCAAGATGAATACAACCAATTCCTGACCTCGCGTGAGTGCTAGAAAAATCACTCGACTTCTACCGAGATCCTGATTAGCAAAGCAGCTACTCGACCTAGCATACTAGTATTCATCTCAAAAAGGAATCCTAAGTTCATGCAACTAGAGGTTTCAAGCAACTCCTACACTTAAGTGCACATTACAATCCTACAAGCATTAAGTGTAGTAAAGTAGCATATAATAATACGGTTATGCATAAAATCGGGGCTTGCCTTCAATTGTCGGGGCTGCGGGGAGATCCTCAATAGCAGCCTCGGAAGCCTGCTCCTGGTCCTCCTCTTGGACAGATCCTTGCTCGGGGATGAGCACGTACTCTCCGTCGGCAAGATTACAATCTAATGAATGCAATGCGTAAGATACATGCATGATATGATAGGTGCTTTAGATATTACAACTTTGACGGTGTATGATCTACTTGAGTTAAACAAGGTTAACTTTACTTATGTAAGACCTTTGGGTGGTATACTTGGTAAATTGGGTCAAACTTCGTCTAAGGTAAGTGGTAGGTTTATTTTTGGGGTTCCACTGAATTCCTTTTAAACCTTAGTGAGAATTGATAAGTACTCAAGTTAGACTTATTGGGGTGAGGTTTATTTCTTCTTTCCTTTTCTTTTATTCTCTTTAATGTTTTGGAGTGGGTTTGAACTACAAGTTGCTTTTATAAAATTCTAAAAATTCTGCAAAAATTACAGTGGCTTGGTACTGGTGCATGTTTCTCTGTCTCAAAATTTGGAGATCAGAAAGTGAATAGTTTTCTCTGGACAAAATTATCAAATGTTAGGGCAGAAGGGGTGCTTTGAACTACAACTATTATTTAACCGTGGGTAATTCTCTAAAACTTATTTTTGCTGGCTTTTAGGTGCTATAACATGACTTGATACAAATTTCTAGTAATCAATACCTTTTAGTTATTTTAC
This sequence comes from Zea mays, assembly GCF_902167145.1. Lineage (NCBI taxonomy): Eukaryota > Viridiplantae > Streptophyta > Magnoliopsida > Poales > Poaceae > Zea > Zea mays. The sequence goes on along the minus strand of NC_050104.1, from coordinate 72,889,554 downwards.
TATGGTTTTCTCAAGTTTCAAGCCAAATAGGTGATTTCTACTACCACTATATTTGAAAAATATCAAACAACAGAGTTCTTATTTTTCTTAGTTATTGTTTTGCGCAAGAGCAATCATTCTGAAGTTTGGCATCTTTTTGCTTAAGGGAAGGGGTGGTATGCATTATTTGAATTAAGTGGCCTTTTTCATAAATCATTAGCAACAGGTAAGAGTTTGCTCCTTTTTCATGGGTTTGCATTTTTCTCTGGTGGTTTATCTCATTATGGACTTAGCAAATTTTTGGTTGCCCATTAGTGCATCATTGGGGGTTATTCATGATTTATTTGGAAAATGCCTCATTATCATTTTATATTTATTTTCCTTACTTAAAATATTGGGCTGAGGTGTTCTTTATTTTTGTAGTGGGGCTCTGGTGATTGTAAGTCTACTGGATTTTTATTATCCATTTTGGGTATAGTTTTGTAACTCTAATAATTGATTTTCAGTTCAAATAAGGCTAAATAAAACATTTTAATTTAAAACTGATCTGGACTAATGATCTCTTTATTTTTCCTAGGTTCTCTGTTACTTAAGCAAACTAGGAAAAATAATTTCACTCACTGTTCATTATTTCTAATGCCTTTCTGATTTTTCCTAAGTTTGGGCAAAATAGCTTTAAATGAATATCTACATCATATTTTTCAATGTTGGGGTTCCTACTATTTTTAAACAGTGTCTAAATGAGGTTTGAATACCTACAAATTTTCTTAGGTTCAGTAAAGAAGAAAAACTAATTTTCCTTAATTAAAAAAGGTTTGGTCAGTTTCTGTTTTTAATTTTAAACTCAAAAATTCAGAACAGAAAGCATAAGGTTTATCATTTTTAAATGATAGTTCATAATATTCAGGATCTAGCAAAATTAGTTTGACAACTTTTTATTAAGAATTCATCAAGTTATGGATTTTCTAAGTTCTCTGGTTATTTAAAAAGATTAACAGAATTGATTAAATGGAAAACTACTTTGCACTGGGGTCCCTGGCGGGTGTTTTAAGTTTTCTTCGTGGATCAGTCCCTGGGCTACTATTCAAATGAGCCACTGACATTACAGAAAACCCCTCGGGTTCTTCTAATCCTAACCCGAGGTCCTTCTCCTACTTAAACAGTAACCGCGGCGGAAGAAAGGGCGGAGGGGCTTACCGGCGGCGAGATTGCTCCGGTGAAGTGGTCGAGGACGTAGGGGAGGTCTTGGGGATCACAACGGTTTGCGGGTTGCCGTCGGGGATGGTCGGAGTTGGCCGGTCAACGTGCGCAGGCGGGGATGCTCGTCGGCGGCGAGGAGTCCGGCCTACTCACGGCGAGATAGTTCAATTGGACGGGTCAGAGAGATTCACGGGATGCCAGAGAAGATATGGGTGCAAGTTATTGGACGGAGACTCACTGGTTAGCTCTGTCCACGCGCGGCGGCGGAAGACAGAAGTCCGGTGAGGTCGATCTCGGGCCTCCGGTGAAGTCCGGCCTGGTCCGAGGGCTTGGAAAGCTTCACGGGCCACTGGCGGAGCTAGCCGAAGCACTGGCTCGACTTGGGGGTGGCTGGAGTGGGCTGGCCACGGTGGCCGAAGCTCTGAAAGCTTGGCGGGCGGTGGCACGGCGTGCTCGGGGCGATTTCCGGTGATCTCTGACTTGGGCAAGTCTTGAGAGCGTGCGGGGATGAATGGCCGAGGCTTGGGGCGGCTTTATAGGCACGGCGTGGTGCACGGGCGGCCGTGGACCGGCGAGCGCGCGCGGGCGTGCACTGGGAGGCGCGGTGCGCGAACGGGCGTGAACCGGAGGTGTCAGCCACGATCGAACACATGTGCCCGTTGCCTCTGCCCATGTTCAAGCGCTGGTTGGGTGCAAATCTTCGCGAATTTGGGCAAGATCGCTATGAAGGATTTGTTCACCTGACCTTGCTTTGTCTTTTGTGTATGGACGTCGCGCGGTTTTAGGCTAGGGATAGGGAGTTGTAGCGTCACCAAGGTGCCAGTGTCAGAATGTCTGGTCCCAAGGTCAAACTGCGCCAAAACTGTGTCAAATGAATTTGGTTTGAGTTCAAACTTTTCCAGGACGTGTTCAAGGGAATTTGGCACAACTTTGATATTTGGATCTTCTAGTTTTGAGTTTCGAAAAACAGAGAACGCAGTTGATCTTTGAAAAGAGGTCTGAATTTCAGAATTTCAGAAATCTGAATTTCTCCAAGGGTTCATGGTTCAAGGGCTGATTTGGGAATTTTAAAAAAGACCAAAAGGCCAAACTCTCTTACTATGATTTGTTAGTTATTTGGTGAACTAAAGCTTTGTAATTTGATCATATCTAAATTTTTGCATTTTCCCTCATGACTTCTCCCAATTACCCTTTATGCTTAACTTGGCTTACTTAGCGTTTATTAGGGTTTGAGGGTCTTTCTCTCTCAAAGTTCATAACAAGATTAAGGAGAGTTTAAGAAGATTCATTATAAACCTTTATTCTGAATTTTCTTTTGATGTTCACCCTTTTACTGAATTTACATGTGATAATAGGTTGGATTAGCTTAGGGAAGAACCCTAGGTGACACTGGGGTGTCACAGCCTTCCCCCCTTAAAGGAATCTCGTCCCGAGATTTGGGCCAGAGTCCTCCCGGGGTGAAGCGAAGGGTGAGACTTAAAGGAAATGGGTGATTATTGTTATTATTAGGGTAAAACTGCTCTTCGAATGTCATTCTCTTTGCAACTTCAGAAGGAAGCCCTTTTTAAGTTTTACTTCCTAGTTACTTCATTCTGAATTAAGATCACATTTTTGAAAATTAGATTTGAAGGGCAGGAGGAGGGGTTGGGTGTGATTACGTACTAGCTTCCTTAGGTAGGCAATCGGGGAAGTTGGATCTCAAGAATTCCTTGGTTTCCCAAGTAGCTTCCTCCTCTGAGTGATTACTCCACTGGACCTTGTACATCTTGATCGATTTAGCCCGAGTTGATCTTTCTTTGCAATACAGAATCTTGGAGGGGTACTCCTGGTACGATAGATCTGGCTCTATCTCCAATTCTGGCTCTGTTATGATCTCGGTCGGCAATCGAACACACTTCTCAACTGAGATACATGGAATACGCTGTGAATGGCAGACATCTTTGAAGGTAACTTCAGCTTATATGCCACGGGTCCACATGCTTCTATGATCTCATAAGGTCCAATGTAACGAGGGGCTAGCTTGCCTTTGATCCCAAACCTCTGCACTCCCTTGGTGGGTGATACCTTGAGGTATACAAAACTTCCCACCTCGAACTGGAGAGGTTTCCTTCTTCTATCATGGTAACTCTTCTGCCTGGCCTGAGCAGCTTCTAGATTCTTCCTGATTAGTTTGACCTTCCTTTAGGCTTCAGCCACTAAGTCAGGTCCAAAAACTTCTCTTTCTCCAGGTTGAGACCAATTGAGTGGTGTCCTACACCTTCTTCCATAGAGAGCTTCAAAAGGTGCCATCCTTAGGCTGGATTGATAACTATTGTTATAAGCAAACTCTGCCAAGGAGAGGTGCTTATCCTAGTTCTTGCCACAATCGATTGCACAAGCTCTCAGCATATCTTCCAGAATTTGGTTTACCATTTCCGTCTGACCATCAGTCTGTGGGTGGTAAGCTGAGCTCCTGATTAGCTTGGTTCCCAAAGACTCCTGCAATTGTTCCCAAAATCTAGCAACAAATTGGGCTCCTCGGTCAGAAACAATGGTCCGAGGTAATCCGTGCAAACACACGATCCGGTCAATATACAATTCTGCATACTTCTGAGCCTTATTAGTGGTGTGCACAGGAAGAAAATGTGCCACTTTCGTCAATCGGTCCACAATAACCCAAATCGAATCATGATGACGAGAGGTGTTGGGCAGACCCACAATGAAATCCATGCTGATGTCATCCCACTTCCACGAAGGTACGGACAGGGGTTGCAAAGCTCCAGTTGATTTCAAGTGGCTTGCCTTTATCCTCTGACAGGTGTCACATTCTGATACATACTGGGCTATCTCCCTCTTCATTCTGGTCCACCAATATAAAGGCTTCAGGTCATGGTACATCTTGGTGCTTCCCGGATGCATAGAGAATTTGGAGAGATGAGCCTCGTCCAAAATTTTCCTCTTGAGGTCCTGGTCTTTAGGAATTACCAATCTGCTTTTGAACCATAACACACCCTTTTCATCTTGGCGGAAACAATTATACTTCTCATCCTTCTGATGGAGATTCTTCTTGATAATTTGCACTCCCTTGTCACTGAGCTGGGCCATGATAATCTGGTCTTGCAAAGATGGCTCAACAGAAATGTGAGACAAAGAACCAGAAGGAATCACTTCAATTTGCATCTTGCTCAACTCATCACACAAGGTATTAATGCGAGAATCCATCAGAATGCAATTGCATTGCAACTTCCGACTCAAGGCATCTGCTACCACATTAGCTTTTCCTGGGTGATAATGTACCTCCAGGTCATAATCCTTGATCAGCTCTAGCCATCTTCTCTTCCTCATGTTGAGATCAGCCTGAGTAAAAATGTACTTAAGGCTCTTATGAACAGTGAAGATGTTGCAGTGGGTTCCCATTAGATAGTGCCTCCACATTTTTAATGCATGAACCACTGCTGCCAACTCGAGGTCATGAGTGGGATAGTTTTGCTCATGAGGCCTGAGTGCTCTTGAGACACAAGCGATGACTCGGTTGTCTTGCATCAAGACACAACCTAGCCCGGTGTCAGAGGCATCGCAATACACATCAAAAGGCTTGCTGTTGTCGGGTTGCGCCAATACTGGTGCTGTGGTCAGATGTTGCCTTAATGCATGGAAGGCATCTTCGCACTTCTGACTCCAAACAAATTTGACTTCTTTCTTCAGCAACTCAGTTATAGGCTTCACAATTTGAGAGAAGTCCGGAATAAATCTTCGATAATAACCAGCTAATCCCAGAAAACTCCGAATTTGACGAACAGTTGTCGGTGGCTTCCAGTTCATCACCTCTTGCACTTTATCAGGATCAACAGCTATTCCAGCCTGAGAGATAGTGTGACCCAAGAATTTGATTTCCTTTAGCCAAAAATCACACTTGGATAACTTGGCATAAAGGTGGTGCTCTCGCAGACGTTGAAGCACTACATGCAAATGGCCGGCATGTTCTTCTTCGTTCCTTGAGTACACCAAAATATCATCAATGAAAACCACTACGAACTTGTCCAATTCAGGCATGAAAACAGAGTTCATCAGATACATGAAATATGCTGGTGCATTTGTCAGCCCGAATGACATCACCAAAAATTCATATAGCCCATATCTGGTTGAGAATGCCGTCTTCGGAATATCACTCGCTCGTATCTTGATCTGATGGTAGCCAGAGCGAAGGTCTATCTTGGAAAACACCTTGGCCCCGACCAACTGGTCAAAAAGAACATCAATACGAGGCAAAGGATACTTGTTCTTGATAGTTACTGCATTAAGAGGGCGATAATCTATACACAGCCTCAAGCTTTCATCCTTCTTCTTCACAAACAGTGCTGGACATCCCCAAGGCGAAGTGCTTGGGCGAATAAATCCCTTATCCAGCAGCTCTTGCAATTGCTTCTTCAATTCTGCTAACTCAGCGGGTGGCATTCGGTAGGGCCTCTTGGAAATTGGTGCTGTTCCCGGTTGCAACTCGATGGCGAATTCAATATCCCGGTCTGGTGGCATTCCTGGCAATTCATCAGGAAAGACATCTGCATACTCACAGACCACTGGGATTTTCTTCAGAGGTAACTCCGTCATAGAGAAAGCACATGACTGAGTAGAACCCTGACTAGGCAGAATTAAGGTGAAGTTCCCGCAGAATGGAGAATTAACTTCCACGGTACGGCTGGCTACATCAAGCACAACTTGGTGCAAGGTCATCCAATTTGCTCCTAGAATAATGCCCACATTTTCCAAACCCAACACAAGAAGAGTGGTTTTGACAATGTGGCTTCCCAGTTGAATAGGCACACTTTGGTTTAATTGATTAGTTGCAATTTTACCCCCAGGTGTGACTATCATAAATGACCCCTTTGAGTGAGAGAATGGCAGTTCACATTTAGCACTGAACTTTTGGCTAATGAAACTATGAGATGCACCAGAATCAAACAGAATTAAAGCAGGTTGATTATAAACTAAAAAGATACCGGTCATGATAGGAGCTCCTTCAGGTACTTCCTCCAAAGTAGTGAAGTTGAGCTTCCCTTGCCTGACTTGCACCTTCTGCTTTCTTCCCTTGTCTTGATTTGGTGCTGGCATCTGCCTCTGCTGGTTCCTGGGACAATTCTTGGCATAGTGGCCCACATTGCCACAAGTGAAACACTTGTTCCCATTGCCCTGGCGAAACTGCTGCTGCTGCGGAGGCTGATTGTTCCTTGGGGCGGGAGCTGGAAAGCGGTTGGGTGCCGACTGCTGCTGCTGAGGTGGCCTGATCACTCATCTGCCTGCCTGCTGCTGAAAACCCCTGCTCTGATTGTGAGAAACAATCCGGAACCTTTGAGCCTGAGCGGATGGAGCTGCCATCGGTGCCTTTCTCTTCTTCTCTGCCCGGTGAGCAACAATGCAATCTTCCTGGGAGATGGCCATGTTGACCAACTCATTGAAGCTATCAGCCCGGACAGTGTTGAGTCATTCCCGCAGCTTGGTATTGAGACCCCTGCGGAAGCGGTCTCTCTTCTTTTCATCAGAATCAGCATGGTACCCTGCATACTGGCATAAGTCGTTGAAGGCTTGCGCATACTGCAATACCGTGCGGGTTCCTTGATTAAGGGCCAGAAATTCATTCAACTTCCGATCAAGAATGCCAGCTGGGATGTGGTGTCCTCTGAAGGCAGTCTTGAATTCCTCCCAAGATACTTCACGATCAGCGGGGAGCATAGCACAGAAGTGGTCCCACCAAGTTCAAGCAGGGCCGCGAAGCTCCTGTGCGGCGAAGCGAGCCTTGGCCTCATCAGGGCAGTCTCCCGGGAGGAGGGGAAACTTGGACTCAACGACGCGAAGCCATACGTCGGCGTCCAACGGATCCTCTGGCTCGGTGAACAAGGGTGGCTGCGTGCTCAGAAACTCCTGGTAAGTTGCCATTGCCGGAGGTCGCTGATGCTGGCCTCCACCATGCTGCTGAGGGTGGGGCTGGCGCTGCAAGAGCTGTCGCAGAATCTCATTCTGCTGAGCCATCAGCTCCTGCACTGTGGGAGATGGAGGAGGTGGCGGGGGAACTTGCTCGTTATGCCCGCGACGCTGCCTAGCTGCCATCTGAAACAGAGATTGCCACCATTGTTATCCCAACTCACAGTTTCGAATGACAAGATATCATCTCATATGGAAGGAAAAATGCCATAATCATAATATTAGGTTCGAAATGAAGATAACATGGTGACAAATATCCCACAGATTTCAAGGTTCACAGGGTTACATCAATCAGGGGAAAGTACCCATAAGCCTAGTCCAAAATCTGACATTAACTAAGCTCGCATAGGTTTCTATCCGCCTAAAAGCGTCGAAGGGACTGCTTAACCCTGAGCGGTGGAAGCGACACTGGATACGGGTGAAGGAGGCATCGCGGAGGTAGTCCCATTGGCACTAGGGGCTGGTCCTAGCTCCTCGGGAGCCTCTTCTTCCTCGCTTCCTGCTTCATTGGCCTCCATCTCCAGGTGGTGCATGTCCAAGTGGTCATTTGCTTCCTCGAGTTCCCTCTGCACATCGTGAAGCTGGTTCTCCAAGACATCAATAGTGTTGTCTCGGATCTCCACCTGCTGCTCCAAGGTGGTGATGCGCTGGCTCAGCCTTTCCACCTGTAGATCCTTCTCTACCAACTCGGTGGATAGATCGACCACAAAATCTTCTCGACTGTCGAGAGTGAGCTTGGCAGTTTGAGCGGAGTTAGCAAGGAGTGCCATAGCATCGCTCTGAAGGGCCTGAAGGCGGTATAGCGCACTCATGCACTGAACAGTGACCCTCCCAACCAAGTCAGGATACATCGCCCACACATTCTTTACATGGCTCACGCGGTTACACCACATGGGATCATCCTTCTTCTCAGCAGGGAAGAGTCACAAAGGGTGCATCACCATCTCCAGGGGATGGTAGCCATAGAAAGTCGTCAGAGTCTTCATGGCTCCTGCTTCAACGGTGTCGTCCGTCCTGAGTCCAATCGTCTCGGAATCAAGAGAACGCCAACCTGGCTGAAGGGGATGAGCCTCCAAAGTCAGCCAGACCCGACAACGAGGTACCCGATGCTCCTCATACAACTGCACCGTGTACAAAGGGGGCGTAGGGTAACCGGCGGAGTTAAGCACTTCCCACAAGATGGAAGGAAAGCCATCGCGAGAAAGGAAGTCAGAACTGAAATGAGAGTCTCCTCCACTGGCGGGGGTGGGTGAATTCATCTGCGGAAGGGAATCAAAGGTAAAGATTATGGTGGAAGGAAAAAGAAAAAGAGAGCCCGGATGGTTCTAAAGAAAGTGGGTTAGCTCAAGTTTTTAATTCCTCTTTGTGTTTTATAATGCATGCATGCTGGAAGTAACGTTGCCTCGCAAAAGAAAATAGGGTGCTTTTTAGGGCATCCTCAAAAATATAAGTACTGGCCCACGGGGCCTAATTAGTTAGCCACCTATTTCTCACTCTATGCCTAAGGCCTTTCGTCCTAGGTCTAGCGGTCTAGTCCTGACGATCCGTAGCAGTTTCTAGGCAAGTTTTAGATTTTGAAAATTGGTATTCATGGTTTATTGTCCTTCTCTGTGGTGGAATTTGCTCCGATACCAGCTGTGGCAGAACCACCTGAATTATTCCAGCTTAAGTGCCTAAGTCACGCCTCAGGGGTCGTAACGCACTTAAATCGGAATAACCCGTCAGTCCCTCAGATCTAGTCTGATAGAGCCACTTAACTAGGATCAAATTCCACAATCTCACTCTAAGGTGAGTCACAGAAGAAATACAATAAAACAGGAAACCTCAAATTAAGTGTTGAATTATTACATAGATCGGAGTTTTGGAGTAGCAAAATAAGAGTTCACAAAATAAAATGCAGCGGATAATCGATGTCGTCGGTATCGAGGAAATGGGCAAGGCCTAGCCCACTACTCCTCGTGCTCCTCTCCTGCCGGAGCAACATCCCACTCGACCGTCCAACCCGGTGGCAGGGTGGTAGGCCAAGTCACACCATCAACCATTTCCTGAATGGTACCTGCAAAACTTATGCCACAAGCAAGGCTGAGTATACTAATACTCAGCTAGACTTAACCGGTGTGAGGAGTCTACTCCTCTACCTCTAGACTATGCAGTTGTTTGGCTGAGGGGTTTGGTTTGCCAAAAGCACTAGTTGTTTCTAAAATCCATTTTTAGCTTTTTCAAATTCTATCCTCATTAACTTAGCTAGATTTGCTCCTTCTAAGCATACATGGTGACAAGCATTTAGTTCAATCAACAAGTTATCTCATGTGACCTCATTTCACTTCTTACTCGATGCAGTACAAGGGGTCAAGCAGTCTCATTAGCTGCGAGAAGCAGACGATTCGAATCGAGTTTTTAACCTTGCAAGGTAAACCTAAACACACGGCATGTTAGGGTACTCCGACCCCACACATGACAACCGTCCCCATCGATTCCCCGTTTGCGTCCAGGCCTCACCGCCTTGGCATACAATGCTCCACTGACCCCGGCTGCCGACGTGCAGTGACCGCACTTGTACCCACCATAGCTAGCATGGGAGACCCAGTCTCAGGTCGCATGAGGGATAAAGTCCGCGCCCGGCTTCACTCAGGTACTAGGTTTATCGGTTACCATTTTTCCCGGCATGTGCTTAGTACGTTCAAAAGCTTGACTCAGGTATCCACACATTAATCCTTAATTCCTTTTTCCCGTCTCATGGACATGGCATCCTCCCTGGATCCAAGTCCATAGACTAACATATATCCCGTTATCAAGATGAATACAACCAATTCCTGACCTCCCGCGAGTGCTAGAAAAATCACTCGACTTCTACCGAGATCCTGATTAGCAAAGCAGCTACTAGACCTAGCATACTAGTATTCATCTAAAAAAGGAATCCTAAGTTCATGCAACTAGAGGTTTCAAGCAACTCCTACACTTAAGTGCACATTACAATCCTACAAGCATTAAGTGTAGTAAAGTAGCATATAATAATACGGTTATGCATAAAACCGGGGCTTGCCTTCAATTGCCAGGGCTGCGGGGAGATCCTCAATAGCAGCCTCGGAAGCCTACTTCTGGTCCTCCTCTTGGACAGATCCTTGCTCGGGGATGAGCACGTACTCTCCGTCGGCAAGATTACAATCTAATGAATGCAATGCGTAAGATACATGCATGATATGATAGGTGCTTTAGATATTACAACTTTGACGGTGTATGATCTACTTGAGTTAAACAAGGTTAACTTTACTTATGTAAGACCTTTGGGTGGTATACTTGGTAAATTGGGTCAAACTTCGTCTAAGGTAAGTGGTAGGTTTATTTTTGGGGTTCCACTGAATTCCTTTTAAACCTTAGTGAGAATTGATAAGTACTCAAGTTAGACTTATTGGGGTGAGGTTTATTTCTTCTTTCCTTTTCTTTTATTCTCTTTAATGTTTTGGAGTGGGTTTGAACTACAAGTTGCTTTTATAAAATTCTAAAAATTCTGCAAAAATTATAGTGGCTTGGTACTGGTGTATGTTTCTCTATCTCAAAATCTGGGGATCAGAAAGTGAATAGTTTTCTCTGGACAAAATTATCAAATTTTAGGGCAGAAGGGGTGCTTTGAACTACAACTATTATTTAACCGTGGGTAATTCTCTAAAACTTATTTTTGCTGGCTTTTAGGTGCTATAACATGACTTGATACAAATTTCTAGTCATCAATACCTTTTAGTTATTTTACTATGGTTTTCTCAAGTTTCAAGCCAAATAGGTGCTTTCTACTACCACTATATTTGAAAAATATCAAACAACAGAGTTCTTATTTTTCTTAGTTATTGTTTTGCGCAAGAGCAATCATTCTGAAGTTTGGCATCTTTTTCCTTAAGGGAAGGGGTGGTATGCATTATTTGAATTAAGTGGCCTTTTTCATAAATCATTAGCAACAGGTAAGAGTTTGCTCCTTTTTCATGGGTTTGCATTTTTCTCTGGTGGTTTATCTAATTATGGACTTAGCAAATTTTTGGTTGCCCATTAGTGCATCATTGGGGGTTGTTCATGATTTATTTGGAAAATGCCTCATTATCATTTTGTATTTATTTTCCTTACTTAAAATGTTGGGCTGAGGTGTTCTTTATTTTTGTAGTGGGGCTCTGGTGGTTGTAGGTCTACTGGATTTTTATTATCCATTTTGGGTATAGTTTTGTAACTCTAATAATTGATTTTCAGTTCAAATAAGGCTAAATAAAACAATTAGTTTAAAACTGAACTAGACTAATGATCTCTTTATTTTTCCTAGGTTCTCTGTTACTTAAGCAAACTAGGAAAAATAATTTCACTCACTGTTCATTACTTTCTAATGCCTTTCTGATTTTTCCTAAGTTTTGGGCAAAATAGCTTTAAATGAATATCTACATCATATTTTTTAATGTTGGGGTTCCTACTATTTTTAAACAGTGTCTAAATGAGGTTTGAATACCTACAAATTTTCTTAGGTTCAGTACAAAAGAAAAACGAATTTTCCTTAATTAAACAAGGTTTGGTCAGTTTCTTTTTTTAATTTTAAACTCAAAAATTCAGAACAGAAAGCATAAGGTTTATCATTTTTAAATGATAGTTCATAATATTCAGGATCTAGCAAAATTAGTTTGACAACTTTTTATTAAGAATTCATCAAGTTATGGATTTTCTAAGTTCTCTGGTTATTTAAAAAGATTAACAGAATTGATTAAATGGAAAACTACTTTGCACTGGGGTCCCTGGCGGGTGTTTTAAGTTTTCTTCACGGATCAGTCCCTGGGCTACTATTCAAATGAGCCACTGACGTTACAGAAAACCCCTCGAGTTCTTCTAATCCTAACCCGAGGTCCTTCTCCTAACTTAAACAGTAACCGCGGCGTAAGAAAGGGCGAAGGGGCTTACCGGCGGCGAGATTGCTCCGGTGAAGTGGTCGAGGACGTAGGGGAGGTCTTGGGGATCACAACGGTGTGCGGGTCGCCGTCGGGGATGGTCGGAGTTGGCCGGTCCACGTGCACAGGCGGGGATGCTCGTCGGCGGCGAGGAGTCCGGCCTACTCACGGCGAGATAGTTCAATTGGACGGGTCAGAGAGATTCACGGGATGCCAGAGAAGATATGGGTGCAAGGAATTGGACGGAGACTCACTGGTTAGTTCTGTCCACGCGCGGCGGCGGAAGACAGAAGTCCGGTAAGGTCGATCTCGGGCCTCCGGTGAAGTCTGGCCTGGTCCGAGGGCTTGGAAAGCTTCATGGGCCACTGGCGGAGCTAGCCGAAGCACTGGCTCGACTTGGGGGTGGCTGGAGTGGGCTGGCCACGGTGGCCGAAGCTCTGAAAGCTTGGCGGGCGGTGGCACGGCGTGCTCGGGGCGATTTCCGGTGATCTCTGACTTGGGCAAGTCTTGAGAGCGCGCGGGGATGAATGGCCGAGGTGTCACACCCGGGTTTCGGGGCATCAAGACCCGGGCGCGAACATAAACACCAGGTGTGCTGGGACCAAGTCTCACACATATGATGTATAGTGGCACAGGATCGAATGTCACATCTTTACTATATAATAGGAGTTCTGTACAAAATAAATAATTACATTATAAGGAGACAACGGTCCAGCAACCCAAAGTTGACTGGGAGACGACGGCCTAGACCTCTCACGAACACATCACAGCATCCTCCATGCGCCTCATCCTGCGGTACCTGATCTTGACCTGTGGGGGTGTGTGAGACAGCAAGAGTGAGCTCACATACGTTCATCGCTCAACAAGTTGTGGGGAATAATGTGCATGAACTCGCCAAAGGTGGGAGCTCACGTGAAGTGTAAGGCTTACCAAAGAGGATGGTTAGAGCTGAGCATTGCTTTTAAAGTTGGTCAAAATTTTATTAGCAATTACTAAGTATAAGTAAATACCAACCCAATTAAGTAGTAGGACAAAAGTAACAACCTCACCTGCGATGCAATGCATATGACAAATTGAGTTTAAGTTCTATAATTTAATCATGTGAGTGTCCGAGCCGCTCATGACCGTGAGCACGGCTAGTATACCAGTTTTACACTCTGCAGAGGTTGCGCATCTTTACCCACAAGTCATGTTACCCATCTGCCAAGGGATCGCGACTTCCCATACACCTCTACCGAGGAGGCGAGGCAGGGTAACACTACGAGGCCTTTACAAAGTTCCACTAGCTTCAGAAAACCCGCTACAGTTTATAGGAAGCTCCAATGCAGGAATCCCTTGCAGGACCGCCATCGCAGCAAAATCCTCCCGAGGGCCTCCCTACACTGACCACTCCCCTACTGCCCTTGCCCCTTTCGGGTAAGGTAGTCCTCCACTAGCTTTCCTAATTAGTCAGCCAAGGGCGTCCATAAACCCTTGTGGTAGCACTGTTTTCCCGGGTGGTTCTCCATGTTCCAATTAACATAATGATCTTATCATGAACAGTAAATAATAACTGATAATAAAATATAATCATGAATAATGTAATCTTCATACCCAAAACCACATAAAGTAATAGCAAGTACTACCCAAAAAGTCCAGTGGTAATCAAGGTATAAAGATAGTCAAACTAGGGTAACCTATTGGGTCCCATCAAAATTAACCTATGCAGATCATTATGATTAATTAGAACATGAGTGGGTAAAAGAAGTGATCAAGGGCACAACTTGCCTGGGACTTGAGATTCCAGGTACCAACTTGCTTTTCAGATGACACGTGTCCTCGCGCTAGTCGTAGCAATACAAACAAACATGGTATAGATAAAATTAACATCACACCAAACATAAATACAAACTGAATAATAATAATCTATGCGTTGCTACGAGACTAACGGAACTTGAACGAATCAAATCGGAGTTAAAACAGAGGAGTTATGATTTTATGAAGATTCTATGTGTTTTGTACAAGATTAAATGGGATATAAATTTTGATGTGACTTTCATGTCAAAACAGTAGTACTAGATGATAGACAATAATATTACAAAATTATAGGAATTGGAACGGATTAATTTGGGCTTAATTTGAATTTTCTATGAATTACCCAAGTTTTACAATTATTTTTATACTCAAAATCAATTTCTAAATCTATTTTTCTGGTTTTATTTAATTCCTGGACTGCGCCTCAATTTATATAGAAAGCAGGGGCCTCGGGGTAAAATGCTTAAGACACAGAGAACAGTTGAATAGGACGGCGGGTTCATTCTCTAATACTATAAGGGTCCTTCTGCAAATAGCACAGCCGAAGGGGTATCGTCAGCTTCGGGCCGCCCGATCAGATTTGAAGGGCGCGGATTAGATCTATATTACAACGAACCGGTACGGAACAGGAACCGTTCGATCCAAGATCGACGATCCGGACTTAATGAATCGCAGATCTGTTCTGCACCACTGGATCTCGCATCCACGGTCGTAGTTCGATCAGACGAAGGGGTATGCTTGATCTAATCGGGACCGTCCGTCAACAATCCGACGGCGAACGATCAGCGCCCCAACTAGGCAGGCACGCGCGGCGGCGCCGCCCCGCGCCCACGGTGGCTGATCGCCGGAGTAACGCAATCCCTCGCCCAACTACTCCATTTCGACCCCCGATCGGTGCAAGGCGAAGAGGAGACAAAAGCGGACAGAGAGAAAAGGTTCTTTACCGGGGTCGCTTGGTGACGAAACCAGTCTGCGGCTTAAAGCGGCTCCGCGGCGATAACGTGCTCCGATGAGCAATTAACACCCATCCGTGGACGCAACCGGTTAACCGACTTCACGCTGGGCTCCAGCACGAACCGGCGAGTGCCCCGAGCCCAAACACGGGGCCACGCCAACAGCGATTACATGGAACGTCGGTGGCGGCGAGGATTCAGTCTACCCTCACACACATGCATGGCAATATGGCGATGGCGGCGCTAGGTTTTCCCTGGAGGGACCATGGAGGGCTCCGGTTTTATACCCATGGGGAGAGCGAAGTCCGTGCAGGTGAGGATCACGCAGCCGAGGAACCAGGGCACGGCCTGCAAGCTCGCCGCGGATCTCGCTGCAGTCTGATGCGGCAGGGAAGATTCTGAGCCACAGGTCCCACACGCAGTGACACGTGCGATTCACCCCGGGGAAAATGGCTCTGACCGGCTGGGCCCGCTTCGCAGTTAGCCGAGTGCGCGTGGTGGGAAGTGTCTGGTTCCCAGGTCCACACGCCAGTGACGACCCACACGCACAAGATACTGACGACCGGGCCCATGGTGTCGGCGCCACCTCCAGAAGCTGGGCTTGCGCTGGGTTAATGAGTTAGTGGGCCAAATTCCGTTTCCTAGGCCCAACCGAGTTAAAACTCTATTCCTTTTATATCTCTTCTTCCCTTTTGAATTTCAAATTCAACTTTGAATTTCAGTTATAGGTTTGCACATGTATAAAATGTGTCAAATTAAATTTTGGGGATGAAGGAAATATTTTTATGTATATATTTATTTCCTATGTTTTATGTGGTATTTCTTTTCTTCCTCCACTTCTAAATCCTAGATTTTATTTTATATTCTAAACTCCACTTTGGGACTTTAATGCATTTCTTGTCTCATTGTTTCCATGAGTGAATGCACAATCATATAAACACCAGCATGATGCATGATCCTAGTGGCTTTAATGTTATTAATTATTTGTTTTTACATAGGGTGTACACATGTGATGATGCACAAAGGTTAAACTGACATAAGGAGAAATTGTTTCTCTATTGGTATTATTTCTAGCAAATTACAAAGTGGGTGTTACAAATCCTACCCCCCTTAAAAATAATCTCGCCCTCGAGATTTGTAAGAAAAGGGATATAGAAATAATGGTTTGTAATTTATGTTTCAGTTTCTAAGTGGTTTTAATACCAAAAGATTTTATTTTGTTCAAGTTTGTAACACAAATTAGCAGGTGATTATGAAAGCATGGGTATATATGTATATCTACTTTATTATGTAGGATAGAAGATATCTTTAAAGCATAGATAGGTTTGGGGTAAGAAAGAGTAGAGTAGGGGAAAGACTCCATCCAAGATTGTGGATTTGATTCATCTGGCGATCTAACTTGATCTTTGAAGACTTGAGTTGATGCTTGATGTGGTTGGTCTTCTTTGGCCTTTATTCTTGGAGTTGCCATCCAAGTTGATGATATATGGCTAAGATAGCTTGTAGAAGAACCTATCGCTATTAGGTAGATGGCATAGGACGACTGTGCTATGGCCAAGTTGGTCTATCGTTCTTAATTTAGTGTAGAGTGAACTAAGTTAAAATATATTTTATAGGAGAAAAGTCTAATCCGTTTTATCAGTATTATCTAACATGTTTGTCCATTAGGTTAGACCTGATCAGATTAGATGGGATCAGAACTAGAGTGGTGTAATCAGATTAGACTAGATAAGATCTACTAAATTTATTTTGAAATAGATCATGTTTGTTACACTATTATGAGGTAAGCAAAGTGGTGGGGATAAGTGTGCTCATTAGGACAAATGAGTTTCTAAGATTATGTTACAATCTTTTGAGATTGGTTAGATCTATTAGGATAAGATGAGAATCCTTTCGAGAAGAGATGAGTCTATTAAGGTAAGAGAGTATCTTTTAAGATAAGATGGATCATTTCAAGATAATAGAGATCTCTATGAAATAGATACATTTTAATGGAGGATAATCTAAGTGGTTTAGTTATCTTATGAATTCTATTTATGTCTATGTGTAGATGCAGATGTAATTGTGGACATTACTCCACAACTCATCACACTCAGTCAAAGATCCAAATCAGACAAGTACCATAAGGACAAGCACTCAAGCATATAAATAAAAAAATAGTTTTGTTTTTGTTCCTAAGAGTAGGTCTCCTATTCCTAAAGTCACTTTAGGCACAAGATTTCAAAGTGTGAAATCCACATTTGTCTTTAGAAATAAAAGGTAAGAATAATCAGAGTAAAGCGGAAATAGATGAGTAAAGATTAAGAAAAGTTTAGATAAGAATCAGAGTAGCAAAGGTAAGTAGACAATGGTTGTCCAGTTCTATCTAGGTTTCATCCTACAGTCAACATTCCTCTGATACCACTTCTGTCACACCCGGGTTTCGGGGCATCAAGACCCGGGCGCGAACATAAACACCAGGTGTGCTGGGACCAAGTCTCACACATATGATGTATAGTGGCACAGGATCGAATGTCACATCTTTACTATATAATAGGAGTTCTGTACAAAATAAATAATTACATTATAAGGAGACAACGGTCCAGCAACCCAAAGTTGACTGGGAGACGACGGCCTAGACCTCTCACGAACACATCACAGCATCCTCCATGCGCCTCATCCTGCGGTACCTGATCTTGACCTGTGGGGGTGTGTGAGACAGCAAGAGTGAGCTCACATACGTTCATCGCTCAACAAGTTGTGGGGAATAATGTGCATGAACTCGCCAAAGGTGGGAGCTCATGTGAAGTGTAAGGCTTACCAAAGAGGATGGTTAGAGCTGAGCATTGCTTTTAAAGTTGGTCAAAATTTTATTAGCAATTACTAAGTATAAGTAAATACCAACCCAATTAAGTAGTAGAACAAAAGTAACAACCTCACCTGCGATGCAATGCATATGACAAATTGAGTTTAAGTTCCATAATTTAATCATGTGAGTGTCCGAGCCGCTCATGACCGTGAGCACGGCTAGTATACCAGTTTTACACTCTGCAGAGGTTGCGCATCTTTACCCACAAGTCATGTTACCCATCTGCCAAGGGATCGCGACTTCCCATACACCTCTACCGAGGAGGCGAGGCAGGGTAACACTACAAGGCCTTTACAAAGTTCCACTAGCTTCAGAAAACCCGCTACAGTTTATAGGAAGCTCCAATGCAGGAATCCCTTGCAGGACCGCCATCGCAGCAAAATCCTCCCGAGGGCCTCCCTACACTGACCACTCCCCTACTGCCCTTGCCCCTTTCGGGTAAGGTAGTCCTCCACTAGCTTTCCTAATTAGTCAGCCAAGGGCGTCCATAAACCCTTGTGGTAGCACTATTTTCCCGGGTGGTTCTCCATGTTCCAATTAACATAATGATCTTATCATGAACAGTAAATAATAACTGATAATAAAATATAATCATGAATAATGTAATCTTCATACCCAAAACCACATAAAGTAATAGCAAGTACTACCCAAAAAGTCCAGTGGTAATCAAGGTATAAAGATAGTCAAACTAGGGTAACCTATTGGGTCCCATCAAAATTAACCTATGCAGATCATTATGATTAATTAGAACATGAGTGGGTAAAAGAAGTGATCAAGGGCACAACTTGCCTGGGACTTGAGATTCCAGGTACCAACTTGCTTTTCAGATGACACGTGTCCTCGCGCTAGTCGTAGCAATACAAACAAACATGGTATAGATAAAATTAACATCACACCAAACATAAATACAAACTGAATAATAATAATCTATGCGTTGCTACGAGACTAACGGAACTTGAACGAATCAAATCGGAGTTAAAACGGAGGAGTTATGATTTTATGAAGATTCTATGTGTTTTGTACAAGATTAAATGGGATATAAATTTTGATGTGACTTTCATGTCAAAACAGTAGTACTAGATGATAGACAATAATATTACAAAATTATAGGAATTGGAACGGATTAATTTGGGCTTAATTTGAATTTTCTATGAATTACCCAAGTTTTACAATTATTTTTATACTCAAAATCAATTTCTAAATCTATTTTTCTGGTTTTATTTAATTCCTGGACTGCGCCTCAATTTATATAGAAAGCAGGGGCCTCGGGGTAAAATGCTTAAGACACAGAGAACAGTTGAATAGGACGGCGGGTTCATTCTCTAATACTATAAGGGTCCTTCTGCAAATAGCACAGCCGAAGGGGTATCGTCAGCTTCGGGCCGCCCGATCAGATTTGAAGGGCGCGGATTAGATCTATATTACAACGAACTGGTACGGAACAGGAACCGTTCGATCCAAGATCGACGATCCGGACTTAATGAATCGCAGATCTGTTCTGCACCACTGGATCTCGCATCCACGGTCGTAGTTCGATCAGACGAAGGGGTATGCTTGATCTAATCGGGACCGTCCGTCAACAATCCGACGGCGAACGATCAGCGCCCCAACTAGGCAGGCACGCGCGGCGGCGCCGCCCCGCGCCCACGGTGGCTGATCGCCGGAGTAACGCAATCCCTCGCCCAACTACTCCATTTCGACCCCCGATCGGTGCAAGGCGAAGAGGAGACAAAAGCGGACAGAGAGAAAAGGTTCTTTACCGGGGTCGCTTGGTGACGAAACCAGTCTGCGGCTTAAAGCGGCTCCGCGGCGATAACGTGCTCCGATGAGCAATTAACACCCATCCGTGGACGCAACCGGTTAACCGACTTCACGCTGGGCTCCAGCACGAACCGGCGAGTGCCCCGAGCCCAAACACGGGGCCACGCCAACAGCGATTATGTGGAACGTCGGTGGCGGCGAGGATTCAGTCTACCCTCACACACATGCATGGCAATATGGCGATGGCGGCGCTAGGTTTTCCCTAGAGGGGCCATGGAGGGCTCCGGTTTTATACCCATGGGGAGAGCGAAGTCCGTGCAGGCGAGGATCACGCAGCCGAGGAACCAGGGCACGGCCTGCAAGCTCGCCGCGGATCTCGCTGCAGTCCGATGCGGCAGGGAAGATTCTGAGCCACAGGTCCCACACGCAGTGACACGTGCGATTCACCCCGGGGAAAATGGCTCTGACCGGCTGGGCCCGCTTCGCAGTTAGCCGAGTGCGCGTGGTGGGAAGTGTCTGGTTCCCAGGTCCACACGCCAGTGATGACCCACACGCACAAGATACTGACGACCGGGCCCATGGTGTCGGCGCCACCTCCAGAAGCTGGGCTTGCGCTGGGTTAATGAGTTAGTGGGCCAAATTCCGTTTCCTAGGCCCAACCGAGTTAAAACTCTATTCCTTTTATATCTCTTCTTCCCTTTTGAATTTCAAATTCAACTTTGAATTTCAGTTATAGGTTTGCACATGTATAAAATGTGTCAAATTAAATTTTGGGGATGAAGGAAATATTTTTATGTATATATTTATTTCCTATGTTTTATGTGGTATTTCTTTTCTTCCTCCACTTCTAAATCCTAGATTTTATTTTATATTCTAAACTCCACTTTGGGACTTTAATGCATTTCTTGTCTCATTGTTTCCATGAGTGAATGCACAATCATATAAACACCAGCATGATGCATGATCCTAGTGGCTTTAATGTTATTAATTATTTGTTTTTACATAGGGTGTACACATGTGATGATGCACAAAGGTTAAACTGACATAAGGAGAAATTGTTTCTCTATTGGTATTATTTCTAGCAAATTACAAAGTGGGTGTTACACGAGGCTTGGGGCGGCTTTATAGGCACGGCGTGGTGCACGGGCGACCGTGGACCGGCGAGCGCGCGCGGGCGTGCACTGGGAGGCGCGGTGCGCGAACGGGCGTGAACCGGAGGTGTCAGCCACGGTCGAACACGTGTGCCCGTTGCCTCTTCCCATGTTCAAGCGCTGGTTGGGTGCAAATCTTCGCGAACTTGGGCAAGATCGCTGTGAAGGATTTGTTCACCTGACCTTGCTTTGTCTTTTGTGTATGGACGTCGCGCGGTTTTAGGCTAGGGACAGAGAGTTGTAGCGTCACCAAGGTGCAAGTGTCAGAATGTCTGGTCCCGAGGTCAAACTGCGCTAAAAACGTGTCAAATGAATTTGGTTTGAGTTCAAACTTTTCCAGGACGTGTTCAAGGGAATTTGGCACAACTTTGATATTTGGATCTTCTAGTTTTGAGTTTCGAAAAACAGAGAACACAGTTGATCTTTGAAAAGAGGTCTGAATTTCAGAATTTCAGAAATCTGAATTTCTCCAAGGGTTCATGGTTCAAGGGCTGATTTGGGAATTTTAAAAAAGACCAAAAGGCCAAACTCTCTTACTATGATTTGTTAGTTATTTGGTGAACTAAAGCTTTGTAATTTGATCATATCTAAATTTTTGCATTTTCCCTCATGACTTCTCCCAATTACCCTTTATGCTTAACTTGGCTTACTTAGGGTTTATTAGGGTTTGAGGGTCTTTCTCTCTCAAAGTTCATAACAAGATTAAGGAGAGTTTAAGAAGATTCATTATAAACCTTTATTCTGAATTTTCTTTTGATGTTCACCCTTTTACTGAATTTACATGTGATAATAGGTTGGATTAGCTTAGGGAAGAACCCTAGGTGACACTGGGGTGTCACACCTTCTGCCTGTTCCAGCCCAACGACGGCCGCCCGGACGCCGGGTTCGGCCTCATGTACACCAACATGTTCGACACGCAAGTCGATGTCGTGCGCGCCGAGCTGGACGGCAAGGGGTACAAGGACGTGGACATCGTAGTGGTCAAGACTGGCTGGCCGCACAAGGGTGACCCCGACGAGGCCGACGCCACGGTGGAGAACGCACGCGCCTTCGTGTCGGGCCTCGTGTCCCACCTCCGTTCCCTGTCTGGCATGCTGCGCGCACCCGGCAAGTCGGTGGAGACGTACATCTTCACCATGTACGACGAGGACCTCAAGCTCGACAAGGCGTCGGAGCGATACTTTGGGCTGTTCCAGACCAGCCTCGCAGAGACGTACCCGACGGGGTTGCTGAGGAACGGCACGGCCAGACTGACACCAGCCACGGCGCCGGCGCCAACGACATCCGCTGCGGCGCTGAAGCCAACGCTAGGGCAGCAGCCACAAGTGGGGTTACAGTACGATACAGGGTGTTGTAGCTGCTTCTCACTACCGGAATTTGGCTCTTTGCCGAGTGCCATATTCTTTGCCGAGTGTTTTTTCGGGCACTCGGCAAAGAAGCTCTTTGCCGAGTGCCACACAAAAAACTCTCGGTAAAATAAAACACTCGGCAAAGAAGCTTTTTGCCGAGTGTTTTATTTTTGACACTCGGCAAAGAGTTTTCTTTGCTGAGTGTCTTTTTTTGACACTCGGCAAAGGGCTCTTTGCCGAGTGTCACAAATACAACACTCGGCAAAGAGCTCTTTGCCGAGTGTTTTTTCTCCAACTAGGCAAAGACAATTTAAAAATCACATTTAAAAGTAGTAAATTAATTCAAATGAAAAAGTTTCCAACTACAAATTTGTATAACTCATCATGATGTACAATTTATATATTGAACATTTCTTCATATGACAAAATAAAAATAAATTTGTTTATAAAACCTATATCTCTCGTAGTTTATGAAACTACGAGAGAGATGTATAGAATTTGTGCATATTGTTAGAACCATCATGTGAGATAAACAAATGACCAAACAACCAAAATAAACTTTGTAGATCTTGGGAAGTTATAGAAGTTTATAGTTGACAACTTTTTTATTTGAATTCGTATTGTCAACAAAAACTACGTCTGAATTTAAAAAAATTAAAATTTGAATTTTGAAAATGATTTCGAAAGAAAAAACACCAACATGAAAGTTGTAGGTATTGAAGAGTTATGAAACTTTGTAGCTGACAATGTTTTGGTTTGAAATCATCATGTTATGCAAAACTATGTTTAAATTTTGAAATTTGAAAATTTTCAAACTGTCTCGGATGGAAAAACCACCAAAATAAAAGTTGTAGGTCTTGAAATGTAATGAAACTTTGTAGTTGACAATTTTTTGATTTGAAATCATCTTATCATTGAAAAATTCGTGTGAAGTTTTCAAATTTAAAATCCAAATTTTGTAAACGATCTCGGATGTAGAAACTATTAAAATAAAACTTGTAGATCTCAAAAAGTTATGCAACTTTATAGTTGGTCATATTTTCAAATGAACTCATTTAATAATCAAATTACTCTCGATTTGTTATAGTACATGGGAAATGAAAACGTAATATAGACATAATTTGGTGTAGTAGTGTAGTGGTATAGGAGGGTATGCGCGAGAGAGAGGTTGCGAGTTTGAATCTCACCATTTACAAAACATATAAATTTGATTCAAAATAATAGTGAAAAATGATATAGCAACAGTTAAGGTAATAGGTAGGGTTGGAGAATTGTTTCTAGAATTTAAAAAAATGTTTTGCTGTTTTTTTTTATTTTTTTCGATTCTTAATTTGCCGAGTATTTTTCTTTGCCGAGTGTTTTTTTGACACTCGGCAAAGTCTTTGCCGAGTGTCCGAAAAAGTACTCGGCAAAGAACCCTTTGCCGATGAAATATTTGCCAAGTGTTCTTTGCCGAGTGTCTTAGACACTCGGCAAAGAACGCGATTTCGGTAGTGTCTTCTTGTTTCACCTTTTGCTCACTGGCTTCTTGCGAAATTTTCTGATAAGAGTGCCTCCGTCGGTGCAGGTGACTCCAGCGCAGCAGGGCTCGACGGCGGCAGCTAGACCTTCCGGCCTCTGCAAGCTGGGGCCAGGGATGGCTACGTTGAGAGGGACCACCACATCTTGCGCCACCCTTATACTCTAGAAATTTGGGACTAACCATTAGATACATAACTTAGTGTTTAGAAATAAACAATAAAAATATTTGTAGCCTAGGCGCCGTTTCCCACGCTCACCCGTCTCGTGGCAACGCACGAGCATATGCCTAGTACACTAATATGTACCTACCATTTTGTGTGACCACCTCAACGGTATTTTCAGGCATTGTGCTCATACCAGCAACACCGCTTGATGCTCCTCCAATGGCACACTTTCCTTTACGATGGCAATCGCCTTGTTCATCTGTCACACTTGCATTTGAACGCCATTTAGGATGTGCATCATCTTCCTCAACCTCAAATGTCATGTGTTTCTATAATCATTTTAAGTAATTGTATATTAACCAGAGATCATGGAGTGGGTACCAGTGGCGGCGGGGAGCAGGTTCACCGGGGCCGAGCAGAACGACGGCACGACGGTGATAACAACGGCGGCGGCGGCGGGTACGGTTTAGAGAAGAGATTGAGAGTAGAGATGACAATGGATTGGATTCGGATCGGATATTGCAAATATCGGTCCGCAACCATATTCGCGGTTGCTATCAATATCCGTCCGCGACTGTACCCGCGGATAGAAATTTATATCCATGCCCGTGCCCATCTGTCACACCCGGTTTTGGAAGGCAAACCGAATGCGAACTATGTACGTGCCAGGATCAGAACTCACGTACACAGCGATTACATAAATGAACATCATCACACAATGCTCGAGTAATATCATAAAAGAGTACTTATTACATCATTGAGTCATGGACATCCACATAGTCATTGTCTTAACAAGTAAATCAAAGTACTAGCGAAACGCAGTAAAGATAAGGCCTTCACAGGCAGCTGACTGGGGGTTGCCGCCGACCCACACCTAGAATTCGTCGTAGTCTTGGAACTCCTGGAAGTCTCCTTCCACGACTTCGCCTTCTCCTGAGCAGTGGTTACAGTGCGGACAACCTGGTGTTTTGTGGTAAAGCAAGGATGAGTACACATCAACGTACTCAGCAAATGTCCCGTTTGGCTGAAGTGGACTAGCTTTATGTGGGGTTAGGCTCAAGCAGTTGCTTTTAGTTGGTCAGGTATTTATCATTAGTAGGAGCCAGATTTTAGCATTAACCAACCCGTAAACCATTTCCTCATCGAGGAACATCATCATCATAGTCGAACCAAAACCATAACATAATCCATGTATCTCGAACCATCTGTATCTCTAATCAAAGAGGATCCCAAGGCTGCTCTTAACCGTGAGCACGGCTGATATACCAGTTTCACTACCCTCTGCAGAGGTCGCACACTTTACCCATGAGTCATGATTCCCTTTCTACCCGGGGAGAGCTAATCCCCATTGACCACTACCTAGGTGGTCCGGCAGGGCATCACTACGTAGCTTTTACAAAGATTCCCTAGAGATCATAGCTGCCCGTTAGGTTTCTCTAGTTTGATAAACACAGTACCCCTCCCCGCAGGAGAGTGGCTAACAAAGAGCAAAACGAAAGAACCTCGGCACTCAGCCTCGGCAGAGCAAGCACTGTGCCTGGACCCCATTGACGGCACGACGGCTAAGCAACTACACCTCTAGTTCACCCAATTAATCAGCTAAGGGCATCCCATTTCACCCTCATGGTTGCACTGTTATCCCGGGTGGTCTCTCAACGAACCAGTCCTTACGGAGAGGTACTCAGGAAACAGCCTGAGCCCCCTAGAGTATCACAAGATCATCAACATCATCAGGATAACAGTATCATAAATAGTCACATCATGTTCATTGATTAAGTTAAGGCAATAGCAGAGTGCTAACCATAACAACCCATAAGGTCATCAAGGATAAAGTAAAGTGAAAAGCTAGTCAATCCTTAGGTTTCGAGTAAGTAATGCGGGGTAGTAAGTTATAAATGAATAGGACATAATGGGACAGAGGACACTTGCCTTCACCAAACTGCTGATCAGGGACTTCCTCTGCAACCTCCTCGGGAAACACAGACTGCTCGTTGTCTACGTAAAGTAATCATTCCCACTATGCACTTGGGAAGATAACAAACAAAAAGCAACATACCAAACATATGCAGCAGAGAGATCACAAGTTCATAGTTGAAAAGGGATAGGCACTCTGGTGTTCCCTAGGTCTGGGGTAGAGGACTATACAAAGTGATTCATTATCCACTAATCAGGTTTAAGTCAGTAGAGGGATTAAATCATTACATGGTTTTAAGTTCCTAAACTTAGGTGTTTAAGTCCATAAACTTAAGTATTCTAACTTTTATTAAAGTCTACCAACTTCTAATTATCTCAAATAGGGTTCCAATAGCCTTAATCCTATCCTAGTGATTAACTATTAATTGGTACATGGAAACAGCAGGGAAACATTGTTTAAATAGATAGACAAAAACATCATGAGCATTTTGCAATTTGAAGCACTTAATTTGGAGTTCATATGACAAAGTTATGAATTTTACAAGTTTAGGGGTTAAAAATATACCCTAAATACCTATTTTGAATTAAATAAAAGGTCCAGGGACCTAACTGAGAGAAACCAGGGACGGCGGGTTCAAATTCCAGAAAACCGGGGGTCTCTTTAAGAAAACGCGCGGGCGAAGGGGTATCGGGCTACTACAGTCGTTAGATCTAAAGCGAACTGCCAGGATTAGATCCTGCGGGCGGGCGCGCGAGCGCGCTGCGGCCTGGGCGGCTGACAGGCGGGACCGGGCGGGCAGCGCGGGGCGCGGGCAGGCTGACAGGCGGGGCCCAACCGGCAGGGAGGCAGGGTGTGGGGGAAGCGGGCCTGGGCCGCTGGATCTCCGGCGGACGGCCAGGATTGGGCTTGGCCTAATTAAGACGGGGCCGCCCGATCTGGGACGGACGGTGGGGATCAGGTGGCCGGCCTGGGCTTCTCTTACGGCTAGCTGGGGCGGCGGCGCTCGTCCCCGCGGCGGAGGACTCGCCGGAGACGAGGGGCGCGGGCGTTTGGCGGGGCTCCGAGGCGACCTGATCGGCCGTGAAGGTTGGGGAGGGCACGGTGAATCCTCTGGTGGGGTCTGGGTCGGGGCAGGGGCACCGGAGGGGGGCGGTTCACGGCGGAGCGGCTCGGCGGCGGCATTAATCTACTCCGGCGAGGAATTAAGCGCAACAGAAGGCAATACACGGGTCGATAGGGGCGGGAGAGGTTCTTTACCTCAAGGCGGGCTCCGGGGACTCCTCGGCGGCGGCAATGGCGCGACGGTGGCCCGGGGCGACGGTGGCGGACCTCCGCGGCTGCACGGGGAACGGCGGGTGAGCGTGGGCAGAGAGAAATAGGGAGGGGGAGAGGGAATTGGGGCGCGTCCCGGGTTGCGGACGCCGGGGCGAAGCTCACCGTGGCAATGGACACGGCGGAGCTCCAACGGCGGCCGGGAAACGAGCTCGGGACGGCGGGGATTTGTGGCGGCGGTGCTCTGGCGTGCGCGCAGTGAGGGAGAGGTGGAAGAGGGGTCTGCTGGAGCGCAAATGGGGGAGGGGGAGAGGGCGAGTGGGGCTCGGGGCTCAAGTGGCCAGGGGCGGGTCAGTTGCGAGCTCCACGCGCGACGTGGGCGCGGAGAAGGCGGGCGCGCGCAGCTCGGGCGGCGGTTACGCGAGGACGACGGGGCTGACAAGCCGGGCCCGCGAGCAGAGAGAGAGGGGAGAGCGGGGGCGGGCGCGCGGAAGATGGCTGCGCTGACGGGCGGGCCCGCCAGGGCAGAGAGAGCGGGGGGGAAAGAGCGCGCGCGCGGGATGGGCTTAGCTGGGCCGAAAGGCTGAGGGGGGCGGGGGAGTGGGCTTCTTTCTCTTTTCTTTTTATTCTGGAATTGTTTTCCCTTTTCTTTTTATTTTCTCCATTTGATTCAAATCCAAATAAGCCACAAATTCAAATTAGACTTTCCAAGAATTATGCACCAAGCAAAAGTGAAATCTAGGGTTCAACATGATGCAACAATTCATACTCCCTTAGGGTTTAACCTATCAAACTTATAATTACAAATAAAATAAGCACTTTTCTCCTATAGAAATGAAAAAGAAAAGAATGAGAAAGGATGAGAAAAGGGAAGTAACACCTGAATTTGTGAATATGAGCAAAGAAATTTTATACCCCCAAATTCAGGGTGTTACAAACCTATCCCCCTTAAAAGAATCTCGCCCCGAGATTCAAGGTTGGTCAGCAAAGAGTTCAGGGTATTTGGCCTTCAGATCATCTTCTCGTTCCCAGGTTGCTTCTTCCTCCGAGTGGTGACCCCATCTGACTTTGCACATTCTGATGGTGTTCCTCCGGGTGACTCTGTCTGCAAACTCCAGAATCTGCGTTGGCTTTTCTATGTATGTCAGATCCTCCTGGACCTCCAAACCCTCCACTGGCAACTGTTCTTCTGGTACTCGCAGACACTTCTTCAATTGCGACACATGGAACACATTGTGCACTGCTGACAAGCTCTCTGGTAGGTTGAGCTGGTAGGCCACTTCTCCACGCTTCGCTTGAATCTGATATGGTCCAACGTACCGGGGTGCTAACTTGCCTTTTACTCCGAACCTTCTGACTCCCCTGATAGGTGACACCTTCAGATAGACGTAGTCTCCCACTTCAAAACTCAGTTCTCTTCTCCTTCGGTCCGCATAGCTTCGCTGTCTTGACTGGGCTGTCTTCAGGTTCTCCCGAACCATTTTGATATTCTCTTCGGCTTCAAGCAAGATGTCGGGGCCAAACACCTGTCTCTCTCCAGGCTGGTCCCAATGCAGCGGAGTCCTACAACTCCGTCCATAGAGTGCCTGAAACGGCGACATCTTCAAGCTGGCCTGGTAACTATTGTTGTAGGAGAATTCTGCATAAGGTAACCTTTTGTCCCATCCTGACTTGTCTTGCAACGCACAGGCCCTCAACATATCTTCTAGGATCTGATTAGTTCTTTCAGTCTGACCGTCTGTCTGTGGGTGATAAGCTGAGCTGAAGTTCAAATGTGTGCCCAAAGCTTCTTGTAGCTGCTGCCAAAAATGAGAGGTGAACTGCGTTCCTCGATCTGACACTATCTTCTTCGGCACACCATGAAGGCAGACTATCCGTGACATGTATAACTCGGCTAACGTTGCTCCGGTGTATGTTGTCTTCACAGGTATGAAATGGGCCACCTTCGTTAAGCGGTCCACAACCACCCAGATGGAATCATAGCCGGCCCGGGTACGAGGTAGGCCAACTATGAAATCCATCCCGATCTCATCCCACTTCCACTGAGGAATCCGCAATGGCTCCAACAATCCGGCAGGCCTCTGATGCTCTGCTTTGGTTCTCTGACAGCTATCGCAGATGGCGACATATTCTGCGATCTCTCTTTTCATGCCATACCACCAAAACCTCCTTTTTAAATCCTGGTACATCTTTTCACTTCCCGGGTGTATGGAGTAGGCTGTCTCATGAGCTTCCTTTAGGATCAATTCCCGAATAGGTTTGAGGTCGGGGACACACAATCGGTCCTTGAACCATATTACTCCCTCTTCGTCCTCTCGAAAGTCTTTGCCTCTTCCTTCTAAGATCAGCTGCCGGATCTTGTTGATGTTTTCATCATCCTTCTGCCCTTCTTTGATCTCCCGCTCTAGGGTGGGTTCTAATTCCACTGTTACTCCTTGCGTACTGTTCAGGAAACCGAGGCTCAGTCTGTCGAATTCCTTGGCTAACTCATACGGCATTGGGTACGTGGCCAACATATTGACTTGACTCTTCCTGCTCAGAGCATCTGCAACAACATTGGCTTTGCCTGGATGGTAATGTATCTCCAACTCATAGTCTTTGATCAATTCCAACCATCTTCGCTGCCTCATGTTTAACTCTGACTGGGTGAATATGTATTTCAGACTTTTATGATCTGTGTAGATGTCACACTTCTGCCCATACAGGTAATGTCTCCAGGTCTTTAAAGCATGAACCACTGCTGCCAACTCCAGGTCATGTGTGGGATGATTTTTCTCATGAATCTTCAGCTGTCGAGATGAGTATGCTACAACTCTTCCTTCTTGCATTAGCACACATCCCAATCCGGTGTAAGAAGCATCGCAATACACTGAGAATGGCTTGTGAACATCAGGCAGGACTAACACAGGAGCTGTAATCAATCTGTTCTTCAGTTCTTCAAATGCTTCTTGACACTTTTGGGTCCACTTAAACTCAACTTTCTTCGC
Organism: Zea mays; assembly: GCF_902167145.1. Taxonomy (NCBI): domain Eukaryota; kingdom Viridiplantae; phylum Streptophyta; class Magnoliopsida; order Poales; family Poaceae; genus Zea; species Zea mays. The sequence continues at coordinate 72,859,792 of NC_050104.1, read as the reverse complement.
TAGCAACGCTGTCATTGGTCTAGCAATCTTTGAGAAGCCTTCAATGAAACGCCTATAGTATCCAGCCATTCCAATGAAGCTCTTGATCCCACGAACATCCTTCGGTGCTTTCCAGTTCAGGACATCTGCCACTTTCTTTGGATCCACTGCTAACCCATCTTGGTTTATGATGTGACCCAGAAACAGGACTTCATGAATCCAGAACTTGCATTTGCCCAGCTTGGCATACAACTGATGCTCTCGAAGTCTTTGCAATACCATCTTCAAATGCTCCACATGATCTTCCTCACTTTGAGAGTATATGAGAATATCATCAATGAACACTACCACAAACTTGTCCAGGTAATCCATGAACACACTGTTCATCAGGTACATAAAGAAGGCTGGTGCATTTGTCAAACCAAAGGACATAACTATGAATTCATATAACCCATACTTGGTGATGAATGCTGTCTTCGGTATGTCCGAGGGTCGGATTCTGAGTTGATGGTAGCCTGACCTCAGATCTATCTTCGAGAATACGCTGGCACCTCTGAGCTGGTCGAACAAATCTTCTATCCTTGGCAGGGGGTACTTGTTCTTGACAGTGACTTCATTCAAGGCTCTGTAGTCTATGCACATCCTTTTGGTACCATCTTTCTTTTCTACAAACAACACTGGAGCGGCCCAAGGCGAGGTGCTTGGCCTGATGTAACTCTTCTCTAACATCTCATCTATCTGCTTCTTGAGCTCCACCAATTCTGGTCCAGACACTCGATAGGCTCTTTTGGAAATGGGGGCGGTACCAGGGATAAGCGCTATGGCAAATTCGACTTTTCTCTCGGGTGGCATGCCTGTTAGCTCCTCGGGAAACACATCCGGAAAGTCTGACACGACCTTGATAGTCTCGAGCGGGTTGGGCTCCTTACTATCAACTAAAATCTGGTGACAGACTCCCTCTTCTGACTTAGGCATCCATAGCTCGGCCACTACCTCTTCTCCTGACGGGGACTTCAATGTTACGGTCCGCTTGTCACAACTAACATTTGCTTCATACTTCATTAACCAATTCATCCCTAGAATAACATCTATCCCAGGGGTGTCTATTACTATTAAGTCACTGGGGAATCCTATCCCCCTTATTTCCACCATTATATTTGAGCATATTTTATCTGTTTGCACCTTGCCACCAACCGAATTAATCCTCATGGGCGGCATCATTGCCTCTACTGAGATGTTATGCAATTCTACCCAGGTTGCAGTGACAAATGAATGAGTTGCACCAGTATCAAATAGCACTTTTGCGGGATGAGATTCGACTGAGAACATACCTACTGCCACATCTGGTGCATCCTGGATCGCTTCGGCCTCCAAGTGGTTCACCTTCCCACGGTTGTACGCTTGGTTACGATTGCCTGCTGCTGGCTGCAGTACACCTTGTCTTGTTGGAGCATTGGGGTTGGCCTGCTGCTGAGCCATCTTCTTTGGGCACTGCATCGCCCAATGGCCTTGATCTCCACAGTGGAAACATCCTCTGCCTCCTCCTTGTGCTGGGGCTGCTTGGTTGCTCTGATTTGCTGCTGGGGCAGGAAGGCGAGGTGCCTGGTTGTTCTACTTCTGATACTGATTACCTCCCTGCTGGCTGTGCTGGCGATACTGCTGCTGCTGCTGCGGGTACTGCCTCTGAAACTGCTGCTGATGCGGACGCTGATTCTGATTCTGATATCCCTGTGGGTGACCAGATCTGCCTTGCTGAGATGAACTGCCTGAGAAACATGGACGGCTGATGCCTCCGGACTGGGGTCCACTCATCTTGCGCTTCTGATCCTCCATATCCTTACGCTTCTTCTCAGTCATAACTACCCTATCGATCAGGTGCTGGAAGGTTGGGAAGGTATGATTCATCAGTTGGTAATGCAGGGGATCCACCAAACCTCTCATGAACCTGTACTGCCTTTTAGCATCAGTGTTGACATCCTCAGGTGCGTAACGAGACAGCTGCAGAAACTTGTCTCTGTACTCACTAACAGACAGGGGTCCCTGCTTCAGAGCCAGAAACTCCTCCTTCTTCACGATCATCAGTCCCTCTGGCACATGATACCGACGGAAACTCTCGCTGAATTCTTCCCAGGTGATGGCTTCGGGGTCAGCATGGGTGGCGAGGTAGGACTCCCACCAGGACTGGGCTGCTCCCCTCAGCTGACGGGGACCATACAGAACCTTCTCCCTGTCGTCACATTGGGCGGTGCGCAGTTCCCTTTCCACTGCGCGCAGCCAGTCTTCTGCATCCATGGGGTCAGCAGAATGGGCGAAGGTAGGAGGGTGCCCTCTCATGAACTCACCACGCTTATCTCGTGGCATCTGGGGCATCTACACTTGCAATTGGGGTTGGGGTTGCTGTTGAGCCTGCTGCATGGCTGCCAGAGTCTGCCCAATGGCCTGCACTGCCTGGGTCTGCATCAAGAACATCTGCTCCACTGACATCGGGGGTGGTGGGGGAGGCTGCCTCTGTTGTTCCTCCTGCTGGTCATGCTGCTCTTGCTGAGCACGCCTGTTGCATCGGCGCCTGTTGTCAGACATCTGTGGAAGACATTCATACATCAGCATTGATCTTACAACCCTTCAGCATAAGAAAAGAGAATACAGAATTCTTCATGACACTGAGTGAACAAAGAGTTTCACTGATCCTCATTATGATTCAACACAGCTTCTCAGATAAGAAGGAAAGTAGAAGTAAATGGTTTCCCAACTAAACAACTGACTTCATTAACATTACTAGCTAAGCCAAACTGCAGGGGAAAACCCACATGTTGGCTACAGTCATTACAAAGATCCAAATCCAGCACAAGTTCATCATAACAAGCATGAAAGCAACTGATAAGCAAACTAAACTGAATGGAAGCAACTGATAAGCAAACTAAACTGACTACCTAAGACTAAGGCAACTGACTTAAGAATTATTACAAACTTCGACGCTAACGATCTAAGGATCCAGATCTATCCTGGTCTTACAGACAGGGGAACCATAAGTGTGGTGACCACGCGGCGGCGAGCGGTAAGGGTGCTGAGTCCCGACAGGAGCGGGGGAACCACCCTCCTGGTGATGGCGCTCTGCCAGCTCAGCACGCAACTCCGCAATCTCCGTTCGAGCCCTGCTTAGCTCGTCTAGAGAGTGATCCAGCTCAGTGTTAAGCACTGCGACTAGGTTGACTGTGCTGCTCAACCTAGGGTTAGCCTCGCCAACAGGTGAGACAACCACACTCTCTGTGCTGCCAGTAGGGCGGCGGGGGTAGTACCGAAGGTTGAGACCGTCGGCCACGCCACCGAACAAAGAACAGTACTAGGAGAGTGCACGCCGTGCTGCATCCTGCATAGCCGCCTCTGCAGTGTCCCTCTCGGAGATGGAATAGTGCTCCGAAACGGCCTCCGCACCCTGGAGGTCATCCTCCGGACGGCGAACTAGGCAGGTAGCCTCCCAGCGGTCCGGGTACCTCCCGCGACTGTGCTAGTAGACTACACAACGATACTCGATCGACCAGGTGTGCCGGTCGAAAGCCTGGCGCAGCAAGGTGTCAAGTGCGTCGTGGAAGTGACAACCGCGAGCGGCGTCACGGGTGATGGGTCGGGCAACCCATCCTTCCGCCTCCTGCGGCTCAGAGGACTCCGTGCTGTGGTCTGAGTCGTCGTCGTCGGGGTCTCCTCCAGGACCTCCTCCAGTAGCTCTTCCAACAGCCGGGGCGTCCCGCGGTGGTGCAGGGGGCGCCTCCAGCTGGGCAACAGAGGAACGGGGCCTCACGGACTCCACCTCTCGCTGGGGTGGGGAGGAAGAGCCCTGCTGCTCTCTGTGCTGGCGCCGGCGTTCCTGCTCCTCACGCAGGCGGTGGTGCAGCCTCTCCAGGTGACTCGACTGCCCGGACACGGTGCGGTGCAGAGGACGCTCCGCAAGTCGAGACGGCAGGAAAGGAATCACCGACTTACGTGTTGTGTGTCTAAGACGAGCCATCTACAAAAGACACCGTAAGCATAAGAGTAAGAGCAGAACTAATATGACAAGTGAAGAAACCATAAACAGAATAAGATAAAATTTTTAACAAGGTATAGTATATATAGATAGTAAAACATAGGGTTGGTCGAGGTGACCGACTTTTGAAGTAACATCAGATGTCAAGGTGAGGGGGAGGGTCAATAGTCCTTAGTACGACCAGTGCTACTCTAGGTCAGCGGTCCTACAGTCAGCACGGCTTTGATACCACTTATGTCACACCCGGTTTTGGAAGGCAAACCGAATGCGAACTATGTACGTGCCAGGATCAGAACTCACGTACACAGCGATTACATAAATGAACATCATCACACAATGCTCGAGTAATATCATAAAAGAGTACTTATTACATCATTGAGTCATGGACATCCACATAGTCATTGTCTTAACAAGTAAATCAAAGTACTAGCGAAACACAGTAAAGATAAGGCCTTCACAGGCAGCTGACTGGGGGTTGCCGCCGACCCACACCTAGAATTCGTCGTAGTCTTGGAACTCCTGGAAGTCTCCTTCCACGACTTCGCCTTCTCCTGAGCAGTGGTTACAGTGCGGACAACCTGGTGTTTTGTGGTAAAGCAAGGATGAGTACACATCAACGTACTCAGCAAATGTCCCGTTTGGCTGAAGTGGACTAGCTTTATGTGGGGTTAGGCTCAAGCAGTTGCTTTTAGTTGGTCAGGTATTTATCATTAGTAGGAGCCAGATTTTAGCATTAACCAACCCGTAAACCATTTCCTCATCGAGGAACATCATCATCATAGTCGAACCAAAACCATAACATAATCCATGTATCTCGAACCATCTGTATCTCTAATCAAAGAGGATCCCAAGGCTGCTCTTAACTGTGAGCACGGCTGATATACCAGTTTCACTACCCTCTGCAGAGGTCGCACACTTTACCCATGAGTCATGATTCCCTTTCTACCCGGGGAGAGCTAATCCCCATTGACCACTACCTAGGTGGTCCGGCAGGGCATCACTACGTAGCTTTTACAAAGATTCCCTAGAGATCATAGCTGCCCGTTAGGTTTCTCCAGTTTGATAAACACAGTACCCCTCCCCGCAGGAGAGTGGCTAACAAAGAGCAAAACGAAAGAACCTCGGCACTCAGCCTCGGCAGAGCAAGCACTGTGCCTGGACCCCATTGACGGCACGACGGCTAAGCAACTACACCTCTAGTTCACCCAATTAATCAGCTAAGGGCATCCCATTTCACCCTCATGGTTGCACTGTTATCCCGGGTGGTCTCTCAACGAACCAGTCCTTACGGAGAGGTACTCAGGAAACAGCCTGAGCCCCCTAGAGTATCACAAGATCATCAACATCATCAGGATAACAGTATCATAAATAGTCACATCATGTTCATTGATTAAGTTAAGGCAATAGCAGAGTGCTAACCATAACAACCCATAAGGTCATCAAGGATAAAGTAAAGTGAAAAGCTAGTCAATCCTTAGGTTTCGAGTAAGTAATGCGGGGTAGTAAGTTATAAATGAATAGGACATAATGGGACAGAGGACACTTGCCTTCACCAAACTGCTGATCAGGGACTTCCTCTGCAACCTCCTCGGGAAACACAGACTGCTCGTTGTCTACGTAAAGTAATCATTCACACTATGCACTTGAGAAGATAACAAACAAAAAGCAACATACCAAACATATGCAGCAGAGAGATCACAAGTTCATAGTTGAAAAGGGATAGGCACTCTGGTGTTCCCTAGGTCTGGGGTAGAGGACTATACAAAGTGATTCATTATCCACTAATCAGGTTTAAGTCAGTAGAGGGATTAAATCATTACATGGTTTTAAGTTCCTAAACTTAGGTGTTTAAGTCCATAAACTTAAGTATTCTAACTTTTATTAAAGTCTACCAACTTCTAATTATCTCAAATAGGGTTCCAATAGCCTTAATCCTATCCTAGTGATTAACTATTAATTGGTACATGGAAACAGCAGGGAAACATTGTTTAAATAGATAGACAAAAACATCATGAGCATTTTGCAATTTGAAGCACTTAATTTGGAGTTCATATGACAAAGTTATGAATTTTACAAGTTTAGGGGTTAAAAATATACCCTAAATACCTATTTTGAATTAAATAAAAGGTCCAGGGACCTAACTGAGAGAAACCAGGGACGGCGGGTTCAAATTCCAGAAAACCGGGGGTCTCTTTAAGAAAACGCGTGGGCGAAGGGGTATCGGGCTACTACGGCCATCAGATCTAAAGCGAACGGCCAGGATTAGATCCTGCGGGCGGCCGCGCGAGCGCGCGGCGGCCTGGGCGGCTGACAGGCGGGACCGGGCGGGCAGCGCGGGGCGCGGGCAGGCTGACAGGCGGGGCCCAACCGGCAGGGAGGCAGGGTGTGGGGGAAGCGGGCCTGGGCCACTGGATCTCCGGTGGACGGCCAGGATTGGGCTTGGCCTAATTAAGACGGGGCCGCCCGATCTGGGACGGACGGTGGGGATCAGGTGGCCGGCCTGGGCTTCTCCTACGGCTAGCTGGGGCGGCGGCGCTCGTCCCCGCGACGGAGGACTCGCCGAAGACGAGGGGCGCGGGCGTTTGGCGGGGCTCCGAGGCGACCTGATCGGCCGTGAAGGTTGGGGAGGGCACGGGGAATCCTCTGGTGGGGTCTGGGTCGGGGCAGGGGCACCGGAGGGGGGCGGTTCACGGCGGAGCGGCTCGGCGGCGGCATTAATCTACTCCGGCGAGGAATTAAGCGCAACAGAAGGCAATACACGGGTCGATAGGGGCGGGAGAGGTTCTTTACCTCAAGGCGGGCTCCGGGGACTCCTCGGCGGCGGCAATGGCGCGACGGTGGCCCGGGGCGACGGTGGCGGACCTCCGCGGCTGCACGGGGAACGGCGGGTGAGCGCGGGCAGAGAGAAATAGGGAGGGGGAGAGGGAATTGGGGCGCGTCCCGGGTTGCGGACGCCGGGGCGAAGCTCACCGTGGCAACGGACACGGCGGAGCTCCAACGGCGGCCGGGAAACGAGCTCGGGACGGCGGGGATTTGTGGCGGCGGTGCTCTGGCGTGCGCGCAGCGAGGGAGAGGTGGAAGAGGGGTCTGCTGGAGCGCAAATGGGGGAGGGGGAGAGGGCGAGTGGGGCTCGGGGCTCAAGTGGCCAGGGGCGGGTCAGTTGCGAGCTCCACGCGCGACGTGGGCGCGGAGAAGGCGGGCGCGCGCAGCTCGGGCGGCGGTTACGCGAGGACGACGGGGCTGACAAGCCGGGCCCGCGAGCAGAGAGAGAGGGGAGAGCGGGGGCGGGCGCGCGGAAGATGGCTGCGCTGACAGGCGGGCCCGCCAGGGCAGAGAGAGCGGGGGGGAAAGAGCGCGCGCGGGGGATGGGCTTAGCTGGGCCGAAAGGTTGAGGGGGGCGGGGGAGTGGGCTTCTTTCTCTTTTCTTTTTATTCTGGAATTGTTTTCCCTTTTCTTTTTATTTTCTCCATTTGATTCAAATCCAAATAAGCCACAAATTCAAATTAGACTTTCCAAGAATTATGCACCAAGCAAAAGTGAAATCTAGGGTTCAACATGATGCAACAATTCATACTCCCTTAGGGTTTAACCTATCAAACTTATAATTACAAATAAAATAAGCACTTTTCTCCTATAGAAATGAAAAAGAAAAGAATGAGAAAGGATGAGAAAAGGGAAGTAACACCTGAATTTGTGAATATGAGCAAAGAAATTTTATACCCCCAAATTCAGGGTGTTACACCATCGGATTTCGGACGGATTTCGGATATCCGTCGGATATGACAGATACAATCATTTATTCAACAATTCAATAGCATAATTACTCAAATTTCTTCATAATTTACCATCATACACAATTAAAACTTAATAAAAGAATTATTATGGGTCTGCGAGCCTCGGTTAGGGGCACTAGAGCTCGGAAGGGCCAGCCATCAGTGGTGCTACAGTCTATGAGACTTGGAAGGGGCCACGAGGCACAGCGCAAGAAGCCAGCATTGCTATAAGGGGCAACCAATAGTGAGAAATTGGGAGCGTTAGGCGTGGGGTTTATGGTGTTAGGATCTGTTCTTTGCTATGTAATATGAGCTAGGACAAAAAATACACTATGAGTCGATTTTGGATATCCAACGGATAACCCGCGGGTAGAAGGTAATATTCTAATCCGTGCCCGCCCGACTTCGGATCGGATTCGAATCTGACCCACGGGTCAAAACATGTATCCATACCTGGCTCCGTCGGGTCGGATATCCGACGGATATCCAAAACTATCGGCGTTTTGACCCCGGGGGGGTCCCTGGACCGACGAGTAAATTGTCGCCGCGTGCCCCAGCCCAGATGGGTCGGCGCGAGACGGAGCACGAAGGGGGGAAACCAGAGGGAGACAGGCGTAAAGGAGAAACCCGCGGCCTTCGTGTTTGTCCCGCGCCCAGGTCTGGTGCGCTTGTAGTAGGGGGTTACAAGCGTCCGCGTGGGAGGGAGCGAGAAGCTTGCACGCGCCGTCGCGTCCTCTCCCACGCGGCCAACCCTCTCGTACGAGTGCCCTGGACCTTCCTTTTATAGGCGTAAGGAGAGGGCCCAGGTGTACAATAGGAGATGTAGCAGGGTGCTAACGTGTCTAGCAGAGAGGAGCTAGTGCCCTAAGTACATGCCGTCGTGGCAGCCGGAGAGGTTTTTGCACCCTGTCCATGTGATGTCGTGGCCGTCGGAGGAGCGCTGGAGCCTTGTGGAAGGACAGCTGTCGGGGCTGTCGAGTCCTTGCTGACGTCTCCTTGCTTCCGTAAGGGGCTGAGAGACGCCGTCGTCACGGAGCATGCGGGGCGCCATCATTATTTGTTTACCGGGGCGAGCCAGATGGGACGCCGGTCTTGTTCCCCGTAGCCTGAGCTAGCTAGGGGTAGGGTAATGATGGCTCTCCCTATGACGTGGTCGGTCCGAGCCCTGGGTCGGGCGAGACGGTGGCTCCTCCGAGGTCGAGGTCGAGTCTGTCCTCTGAGGTCGAGGTCGAGTCCGAGCCCTGGGGTCGGGCGAGGCGGAGTTCGTCGTCTTCCGGGGCCGAGGCCGAGTCCGAGCCCTGGGGTCGGGCGAGGCGGAGTTCGTCGTCTGCCGGGGCCAAGGCCGAGTCCGAGCCCTGGGTCGGGCGAGGCGGAGTTCGTTCCGGGGCCGAGCCCGAGTCTGAGCCCTGGGGTCGGGCGAGGCGGAGTTCGTCGTCTTCCGGGGCCAAGGCCGAGTCCGAGCACTGGGGTCGGGCGAGGCAGAGTTCGTCGTCTTCCAGGGCCGAGCCTGAGTCCGAGCCCTAGGGTCGGGCGAGGCGGAGCTTCCTATGGCGCCCGAGGCCAGACTTGGCCGCTGCCAGCCTCACTCTGTCGAGTGGCACATCAGTCGGAGCGACGCAGGCAGCGCTGTCTTCTTGTCAGGCTGGTCAGTGGAGCGGCGAAGTGACTGCGGTCACTTCGGCTCAGTCGACTGAAGGGCGTGCGTCAGGATAAGGTGTCAGGCCACCTTTGCATTAAATGCTCCTGCGATACGGTCGGTTGGCGTGGCGATCTGGTCAAGGTTGCTTCTCGGCGAAGACTGGGCCTCGGGCGAGCCGAAGGTGTGTCCGTTGCTTGAGGGGGTCCTCGGGCGAGACGTGAATCCTCTGGGGTCGGCCGCCCTTGCCCGAGGCTGGGCTCGGGCGAGGCGAGATCGTGTCCCTTGATTGGCCCGAGCCTTGACTTAATCGCACCCATCAGGCCTTTGCAGCTTTTGTGCTGATGGGGGTTACCAGCTGAGATTAGGAGTCTTGGGGGTACCCCTAATTAGGGTCCCCGACAGTAGCCCCCGAGCCTCAAAGGGAGTGTTAATACTCGCTTGGAGGCTTTTGTCGCACTTTTTTGCAAGGGGACCGGCCTTTCTCGGTTGCGTTTCGTTCCGGTGGGTGCGCGCGAGCGCACCCGCCGGGTGTAGCCCCCGAGGCCTCGGAGGAGTGGTTTGACTCCTTCGAGGTCTTAATGCGTTTCGTGATGCTTCGGCCGGTCTGGTTGTTCCCTCATGCGAACTGGCCGTAGCCCGGGCGCACAGTCGAGTCCCAAGTTGTCGGGCTGGTATGTTGACGTTGTCAACGGTTTGGCCGGAGCCGGGTTTGCGAGAGCAGCCTCCGAGCCTCCGCACAGAGCGAGAGACCGGTCAAGGACAGACTCGACTTTTTTACATACGCCCCTGCGTCGCCTTTCCGCAAGGAGGAGGGGGGAAAGCGCCATGTTGCCCTCGGAGGGCGCCGAACACGGTGTCTCCAGTGAGCTACTAACGGGTAATCCGAGTGGACGCCCGTGCCCCATTCGTTAGGGGTCGGCTAGTGGCCCGGAGGCACGCTCCAAAAGTACCTGCGGGTGATTTGCCGGACCCGGTCCCCTTTTGACGGGGGCCGAGGGCTCGATGCCTCCCTCTGATGGGATTCCGTTACAAAATCATTCCCGTTGGTCTCGGAAATGTCCTAGGGTACCTCGGGAGCGTAGCCCGAGCCTTGGTTATGTATCGAACGTACCCAGGGTCATCCCTCGCTCTGCGTCTTTGGCGGCTGTCGAACCCTTCGAGGGCCAGCCTACAAACCCCTGATCAGTAGTGGGCGCGGAGCCCGAGTGGCCTGAGGCGGCCGTTGAACCCTTTCGAGGGGCCGGCCTTCGAACCTCTGACCAGTAGTGGGCGCGGAGCCCGAGTGGCCTGAGGCGGCTGTTGAACCCTTTCGAGGGGCCGGCCTTCGAACCTTTGACCAGTAGTGGGCGCGGAGCCCGAGTGCTCTGAGGCGGCTGTTGAACCCTTCCGAGGGGCCAGCCTTCGGACCTCTGATCAGTAGGGGGGCTCGGGGCCCGCTTCCTTCGTGGAGAAGGATCCCTTTCAGGGTATCCCCTTTCCTGGTCCCTGTTGTAAGAGAGAGAAAGAGGAAAAGGAAAATGATACGAAATCGAATGACGTGGCGCACCTTTTTTGACGCGGTCATTATGGCGGAAGCGAAGCGTCGCCTGCTTCGCCTGCCAAAGGTGCCGCCTATCCTGCCGCAGAGTTAATGCGACGGGACGAGTGGTTCGCGGGACAGCCGTTGCGCGTGCGCGAGCCGTTCGAGGAACGGAACACGGGCGCGTCGTCTTCACACCGTGGGAGAGGGTTCCCTCGCTGTCCTAGGAGGGGACGTGAACTTGCTGACGACTTGACCGCTGCTTCCGCCCGCCTGCCACCGCCATTACTGCCGGCCCATTTCTGGCTGTATCGACCGTCGCGCCTTCTCCCGCGGCTGACTGACCTGTGACCGATGTGCCGGTTGGCACTGTTGGGTCACGCGCAGGGTCGCCTCGAGTCGCGGTACCGGTTCCGCAGTCGAGAAGGCGCGGTACTGGCGCAAGTGGTGGTGCAGTTTCTCGCACGTAGTAACCAGTGCGGGCCTGGGCCTCCATGCTGGACGCGTCGAAGTCAAAAGGGTGCGCCCCCTTGGTGCGGTTGCATGCCGCCTGCATGGCGGTCCGCCCTTTCACCCGCTGTCCTGGGCGAAAGCGGAGGAATGCTCGTAACCGCTGGGCAGTTGCGCGCACCGCGCGCGGCGGTTTTGGCTCCTTCTGTCCCGGGCCAATTTGCATGACGCGTGGGGCCCAGCCCCCATGTCGTAGGGGGAGGACCTTGGAGCGCGTTGGAGAAGACTCAGCCTGCAATGGCTGAGGACGCAAGTGGGGAGAGTTGCCAAGGAGGGTGACCCCCTTGAAAGGCAACCATGTCTTCGCGCTCCCCTCATGCATCGCGTCTTTCCACCTTCCGAGCCCCCGGATGGGGGGCGCCCGCGGTTCTTCCGCCTTGTCGTCGTTGGAGGAACGCAACTTCGCGGAAGTTGGCAACTTTCAGCCATCGTTCGACTTCAAAGGATTTTCATCAGGTAGCCCGGCTGCATCCCCTCGCTGGTGGTCACCCAAGACGGTGACCACCAGTTCGATGGTGGGGAGAAGCGAGCCGGGCTGCGATCTTGGTCCCGCCCTCAGCTTCAAGGATCTTCATCATCCTGGCTGGGGCGGAGGCCGGACTGAGCCGGAGCTCTACCTCCCGCGTGGGTTCGTGGGTCACCTTCTCCCTCAGCATTCAAGGGAGAGGGCGCTCACCGTCCTAGCGGGAGGGTCGGACTTCGACAATGCGGGGTTGGTCGGCGGTGAGCCATCCGTCGGCCTTCTGTTGATCCGCAGGCCCTCCAATCGTGGGGGGTTGTTCGTACCTGCGGAGGTGGAACCGGAGTTCCATTTGTAATGGCACCTTGAGTGCTGGTGTCTTGTTCATTGTGGTTGTAGGGGCCTGAACATGTATGTATTTTCGGCACGGAGCCGGAGGCAGCGGTGTCAGTGTGAACAGAGGCAGAGTTGGCTTGAAAAGAAGACTTCATCGGTCGGAGCCTGGCCGGGCCGTCCACTGGCGGGACCAGCGCCGGAGTCGAGTTGCCGAGGCCATGAGCCGGGCTGATGTCCTCAGGGGACAGCTGGCTGAGGCTTCGGGGTGGCCGGCCAAGTCGTCTGCCCGGGCCGGGTTCCTGGAGGAGACCCTGACGGCGATGGCCCGGGCGCGGTGCTGGTGTCGTCCTTCGGAGCAGAGATCCTCCGACCGCGTTGTCGTCCGAGGCTCGGTTGGACTTCGCCGAAGGTGTAGTTGACGCCGAGGGTGCTGCTGCTCCCCCTCCGTCAAGGTCCGAGCCTGCAGGATTGGTTTATCTTGTAGTGTGCGTATGTTTTTTGCGGCCGCCGAGGCCCAAACATACTGTCGTCGTGTTGTAAAGCTGTGTTTCTTTTCCTCTTGTTTTGAGTATCCGGACTTATTTGTCGGTAACAGAATTGTTTGTCCGAGCGAGAGTTACTTTTCATGGAAGGTGATGAGTGAGGTATCCGTATCCCGGAGGCGTAGGAGTCCCTTGGCTCGGTCAGCCTTGCCGCTTACGTGCACTCTTACTCGTCCGTAGGATTCTGCTAACGATGTAGTCGAGAAGGCCCGAAAAATCATTTCGGCAGAAAGGTTTCCGAGCATTAAGACTTGTTCGGTCAGCGGAATCGCCTATCCGAGTGTGAGTTACTTATCGCAGAAGGTGACGAGTGAGGTATCCGTATCCCGGAGGCGTAGGAGTCCCTCGGCTCGGTCGGCCTTGGCTGCTTACGTGTACTCCGTCGTTTTCAGGATCCCACTTTTGAAGTAGTCCAAAAGCACGAAAGACGTTCTGGCATAAAAGACTTTTTCCGAGGAAAATTTTGACGCAGAGGGGGTTCCCCCCCTTCTAGCCCCCGAGGGAGCGTCGGGCTTTGCCGAGGCAAGGCTGACCCTTCCTTGATGGTTAGACTTTGTGTGTGAACGAGGTGTACGAACAACTTGAAAAGCATCTTAGGGGTAGAAGCGACGTAGCTGTCGGATGTTCCAAGCGTTGCTGTAGACCTCGCCTTGACTGTTGGCCAGCTTGTATGTCCCGGGCTTCAGAACCTTGGCGATGACGAACGGCCCTTCCTAGGGAGGCGTGAGCTTGTGCCGCCCTTGGGCGTCTTGTCGCAGCCGAAGCACCAAGTCTCCCACCTGGAGGTCTCGGGACCGAACCCCTCGGGCATGGTAGCGTCGCAGGGAGTGCTGATACCGCGCCGAGTGTAGTAAGGCCATGTCCCGAGACTCTTCCAGCTGGTCCAGTGAGCCTTCTCGGTTAGCTCGATTGCTTTGGTCGTCGTAGGCCCTCGCCCTCGGGGAACCATATTCTAAGTCTGTGGGCAAGATGGCCTCGGCCCCATAGACTAGAAAGAACGGTGTGAAGCCCGTGGCTCGGCTCGGCGTTGTCCTCAGACTCCAGACCACCGAGGGGAGCTCCTTCATCCATCGCTTGCCGAACTTGTTGAGGTCGTTGTAGATCCGCGGCTTGAGTCCTTGCAGAATCATGCCGTTGGCACGTTCTACTTGCCCATTTGTCATGGGGTGAGCCACGGCGGCCCAGTCCACCCGAATGTGGTGATCCTCGCAGAAGTCCAGGAACTTTCTGCCGGTGAACTGGGTGCCGTTGTCGGTGATGATGGAGTTCGGGACCCCAAAGCGATGGATGATGTTGGTGAAGAACGCCACCGCTTGTTCGGACCTGATGCTGTTTAGGGGTCGGACCACGATCCACTTGGAGAATTTGTCGATGGCGACCAGCAGGTGCGTGTAGCCCCCGGGTGCCTTCTGCTAGGGACCGACGAGGTCCAGGCCCCACACAGCGAACGACCAGGTGATGGGTATTGTCTGCAGAGCCTGAGCAGGCAGGTGGGTCTGCCTTGCGTAGAATTGACACCCTTGGCAGGTGCGGACAATTCTAGTGGCGTCGGCCACCGCGGTCGGCCAGTAGAAACCTTGTCGGAAGGCGTTTCCAACAAGGGCTCGGGGCGTTGCGTGGTGACCTCAAGCCCCCGAGTGTATTTCTTGTAAGAGCTCCTGACCTTCAGCGATGGATATGCATCGCTGGAGGATGCCTGAGGGGCTGCGGTGGTAGAGCTCCTTCCGTCCCCCAGCAAGACGAACGACTTGGCGCGCCGCGCCAATCGCCAAGCTTCGGCTCGGTCGAGGGGCAGCTCTCCTCGGTGGAGATATTGCAGGTACGGGGTCTGCCAGTTTCGATTAGGCGTGACCTCGCTCCGCTCTTCCTCGACGCGCAGTGCCTCACCCTCGGGGGCCGAGGGTGCCTCGGGCTCGGGCGTGTCGTCGGTCTTGACTGAGGGTTGATGTAGGTCTCGGGAGAAGACGTCCGGGGGAACCGTTGTTCGCCCCGAGGCTATCTTAGCCAGCTCGTCCGTAGTCTCGTTGTATCGTCGGGCGACGTGGTTGAGCTCGAGCCCGTAGAACTTGTCCTCCAGGCGCCGAACCTCATCGCGGTAGGCTTCCATCTTCGGGTCGCGGCAGTGGGAGTTCTTCATGACTTGGTCAATGACGAGCTGCGAGTCACCGCGAGCGTCGAGGCGTCGGACCCCTAGCTCTATGGCGATGCGCAACCCGTTGACCAGAGCCTCGTACTCGGCCACATTGTTGGACGCCAGGAAGTGGAGGCGTAGCACGTAGCGTAGGTGCTTCCCGAGGGGCGAGATGAAGAGCAGGCCCGCGCCTGCCCCTGTCTTCATCAGCGACCCGTCGAAAAACATGGTCCAGAGTTCCGGTTGGATCGGAGCTGTTGGGAGCTGGGTGTCGACCCATTCAGCCACAAAGTCCGCCAGGACTTGGGACTTGATGGCCTTCCGAGGGGCGAACGAGATTGTCTCGCCCATGATTTCCACCGCCCACTTTGCAATCCTACCCGAGGCCTCTCGGCACTGGATGATCTCCCCAGGGGGAAGGATGACACCACAGTCATCGGATGAGACTCGAAGTAGTGTCGCAACTTCCGCCGCGTCAGGATCACCGTGTACAACAGCTTCTGAATTTGTGGGTAGCGGATCTTGGTCTCGGACAGTACCTCACTGATGAAGTAGACTGGCCTCTGGACGGGCAATGCATGCCCCTCTTCTCGTCTCTCAACCACGATCGCGGCGCTGACCACCTGAGTGGTGGCGGCGACGTACATCAAGAGGGCTTCTCCGGCAGCGGGGGGCACCAAGATGGGCGCGTTCGTGAGGAGCGCCTTCAGGTTCCCGAGGGCTTCCTCGGCCTCAGGGGTCCAAGTGAAGCACTCGGCCTTCCTTAAGAGGCGGTAAGAGGTAGGCCTCTTTCGCCGAGGCGCGAGATGAAGCGGCTCAGAGCCGCAAGGCATCCCATGACCCTATGTATGCCTTTCAAGTCCTTGCTGGGCCCCATGCTGGTGATGGCCGCGATTTTCTCCGGGTTGGCCTCGATGCCCCGTTCGGAGACGATGAACCCCAAGAGCATGCCTCGGGGGACCCCGAAGACACACTTCTCGGGGTTGAGTTTTACGCCTTTCGCCTTGAGACACCGGAATGTCGTTTCAAGGTCAGAAAGGAGGTCGAAGGCTTTCCTCGTCTTGACTACGATGTCATCGACGTAAGCCTCAACCGTTCGACCAATGTGTTCGCCGAACACGTGGTTCATGCACCTTTGGTATGTTGCACCCGCATTCCTCAGACCAAATGGCATAGTAACGTAGCAGTACATGCCAAAAGGTGTGATGAAAGAAGTCGCGAGCTGGTCGGACTCTTTCATCCTGATTTGGTGATACCCTGAGTAGGCATCGAGGAAAGACAGGGTTTCGCACCCAGCAATGGAATCCACGATTTGATCGATGCGAGGCAGAGGGTAGGGAACCTTCGGACATGCTTTGTTTAGACCAGTGTAGTCTACACACATCCGCCATTTCCCTCCTTTCTTTCTCACAAGCACAGGGTTGGCAAGCCACTCGAGAAGGAATACCTATTTGATGAACCCTGCAGCCATCAGCTTGTGGATCTCCTCGCCTATGGCTCTGCGCTTTTCTTCGTCGAATCGGCGCAAAGACTGCTTCACGGGTTGGGCTCCAGCTCGGATATCCAGCGAGTGCTCGGCGACATCCCTCGGTATGCCGGGCATGTCCGAGGGACTCCACGCGAAAACGTCGGCGTTTGCACGGAGAAAGTCGACGAGCACTGCTTCCTATTTGGGGTCGAGCTCGGAGCCGATCCGGATCTGCTTGGAGGCGTCGTTGCTGGGATCGAGAGGGACAGACTTAACCGTCTCCGCTGGCTCGAAGTTGCCGGCATGGCGCTTCACGTCTGGCGCCTCCTTGGAGAGGCTCCCCAGGTCGGCGATGAGGGCCTCAGATTCGGCGAGAGCCTCGGCGTACTCCACGCACTCCACGTCGCATTCGTACGCGTGTCGGTACGTGGGGCCGACGGTGATGACCCCATCGGGGCCCGACATCTTGAGCTTGAGGTAGGTGTAGTTGGGGCGGCCATGAACTTGGCGTAGCATGGCCTCCCCAGCACTGCGTGGTAGGTTCCTCGGAACCCAACCACCTCGAACGTGAGGGTTTCCCTTCTGAAGTTGGAGGGAGTCCCGAAGCAGACGGGCAGATCGAGTTGTCCGAGGGGTTGGACGTGCTTCCCGGGAATGATCCCATGAAAAGGCGCCGCGCCTGCCCGGACCGAGGACAGATCGATCCGCAGGAGCCCGAGGGTCTCGGCGTAGATGATGTTGAGGTTGCTGCCTCCGTCCATGAGGACCTTGGTGAGCCTGACGTTGCCGATGACGGGGTCGACAACGAGTGGGTATTTCCCCGGGCTCGGCACGCGGTCGAGGTGGTCGCCCTGGTCGAAGGTGATGGGCTTGTCGGACCAGTCTAGGTAGACTGGCGCCGCCACCTTTACCGAGCAGACCTCCCGACGCTCTTGCTTGCGGTGCCGAGCCGAGGCGTTCGCCACTTGCCCACCGTAGATCATGAAGCAGTCGTGGACCTCGGGGAACTCCTCTGCCTTGTGATCCTCCCTCTTGTCATTGTTGTGGGCTCTGCCACCTTCCGCAGGTGGCCCGGCCTTGTGAAAGTGGCGCCGAAGCATGACACACTCCTCAAGGGTGTGCTTGACGGGCCCCTGATGATAGGGGCACGGCTCCTTGAGCATCTTGTCAAAGAGATTGGCGCCTCCGGGAGGTTTCCGAGGGTTCTTGTACTCAGCGGCGGCGACAAGGTCTGCGTCGGCGGCGTCGCGTTTCGCTTGCGACTTCTTCTTGCCCTTCTTCTTGGTGCTGCGCTGAGTGGACGCCTCGGGGACATCTTCCGGCGGGCGGCCCTAGGGCTGCTTGTCCTTCCGGAAGATGGCCTCAACCGCCTCCTGGCCAGAGGCGAACTTGGTGGCGATGTCCATCAGCTCGCTCGCCCTGGTGGGGGTTTTGCGACCCAGCTAGCTCACCAGGTCGCAGCAGGTGGTGCCGGCGAGGAACAAACCGATGACATCTGAGTCGGTGACGTTGGGCAGCTCGGTGCGCTGCTTCGAGAATCGCCGGATGTAGTCCCGGAGAGACTCTCCCGGCTGCTGGCGGCAACTTCGGAGATCCCAGGAGTTCCCAGGGCGCACGTACGTGCTCTGGAAGTTGCCGGGAAGGCTTGGACCATGTCGTCCTAGTTGGAGATCTGCCCCGGAGGCAAATGCTCCAGCCAGGCTCGAGTGGTGTCGGAGAGGAACAGGGGGAGGTTGCGGATGATGAGGTTGTCATCGTCCATTCCACCCAGTTGGCAGGCCAGCCGGTAGTCCGCGAGCCATAGTTCCGGCCTCGTCTCCCCCGAGTACTTCGTGATAGTAGTCGGGGTTCGGAACCGGGTCGGGAACGGCGCCCGTCGTATGGCCCGGCTGAAAGCCTGCGGACCAGGTGGTTCGGGCGAGGGACTCCGATCCTCCCCGCTGTCGTAGCGTCCCCCACGCCTGGGGTGGTAGCCTCGGCGCACCCTCTCGTTGAGGTGGGGTTCGATGGTTGCGGTGGTGGTGCTCGTTGCCGAGGCGACCCGGGCCGCAGGCGCTGTGTTGCGCGTGCGCCCGGTGTGGACCGAGGCTTCCCGCATGAATCGGGAAGTCCCGGCGCGATGCTCCGAGGGGTACCCCTGCCTTCGGGAGGCAGAGCTTTCGGCCCGTCGGACCGCGGCATCCTCCAGGAGATTCTTGAGCTCTCCCTGGATACGCCGCCCTTCGGTGGTTGATGGCTCCGGCATCGCGCGGAGAAGTATCGCTGCTGCAGCCAGGTTCTAGCCGACCCCATTGGAAGCCGGTGGCGGCCTTGCCCTGACATCGTCGGCGATGCGGTGCTGGATGCCCTGGGTAGATGACGCGCTTCTCCGGCCTGAGCTTGGCCTGCCCATTCCTGCCCGATGTCCCGGCGGAACGGCTCAAGTGTTCCTGCTCCCTCGTCGAGCCTGGCCTGCATCTCGCGGATTTGCTCGAGCTGTGCATCCTGACCCCCCGCAGGGACTGGGACCACAGCTAGCTCCCGAAGGATGTCAACGCGAGGAGCAGGCCTAGGGGGATCACCGTTTTCCGATATATCAAGATGGTTGCCTTCGCCGGGACCCCCTAGATCGACGTGGAAACATTCACGACTTGGGCCGCAGTCCTCGTCGCCGAAGCTGCGGCTACCGTCGGAACGATCGGAAAGGCAGTAGTCGCATGCGGTCATAAAGTCCCGCATGGCACTGGGGTTACCAAGTTCGGAGAAATCCCAACAAAAGTCGGGCTCGTCATCTTCCTCGGAACCCGAGGGCCCGTAGGTCGAGACGGCTGTCAACCGGTCCCAGGGTGACCGCATACCGTACCCTGGAGGGTTTGGACACGCCTCTATGAAGGCTTCCACCGAAGCGAAGTCGCTTGGTGGGTCGAGGGTGAATCCAAAAGGCACGAGATGGGAATCGGTCGGTACCTCCTGGTCGACGGGCGGTGACGAAGTCGCGTCAGGGGCAAACTGCACCGTCGTCTCGGGTACGAGGGTGACGCCCAGCAAGTCCTTTGCGAGCGTGCTGGCGTCGTCCGTCCGCTTGGAGTTGGCGTGTTGCGGGGAAACGACGCTCGTCTTCGTCTCAGACGTGAGGTCAACGCTCGAAGTGTCCCCCGTTGGGGCGCCGGCGCCGTCGACTCGCTCGACAGCCGACGAGGTGCCGCCTCCCGCTTGGCCTTGGTTGCCCTGCCTCCTCCTCTGTCGGCGGGGGAGGCGACAGGATAAACCCGAATGTTGTTCTTCCGCCACGTGGGGAAGACGTCGTTGATTCTGCCGCCGGCGGGCGGGTTGTCGGCCGCCATTGTCGTCGTCGCGCGACGGGGGAAGGAGTATCATGTCATAGCTGCCGTCGAGGGACATGAACTCGAGACTCCCGAAACGGAGAACCGTCCCGGGCTGGAGAGGTTGCTGGAGACTGCCCATCCGGAGCTTGACGAGAAGCTGTTCGTCAACACGCAGCAGGCCCCTACCTGGCGCGCCAACTGTCGGCGTTTCGACCCTGGGGGGTCCCTGGACCGACGAGTAAATTGTCGCCGCGTGCCCTAGCCCAGATGGGTCGGCGCGAGACGGAGCGCGAAGGGGGGAAACCAGAGGGAGACAGGCGTAAAGGGGAAACCCGCGGCCTTCGTGTTTGTCCCGCGCAAAGGTCGGGTGCGCTTGCAGTAGGGGGTTACAAGCGTCCGCGTGGGAGGGAGCGAGAGGCCTGCACGCGTCGTCCCGTCCTCTCCCGCGCGGCCAACCCTCTCGTACGAGTGCCCTGGACCTTCTTTTTATAGGCGTAAGGAGAGGGCCCAGGTGTACAATAGGAGATGTAGCAGGGTGCTAACGTGTCTAGCAGAGAGGAACTAGTGCCCTAAGTACATGCCGTCGTGGCAGCCGGAGAGGTTTTGGCACCCTGTCCATGTGATGTCGTGGCCGTCGGAGGAGCGCTGGAGCCTTGCGGAAGGACAGCTGTCGGGGCTGTCGAGTCCTTGCTGACGTCTCCTTGCTTCTGTAAGGGGCTGAGAGCCGCCGTCGTCACGGAGCATGCGGGGCGCCATCATTATTTGTTTACCGGGGCGAGCCAGATGGGACGCCGATCTTGTTCCCCGTAGCCTGAGCTAGCTAGGGGTAGGGTAATGATGGCTCCCCCTGTGACGTGGTCGGTCCGAGCCCTGGGTCGGGCGAGACGGTGGCTCCTCCGAGGTCGAGGTCGAGTCTGTCCTCCGAGGTCGAGGTCGAGTCCGAGCCCTGGGGTCGGGCGAGGCGGAGTTCGTTGTCTTCCGGGGCCGAGGCCGAGTCCGAGCCCTGGGGTCGGGCGAGGCGGAGTTCGTCGTCTGCCAGGGCCGAGGCCGAGTCCGAGCCCTGGGTCGGGCGAGGCGGAGTTCGTCGTCTTCCGGGGCCGAGCCCGAGTCCGAGCCCTGGGGTCGGGCGAGGCGGAGTTCGTCATCTTCCGAGGCCGAGGCCGAGTCCGAGCCCTGGGGTCGGGCGAGGCGGAGTTCGTCGTCTTCCGGGGCCGAGCCCGAGTCCGAGCCCTAGGGTCGGGCGAGGCGGAGCTTCCTATGGCGCCCGAGGCCGGACTTGGCCGCTGCCAGCCTCACTCTGTCGAGTGGCACAACAGTCGGAGCGACGCGGGCGGCACTGTCTTCTTGTCAGGCTGGTCATTGGAGCGGCGAAGTGACTGCGGTCACTTCGGCTCAGTCGACTGAAGGGCGTGCGTCAGGATAAGGTGTCAGGCCACCTTTGCATTAAATGCTCCTGCGATACGGTCGGTTAGCGTGGCGATCTAGTCAAGGTTGCTTCTCGGCGAAGACTGGGCCTCGGGCGAGCCGAAGGTGCGTCCGTTGCTTGAGGGGGTCCTCGGGCGAGACGTGAATCCTCTGGGGTCGGCCGCCCTTGCCCGAGGCTTGGCTCGGGCGAGGCGAGATCGTGTCACTTGAGTGGACCGAGCCTTGACTTAATCGCACCCATCAGGTCTTTGCAGCTTTGTGTTGATGCGGGTTACCAGCTGAGATTAGGAGTCTTGGGGTACCCCTAATTAGGGTCCCCGACAAAAACCACAGGTCAAATTGCCATCCCTAATTGAGAGTGAGGCAGTGATCTCGTCTCGCCCTGGTGGCTGGCTGACCGGCTGCGTTAAAACCTAGCTCACGGTCACGACTGAGTGTGACGGCCCATGTCTGATTTGGGCCCAAATATTAAAAGAGGCCGAAATTTTTGGCTGATATGTTAAAATATCGGTGCCAACGATAAACAGGAAAATCAGGTTTATCGGATATCGTATCAATGATAAAGTTTTTCCTGGTTAAGGTAGATAGATAAAGACTGACTAAGGTTGATAGTTGATATGACACAACATGATGATAGATAAGAAACCTGATGAAACGGTCTTGTAAATAGATATCATACAAAAGCAGAACGTAAATTTAAAACTGGACCTGCTTCCGTATAGTGTTTCTTGATAATTACAAGGGCCGTTCCTGGCTTTTCAGAGGCCCAGTATAAAATTTGATATAGAGGCCCCATCCACATACAAATATATATAATTATACATATATTACTGAATATTTGTCGTATAAAAATTATTATGCACTGTTTTAAAGTTTATAAGATAACAAATATAAAATATAGGTAAAAACACTTACTTGTTATATGATATTATTAAAAATATCTTCTAATATTTTGTGATACAAAATCATCACTTATATCATCGAGATAAATCTTATCCAACAACTTTTTTCGATATATAAAATCGCCAAGCCATTTAATCTCTCTTGAGTTATTGTTGACCATAAATAATTCATAAAAAATTTAATTTTAAAAAGCTTATCTCTACCGAAGCAATCGTCATATATATAGTTTATAATACTCTCTCTATATCAAAATAAAATTTATTTTGCTTCTTTAGTGGATTTATCATCATCAATATAAATATAAAAAATAAAAGCTAAACCAAATACTATTTTGAAACGGATGGAGTATACGATAAGTAATTGAGACATTAGTTTAACAATATAAACGAGACTAGTCGATAACTCGATATCGTATCGCTTTTTGCGTATTTGTGTATAGAATAGATAGGTTTAACAAAAAAAATACTAGCGTCCAGTGTCTAGGGGGCCTCTATTTTTGGGAGCCCGGTGTGGCTGCACCCTCCGCACCCCCTCAGGACCGGCCTTGATAATTACCCCTTTAATTCATTGCCTGTTTCCATGGGCGTGTTTGATTTACACCCCTTGGTCCAGGCAGCAACCCTAGATGTACAAATTTGATTGCCTGTGGTTAGATCTTGTTAGGTAGCGTAGACAGATTTATCGTGGCTGCAATGCTCTAAAAGGACAGCTCACCGTAGCGTAATGCATTATAGTAAGTATGCATGTTCCTTCACGAATCAGTACAGTAACCGTGTATCTCTAATACTGTCTTCAGGTCCTATAAAATAGAAAGTGCCGAAATATTAATGATATTGTTAATATTGTTTACATAGTGTAGTTTAAAATAGAGGATGAGGTAGATAATCTTCTAGAGATAGATTAAAACTCGACGTGCAAAGATAACTCTCCGGTTGATCAAACTCATGAACAACATAGCACACACACGATTAAAAAGGAAGAAAGGCGAAAAGAAAAGAGAGAGCAATCCAAAAACTCACCTTCCATTTGTCCGTTTGCTCCGTGATCATGTGCCCCAAACGCACCGACCTCACCCTCCCCTCTTTAAATAACCACACTCCCCCTTCTTCCCCCACCACTACCAGGCCACCACCACCACGCAGCACCTCTGCCATCCCCGCTTCCCTCCCTCACTCGCAGCCACCCGAACCCCACCGCCAACCAGCCGGATCAAGTCGAGTGAAGCGATGCTGGAGGAGGCGATACCCGCGCTGCTGAGCGCCGTCCACGGGTGGTTCACCCCCGCCGTGCTCTTCGTCGTCCTAAACATCGTCATCGGCACCATCGCGGTCACCTCCAAGGCCGCCGCCTCGGCGACCGGCGGCGACGAGGAGGAAGTCGCCGCTGCTGGCGCGGGATGGGAGCCGCACCGGCGGCTGGCCCGCGTGCCGTCCATGGCGTTCGAGCGTCTCAAGTCGTTCAACGGCCGCTTCGCCACGGCCGAGCCCGTGCCCGCCGAGACAGGAGTGGTGGATCTGGGGTACAACAAGCAGCCCCACACGGCGGAGATGGAGAAAGAGGGCCCTGTCGTCGTCGAGGGCGCTGTAGATCCTGAGCCCGAGCCCGAGCCCCAACACGCGGCGCACATGGAGCGGAGCAGGTCGGAGGCGGATGCAGAGGCGAAGCTGCCGTTGCTCCCGTCGCGTCTGCACAAGTCCGCCAGCGACAAGTCGGCGTTCGCGCACTTCGGCGCCGAGGAGGTGGAGGAGACCGTGCGCGCGGTGGAGGCGCGGCGCCCCGCGACGACGAGGGAGAACCGCGGTCGGCGGCTCCCCGTGGCGGAGCCGGAGCCGGCATCTGAGTCGTCGGAGTCCGAGTCCGAGTCAGAGGAGGAGGAGGCCAGCGGCGGCGAGGTGGACGCGCGCGCGGACGACTTCATCAACCAGTTCCGTCACCAGCTGAAGCTGCAGCGCATCGACTCCTTCATACGCCACAGGGAGACGGTCCGCCGCGGCCAGGCGGCGGCCCAGGGCGTGTAGGTGTGCCCCAGCGGAGGGAGCGAGATGCTGCAAGAGTCGGTGACACCGTGAGGAGAGGTTGAAATGGACGAAGAGAAGCTGCAGTGAAGGGAGATCGGGTGGGGGAGGAGGAGATGGTAATTCCTGCCTGCCTCCTTCGCCGTCTGCTTTGGTTTTTCCCGTTTGCTGGTTCCTGGTGCGAGCATGTCGTAGCTCCACACTATGCGTTTTTTTTTGGGGGGGGATAGGAGAACCTTGCCTTGCGCAATGTGGTATGCCACATTGCATCGCATCATATATATTCATAATATATGCGAATCGATAGTAGAAGGAAACCCGTAGCTGTAAATCTATGGCTCTCTTCTCTTTGCTAGCATTGCTGCTTCACGGTTCTTTACGGCTTTGTTTAGATTGCTGGTGCACATGGTCACAGGCAGCGGTTCTCCTCTCTTTAGCGTCTCCTCTGTCGCGGGAACAGAGGAATGCCGCAGCGAACAATCACGAGCAATGCGTGCGTAGCTGGAACAATCACGCAATGCTGATCAGCCCTGCCCCCTCTCTCTGGCTCTTTCTCCGTGAACGGCACTGTTCGATTGCGTTGGAGCGCCACTGGCGATTTTAAGATAAGGCACGGGCGATTGCTGCCTAGTCAGCAGTCACTCATGAGCACAAGCTGATCCCTTGGAGATTCCTCTAGAAACCTGTGTGAGGCGCATAGAGTACGTACGGCCAAGCATCGAGATGGTGGAATCGGCGGTCGCTCGCGGGGGCAGTTTATTACTTACTGCTGGAGCTGTCCCCTGCTGCCCTGGACCCCGTCGTGTTCGGTCGCTTTCCGCCTCTCCCCCGCCATCGCCCTGCTTTCTTTTAATCGCCGTCGCCGCGGCGCGCTCTCACATGGCACCACGGGCCGCATTGCGCGCTGCTGAGTGGTGGTGACACGGCACCTGCTCCGCCCGTTCCGTCTACGGCCGTATAAAAATCTGCCATCTTTGCCAGCACCTCATGCTCGAGCTCCACGTTCGATGCTGCTCGCAGTATAGTACTAATGCGTTTGCCATCGGTTGGCGCTGTTCATCTTCCCGGGCCAGCTCTCTCTCTCTCTCTCTCCTTACAAAATTGCAAGCATTGGCTCGTTTCCCGGCAACTTCCAGAGGTGAACGTTCAATCTCCACCCCATCATCCTGTGCAAGTGAGAAGAAGCGCAGGGCACAGATAGGCTACTACTACCAGTCCCTGCATCCTCCCTCCTCCCGGAACGACAGCTGTTTTGTTGCCTCGCGGGCGGACGGTGGATGGTCCTACTCTCGCGTCTGTGTCGCCGTGCGTGCGTTTGTTAGACGTGGACGCTGATCTTTGTGTTTGCCCACTAGTGTGCGGTGCACATGCGACCTTGCAGCATCGGATTCTGTCGCCGGAAACGAAATGGAACAGGACGAGGATATTTGTTTTTTCCTTTTCTTTTTGACTAGGACACGCTGCTTTCTGATGGATTTCTGATAAGGTGATGCCTTTTCGTGACGACCTTTTTATTTTGACCGAATAAATATCACCGTAACTCCCTTGGTAACCAGCAATATAATGCCGGATTCTCCATGGGTAAGCCCATGTTTGTTTACCTCAAGGTTATATGATCCATAATCTATAAATAGATGCTTATGTTATATAATCATGAAGTCTACGTGGAAGAGATCAAAGTAAAAAAAAACAAGCCCATCGACGATGCACAGCACATAATCGTTGTTCCAGAACACAGCCTGGCACTAGTACATAGAAGCTCTGTAGATGCAGTTATTGTTCACCCATTTTATACTGACGTTTTACAGAACTGGCTATGATAGACGCTAGTAGAAAAAATTATTTGTAAAGACGGTAATTGAGAATTGCCATGGCGGTTGAAATAAGAAAACCGACAGTGGAAATAGATTTTCACTGTAGGTCAAAGTAATAAAACCGTCAGTGGTAAAATATTTTCCAAAAAACATAAAATATGTTTTTAAAATAGCAAAAAAAAATTACAGGAGGCCTCACCCAGGTCTCACTCGCCCGTTTCCGTCGAAGTATATATCCGAGTATAAATTGATTATTTGAGGTTGTAAATAAATTTAAATAAAAAAGTTGTCAACTATAAGTTTCATAACTTTTAAAGTTTATAACTTTTATTTTGATATTTTTCTCATATGAGTTCGTTTGCAAAATTTGTATTTTAAATTTGACAAATTTAGATACAATTTTTTAGAGTTAAAATGATTTCAAATAAAAAAAGTGTCCAATAGAAAGTTTCATAACTTTTAGAGATCTACAAATTTTATGTTGGTTCTTCATACGAGGTCATTTGAAAAACTCAAAAAATCAGGATATAGATGATTTCTAATGACCGTTTCTTAAGAAAAATTGATTTGTAGTTGCGGTTCCTTAATAAAACCGTCTATAGAAATTATAGATTTATAGTACCGGTTTTCTTAAGAAATCACATGCAGAAATATGATTTCTATAATCAGTTTTTTTAATAAAACAGGCACTAAAAATAACACTGATGATTGATTACTAAAACCGTATGTAAAAATCAAAGTCTATCATAGATTTTGAGCTCTTTTCTATGGTGCGCTTTTTCGGCCGAGGTCGGCCAAACGGGGCCTCCGGAATAGAATTATAGAATGCCATTGCAACACCTAACAGAGTAACAGGTGTAGGATCGGAGATGGTACGGCTATTTCAGCTCATAGCCATAGCCGGGCCGGCGGCCGGACAAGTGGTACGTGGCGTTGGCGTCGTGCCGTCGTGGTGGTGCACAGCAAGGGGACAGCGGGGCCAACTAGCCAAGGAAGTGGCACTGGCAGTCGCAGGTAGTCAGGGACCAGGCCAGGGACAGGGAGTGGAGCCAAGGAAAGCAAACCCCGCTAGCGCTAGCATGGCAGAGGACCGCGGCGGCCAAACCGGCGGCAGACCGCAGATGCAGATGCACGGCAGGGTGGGGGGCGAAGCTGAACAGCACTACTACAGCAGGACGGCGGCATCCAGTGCAATAATGTCGGCAACCAAATAGCCAAAACACGAGCTGGGACTCGAGGTTGAGCTACCCGAATCATTCTCCCACCATAAAATCCTTTAGGTTCTCGTTACTCCGATCTCGTAAGAGCATCTACAGCAGGATCTCAAATAAATAAGCTTCTCAACTAAATTTGAGAGATTATATCACAGAGACAAGTTTAGTAGGGCCTCTATGAAAGCCTTAAAAAATAAGTATTTTTTCACGGCTCCTCCTCACCTCTCATTTCTAGAGACCCTACTTCATTCCGCTCTCCGCGTGCAGGTGGAATCGCCTTTAGCACCCCCCAAGTTTCAATTTGAGAGTTAGATAGAAATTTTATTTAATTTAGTGAATTATCCTTTTTATATGTACTTGAAACTAAACAAATAAATGGCAAATACAAATAATTTGTGTGTCATGCTGGATTATTTTTTATTGATGCGTTTTAAGTGCAGACTCAAAATTTGAAGCATGGTTTAAAATTTGAAATTTGAAATTGAAATAGAAAAGAAAAAAAAAGGAAAAGAACGGTTGGGGCGTCTTCCGAAGGTCCTCAAAACACTAACTTAGCGGCTATTTCTTAGCTTGTTCGAGTGTCATAGGTATAATGCCAAGGGCAACCTTCGACTGGAGTGACCACGCTTGTGAAGATGAAGGTACAAGCTTCGGATGAATGGTACGAGTACGTAGTGGATGAACAAGTCAAGACCAAGAGAAACATTGAAGACTTGTTCAACAAGACAACCGAAGGAAAAAACAACATTGTCCTTAACACGTTCACTAGTTCAAATGTATAGGCTTAAGTGCACAATTATAATTTTGCCGAAATTATACCTCGCAACTATAAATAGAGAAACAGTGTCATACTTTGTTCATGCTTTTTGGTTGGAGAGGAATGAATTGCTCTGCCTACCAAGTTGTATTTCTTTTACCTTCATATTGTAATCTCACGAAGCTGAAGGTATAATGTAATTTTTTGTTGAATAATAAAGAGGAGGAGAAAGTAATAACTTTTAAGGTTAAATCGAGTGTCTTACATTTTCATTACGCGCAATTTATTTTAGATGCCCTTTACATTTCGTCCACTCACTTTTTTGCATCTTCATCCTTTAAAGAACCCTCTCCCAGATGTGGAAGAATTAAAGGATGAAGGTGAACCTTGATCTAATTGTGTTGCCTTGTTTTTGATCCCATGAAGAAATAAAAAACGAGTGACCAAAAAGAATAAAAAACAAAAATCGTTCTCGAGTCACTTCTTTCTCTAGCCTAGCTAGCTTTACCTCCCTATAGTCGACTAGGCCGAGTGGCCAACCCAAGTTCCCTCTCACAGACCCTGGCGCAACTGCTTGCCCGAAGACCGATAGGTGGGACCCAGACATCAAACTGTTTTCCCCTCGCAGTTGTTTGCTCTGAGTATGTGACATGTGGGACCGTATTGTCATTCCTTTCTTCTACCTTAGGTTCGAGGCGATAGGGAAATGGCCTTATCCATTTTCTCTAATTGATTTTGGTGCTTGATGACAATCACAACCTTATGAACTAACTAGTTTGCTAAGTTACAAATTCATGTACTCAGAAAACGCTTCAAGAAAGATCAACCCTCAAAATAGCGCATCATGGACTGATAGACCTCTTTTTGGAAATATCACTTGTGCCCGGACCGTCCGTGACACCTCGATGCATTTCGGACAGGAACTATGCCAAAAGCACATTTCCACAACGGACCGTCTGGAAGATAAGTGAAGACCGATTGGCGCCATGTGCGGTCCGTCCGGCCTCAGGCGCGGACCGTTCGCCTGTTGAAAACCATAAAAACCCGAAGGTGCCAGGTTCTGTAAAATGTATGCCAAAAGCACATTTACAGAAATGTTCGGTGGCTTCTTTAGTTGAAAGATTCATCCCTTTCTGGCCCGTCGCGGTTACTAGCATGTCGTCGTGCTGCTGCTTGTCTTTCTTCTTTCTCTTCTCAAGCTGCCTGTTGGTTCCACCATCGGGCTCTTTTGTCATGTTTGGCTCTCTGCTTGTGGTGGTCGAGGATTGCCTCATCGCATTTTCCCCTGACGTGTGACTAGTTGTGATATCCAAGAGTTTTTTGTGGTTCGTGTCCTTTTATGCCCCAACTTGTGTACTAGAGTCTCACTCCTGGTTCCTAAAATGAATGCGCTGATAACATCAACATCGGTGAGGTTAGTCAACTCATTGCACTATCGCGAGAAGCGTCAGATGTAATCCCTCAAGGTATCATTCGGCTTCTGCCGGTAGTTCTTGAGGTCCCACAGGTTGCCTGGTCGTACATACGTGCCTTGGAAATTTCTGACAAAAAGTTCCTCAAGGTCGACCCAACTCTGGATACATCCGGGCGGGCCTCAGATTCTCCAACCGCGCTCGAGCCAAGTCCACCAAGTATAGGGGAGGTTCTAGATTACAAATTCATTATGGTTTGCCCTCCCGCTTGGCAAACTAGCCGGTAATCCCCCAGCCATAGGCTAGGATTCGATTCTCCCGAGTACTTCGGCGATGTTTGTGGGTGCCCTCTACCGTTGCGGCACTGGCGCCTGGAGGATGTGGCGGCCAAAATCTTAAGGGACCAACAGAGGCGAGCTTAAACTTTGGTCCTCATTAGGGTCAAAGCGCCCTCTATGGCGCTGGTTGTACCGACGACCGATGCCCGGTCCTTCGGGCCCTCTACCTTGAGGCCCTGGGTCAGGAACGCTCCGCACGTTCCTGCCTGACCTTAGGCCCTGATAGGGGTGGGACCCGTGTCACGCCTCCCTCATCATACTCGAGTAGCTGACCCGATAAAGCGTTGTTTCCCAACAGTGTGAACGTGGTACACTGGTCGACCTCTGGCTCTCGTCATCGTGACTTGGAGCTCTTGACCTGCTATTGCACAGCGAGGCCAAGGAGTCCCCGGATCTCATGTTGAGTCCTTCATTCGCCCGGTGTCTCATCTTCGAGGAGCCTATAGAGGAGTGTCGCGGGGACCGCGATGTTGTGGCTTGCTCAAGGGAACCATGGTGGTCCACTTTCATCATGGATTATGCAGTGACAGATGTTTGGCATTGTAGCGCGTGCTCGTCTACCATCTTGTCATGGTTGGGCCGACTGCTACCGTGGCGTCCCTTGATTGCCGGACAAGAGGTACCGGCTACTCTGGGAAGGACTCGGTCCCGGTGGTATCCTTTAGTGAGGTAGATCGAGTCGAGGCGGGCAAACGTTGTCGCGCGCATCGTGACACAGGTGGGGGTTCCCTTTGGACTTCCCGCGAATGGAGAGCGTTTCTCCGGAATGCTAGCTACAAAGCACTCCTGAGCTGGGTAATGACTTGCTCCACTGGATGAGGAGTTATGTCCGTATTTTGATCTCTACAAGTAGAGGTCATGGAATGAATCCCTAATAGGTTTATCATTCCTACGAACTTAACATGGGAGGGTCCTATCATGCACCTCTGTCTATCATTCTACTGAGGGGGCTGAGCTGGAGGCCTCCGAAGCCTCTAGCGATGTCAACCAAACCCTTCATCGAGGGGGATTGGGCTTTTGGGGCCCTAATCATTTTCCCTCGCTATCGACGACAAAGTCGAGGCTTCCAAAACGGATTGTCGTTCCGGGGGCCCAAACGGCGTCGTGGCTAGCCATTCGAATCTTAGTGGAGATGGCATTGAGAACGAGCAAGGCCTCTATATGGCGTGCCAACTGTCGGTGTTTCAAACTAGCTCAAACAAGTAAATTTGTTTTATGTGTTCTAGATCCGAATGGTGTGCCCATTGGGTGCATGATTTATATTGGTTCGAGCAAAACGTCCCTACATCCAGTCTTCCATGGCTTGCGGTACTGACACTTTGTTGCCCAATGCTCGTAGTAGGGGTTACAAGCCAGCGAGAGAGGGAGGAGCTCCCAAGTCTCTTATGCATAGTAGGATGTAAGGACTACGAATTTGGTGTTCACTGCCTAGCTAAGCCTTGGGCATCGTTGCGGTGTGCTCTTCGGCTTTGCCTCCGTTGTCCTTTTTCTCCTCTTCTCAGTCGACCCTCCCCCTTTTATAGACCAAGGAGGGAGTTGGTTAAAGGTAGCTTTTCATGGAAGGAATCACTGCGTTGTGGTAGAACGAAGCGTTCTAGCCTGGTAAAATCATGATTGTTGTTACGTGCCTTGATCATCTAAGCTTCTCTGGCCAGGCTCTTTAAGTCTGGCTGCGCGAGGGCGGCGAGGAGCTCTTGCATCATTATTACTCTCTCTGTTCCATGCTGATTTCTAGCCTTTGTAGCCTAAGTCTCGGCGTGGCTTGTTGTGTTGCGGGACCCTGTAGATTGCCAGGGCACTCAGGCCTAGGCTCGATAGGTCATGAATAGGTTGTTGGTGCCGATCTGGGTAGCGCCAATCACTAGGGGTGTACCGCCTGGCGGGGCCCTCTACGGTGGCGCGGACGGTCTACGGCTCTGGGCCGGACGGTCCACGGTCTGGGCGCCGGAGCGGCGCCTTCCCTGCGTTTCCCCGGACGGTCCGCGGCCTGGGCGCAGGAGCGGCGCCTTCCCTGCGTCGCCCCGGACGGTGGTCCGCGATGGCACAGGGTCGTCTTCCTTCTCCGCGCTGGGACCTAGATCTCGTCCCCTAGGGGAAGAGATCTTAGGGCGCCCTGGGTCGATAGATCACCCAGGGAGTCCCTAGACGACGTGGAGCCGCATAGGAATTAAGAGATCAATTCAAGGAAGAGGCCTTGATTGGACAACTAGATCTTGCCCCCCGGGGATGGGTAAGATCCTAGGGTCCTCTTGGGGTCGGCAGGCCACCCAAGACGGATCTAGACGACGTAGAGTCGAATAGGGGTGGAGGTGGATATGCGGAAGGCTACAACTAGAACTATCCTACATCTACTCCTAGGGCAGGAAAGGTAAATAAAGTAGATAGTTTCGATTGGAATATGTTCAGTGGTTCTCAATCGGCCGTACTCCTTCATAAATATAGGGAGAGGTCTGGACCCGTTCCTAGGCGATAGCTAATAAAAACCCCACGTGATTAGATGGATAACCACACACGAGATAAGGATAATCGTCCGAGTTAATATGATCGCGGGGCCGCGGACCGTCTGGGCCCTATGGCCGGACCGTCCGCCACTTTTAGTGCTCAACACATGCCTCCTGCCTTTTTGTGGAGCTTGTGAACCAAAAGCACCAGCGAAAACTTTAGAAACAATTGACCTCATGAGTTATTTTGTTCCCGAAGTAAGGACTCAGCTCAATGCAAGTCATTGGCTCTTGCGATCAGATAATATAGTTACTTGATAGAACTTTGATGCACAAAGGCCATTTCATATTGCATCCTCTTCGGCCATGTCTGCCTGATCAACATGTCAATAGGCAAAAACCTGTGGTGCCCTAGCCCAAATAAGCAAACGGATTGGGCCCGTAATACGAATTCATCGCCGTACCACCCCACACATGAGTAGGACAACACATCGGCAATGGATAGACTGGGAAGCACCATGCTATCCCTAGAGGAGAATGACTAGGCGATCTTGGTTGTGCTACCTTTTGGGTCGGTTTAGTTGGCTTTTGTTTTCGCACAGATCGCCCTTTTGACTTTGTTTTATTGACCGGTTGTGTGGAACGACTCTGCTGAGTAAATTTAGCAAGCAGCTGACCAAAAGTATGGCCGACTCTACTGAGTCGACCAGAAAGCAGAGTCAGCCAGACGTCTTGGAAGTGTTTTGCTTTCTAATACTTGTTTTGGAACATTGTGGTCCGACGGTCTGAGGTTGTTGCTGCTTCTGGTCGTTTGCAGACCGTACGACCTTCATAGCCGGACTGTCCGCGCCTATCTCAGACTGTCTGGCCTTAGTACCCGGATCGTCTGACGTACGCAGAACATGTGACTATGACCGGGTGTCTAATCATGCTTGCCCCCAGTGCCTCCGGTCTTTCTTTTGTTTGAAGCCTTTTGAGTAACCACTTTGTGTGATATATTTGGCATACGTGTATCACCAATGACGATATTTTTATCTTTGCTTTTATCGGTCGCTCATGGCCGAACTATGACTTTTTTGCTCGTCGGCTCTAATTTGGTGACGGGGACAAGTGTCTTGTCAATCTTCACCTCTTTTTGAAATCTCAACCGGCCTTCGTTTATAGCCGATTGTATTTGCCGATGGAAGACAACACAATCATTGGTGTTATGAAGAAAGGAACCATGCCATTTACAATATATACGCCCTTTTAATTCTTCAACCGGAGGAATTATATATGACAATTTAATATTACCATGTTTAAGTAACTCATCAAATATTTTATCACACTTAGCAATATTAAATGTGAACTTAACTTTCTCTTTTTGTGCCTAGTGTGGGTGAGAGCAAACAGAAGATTTGGCCTTAGCGGGCCAAACAAGCTCAGTGGCAGGTGACTTTTTCAGCTCTTGGAGATTGGGCGGCCGACTATCTTTATGCCGGCCTTCCGCACTAGGAGGATCACAGGTGATTTCAGGTGCTCCGAACGGTCCGACCTGTGCAGTCGGACGGTCTACGAGTGGACCGGACGGTCCGGTACTATTTCCAGACTGTCCGGCCGCGTCGGGCAACGCCTGCGACCCTTGTGGTGGGCTTTGTGTGACTCTGGACTGTCAAGCGTAGGGTGTCGGACGGTCTAACGGTCCGAGATTGTGTGCGGACGGTCCAGCCATGCTCAGAGTTGACCCACCATTTAGCGGATATGGTGGTGACGGTCGTCCTAGATATGATTCCATCGGCATACCAGAATATGGCTAGGGAAACCCATTTGTTGCCGATGTGTTTGGCGCAATTATTTCGGTGCCTAATTTATGTGATAAAAAATTAGGCATGTGAGTTTTTCCTAATGCATGCGCCATTTTCTCTATATCATCTGTGATACTTTTAATCTGATTATCAAAAGAAATTTTAATAGATGGAATATCCTTGGCTAACCTGGCATCACCTATCGTGGGGAGCTATTGTAGCACGGCTGACATGTAATCGACGTTTATTTCCCTCTCCCAGACAGTCTTCTGGTGGCAATCTACCCTGAAGTGCGAGAGGAACCACTTTCTGCCACCTTGAGCACCTGATATTGTTGTCGTTGGATCTCCTCATCCGTTTTCTTCATGTCATATTCTATTTTTTATGCTCAGTGGCCGATAAATTAGTCAGCCTTGTGTTGCTGTTTGGAGAAGCACCGTTGAGATCTTTAGAATCGGCCATATAAGCCTGATTTTGTAGATCTGTAACCTTGTTCCCCAGCGGAGTCGCCAAAAAGTGTGTTGGCGCCGATATGGGCAGCGCCAATCACTAGGGGTGTACCGCCTAGCGTGACCCTCTACGGCGGTGCGGACGGTCCACGGCTCTGGAATGAACGGTCCACGACCAGGGCACAGGAGCAGCGCCTTCCCTTGGTCGCCCCGGACGATCCACGCACAGGGCTGGACAGTCCGCGATGGCGCAGGGTCGTCTTTCTCCTCCTCAACGGAACCTAGATCTTGCCCCCTAGGGGAAAAGATCTTAGGGCGCCCTGGGTTGATAGGTCATCCGGGGCGTCCCCAGACAACGTGGAGCCGCCTAGGAATTAAGAGATCAATTCAAGGAAGAGGCCTTGGGTGGACAACTAGATCTTGCCCCCTGGGAGGGGTAAGATCCTAGGGTTGTCTTGGGGTCAGCAGGCCACCCAAGACGGATCTAGACGATGTAGAATCGAATAGGGGTGGAGGTGGATATGCAGAAGGCTACAACTTGAACCATGTTATATCTACTCATAGGACAAGAAATGTAAATAAAGTAGATATGTTCGATTGGAATGTGTTCGGTGGTTCTCAATTGGCCGTACCCCTTCATATATATAAGGGGGAGGTATGGACCCATGCTCAGGCGATAGCTAACAAACCCCACGTGATTAGGTGGATAACCACACACGAGATAAGGATAATCGCCCGAGTTAATCTGATCGCGGGGCCATGGACCGTCTAGGCCCTAGGGCCGGACCGTCCGCCACTTTTGGTGCTCAACATGGGTCACAGGCCTAGGGGCCCATAGATCATGAGTGGAAGGAGGACCGACTCTCCTGTCGTGGCTCGACGTCAGGTGCAGTTATTGCAGTCAATCATTTATGGTGGGTTAGTCCTAAGCTGGGCACATAGTCCACTCGAGTAGCTTCCTCTCGGTTCGCCCGACCCCCCTTCTGGCTTCGCCTCGCCTGATCTCGGACTCAGTGCCTCGGGACTATCTGGGGGTAGGTCCTTCTAGGGTGAACTCTTCCTCCATCCTTCTACTAACTTGCGAGCCCTAGGGGTCCGAGGATCTTAACCCCGACACTAATACATTTTGATCCAAATATGCATAATTCTATGGATTTCGTATGCATTTAAATGTGATTAGATGTTGCTGTGCATAGCTCCTTTTAAATACACAGGGCCACATGGGTATAGTGATGAATTATAGATCTAATCATCTTATAATCCAAGCACTAATCATGCCAAAAACCGTAACTAACATTATCCTATGGTTACAGGAATATGTCATCTTATATTCTATCCCCTTTGCTCGAGGTCATGGTGGTTTCAATAGACATAATTTTTTGATAAATGTAACAAGTTAAATTCGTCCAAAATTCGACGTCAACTATATTCGTCGATAAATTTATGTTAAGTTCGACGGTTTATATAGTAAACCGGTTTTCCACCCATGATTCTTTACCCATATTACTGTAGCAACAGGACAAAAAATATCCCGATATACTGCATCTGTTCATAAATATGTGATACCGTTGATTTTTTAAAAAAACTTTGGCCACTCGCCTTATTCAAAAAATAATAATAGTTATCATTTTGGTGATTTGTTTTATCACTTAAGGTAGTTTGCGTTTGACTTAAAATTTTACATTTTTGAATAAGACGAGTGGTCAAAGTTTTCAAAAAAAGTCAACGATGTCATATATATGTGAACGGAGGTAGTAGTATATAAGATCTTTCGAACTTTAAATTTAGATGACGACAAAGAAACTGATGGCAGTGGTTCTACTGAGGAATAAAGCTCATCAATAGTGTTGGGGGTCTGCTTCGTAGCCGAAGGTCCTGTAAGAAGAAACACCTTCGGAAGATCAGCACGGAAATAACGCCGAAGCTACCTTACAGGGAACTTCGACATAACGACATGCCTAAGACGAAGGGTTGCACCGACTTAAAGATGAAAAGACAGATTGACCCATGATAGTTTGTGTCATGAATGTAATCAATTGTAAAGGGTATAAATGTAATTTCACACAGGCTGCGCCCTGTGCCTATAAATAGATGAACAGTACCCCCGTACTGTTCACGCTGATTTGTACTCGCTCGTGAATCACACTTATATTATCTCCTTCTGTCAAGCCGAAGGTACAAATACAATTCTGCATTATTTCTGTTTATTCATGATAATATAATAGAAGATGAGTTAATAATGTTACATAATCATTCATGTTGTTTTTTATGTTTCACATGCTTCTTCTTTCATTAATGTATACTGCGATTATGAAGGTATGTCCTTCATGACCTTCATCTGAAGATCATTATATCCTAAGGGAAATAATGCTTCGAAGGACGAAGGGCCTTAACCTTTAATATTTTGTGTTGCCTTGTTCTTAATTCATAGCATTTGAGAACAAGTCCCCAACATTGGCGCCCACCTCCGGTGAACTCACTTCCACTCTTGAGCTGATGGCTTCGTTTAGCAACCAAGTCGAAGCATCTTTGGCTACGAAGCTGGTGCTTCTGATAACAGGCGGCTCAGGTTCAGAACTGGCTAACAAGAAGCAGAAAAAGGAAGCACAGAGAAGGGTGCAGCATGTTGGGGTGCAGGGGCCCTTCATCAAGTCAAAATGGTCCCATGTCCCAATCACCTTCTCCCAGGAGGACCTTCAGCTCAAAGATTACCCTCATAATGATGTTATGGTCATATCTTATGTCATTAAGAGATTTCTGGTCCACAATGTTCTGGTTGATACAGGCAGTACAACGGATATCATATTTGCTAAGGCCTTCAGACAGATGCAAGAGCTAGAAGATAAGATTCATGATGCTACACATCCTTTATGTGGCTTCGGAGGAAGGCAAATTGTAGCACTTGGCAAAATCACAATTCCAGTAACCTTCGGCTTTGTTCACAATACAAGGACTGAACATGTTGTGTTTGACATTGTTGACATGGAGTACCCCTACAATGCAATCATTGGTCGTGGGACACTTAATGCTTTCGAAGCAATACTTCATCCAGCATATCTATGCATGAAGATACCTTCGGAACAAGGGCCCATTGCTGTTCATGGCAGTCAAGAAGCTGCCAGGAAGGCCGAAGGAAACTGGACAGATTCAAAGGCAATCCATAACATAGATGGAGCCGAAGCCTGTGAGCAGTATCGATACAAAAGAGAGAAGGTTGCTTCGGCGGATCAGCCGAAGCCTATGCTTCTATATGAAGATATAGCAGAACAAAAGGTACTGCTAGGGTCTCAGTTATCTGAAGAGCAGGAAAAGAATTTACTAAGATTTCTATTTAACAACAAAGATGTCTTTGCTTGGTCAGCCAATGATCTTTGCGGTGTTAACAGAGATATCATTGAGCATTCACTCAATATGGATCCATCTTTCAGGCCAAGAAAACAAAGGCTTCGGAAAATGTCTGATGACAAAGCTGAAGGTGCTCGGAATGACGTAAAGAGGCTTCTTAGCGCTGGAGTTATCAGAGAGGTCAAATACCTAGAGTGGCTAGCTAATACTGTTATGGTGAAGAAGGCCAATGGTAAATGGAGAATGTGCATTGATTTTACAGATCTTAACAAAACTTGTCCAAAAGATGAGTTCCCATTGCCAAGGATAGATTCTCTAGTAGATGCAGCAGCTTCATCAGAGCTCATGAGTCTACTAGATTGTTACTCAGGTTACCACCAAATCTGGATGAAGAAGGAAGATGAGCCGAAAACTAGCTTCATAACCCCCAGTGGCACATATTGCTATCTTCGGATGCCCGAGGGGCTCAAAAATGCTGGAGGAAGCTTCAGCAGAATGACAGCCAGAGTCCTTCATTCACAAATAGGAAGGAATGTGTTGACTTATGTTGATGACATCGTAGTTAAAAGCATGAAGCAAGAAAATCACATTGCTGATTTGCACGAGACATTTGCCAACTTCAGGCAAACTGGTTTGAAGTTGAATCCAGAAAATTGTGTTTTGGGGTAAAGAAGGGAAAGTTCCTTGGTCGTCTAGTATCAACGAAGGGAATTGAAGCTAACCCAAGCAAGATTGAAGCTATCCTTCGTATGGAACCACCAAGCACAAAGAAAGGAGCTCAACGACTGGCAGATGGATTAGCATCATTGAACAGATTTATATCCAGATCAGCAGAAAGAAATCTGCCTTTCTTTGAAATACTAAAGTCAGCCGAAGTCTCCAATGGGGTCCAGCTCAGCAAAAGGCCTTCGAAGAGTTGAAGCAATATTTGATTGATTTAACAACGTTAACTCCACCTTTGCCAGGGGCTCCATTGCTCTTATATG
This sequence comes from Zea mays, assembly GCF_902167145.1. Lineage (NCBI taxonomy): Eukaryota > Viridiplantae > Streptophyta > Magnoliopsida > Poales > Poaceae > Zea > Zea mays. The sequence goes on along the minus strand of NC_050104.1, from coordinate 72,821,226 downwards.
TCGCAGCTTCACATTCTGCAGTATGTGCGGCACTTGTACAGGAGAAGCTAGATGGCCAAGTCAAAAAGCAAGCTCCAGTGTACTTCGTCTCTGAAGTTTTGAGTCCATCAAAGAAAAATTACACAGAATTGGAAAAGGTGCTATATGCTGTGTTAATGGCCTCCAGAAAGCTTCGGCATTATTTTCAAGCATATCACATAATTGTTCCTTCATCACAACCTCTGAAGGATATTATGAGGAACATATAAGCTACTGGAAGGATTGGGAAATGGGCTGCAGAACTTAATGAATTCACCATCGATTATGTGCATAGATCGTCATTCCAGTCCCAAGCGTTAGCAGACTTCATCGCTGATTGGAAGCCAGGGGCTCACGAAGAAGAAGTTAACAAAGATGCCGAAGCTTGGACAATGTTTTGCGATGGTTCTTGGGGAACCTTCGGTGCAGGAGCGGCTGCGGTCCTAGTGGCACCTTCAAAAGTCAAAACATGTTATGCAGCCAAGCTTGATTTCAGTTGCACAAATAATATTGCTGAGTACGAAGCACTTCTGTTGGGGCTTCGGAAGTTAAGGGCAATAGGAATAAGAAGGGCCATTCTGAAAATTGTTTCTCAAGTTATTTCTGGCCATGTGGACAAAAGTAGCAAGGCAAGAGATCCGAAGCTTGAAAGATATCTGGATATAGTTTGAAGGTTGGAGGCTTCTTTCGAAGGTTTTTCTGTTAAGAATATCCCAAGAGGTGAAAATGAGCATGCAGATTTACTAGCCAAATCGGTGGCCCAGGGGCTCTCTCTACCTTCGGAAGTATTTTTTGAAATAATGAAGGCACCTTCGGTTGAACTCATGGAGAGAGCAGTGCTTACTATTTCTCCGGTACATAGTGAAGATTGGAGTACTGAAATGATATCTTTCCTCCAAGGTAATTGTCTTTCAGATGACGAAGCTTATAATAAGAGAATGGAGGCAAGAATAAGACCATATGTGATAATAGAAGGGGATGGAGTCTGCTCTCCACTTCTCAAGTGTTTATCCAGAATCGAAGGTATAGAGCTGATGAAGGAAATACATGCAGGTTTGTGTGGATCTCACATTGGGTCTAGGCCTTTGCTGGGGAAGGTCTTCAGACAAGGATTTTATTAGCCGAAGGCAGCTTCGGATGCAGCAGATCTGGTTCAAAAGTGCGAAAATTGTCAAAAATGTGCAAGAGACAAGAAACAACCTTCGTCGTTAACCCAGTTAATACAGCCAACTTGGCCATTGCAAAGATGGGGCCTGAATTTGTTAGGTCCACTTCCACCAGCACAAGGCAATTTAAGATATGTTGTGGTGGCTGTAGAATATTTTTCCAAGTGGATTGAAGCGAAGCCTTTGGCCACAATAACTTCGGTCATAGTCCAGAAATTCTTCTGGCAAAACATTGTTTGTCGATTCGGCGTGCCGAAGGCTATAACTGTGGACAACGGAACACAGTTTGATGCCGAAGCTTTCAAGGAATTCTGTGATCAAATTGGCACGAAGATTCATTTTGCGTCAGTTAGACATCCAGAGTCAAATGGACTTGTCGAAAGAGCAAATGGTATTATAATGACAGGAATAATGAAGCTAATCTTTAATCAGCCTAGAGAAAAGTGGCCAGATGAGTTGATTAAAGTGGTGTGGAGCCACAATATGACCGTATCAAGATCAACAGGTTTTACGCCATTCAAGTTATTATTTGGTGACGAAGCTATAACCCCAGAAGAAGCTAAAGCGAGGTCAATAAGAACAACAGCTTCGGCAGAAGACGAAGCTGATTATTACGTGGCCAAAGACACTATAGAAGGGACCAGACTTCAGGCTGTGGAAAATATCAATAAATATCAAGCCGAAACAATAAAATAGCGCGACAGAAAAGTCTGGCTAAAAAATATCAAGCCAGGGCATTTGGTGCTTCGAAGAGTGGCTAATCCGGACATAGTAGGCAAACTGCAGCTAAAGTGGGAAGGACCTTTTCTGGTGGTATCTTCGTCAAGGCCTGGTTCTTACAGGTTGAAGGATATGGACGGCAACGACATTCCTAGATCTTGGAATGCGGATGAGCTTCGACGATATTATGTGTAATCTGATGTAATCTTTTTCATTTTTCCTATGGCACTCTTTTCCTTTCCAAAGGGGGAGAAAGGTTTTTAATGGGGCCATAGTTTGTAATTTTTCTTTTCTTATTTAGCTCCATGAGAGCAAAATCCCCCAAAAAGAATGTAAAATGTAACATCTGATTGGGCACCATCGAGTGCAGCGAGAAAAAAAAACAGGGAGAAGCTCAAAAGTCGTCCCTAAGGGGATGCGGAGCACGACGAAGCTACAAAAAGTCGTTCCTAAGGGAGCGCAGCTGTCGGGGACCATAATTAGGGGTACCCCCAAGACTCCTAATCTCAGCTGGTAACCCCCACCAGCACAAAGCTGCAAAGGCCTGATGGGCGCGATTCCGGTCAAGGCTCCGTCCACTCAAGGGACACGATCTCGTCTCGCCCGAGCCCAGCCTCGGGCAGGAACAGTAGGCCAAGGCAGATTCACGCCTCGCCCGAGGGTCTCCTCAAGCAACGGATGCACCTTCGACTCGCCCGAGGCCCAGCTCGGGCAGGCTTCGTGGAGAAGCAACCTTGGTCGGATCGCTACGCCAGCCGACCATATCGCAGGAGCATTCAATGCGAGGATCGCCTGACACCTTATCCTGACGCTCGCTCTTCAGTCGACAGAGCCGAAGTGAGCGCAGTCACTTCGCCGCTCCACTGACCGACCTGACAGGAAAACAGCGCCGCCTATGCTGCTCCGACTGCTGTGCCACCCGTCAGGGTGAGGCTGACAGCCGCCAAGACCGGCCTTAGGCGCCATAGGAAGCTCCGCCTCGCCCGACCCCTAGGCTCGGACTCAGCCTCGACTCTGAAAGACGGACTCCGCCTCGCCCGACCCCTAGGCTCGGACTCAGCCTCGACTCCGGAAGACGGTCTCCGCCTCGCCCGACCCTAGGGCTCGGACTCAGCCTCGACTCCGGAAGACGGACTCCACCTCGCCCGACCCCTAGGGCTCGGACTCAACCTCGACCTCGGACGACGGTCTCCGCCTCGCCCGACCCCCGAGCCCGGACTCAGCATCGACCTCGGGGGAGCCTCCGCCTCGCCCGACCTCGGGCTCGGACCGACCACGTCACAGGGGGGCCATCATTACCCTACCCCTAGCTAGCTCAGGCTACGGGGAACAAGACCGGCGTCCCATCTAGCTCGCCCCGGTAAAACATGTAATGATGGCACACCGCGTGCTCCATGACGACGGTGGCTCTCAGCCCCTTACGAAAGCAAGGAGACATTAGCAAGGATCCGACAGCCCCGACAGCTGTACTTCCACAAAGCTCAAGCGCTCCTCCGACGGCCACGACATCACATGAACAGGGCGCCAAAACCTCTCCGACAGCCACGACGGCATGTACATAGGGCTCTGGCTCTTCTCTGCTAGACACGTTAGCACACTGCTACACCCCCCATTGTACACCTGGGCCCTCTTCTTACGTCTATAAAAGGAAGGTCCAGGGCTCTCGTACGAGAGGGTGGCCGCGCGGGAGAATGGGTCGACGCACAAGGCTCTCGCTCTCTCTCTCTCCCACGCGAACGCTTGTAACCTCCTACTGCAAGCGCATCCGCCCTGGGCGCAGGAAAACACGAGGCCATGGTTTCCCCTTACTGTTTTCCCCCTTGTGTCCCGTCTCGCGCCGACCCATCTGGGCTGGGACACGCAGCGACAATTTACTCGTCGGTCCAGGGACCCCCCGGGGTCGAAACGCCGACAGTTGGCGCGCCAGGTAGGGGCCTGTTGCGTGTTGACGAACAGCTTCCCGTCAAGCTCCAGATGGGTAGTCTCCAGCAACCACTCCAACCCGGGACGATGCTCCGTTTCGGGAGTCTTGAGTTCATGTCCCTCGACGGCAGCTACGACATGATACTCCTTCCTCCGCAGCGCGACAACGACAATGGCGGTCGTCAGCCCGCCCGTCGGCGGCGGAATCGACGACGTCTTCCCCACGTGGTGGAAGAGCAACATTTAGGTCTGTCCCGTCACCTTCCCCGCCGACGGAGGAGGAGGCGGGGCAGGCATGGCCAAGCAGGAGGCGGCACCTCGTCGGCTGTCGAGCGAGTCGACGGCGTCGGTGCCCCAATGGGGGACACGTCGGGCGTTGACCTCGCGTCTGAGACGAAGACGAGCGTCGTTTCCCCGCAACACGCCAACCCCAAGTAGACGGACGACGCCAGCACGCTCGCAAAGGACTTGCTGGGCGTTAGCCTCGTACCTGAGATAATGGTGTAGTCCGTCCCTGACGCGACCTCGTCACCATCCATCGATCAAGAGGTACCGTCCGTTTCCCATCCCATGCCTTTTAGATTCAGCTGCGACCCACCAAGCGACCCTGCTTCGGTGGACGCTTTCATAAGGGCATGTCCAAACCCTTCGGTGTATCATATGTGGTCAACCTGGGACCTACTGACGGCCGTCTCGACCTACGGGCCCCTGGGTTCTGAGGGAGATGACGAGCCTGACTCTGGTTGGGATTTCTCTGAGCTCGATAACCCCAGTGCCATGCGGGACTTCATGACCGCATGTGACTACTGCCTCTCTGATTGCGCCGATAGTAGCCACAGCCTCGGCGACGAGGACTGTGGCCCAAGTCGCGAATGCTTCCACGTCGATCTAGGGGGTCTCGATGAAGGCAACCATCTTGGTATGCCGGAGGATGGTGATCCCCCTAGGCCTGCGCCTCGCGTTGACATCCTTTGGGAGCTAGCTGTGGTCCCAGTCCCTGCGGAGGGTCAGGACGCACAGCTCGAGCAAATCCGCAAGATGTAGGCCAGGCTCGACGAGGAAGCAGGACAACTTGTGCAGCTTCGGCAAAATATCGAGCAGGAGTGGGCAGGCCGAGCACCGGCCGGAGAAGCGCGTCATCTGGCCCAGGACGTCCAGCACCGCATTACCGACGATGCCAGGGCAAGGCTGCCCCCAGCTTCCAGTGGGGTCGGCCAGAACCTGGCTGCAGCAGCGATACTACTCCGAGCGATGCCGGAACCATCCACCACCGAGGGGCGGCGTATCCAGGGAGAGCTCAAGAATCTCCTGGAGGATGCCGCGGTCCGACGGGCCGAAAGCTCTGCCTCCCTAAGGCAGGGGTACCCCTCGGAGCATCGCGCCGCGACTTCCCGATTCATGCGGGAAGCCTCGGTCCACACCGGGCGCACGCGGAACACAGCGCCTGCGGCCCCGGGTCGCCTCGGCAACGAGCACCACCGCCGCGACCGTCGAGCCCACCTCGACGAGAAGGTGCGTCGAGGCTACCACCCCAAGCGTGGGGGACACTACGACAGCGGGGAGGATCGGAGCCCCTCACCCGAACCACCCGGTCCGCAAGCTTTCAGCCGGGCCATACGACGGGCGGCATTCCCGACCCGGTTCCGAACCCCGACTACCATCACCAAGTACTCGGGGGAGTCAAAGCCGGAACTATGGCTCGCGGACTACCGGCTGACCTGCCAGCTGGGTGGGACGGACGATGACAACCTCATCATCCGCAACCTTCCTCTGTTCCTCTCTAATGCCGCCTGAGCCTGGCTGGAGCATCTGCCTCCTGCGCAGATCTCCAACTGGGATGACCTGGTCAAAGCCTTCACCGGCAACTTCCAGGGCACGTACGTGCGCCCTAGGAACTCCTGGGATCTCCGAAGCTGTCGCCAGCAGCCGGGAGAGTCCCTGCGGGACTACATCCGGCAATTTTCGAAGCAGCGCACCGAGCTGCCCAACATCACCGACTCGGATGTCATCGGCGCGTTCCTCGCCGGCACCACTTGCCGTGACCTGGTAAGCAAGCTGGGTCGCAAGACTCCCACCAGGGCGAGCGAGCTGATGGACATCGCCACCAAGTTCGCCTCTGGTCATGAGGCGGTCGAGGCCATCTTCCGGAAGGACAAGCAGCCTCAGGGGCGCCAGCCGGAAGACGTCCTCGAGGCGTCCGCTCAGCGCGGCACCAAGAAGAAGGGCAAGAAGAAGTCACAAGCGAAACGCGACGCCGCCGACGCAGACCTTGTCGCCGCCGCCGAGCGCAGAAACCCTCGGAAGCCTCCCGGAGGCGCCAACCTGTTCGACAAGATGCTCAAGGAGTCGTGCCCCTATCATCAGGGTCCCGTCAAGCACACCCTTGAGGAGTGCGTCATGCTTCGGCGCTACTTCCACAAGGCTGGGCCACCGGCGGAAGGTGGCAGAGCCCACGACAACGACAAGAAGGAGGGCCACAAGGCAGAGGAGTTCCCCGAGGTCCGCGATTGCTTCATGATCTACGGTGGGCAAGTGGCGAACGCCTCGGCTCGGCACCGCAAGCAAGAGTACCGGGAGGTCTGCTCGGTGAAGGTGGCGGCGCCAGTCTACCTAGACTGGTCCGACAAGCCCATCACCTTCGACTAGGGTGACCACCCCGACCGCGTGCCGAGCCCGGGAAAGTACCCGCTCGTTGTCGATCCCGTCATCGGCAACATCAGGCTTACCAAGGTCCTCATGGACGGAGGCAGCAGCCTCAACATCATCTACGCCGAGACCCTCGGGCTACTGCAGATCGATCTGTCCTTGATCCGGGCCGGCGCGGCGCCCTTTCACGGGATCATCCCCGGGAAACGCGTCCAACCCCTTAGACAACTCGATCTGCCTGTCTGCTTTGGGACTCCCTCCAACTTTCGAAAGGAAACCCTCACGTTCGAGGTGGTTGGGTTCCGAGGAACCTAGCACGCAGTACTGGGAAGACCATGCTACGCCAAGTTCATGGTCGTCCCCAACTACACCTACCTCAAGCTCAAGATGCCGGGCCACAACGGGGTCATCACCGTCGGCTCCACGTACCGACACGCGTACGGATGCGACGTGGAGTGCGTGGAGTACGCCGAGGCCCTCGCTGTTGGGACTATGCTTCGTCGCCGAAGGTCTGGTATGAAGAAACAGCTTCGGCTGAAGCTGTCCGCATGTGATGACCGAAGGTTCCTCTTCATGAAGCTTCGGAATTACAAACCGACATAAAAGTAGAATGACCTTTTAGTCCATAAATGTTTGAGTCGCTGTTGTAATCCCTTATGAGGGGCATGATTGTAATTCCTCACAGGCTGTGTCCTGTGCCTATAAATAGTGAACAGTATTCCTTTACTGTTCACGCATTCCTGTAATAGTGATCGCACCATTCGGGAATCAACCTTTTGCCAAGGCAGAGGTATTACTGTACCTAATGCTTAAATATATTAAATAGATATAATATTAAAGTAATGTTGTTCGTTTATAATTTATTCACCTTTGACGCTTCATATTTTATATTACTTTATCCAATCTATTAGAATTCAATTACGAAGATCTAACCTTCGTACTCATATTGTCTTTAACCTTCGTCCAAAGTTCATTAATCCTTAAGGGAATAATGCTTCGTTGGACGAAGGGCATTAACATTTAACATTTTATGTTGCCTTGTTCTTGATTCATAGCATTTGAGAACAAGTCCCCAACACTCGCCGAACCCGAGGCCCTCATCGCCGACCTGGGGAGCCTCTCCAAGGAGGCGCCAGATGCGAAGCGCCACGCCGGCAACTTCGAGCCAGCTGAGACGGTTAAGTCCGTTCCTCTCGACCCCAGCAACGACGCCTCCAAGCAGATCCGGATCGGCTCCGAGCTCGACCCCAAATAGGAAGCAGTGCTCGTCGACTTTCTCCGCGTGAACGCCGAGGTTTTTGCGTGGAGTCCCTCGGACATGCTTGGCATACCGAGGGATGTCGCCGAGCACTCGCTGGATATCCGAGCTGGAGCCCGACCCGTGAAGCAGCCTCTGCGCCGATTCGACGAAGAAAAGCGCAGAGCCATAGGCGAGGAGATCCACAAGCTGATGGCTACAGGGTTCATCAAAGAGGTATTCCATCCTGAATGGCTTGCCAACCCTGTGCTTGTGAGAAAGAAAGGAGGGAAATGGCGGATGTGTGTAGACTACACTGGTCTAAACAAAGCATGTCCGAAAGTTCCCTACCCTCTGCCTCGCATCGATCAAATCGTGGATTCCACTGCTGGGTGCGAAACCCTGTCTTTTCTCGATGCCCACTCAGGGTATCACCAAATCAGGATGAAAGAGTCCGACCAGCTCGCGACTTCTTTCATCACACCCTTTGGCATGTACTGCTACGTTACTATGCCATTCGGTTTGAGGAATGCGGGTGCGACATACCAAAGGTGCATGAACCATGTGTTCGGAGAACACATTGGCCGAACGGTCGAGGCTTACGTCGATGACATCGTAGTCAAGACGAGGAAAGCCTCCGACCTCCTCTCCGACCTTGAAACGACATTCAAGTGTCTCAAGGCGAAAGGCGTAAAACTCAATCCCGAGAAGTGTGTCTTTGGAGTCCCCCGAGGCATGCTCCTGGGGTTCATCGTCTCCGATCGGGGCATCGAGGCCAACCCGGAGAAAATCACGGCCATCACCAACATGGGGCCCATCAAGGACTTGAAAGGAGTACAAAGGGTCATGGGATGCCTTGCGGCCCTGAGCCGTTTCATCTCGCGCCTCGGCGAAAGAGGCCTACCTCTGTACCGCCTCTTAAGGAAGACCGAGCGCTTCACTTGGACCCCCGAGGCCGAGGAAGCCCTCGGGAACCTAAAAGCGCTCCTTACAAGCGCGCCCATCCTGGTGCCCTCCGCTGCCGGAGAAGCCCTCTTGATCTACGTTGCTGCTACCACTCAGGTGGTCAGCGCCGCGATCGTGGTCGAGAGACGAGAAGAGGGGCACGCATAGCCCGTCCAGAGGCCGATCTACTTCATCAGTGAGGTACTGTCCGAGACCAAAATCTGCTACCCGCAAATTCAGAAGCTACTGTACACAGTAATTCTGACGCGGCGAAAGTTGCGACACTACTTTGATTCTCATCCGGTGACTGTGGTGTCATCCTTCCCCTGGGAGAGATCATCCAGTGCCGAGAGGCCTCGGGTAGGATTGCAAAGTGGGCGGTGGAGATCATGGGCGAAACAATCTCGTTCGCCCTTCGGAACGCCATCAAGTCCCAAGTCCTGGCAGACTTTGTGGCTGAATGGGTCGACACCCAGCTTCCAGTAGCTCTGATCCAACCGGAACTTTGGACCATATTTTTCGACGGGTCGTTGATGAAAACAGGTGCAGGCACGGGCCTGCTCTTCATCTCGCCCCTCGGGAAGCACCTCCGCTACGTATTGCGCCTCCATTTCCCGGCGTCCAACAACGTGGCCGAGTACGAGGCTCTGGTTGATGGGTTGCGCATCGCCATCGAGCTAGGGGTCCGACGCCTCGACGCTCGTGCCGACTCGCAGCTTGTCATCGACCAAGTCATGAAGAACTCCCATTGCCACGACCCGAAGATGGAAGCCTAATGCGATGAGGTTTGGCGCCTGGAGGACAAGTTCTACGGGCTTGAGCTCAACCACATCGCCCGACGATACAACGAGACTGCGGACGAGCTGGCTAAGATAGCCTCGGGGCGGACAACAGTTCCCCCGGACGTCTTCTCCCGAGACCTACATCAACCCTCCGTCAAGACCCATGACACGCCCGAGCCCGAGAAGGCCTCGGCTCAGCCCGAGGCACCCTCGGCCCCCGAGGGTGAGGCACTGCGCGTCGAGGAAGAGCGGAATGGGGTCCCACCTAATTGAAACTGGCAGACCCATACCTGCAATATCTCCACCGAGGAGAGCTACCCCTCGATAGAGCCGAAGCTCGGCGACTGGCACGGCGCGCCAAGTCGTTCGTCTTACTGGGTGATGGGAAGGAGCTCTACCACCGCAGCCCCTCAGGCATCCTCCAGAGATGCATATCCATCGCCGAAGGTCAGGAACTATTGCAAGAAATACACTCGGGGGCTTGCGGTCATCACGCAGCGCCTCGAGCCCTTGTTGGAAATGCCTTCCGACAAGGTTTCTACTGGCCAACCGTGGTGGCCGACGCCACAAGGATTGTACGCACCTGCCAAGGGTGTCAATTCTACGCAAAGCAGACCCACCTGCCCGCTCAGGCTCTGCAAACAATACCCATCACCTGGCCGTTTGCTGTCTGGGGTCTGGACCTCGTCAGTCCCTTGCAGAAGGCACCCGGGGGCTACACGCACCTGCTGGTCGCCATCGACAAATTCTCCAAGTGGATCGAGGTCAGACCCCTAAACAGCATCAGGTCCGAACAGGTGGTGGTGTTCTTCACCAACATCATCCATCGCTTTGGGGTCCCAAACTCCATCATCACCGACAACGGCACCCAGTTCACCGGCAGAAAGTTCCTGGACTTCTGCGAGGATCATCACATCCAGGTGGACTGGGCCGCCGTAGCTCACCCCATGAAGAACGGGCAGGTAGAGCGTGCCAACGGCATGATTCTGCAGGGACTCAAGCCACGGATCTACAACGAACTCAACAAGTTCGGCAGGCGATGGATGAAGGAACTCCCCTCGGTGGTCTGGAGTCTAAGAACGACGCCAAGCCGAGCCACGGGCTTCACGCTGTTTTTTCTAGTCTATGGGGCCGAGGCTATCTTGCCCACAGACTTAGAATACGGATCCCCGAGGACGAGGGCGTACGACGACCGAAGCAACCAGTCCAACCGAGAAGACTCACTGGACCAGCTGGAAGAGGCTCGGGACATGGCCTTACTACACTCGGCGCAGTATCCGCAGTCCCTGCAACGCTACCACGCCCGAGGGGTTCGGTCCCGAGACCTCTAGGTGGGCGACTTGGTGCTTCGGCTACGACAAGACGCCCGAGGGCGCCACAAGCTCATGCCTCCCTAGGAAGGGCCATTCATCATCACCAAGATTTTGAAGCCCGAAACATACAAGCTGGCCAACAGTCAAGGCGAGGTCTACAGCAACGCTTGGAACATCCGACAGCTACGTCGCTTCTACCCTTAAGATGTTTTCAAGTCGTTCATACACCTCGTTTACATACGCAAACAAAGTCTAACCATCAACGAAGGGTCAGCCCTGCCTCGGCAAAGCTCGACCCTCCCTCGGGGGCTAGAAGGGGGGCACCCCCTCTGCGTCAAAATTTTCCTCGGAAAAAATCTTTCTGCCAGAACGTCTTTCGTGCTTTTCGACTACTTCGAAAGTGGGATCCTGAAAACGACGGAGTACACATAAGCAGGCAAGGCCGACCGAGCCGAGGGACTCCTACGCCTCCGGGATACGGATACCTCACTCATCACCTTCTGCGATAAGTAACTCACGCTCGGATAAGCGATTTCGCTGACCGAACAAGTCTTAATGCTCGAAAACTTTTCTGTCGAAACGATTTTTCGTGCCTTCTCGACTATATCGATAACAGAATCCAACGGACGAGTAAGAGTACACGTAAGCGGCAAGGCCGACCGAGCCGAGGGATTCCTACGCCTCCGGGATACGGATACCTCACTCATCACCTTCCGTGAAAAGTAACTCTAGCTCAGATAAACAATTCTGTTACCGACGAACAAGTCCTGATACTCGAAACAAGGGGAAAAAGAAACGCAGCTTTACAACACGACGACGGTATGTTTGGGCCTCGGCGGCCGCAAAAAACATACGCACACTACAGATAAACTATTCCTGCAGGATCAGACATCAGTGGGGGAGCAGCAGCACCCTCGGCATCGACTCCACCTTCGGCGGAGTCCGACCCAGCCTCGGACGGCGACACGGTCAAAGGATCTCCACCTCGAAGGAACCTGTCAGCACCTCGCCTGGGCCATCGTCGCCGGGGTCTCCTCCAGGAACCCGGCCCGAGCAGATGGCTCGACTGGCCGCTCTGTAGCCTCAGCCAGCTGTCCCCCGAGGACATCAGCCCGGCTCATGGCCTCGGCAACCCGACTCCGGTGTCGGTCCCGCCAGTGGATGGCCCGGCCAGGCTCCGGCCGATGAAGCTTTTTTTCGAGCCAACTCCGCCTCTGTCCATGCTGACACCGCTGCCTCCGGCTCCGGCTCATTGCAGAGCGGCCGAGGGTTTCTTTAACTAAGCAAGAGAAGCCTCGGGCGGCAAGGCCGACCGAGCCGAGGGACTCCTACGCCTCCGGGATACGGATACCTCACTCGTCACCTTCCGCACGAGGCAACTCACACTTGGTTAAGCAGTTCGGCTAGCCGACAGGCGAGTCCTAGTGCTCGAAATGAGGAAGAAACACGGCTTTACGCCAAAATACACACATGTTCAGGCCTCGACAGCCACGATGAACAAACAACGGCACTCAAGGTGCCATTACAAACGGAACTCTGGTTCCACCCTCGCAGGTATGAACAACCCCCACATTGGAGGGCCTGCAGGATGACAAAACCCCAGGTGGCTCGCTGACGCCCGCTCCGGCAGCAGCGACAACGACCTACGCTCTGGGCGGCCAAATAGCAGCAGCGATGACCTCAGGGCAGACGCTGCTGCGACAAGGCCCTCGCCCACGTCCCCACTCGAGGGGCGAGGACAAGCTATCAAAGCCAAAGAGCCGGAGGCCCGGAGCGCGGATGGTGGCAGCGATCTCGTCGGCGACAAGGACTTCTCCAGCCGCCACCACCTCAGCACCAACGACGGCAGCCGTCTGCCCACCGGCAGATCCCCACTCGGGTCCTCCCGGATGGGCGAACACTGACCTTCGCGCAGGGGCGTCGTACCGGAGCAAAGGCAGGACAGCCCAAGAACACGAACGCCGCCCTAGCAGCGCGCGACGTCTTGGGCGGTCCCCCGGTGCGCGCGGCGCGATAGCCGCCCGTACGACGGGCAGATAGCCGCACTCCGCCCAGCGGTGGAAGGTGGCACTGGAAGCTGCGCCAGAGCCAGCTGAGCCAGCGAACCGGGCACGCGGGAGCTGACGACGCTTGCGGCCGCTCGGCCCGCGTTGTCAAAGTCCGCCCCTTCCACTAGGCCGATGAGAGCCCTCTCCCCTGAGTGCTGAGGGAGAAGGTGACCCACGAACCCGTGTGGGAGGTAGAGCTCCGGCTCAGCCCGGCCTCCGCCCTAGCCAGGATGACGAAGATCCTTGAAGCCGAGGGTGGGGCAGAGGTTGCAGCCCGACTTGCTTCTCCCCACCATCAAACTGGTGGTCACCGTCTTAGGTGACCATCGGCGAGGGGATGCAGCCGGGCTGCCTGATGAAAATCCTTGAAGCCGAGCGATGGCTGAAAGGTACCAACTTCCGCGAAGTTGTGTTCCTCCAACGACAGCTAGACGAAAGCAACGCGGGCGCTCCCCATCCGGGGGCTCGGAAGGTGGAAGGACGCGACGCATGAGGAGAGTGCGAAGACATGGTTGCCATCCAAAGGGGGTCGCCCTCCTTTTTAAAGGCGACTCTCCCCGCTTGCGTCCTCAGCCGTCGTGGACTGAGTCTTCACCAACACGCTCCAAGGTCTTCCCCCTACGACACGGGGGCTGGGTCCCACGTGTCATGCAAGCTGACCCACGACAGAAGGAGCCAAACCGCCACGCGCGGAGCGCGTAACTGCCCAGCGGTTACAAGCACTCCTCCACTTTCGCCCGGACCAGCGGATGAAAGGGCGGACCGCCATGCAGGCGGCATGCAACCGCACCAAAGGGGGTGCACCCTTTCGACTTCAACGCGTCCAGCATGGAGGCCTAGGCCCACACGTCATGTAACTGATGCGCCGGTTACTACATGAGAGATACTGCACCGCCACTTGCGCCAGTACCGCGCCTTCTCGACTGCGGAACCGATGCCGTGACTCGAGGCAACCCTGCGCATGGCCCAACAGTGCCAACCGAGCACATCGGTCACGGCTCAGTCCGCCGCGAGAGAAGGCGCGACGGTCGATATGGCCAAAAGTGGGCCGGCAGTAATGTCGGCGGCAGGCGGGCGGAAGCAGCAGTCAAATCGTCTGCAGGCTCACGTCCCCTCCTGGGACAGCGAGAGAGCCCTCTCCCACGACGTGAAGACGACGCGCTCGTGTTCCGTTCCTCGAACGGCTCACGCACGCACAACGGCTGCCCCGCGAACCACTCGTCCTGTCGCATTAACTCTGCGATAGGACAGGCGGCACCTTTGGCAGGCGAAGCAGGCGACGCTTCACCTCCGCCATAATGACCGCGTCAAAAAAGGTACGCCACGTCGTTCGATTTCATATCCCTTTTCTTCCCCTTTCTCTCTCTTGATACAGGGACCGGGAAAGGGGATACTCCGAAAGGGATCCTTCTCCGCGAAGGAAACGGGCCTCGAGCCCTCCTACTGATCAGAGGTTCGAAGGCTGGCCCCTCGGAAGGGTTCGACAGCCGCCTCAGAGCACTCGGGCTCCGCGCCCACTACTGGTCAGAGGTTCGAAGGCTGGCCCCTCGG